>NC_046377.1:18319734-18919734 GCF_011125445.2 Fundulus heteroclitus
AACTGAGCTGCAACCCCGACACACCGGACGTGTCCTGATAATCTGCTGAAGGCCAAAGAGCAGAACAAACATTACGTAACTTATCAGAGCTTTGACTAGATCAACTCCTCACAGCCTGTTAGTTTGTTTTGACAGTGAAATGCTTGGAGAGCCTGAAGTTTGAGTCAATGACAGGATTGAAATCAGGAGATATAAACAAGGATGGGGTCTGACACAGAAATATATTGATAAAAGCCATTTCATGCAATATAGAGTAAAAAAAATAAGTTAAACAAATTCCACTTAAATTTCTAAAATAGCCGACTGTAAAATAAAATCAAAACAAAAGTAGTAAAAGTAGAAAATCTTGATTCTGTGCTTGAAAATCATCCCAATTTAAAGAAATAAGCTAAACAAAACCCAAACTCAAATTAAATTGTTGCTTTTTGGGATACAGGTTGATGAACTAATCTCAAACAAAATATTTCAGAATTTTTACATCACCTCACATGTCTGCTGCCTGATTCTGCTGTTGGTGTTTCACTTCTAAATAATCTACAAACCTCACAGGAGGGAAACCAGGTAAGGCTAATGAAAAATGTACTCTGCTGCAGGCAAAGCCATCACACCATGCAGAGTTTGGTATTTGTTTTTGTTTTTTAGAAAAACAGGAGCGGACCAGATGAGCAGTTAGGTTTAATTGCAGGAAGATGGAACGCAGCATGTTGTTGGAAAGAGTGTGTTAGCGAAGAATAAATCTCTCTCCTTTAGGAATCATGCAGCTTTCATGCAGATGGTTTTTGAGCTTTACAGAAGTAGAGGTTATTTCCTTATAAATAGATCTAAGAGAAACTATACCAACATGATGCTACTGTGTGTGTGCTTCAGGAGGATACTATGGCTTTAAAAAAATGACCTTTCAAGTTTTTGTTTGCAGCCCCTTTTCAAATAACTTTTTAACTTTAGTATTTTAAACGGTCTTTATTGATGAGTGCCATTTGACTTAACTAGAGCTATTTTCCAAAGACAAAAGGCCAAGAAAGTCGCATAAAATCCTGGTAAAAAACTTTAGATAGGGGCACGGGTTTTATTCCAACAGAACCTTAATTAAGTGTCGGAACGGTCTAGTTAAAGTCCTGACTTAAATCCAATGATAATCTGTAGAATTGAGGAAAGCCATTCTCAGATGCAAAGGACTTGCAGCTGTAACTGCAGCTAAAGGTTGTTCCACAAAGTTCTGATTCAGATTTTGGTACAAAACTTTAACAACCATAAATCCTTGTACAAAATTATGCACAAATGTTTGTTGGTCTCCCATCAAATCCCAGTAAAAAGAAATTCAAGTTTGTCGTCATAAACATGAAAAGTTCAGAGATCAATAGTTTTGCACGGCTCCAAATGTCGCACTACGAAAAATTTCTATGTTTGAACGCTGCTAACTGGGTCGATACTAGAGGATGTTTTCCAAAAATTTTCGGACTCATTGTTCTGTGGTACAGCTTGTCCTGGATTACTGACTGTGTCACAACATTCCCATCATAGCAAGGGCAGAGGACGAAATGAGGAGGCTGTGGGGAGTTTCGGCTCTTCCTGGAAGAACATAAACATTACCCCCTCCACCACCATCACCTCTGCATCTTTACATCACGGTCATGGGGGAACGTTTCAGAGCACTAATGTTCTGTTTTAGTTCAATAGGCAAAACAAAAAGAAACATGGTGCCTAATGAGGGCAGGGTGAATACAGCTGCATGGGTACATTCCTCACTCCTCCGCCCCACCCGGCGCTACAGTACAGACATACTGAAAGCAACAATGAAGTTTCCCTTCTCTGTTTCCTATGAGTTCTCTCTACTGATTCACTGCATCCCTGTACTTACACATAAATATTTGAAAGAAGTGGATAATTACCACTGCCAGTCCTGACGGCGTGCCTTAAAGCATCCAGTTTTTGCCTCTTTTCCTAAAAAGAAACTTTAATTGTTGTGGTTTAGTAAAGCTCTGGAACCAGGATAAGGAAAGAGGAAAGAAAAATGACTTTGGGCAGTCTGTGAGCTGCACTACTTTGGCACAAATGTTTCAGGGAAATAACACTTTAAAATTTTTTTGCATAAGCCTGCTGTCACATTCTTCTGATGAGAACGGAATCAAGATAAGACCTTTGGCAAAAAGTCCCATCTATGGTACCTTCCAAAAGTATGTACACCCCTTGACGTCATAATTTGTTGTTACATTTTAACGTCACATTTTATTGCTTTTCTTAGGATTTTATGTGATAGATCAACACAATGTAGTTCCAAATTATGAAAAGGAAGCTTAAAAATAGATGTAAAAATAAAAATCTGAATTGAAAAAAAAAAAAATCTTCCCCCTCTGAGTCAACACTTTGTAGAGACACAGTTTGGTCCAATTACATTTTGGGTCATTGCATGTCTAATGTTCCGCACATGTAGGGCCTGACAGTTTTGCACATTTTCTGCAGGACAGCTAAAAACTGACAGAGTGGAGAGCAATTGTCTTCAACTTTCAATTCTTGCAGATTCTCAGTTGGATTCAGGTCCAGATTTCATCCAGGGCACTCCAACACCACATAAATGACACGGATCTAAACCCAATAGTCTCAAACTTTGGGCTTCCTTTGCTCAGAGATAAATTTGCTATAAAAGAAATATGAAGCAGATTAGCTATAATTATGTGTTTTGTGCTCCATTTACCTCTGAGCTGTATGTAAGAATGAAAAACCAGTATGACTGGTCAATACTTTTACCCACTGAACAGGCTTAAGGTTTGCAGTAATAACATTGACAGTCAGCATTCCATGCATTACATTATTATACATATTTACAAAATGAGGCTGCGCGTTTATTTATAGATTAAATACATGAAGACTGCTACAAGGGTAAAGAAAGCGTTTGGCTGCAGTTCTCACCAGGCTGTAAATGAACTGCAGCTATACTC
Organism: Fundulus heteroclitus; assembly: GCF_011125445.2. NCBI lineage: Eukaryota > Metazoa > Chordata > Actinopteri > Cyprinodontiformes > Fundulidae > Fundulus > Fundulus heteroclitus. The sequence continues at coordinate 18,322,671 of NC_046377.1, forward strand.
AATGTTCAGGATAGGGTTAGTGAGAAACATCCATTTTCTTTCATTTTAAAATTGATACTTTAAACAATAAGTGCAAATGGATTCTTATTTTGTGACAACATAAATTAAAAGAGTACATCTTTCCGTCACCATAAGGCGACACCTGCTGTGTTTCCATTCAAATTGTTATGCAAATTTTGAGCCAACTTTTAAAATATCGCAAAAAAGAAAATGAGCATCCCAGATGTTTCCATTTACTGGTTTGTAGCAAAGCACAACGTAAAGTCGTCATATGCTGGCGTTTGCTGTAATAAACAGGAAGATGTCGCTAACTAGCACAGATCAGCAATGGAGCAAGGCTTTAATGAGCGTGGCTAGTTATTTATTTATTTTTTTTGGGGGGGGGGGGGATGAAACTTGGAAATGTTAATGTTTATTAGCTTATATTTGAAGGCAGAGTTCTAGCCTGTTTTTCCAGCCCCTCACAAACAATTTCCCAAGAAACATGCAGCTAACACTTGGTTGTTTTCAGAAGAATCCTGGAGGTCCAAGGTTATAAAGAAGTTCCTTTAGTGTTTTTATTCATGAGAACGCAGACTGTTCTCATGAGACTCTGGGAAAATTATGGACCGGGCAAATTAACCATTTCTTTTTCTCACCTCAGCTCTGAACAGAAATGGTTCCCTCAATCCACGGCTCCTCCGTGACCCGGTGGGCCGCAGTGGCTTATCTTGCTCAGCAGAGTTAAGACACACAAGAAGAGGGGTGGATTTACAAGAAGAGCAGGAGGGGGGGTTGAAGCAAGAGACTGAGTAGAGGGAATTATTTCAGGATTTCAATAATGGACATCCTTGGAATGAGCCCAAATGCCCATCACTGAATGTGGAAGGTCGGTATGCAGGGTGGAAAAGAAAGGGATGAAGACAAAGAGTCCAAAGCAAATGAATGCTCATTCAGGCATGACATGCAGCAGAATCAAAGAGCACTAAGAACAATTGTACTTGCTAGAAACAAGTCCAAAACATTCACAAACAGCTAATTCCTATTATTCAACTTAAGAAAGAGGATGCACTCAAAATTTTACAGCCTAGTTTCAAACGTGGCGTCATTACCACCTTACTGAGGTTTGCTTTTGGTACAGCACCCTTATAATAGGTCACTGAGAGCAAATGGGACTCATTTCCAAAACTGAAGGTCTGTGCATCTGTTATTTAAAGTGTCACTTATGGAAAACAGAGCAGCTCTAACATTTAAAGAAAACACAAGTGGAAGTGCTTTGCATACAAATAAAGAAACTGGATGAAAAGAAAAAATGTTCCCAGATTAAAAGAGAGCTTGACGGTGCAAACAGCAGCAGCAGCTCAGGGCGCCAGGACACATCGAGGTTTCTGTCTCCTGCTGGAAATATCAACAGAATTGAGGAACAATTTCACAAACTCACTCACTTCTTTTAAAAGGGCATCAGAAGATCCACAAAACTGGCCCCTCTGCAAGACTTTCTAGCAAAAACAATTTTATAATCTTTTTACATGCAATACCTCCAAGCCTCTGTACCTCTTGAAATGATTGCCTTCTTATTAATCTCCACACAGACCGGAGTAAATTTGCACAAAGGAACAGTCAATATAAATAAATAAGCAAATTACCTTTTACCTCCATTTGTTGCTAAGCTGCATCCACAAGTTTCTAGCATTCAAGGTTAAGACTTCAATGCTATTGGGACTCCATGTTTGTTGAGGCTGCGCCGCATGAATAATCTCACTAAATGTTTAAGAGTGTTCAACAGAGTTCCCAGAGGAGCTCAGCTTCCATCCACAGACATCAAAAACTCCTCTGTCATGCTAACACTTCCTGTTTGAAGCAAGTTTTCTTTCCTCTTGAACACAATATAAAGTAGTGCTTGACAGTCTTTCCCAGAAACTAGATCTTGCCCATTTTATACACATTTAGAAGTCATTACAGGTTTCCTTAAGTCAGAGAGTTTGCTCCTCCGAAAAGGAGAAAAGTGGACTGTTAACTAAGGAGCACATATTTATTTCCTGGTGTCTTGCTCAGGATTAATTCATGGAGATGGATAGACTGATTTGGACCTTGTCGGCCATAACGTTGACGTTATTCAGGTCTGTCACAGGGGAGAAAGAGCTGAGCGTAAATGTTAAGCTGTTGGTTTTCCAGTAATCCATGAGAAATAGAGTGAGATCTTGGACGTAACTAAAAGTGGCTTCCTCCGTGGATTATGTCCTCCAAATGGAAAGGAGTCAACCGGGCTGGGTGCCTTAGATCGTCTTAAATGACCCACTACTTCGACAACGGATGAAGAGAACTTGTGTACTGCTGTGTAATTAATCAAGTGGGTTGTTCAATTTAGATTTTGGCTCCAAATGATCGCAAAAAACAATGATTATTATGTACTGTAGGTCCCACTGTACACTGAACAGTTCAGGGATAGATGGAGAGATTGTTGGAGGTTAAATGGACGGACCACTGGATAATAGATGGAAAGAGAAATTCACGGCCTTCACGGATGAAATTTAATCAAAGAAAGTATTATTAGAGATGACAGACGACCATTCTTCTTCTTTTTTAGGTTTATTTGTCAAGGGGGGGATTTTGTGGACTGCACCTTGCTATTTTTGCCATGTAACACAATCTTCAGATACACATGTCGGAAACCGTTAAAGCGTGTTTTGCATTCCAGCAGAGAAGGGGCAGGACTATTGTGTACAGAGGCCATTGTGTTTGTCTACTGGCAGACACCAAGCCAGACCGTGAGTCATGCTAAGCACAGCCGGGACTCCCCACCAGCAGCTAATAGCTTGGGCTGGGAAAGGTTATTGCCTGTTCAACACACCGCTTTTGAATCAGCTCAACGTTCACCCCTGGTTTACTTGTACAATTGATGAGCATGACTGAAGCAGCAAATGGGCTGAGAGGGAAAGCTGGTTCGCAGAACAAACAGCGTTTCTGCCAAGATACTGCTACTGTGAAACAAAAAAGGACCACAGCAAAGAAGAAATGAAATTTCACACACGCTACATCAGAGGACGGCTGAAGCAGGAGGCGGTTTCATTCTGTTGTTCTAAGGATGTTTAACTTTATTTAAACACTAGTTACAGGCATAAAGCCGACAAGAAGTCCACATACACTCATAAGGAGCATGAATGTGATTTCATTTAGGAATTTATTTGAATAGCCTTTTTATGGGAAGTGGAATGATTGTACAACTTGAATGCTTTTTTTAAGAACTGGTTGCACCAATTTCCTGAAGTCCAAACATGGTATAAATTATACATCCAGACTGACATATATGCAAATATATTTGGTTTATTGCCCCCTGGGAAATTGCAGGTATATTACATTATTTTTGCAGCCATCGACAAGCTTCTTGCTGAACATTAAGCAGTCGTAATAAATTTATGGACTTCATAAATTCATAGTACTGGTAAAAGTCCATAAATTGATAATGAGGTTGAGGTCGGCTCACACCACAAGGCTAATAGCCTGTGTTTAACCAGTTTGGTTTGTATTAGAGATCACTGTCCTGTTGGAATAAATGTTCAAATTTAAACAACCTATGTTGATTTGAGGAGAAGACCTTGGAGGTCAATCTATTGCTTTTATTATTCCATCTACCTGGTGAAATCCACCACCAACACTAGCAATGAATCGGTTCCACAGCATGGTGCTACCACCAACATGCTCCACAGTTTTATGTTTTTTTATGTTTTGTAAGCTACACCTTAACTACTTCACAGTTAAATAATATTCATGTGGACGTATTCTGGCAAAGTCTAATAACATCCCATTAAAAATTAAAGTGTTCTGATAACTTAGAATTAGTTGTTTCTAAACACAAAGGGGATACTAAACCCACTAAGAGGCGCCATTTATGATTAGTGAAGACACATTTTTACAATGCGTCTTCAATCTGAAGACACATGCTGTCTAAGGAGGAGTAGGGAAACAAGTAAAGATGACCACAGATCATTCTATTTGCCATTTTCTGTTGAAATAAAGGATCATTCATGCTCCTTGCCCAGCGAGAGGGAAAAGAAAGTAACCAAGAAAAGAAGAAGAAGTAATAAATAGGAGAAAACGAGAGTCTATTTCAGCGTAGCTGTTATTACCAGGTGGAGAGGATTTACGAAGGAGCAGGGATTTAAAACGGATGGAGGTTGCAGGATTTCTACAGGACAGGTACGTTATTCTAATTTAACAGTGAAGTTTATTTTTCCATTACCATATTTTTCAGACTATAAGGTGTACTTAAAATCCTTACATTTTCTCAAAAATTGATGATGCGCCTTATAATCCAGTGTGCCTTGTATGTGATAACTGTTGTGCTTACTAACAGATTTTATGTGGTACAATGTACTCAAAAATCTGTTAAAATGTGTAAGTAGGACTTTGGTTAGCAACGATGCCGCTCCGCTCAATAGATATTAAGTGCATTACGGTACACTGTGTCACTACCTGATCGGACCCCTGAGCTGTCTACAAGACCGCCTGATTGTAATGTCTAAACTAGAAGTTCATTCATGTAAGGCAGCTCCGCTAACAACATTAAAACTAGTAAATTAATTTCATATAAAAGTGAAGTTTATTTTGGCCTTATGTTAGAAACAGGGCAGTGTAGTTCAGCTGCTCTGTCCTCCCCACAGAGATGGATAGCTCTCCTTCTCAGGAGAGAGCTGTGAACGTAGAGAGGCAGAGTGATATTACACACTTGGGAAGAATATTTAATGTGTCTTATAAAATAAATAATTTAGCAAGGTATGTATTTGACAAAAGAAACTAAGCATCATTAGAGACTCCAATTCAATAGGACATTCTTTTCAATATATTACTGTGTCAATCAGTTTCTCTGATGGAATTTTCTGCAGGATTCTGTTAGGTGGGTTAACAGACCAAGATTTAAATGTTTGATTCAAAACGCTGATGTTACACTACAGAACGTCCCGACAGCACCCTAAAGTCATAAAACTGATATTTCAGAAGTGTACTGAACTTGGTAAAAAACAGTGACCCATAGAATCGGACAAATTCCTTTACTCTTAATACATAAAAGGACCAACTCTTTTCAGGTTGGTGAAGTTTCTAGCAAAAATAGCCTCTAAAATTTAACATCAATAAAAGCATTTTCTCTAATGCAAAAAGTTTCTGTAGCTTGATTTTTTGAGGTGCAAGGTGAATTTAGGTGTATTTTAGTACTACCTAAAAGTCAGATGCACTTTGCAGAGGGAACATCCTGGCACTGTTGCACCCTTTAGCTCCAGGAAGGTGTTTCACCGTCCTCAAGATAAAACTGACGTCAGTTTCTGCTTCAGTGTGACCTTTCAGAGCTGACACAAGGAAGATAAACCCAACCCTGTGGTGACATCGACTCATTCATTTTCCCTAAGACAGCTCCACATTGAGCTGCAGGGATAGCTGAGAAAAAGGACAGAAATGAAGTAAAACAGGCTCCCACACTCTGCTGTAACTCATGTTTGCTCATGAGCTTGAAGCCTAGTCTGAGGATGCAAACAAATGGCTGTGCATACATGCAGACTCGCGATCAGATTCACTGATGAGCTCTTTGAGAGGGGATGGTTAAGGGCAGCCGGGTTTTATTTGAACTGGAGGAGGCCTCAGATGGAAAAAGAACAAATAATCCATTTGCGGGTGTACGCCAAATACCAGAAGAGAGATGAAATGCTGGAGACGGCACAGACAAAAATACAAACAAGGTGCTGGTGGAAAAATGGAGCTCAAAACATACCTAGCAGTCAAAATAGAGCAGGTAGTGATGAAAATCCTTTCAGTCACGCTGAGCGGAGAAGTTTCATCGGCTATAAATCTTTTAGGGAGCCATTAGTGCCACAGACAAGAGCTTAATACCCACACAGGACAGAGGCCTAAGAGACGCCTATGGACAATATCATAGCTGTGCTTTGCTTTCTCTGCACGTTAAGGCATGACGGAAGCCTTTCTGTCTGCGCCTGGTTGAAAAACCACTTTGCTTCAGAATCATTTCCAACAAAAGGGAGAGAAAAAATGGCAAAGCAAAAAAGTAAAAACGAGCGTAAACATTCAAAATGTCCCCCTGTGGTTTGGAATATTACGTTGTCGTAAGCAATTCAGTCCACATCTTGCACTGCAAGGCATGCATGATGAAAAACTCAAGGCATAATTAAATTGGGCCAAACGAAAAAAAAACATGTAGACAATTACGCGCACTCTCCACATTATAAGATATAGTGTAGTTTTTTTTTTAATAAACCAAAACAATAACCATATCTGGTATCTTTTGCACCTAAAACATTTAAAGTTAGTTTAATCCCTAAGAATAGACATGAGGGTGAATCTGTTTACCATCTGTGTGAAGTTGTGAAACCTTTGTTTGTTTAAAAAACAGGTTTTCACAGGTGACTGCAGGTGACCTAGATCTAAAGGCAAGGTTGACACATCAGATCAAAATATCTTGACAATAGAAAGCAACAACACAGCATGTGTCAGAGAGGCAGACAGGGGCTGTTGGCGGAAACAAACACCAGCTTGGGGGATTCCTGGAGTAATCTTGTAAAGAATGCGGAAAACCCACTAAATGAATAACATTCCTTTTTTTCTTACCGGTTGGAAAAATCGGATATGTATGCGATCCGATTAAATTACTGGTGCTTCTTTAGCAAGGCAGTAATAATACCGCACAGCTTGGTGCAGTAGGATCATATCAGAAAGGTTCAATAGACGTATCAGTCCAACGGTGAGTAGACAGAGACTTTTAGGTGTTAATACGCTTATCAGAGCTAAGTGCTGAAAAGAAGGAGCGAGGGACAGGAGACAGGAGACAGCCTTCATGGCAGCAGCAGTCATAGACCAGGACATTCCCAGAATATTTCTGAGATCGTTTGTCTTTGGTCAGGAGAGAGCCAAATCTGAGGTCGGGACATCAATCAATCACACCGAACGGCCACGACTTAACCCTACGTTCAGAGAGCCACAGTTAATAGCTCGCTAAAGCCTGCCATGAAGAAAAACAGCCAGTCACGGCTGGAGTAACCTGCTTCACAAAGTCCACAGTAAAAACTGATAAGTGGAAGATCTGAGCGTTTAAACCTAAACATATTCTTGCATTTCATCCTTTAGCAGCTAAGTCCAAGAAGTCTCCAGTCTGAAACTTAAATCCATGTTAGCACCAATGTTAGCTTAAAAGCAAGATCATTAAAACTCAATCAATTAGTCAAACCCATTAAAAACTACTACATCTGAATTAAAACAAGGGAAATGGTGAGACTTCTAATGTCTTTACTGCAGGGTTGTTTTTTTGTTTGCTCTCTTCTTTCTCATCTATGTAAAAAAGAAAAAAATAGGAGAAATTTGTATCATTTAAGTTTGACTGACTTCAATAAAATGTTTATCAACTAAAACAATGGAGAGACAGAAGGTCAATGAACAGGGTCCTCTACACATCATCCTTGTTTTTTTAAAGAGACTTGCTAAATAAATAAAAAGGTTAAAACTATTCTTAATAAAACGTGAAGCTATCGCTATTTCATTATCATGATTAAATATTACTTATTTTATTCTTATTAAAAAGTAGTTTAAGTGTGACAATATATTTTTAAATAAAAGGCATTTTGGCGATTAAAACTATATTTCTCATATAATCAAAGTAGAAAAACAAATTTGAGCAGCTCACTTCAGTGAACTGAAAAAGGTTACGAGTCTGGAAAGACGAATGAAGTGGAAAAATACTTAAATTTCCATCCTTATTAAAGACAGAATGTTTATAACGCAGACAAAGCAAATTATTTGAGGCTTTGCTGATGAATCTGCAAGAAGATAAACTTAAAATAAACACATGAATACCTCCAGGAGAGCTTATAAAACATTTGTTATTCGTTGGACAGACATCAGCCCAAATGCAAATAATAAATAAAAGTCCTTTCAGATGCTGTTTAAAGAGGGCTGTGTTGAGGCACTAATCTCAGGAATGTTCTTTAACATTTGAAATGATTGTGAAACGTTTACTTAAACAAGCATAAATCCATCAATAAACCTATAAAAGTTTGAGTGCATTAAAAAAAAGGCTGAAGCAACTGTCCTATTGATTATTAGCTTTTACATATTCTGACTGAAATAGATTCGTTGCCACATCAGATCTAGTGACTCAGTTTGGATGCTAAAAATACCACAGCAGCAAGACCAGAACAAAAAAAGATGTGAATAGAAACGAATGGGCTGGTACCTTCTTGCGAGCTTCACCACAGCATTTCACTGCAGGGTTTTCTATGGAAAAGGGCCGAAACAATCTTTTCCCACAGGAGAAATAGACTGGAAAAAAAGTTTCTCTTTCAGTGGGTGGTAAAGCGAGTTCCCAACCTCAAAGCAGGAACTACTCTGATAAACAGCTTTATACGCATTCATGGGCACATGGACAAACTGAGAGAAACTTGAGCTTTAGGCTATGACAGTAGGCAGGCCCTTCACTCAGCTGAAACAGGTTTCAGGCTCCTTTGTTGTGGGGAAAAGGCTTAAAGATCAAGGCTTTGTGCATTTGGCAGTCTAGAGCCACATATTTATTCAGTTTTAGACCTTCAACTGCATTCCTGAACTGTTTGACTGAACCCACTTTTAATGCAGAGTCTGAGGTGAAACTTTCTATTGCCCAGGTGTGCGTCTTTAAGGGGCAAAAGGAACGTCTTTCATATCGCCGTAAAATTGAGCCAGGAGGAAAAAAAAAGTGAAAATATATACATTTTCACTTCATCCTGAAATACCAGACTAACTTTTAAAAGTTTTATTTAATAAATCCTATTTCTTTTCGCTCTAGAAAAGAATTTGCCAAAAGACACAACTTTAATATTAAAATTCAAGCTTTCAGCAGTACTGTTAAAAACTACTTGCCAAGGACAGCTAATTATGCGGCTGACACTCCTACATCTGAGACTTTCCCTCATAAAGAACAGAAACGCGTTCGCTCATCAGCTGCCGACTGCAGATAAAGCAACACGTAGAACCAGTTTGCCTGTGAACAGCATTTTTAATCACAGGGGGAAGAGTCTGAGCAGGCTGCATGGTGATATAACCCTGGGGCAGAGCGTGAAACCAGTTAGACTGCAGACAGAATTGGTCTGTTGATGTGCAGTCATTCAGACTAACATAACTGGAGCTTATTGTTCCTCCTGCAATAAACCGGCCTGAGTGAACAGAACATTGACTGTGGCAGAAGAATCCCTGCTGCAGTTTTAAAACGGGTTAATCTTTGATCAAATTTAAAAAGTTTGGTTACATTTCTAATGAAACACAGACATCTTCCTTATTGACTCCAACAAGTGTGTTTTGGATCAAAGCCAAAACTTACAACTTATACAAAGCATTAGTAAGATGCATGTACAAACATTTGTGATTTATTAGCATTGGTGAATCAGGGAAATTCACAGAAGAGAGATTAGTGGAGTGGAGCTTGGCAGCTTTTGGCTTCTGAATGTACAAGAAGCCCAAAGATCTGAAAAATCAACCCACAACGCTGAAGACCTGCAAGTCTGGCTGCTAACGAGGCTAATGACTACCCTAACCAATCAGCTATTTCTTATTTCAGTAAATATTAGTTCCTACACAAATCAGATTTGCTACTAGTAGTAAAATGTCAATGAGAATATCAATAACTTCTTTAACCACTGGCTGTTAAATTGGAAAGATGATTATCAACTTGGACACGTAGTCTGACACATTGGCATTACCCAGTTTGCCATAAAAGTTTTTTTAGAGGCCGTTTAATGGGGGGAGTGCGTGCGATCATAGCGGCTGACAAAACTGACCCAACAAAACCAGTTATGTAAGGAAGGAATAGGCCAAAATTTTAGCAAACTCTCATGAGAGCATTATGAAAGGAGATCCAAAATATCTGACCAAAGTTATAAAATGTAATTCTACCTACTTTATGTTACATACATTCTATATGCTTGGCAGACATCTTGGATTGTGAACACCGGGGCTGCTTGGCAAGCGTAGACTTTCTTGATTGGAAACTTGACTTTGAAAATCCAACCTCCAAGGGTAAAGAGAACGTGCCAAACACACTTTTAAAAGGTGGATGGCACAAGTTTTGAAATTGAATATTATTTACTTTACAATTGTTCGACGTGTAAAATGAGTTATCCTCTATGTACAGTTGTCTCAAATGTTCCATTAGTTAATTTATAAGCAAGTGATTCAGGACTTTTTCTCTGGGCATTCGATGCTGCATGGTCTCGTTCACATGGCTACTTTGTTGAATCTCTGCTGTAATCGATGCATTAGCGACGCAGGCAAAAGTCAAGATTTATAACTTTTACCTTTGAATACATTACACCTCTAGACAAAATACAGGTACAGTTGCAGTGGCTGATACTTTTACTCATCTACAATGCACATGCACAACACTCGTGTCATTTCAACTTGTCACCAGAGGGGGCAAACTTGTGCAAAACTCTGGAACTTGTGCTAGACTCCATTAAAGGTGCTATATGTAAGATATTTACTGTAAAATCAACCTAAATCATTCTCACTTTTCACCTGCAATAGAAGTAACATTCCCTATAAACAATCGGTCCTCTCCATCATCAATGTCTTGGTCATGTTTTTCTCCTTTCAAACCTAGAGGTACAGAGTGTAGCCCGTGTTTACTTCCTGGTTCCTGAGCCAATCATATGAGAATTCCCAGGGTTTCCAAAGCAGAGCACAGCATTTGGTATTTTACCTTGGCAAAAGTGCAGCAGCCTACAAACATGGAAGCGAGTAAGAGAAGCGGACCAGAAATAGAACAAAATTTATATACCTATCGTGGAGGTAAGAATATAAAAATAATCAGTGCAATAACGCACCGTTGAGTAAATGGGGGGTGTCCGTGAAAGACATTTGTGTATGTGTCGTTACAAAGTTTATTACTCATTCTTCCTTTAAGCTTTAGATGAGGATAGCAACTAATATTCTGGCCCATTTGATGGTCAAACTTTATTTTGGTTAAAGTTAAAGTTATTTTTATGGGTTATGATTATATTAGTGGTCAAGTAATGAAAATATTACTTTATATGGCAACAAACAATGTGTAAAAGTTGACGATGATTCTTTCACATCTAGTGTTTTGATGACTGATACTGGGACAGTCAACATTGCTATGAAACTGCTAAAAAAAGACTAATGGTAATTTACAGATTTAAAAAAGGTCAAAAGCTTTAAGTTATACAAGTGTGGCTAAGGGTGAAATTGAAGTAAGAAACAGAATTAGTTATGGTAAAATGGTAAATGGCTTGTACTTTTATAGCGCTTTAAGTAGTCTTGACGACCTACAAAGCGCTTCACACTACAGTCTTAGTCATTCACCCATTCACACACACATTCACACCCTGACGGTGGTGAGCTATGTTAGTAGCTACAGCTGCCCTGGGGCAGGCTGACAGAGGTGAGGCTGCCATGCACCGGTGCCACCGGGCCCTCTGACCACCGCCAGCAGGCAATGGGGGTGAAGTGTATGAAGAGCATAACTAGTGACTACTAAGACCTGGGGGAGACCAATTAAAATTTTTCGAACCTTTTTAAAGACTTCAAAATAAACCACTAGTGGCAATTAAATGGTACTGCACCTGAAAGATGTTCTTTGACTTCAATTTTGACACTCATGTAGTAACTGTACATCCATCTATCCCACATGGGTTTAATTGCAGGGTTGAATGTGTGTAATTGCAGAAATCTCACTTCTGCTATGCAAGAAGATGCTTAAATTATTTATTAACCTAAAGAGGTGTGGGGATTTTAAAAAGCAGAGTATTACAGAGCAGGAAGAAAACATGCAAATCAAATGTGAACCAAACACTGAAATAGAAAAGTGGGATGAGGGACACCGGCTTCTCCAAGTAATTCTACTTTAATGAATACAAGCAGACAAGCCTCCCAAATGCCTAATCATGCAGAGTGGCCTGATTAGGGCTAACTCACAAACTCCCCACAGTCACAGACAAAAACACAAGAATACCCAACAAATAGGTTACATGTTACAGATGCACTGAAATCACTCCTAATCCTCAACTTGGTTACTTAATATCCCCCCACCCCCTGCAGTGTGAGCGTCTTGTACGTCTGCATACCCGACGGCAAAAAAGAAAGAAAAAAAGAGAAACAGATCGCCCATGACTACACGACAGGAGACTTAATTTCAAGAAGTGGAAGCATGAAACCGATTAGCTCTTATCTCTGCATGCCTCCACAAACTACTAGGATTAAAATCCCACGCGGTGCATTTTTGTAAACTGCTTCAACAAACACACGCCAAGTCGTGTTTGTGTTCAACTTAAAACCTGGTAATGAAGTTTGGGTTTGGTTTTTGTTAAGAACTGGGTAGAAATGGTGCAAAAATGACTGAGTGAAGAACTCATTTGAACTTTCAGGTCAAACAATGGCCTCAACGGAGGTTGGATGAGGACAAAGCTCTGCACTCCTGCTAAGAAAATAAATGGACTGGATTTAGTTAAATATTTGCAAAATTTTTGCGCAAATATGTTTGACTGAAGCAAATTCCAAAGAATGTGACTTAGTGCTTTATTTGGAGACTTTAAGAAACTTAAAAATAGGACTAACACAACAACAGATGACTGAATGCTCATCTCTCTGTGGCATGAGCATACTTGAGTTAATGATTAACTAGAAAGACAGCAATAATGTCACTCGAGCACCAACACTGACGTGCGCAATGCCTCAAACATTGGCCAGATGCTTCCCGGTCAGGAAACTGCCTTTACAAACAGTCGAGGGTCAGCAGCAGTCCATGCAGAGGCTGACCAAACCCTGAGCCGATGGGACTTTCTGATAACGTTGGTTAAAGCTACATCAAGAGGAGGGGGAGTCACGCTGCAAGCAGGCATGCAGGCCAAGTCTCATTTTTTTTTTTTCACAAAACATGCACATTCCTGCGCAAGCCTTTGCAGGGGGGCATTTTATCCTTCTGTAATAATCTGTACTCTGCCCCAGGAAGTTTCCGGACACATAAAGAGCAGCAACCTGGATAAGAGATGCAATGAACCTTGGACACAAACAGCAGCAATACTTCAACAGCAAACAGAAAGGGCTTTGATTATCCATTTAAAAAAAAAAAAAAAGGGATCTAGATGATTCAAACCGCTTAAGAAATTATGAGTGGTACGTAGGCCCAAGAACATTCAGTGCTTTATTGATCAATAACATTTAAGACTATCCTTTTACACCACAAGAGCCAGAAATTTCTGGCAAGGATTCTGAATGCCAGTTGGCTGATTAAGACTGATTCGCTCTTAAAAATGAAGTATGGTTCCATAACTAGACCTAGAGTACTGGTAAGCCCTGTAGTTTTAAGATGTATTGAGTTTAGCAGAGTCCTGATTTCTAACCTTGAATTGTTAAGACAAAAAAGTGTCTTCTCTGCATTAAGCTGGAGAAAATTCTGCCTCATCAATTTACTAATATTATCAACAACTTGTTTGGGGTTGTAAGGAACTGTGGCCATGTACTGAATTATAAAGCTGTGTGTCATCAGAATATGGTGGAGATGTTTTAATAATCTACATTCTGAGCTACTGGGGCAATAAAATTGGCCCAAAAATTAAGCCTTGTGGAACACATATTGTCCCCGTTTGCTCTGATTTCTAACTGCTGAATTACACAAGTAGCCTTGTTCTGCTATATAATATCTAGACAGCCCAGACAAATACACTGGGCATCGTTTTAAACATGCCATATGCATAGGGGATAGTGTACTGCAAAGCTAAAACTTATGCAAGCCAGTCAGAATCCTGCAAAACACTGGCAACGCTAAACGCCATTGTGCATCAGTATTGGGAAGGAGTTGGTGTAAAACAGCTGACCTTTAAGTACCCTTTTTCCTATGCATCTCAATGTATTAGAACACTGGGCTTATCAAAAATAAATAAATAAATACATAAAAACATCCGAACCTCTGGTAATGTTTGTTCCATGTATGTTTTTACTTTGACATCTCAATACCAGGGTGAAGACAGGAAATGGTATGTGGTTGTATCAGAGATGCGCCCGACTCTAACACTCCCTTTTGTTATGTACAAACACAAAAACTGAATTTTTAGAAATCTCCACTTTGGCCGGAGATTGCAGAATTATTTTTAGGGATGTAGAATTGAGTTTGAGTGTTTGAAAGGCCAAACACGTTACTCGTTTTCCCAAATATCCGGCTACGTTTGGACTAGGCCTGAGAGAGAATAGAGATCATAACAAGAATAAAATAAAAAGGTTCTGACAAAGCAAGTTTACTATTTTTTTTTTTATGAATTGATCTTGTTAGGTAAAATAGTTTCAAGTTTATTGAAGGATATAATCTTGTCTTATTTCTTTAAAAAAAAAAAAAAAAAAAAAAAAAAAAAACACGGCCATTATTTTATCATTTGATTTATTTGGACTAAGTTTGACCTAAATAAAATATTCGGCCATTAGAGAAGCCCAGCTTGCTTTAAGTAACATAAACAAGTCAAGTCATCGTGCCTGGTGGCATGATAAAACTGTGTTCTCACCCAACCTCGAGAAACAGATTTATAATTTACAAGTGTTGCATTTATTTTATAGGGATTGTTAGGGGTACCAATGTGCTCTCTGCACATTTGCTTTACCATGGGATTTTACTCTGCACTGACTAAAGGGTATTAAATTCAAAATTGGACGTTTCCAGATTTTTCAGTATGATACTAGCTTTATCCTAGTAAAATAAAGTCATTCGAAAGGCCTTTTAAAACAGCTTTAACAATAATTGTGGAGGTAAGTGAAACAGAAAAGCTTGAAAGACTCTTGAGCTTAGACTGGCTGATTTATCCACACCTGACAGCACAAGGGGTGCTATACTGGTGAGGGTTCAATTTAATAGGAACAGACATTTATACAACAGTCCCACATGATGAACAAAACCACGTACCACAGCTCATTACAGCACAACAGTGTGTTTTATGAGGTGCTGAAAGACCCTCAGGTGGCTGTGTGGAAAAAGGGGCCCTGACATAGTATGGATCTTTTTTCTTACATTTTTTCTTCCTTCTAAAATTCCATTAAATTGCTGTACAGCAGCTCTATGGGGATTTTTTTTTTTTCCCCAATCGTAAGATTTTCTGTGATGTAATAAGGAAAAAGAAAAAGTCCTAAACTAGTTCTAGTAAGTAACCAAATTATTCCTGCTAATGGGTAGTTAAAGACAGAAGATAAAAACATCCAGCCTCAATACCTTGCTGGTTACCAACAATGCTGATAAAATCCCTCAGGCATTTACTGTCACGATGAGACAGTGTTTGGAGATTACAACAGAAAATTAAACGAGGCTCCACCCCCGTAAATTTACCTTCTTGCAATTCTTCACAGATGTGCAATCATTGAAAACAAGGAATTTTAACCCTTTCAGGTCACTCTACCCACGGCAAGGCAATGGATTAACAATTGCTTGCAACAGCCATAACAAATAAAGCAGTTTCTAACTGATACAGAACCGATCAACAGTGATGTGTTTATGTTGCTTGATCTAATGATCTATACAGTTTTTTTTTTATAAAAATAAATAAATCAAAGCCAAAGAAGTTCAACAGCTCAGGGTTCTAAGAGACAATGTCACGCTAATCTTTTCTGTTTTAACATAATCATGACTATGCAATACAAGAATCTGCATTTTTTTGGGATTTTACTCTCTTTTTGGTAGGAGAGAGTTTACACAAAGCTTTATCGTTGAAAACATCTAAAATTTTAAATATGCTTTGGTTTTATCTAAACTGACAGATCATGATTTTTCCCACAATGAACAAAGTTTGACATTTAATTAGCTGTACTATAGTCCATGCAACTGCAGTAAAATGGTTATACACCATCCTGAATTTTCTGTGTTTGGGAATTTCTGCTATTGACAATTCCAATAAAGCTGCATAAATGAAGCTACAATAATTATTTATTCCAGTAATAGTCTAAAGTCAAAATATCCAATTTTTTGTTAAAAACAGGTCTTGATTTGTAACAGAAGATAGCCTGGTTTACGAGGATATCCCCCTGGTTTGCAAACTTACAACTTAAACACACCAAAATGCGACACAATCAAGAATCTTTATTGTCACTATGTGTTGCCGTGGTGAAGTTTTTGATATGAGATGGCGGCTCAGAATGCACACAGATTCCATATAACATGCAGACACAAGACATTTCCACACTTTATGAAATTAGTTGATTGAACTGACCTTGCCAGTAGTGTGTAACAAAATATGAACTGAGCTGGCCTTGATTCTAACCAGGGGTGATAACCCTCACAGCTTTTTTTTTTTTTTTTTTTTTGGGGGGGGGGGGGGGCTGTTTTTGAGTCTATTAGTTTTTGATTTAATATTTCTGAAGCGTTTACCTGATAGAAGTGGGATAAACAGTGCATTGCCCAGGTGGGTGGGATCTGTGGCGATATGTCTGGCCTTTTTCTGGACTTGTGTAGCATAAACCTTGTCCAGATCTTGTAGCCAACATCCATCAAACCCGTCGTCACCACTCTCCTGTGTGCCGTCCTCACCACTCTCCTGTGCCGTGCGGCTCCCATACCACACTTATGCTGACGCACAAAATGCTTTCTATTGTAGCGCTATAAACATTTTGTAACAGCCAAGTAGAAAGTTTCAGTTTCCTGAGGGAGACCAGCCGTTGTTGGGCCTTCTTCACCAGGAGGGAGGTGTTCCCAGTTCAGGAGAGGTAAAAGGAGATGTGAATGCCCAGGAACTTTATGACTGTCCACACGCTCCACCACCTCCCCATGTGTGCAGGGAGGAGCGTGTTCTGTCTTCCCGGACCTCCTGTAGTCCACAATGACTTCCCAGATGTGAGATCAACTTCAAAGACAAATGAAGTGCAGGCACAGTTCATGCTTTCCATTTACCGCAGAAAGGAAAACATGATCTATTCTCTACTTTAAATGGGTGTGCCACACATTTAATGAGATGCAAACCAACAGACATCCAAATAAAAAGCTTATTATTGCAGCCACATTGGAAATGAGAGTTTGAGTTGGCGAGAAAATTGCTAATTTCTTCAGTCATTTTAGAATTCATTCAGAATTTCAACATGGGTGAAAGTCGTTTATAGGTCTGCAATGATTGTGTACATAATAATAATAAAGGTGCTCACTGGAGAGCTCGTCATTATTATGGCTCATTAGGCACCGTCCAAGTTGTGGGTTTTCTTCAACAGACAACACAGAAGTTGGATGCTATAGTAGCAGGTGGGTTGGATGTGCAACCAGATTCATTTCTGTACTTAAAAGAAAAACACACGGCATGACAATTTACATTTACTACAAATAAAAATCACTTCAAACCACAGTACGTGCATCAATAAGATATTTTGGGAACAACCTCTGCAGTTCAAAGGTATTATTTTAATCAATAGTGATAAAGTTCAGGGGGATGCCTGCAGTGAGGGCAACTTTTCTCAAGCTGCTAACATGAACAGCAGCCATAGCATGAAGTCGTCACGAACTGTTTGGGCAACAATTGACAAAACTTTCTTTACCTTTATGAGATTTCAAAGTTGGAAACATGACAAGAGGTTTAAATGATTTAATGATGCCTGGACATGTCATTTTAGGGCAACTTATCTCTATTCTTGTAAGATAACACCAATTGGATTATTTTCTAATGCAATAAAATATTCTGATCAAGAATAGATTTTCTGTTGGATCCACTCTGACTGTTGACCCGTCTGTCAGAAAGGCCTAAATCTGGTGATTTTCTTGATCAGAACACAGACCATAACTAAAGCACCACCAGGTCATGTTAAGAAAGAAAAAAAACACTATTCAATGAGGAAGTTGAGAAGAATTAAAAAAATAACTTATTTTGTCAGTAATCATAAGGTTGTTTTAAAATAAGTCAAGTAAAGCAAAAAGATGCTAGGAGCTTATTAAAGAAAAAGGAAACTGCTTTTTTAATATGTGTCTAAGGTTAATTCAGGCAGCTAAATTAAGCAAGACCTTCACCAGATAACATGAAGGCTCAGTGGAGCACAGCAAAGTTGCTCTGTTTTATCATTCTGAGTTTATAGGACATGCTGAATTTGGCAATGTTAATCTCTTCAAATTATTACAGTAAAGACGTAATTTTTTAGTGAATAAACACAGATAACGCTGTTTTGACAATGCTGGCTTCACCAACCAGGCTAAACACAAAAATAAGATGAATGTTCAATTAATGTTTAATCAATATTTTTTAACAATCTAATCCTGTTTTAGTGCCTACTCTCTTACATGAGCAGCTTCCCATCCCCTCTGTGCTGAATATAAACAATTACTGACTTCTCACTGTGGTAATGCAAGAAAAAAAAGTACTTTTTTTAAAGTACTCGAATGGTGGAGTATCAGGTAGAGTTGAAATTTGGAGCAGAAGACATTTCTGGGTTTACAGAAGTCTGTAAGTTTGAATAAGCTCCCATCTTGTCCTCTACAACCTCCAACCAGAGTATTAACTCTAAGAGCATGTGCCGGAGTAAAAAACTGTTCAACTCATCAGTGGACATCCAGGAGTGGAGTTGCTGCCAGCCGCTCCCCTGCAGCAGCTCCAACCTCCTAAAGCTCGTGAAAATCAACACAGTGAGCAGCAGGAAACGTGCTTTCATCACAGACCAAAGTCTCTTCAAATAAGAACTTAACATTCCAAAAATATTCTCTCGCCTAAGCGTTCCTGCGTTGCATAAGCTCTTCTTAACAAGGTCAGGGGTCAGCCCCAGCGACAGTGCCCTCCAGGCCGAGGTTATGAGTGAGCAGCACCGTCCATAAGTGTCTTTCTTTCAACCGAGTACGGAGCTTTTAACATGCCATTATGGCCTCAGCAGTCAGAAGATTGGGTTCCCTGGATGCTCTGAAACCCCTCTCTGCACCTTTTATTCTGCACAAAACGAGCAGGGAAGATAATCCCAGCCAACTCCTTTCACACCTGTCCACTCATATTTACTTCACAAAGGGGGGCTTGTGTGAGGGGAGTCCTCATTTGCATGGTTTGCTTCTTCTTACAGGAAAAAAAAGGAAGAGAAATGGAAGAATATGGATCACAGCATCAACAGTAAGAGTTTTATAGTTTTGCCTGATTTATAGATGTGTTCATTGAAGGTTAGGCTGACATTTTCACATCAGTAGTTATAGATTCATTCTGCTAATAACAGAAGAAACACTTGATAAATTAGAAAAAAGTTTGCTCCTTAATCGTTAGTTCTTTACCCTCATGTACTGGGAAAGTTTGCTCCTATCTCTCTAGTTCCTGCAGCGGTGATGTGACCATCCGAAAATAATTAAACAAGAGTGGGAGAGGGGCTTAATTATCAGAATGACTCATATAATTGAGAAGCACCAGATCCATCATGCCTCAGTTGGGATTTTGAGTGAAGTTCAAGGAAAAAGGGCAATATTGAAGAAATTTCTGTTAGAAGCTTTTTTACCAAGCAAGTATGTGCTGATTGATGTCACTTGGGAAAGAACTAACCACCTCAAAGTGGATAAAAGTGCATAAAGTGAGCTGGATTCATCTTTTGACAGCCAAAAAGGGGTCTCTGATGACTTAAGAGCTAGATTGACATGTTTTTCATTTATTTGTTTCATCCTTTCAAATCGTTTGTTATTGTTGAAGTCATAAAAATTCCCCAGTCACTTTATTATTAGATACACGTGTCAACTCAATGCATTAAGGCATCTAAACTTGGTGAAGACTGACAGAAGTTTAAGATGAGCATCAGAATGGGGAAGAAAGGGACTCAACGTCACTTTGAGCGTAGCTTGGTTGTTGTAGGTGCCACATGGCTACTTCCAGCAAAACTATGCACCAGCTCAAATCACCCCAAACTGTTTTATTTTTAACATGATATTATACTCCAAAAGCCTCCACAGGCACCTGTGCCCGAATTCACAAAATCCTATGAAGAAAAGTAGCTCTTAGTGAAGTTATTTTAGGAAAAACCTTCTAGATTTAGATTTTTATGAGAATGTTACCCTGGTAGAATAAACGTCATTCACAAAGACTCTTAGGCCTTAAAAGAGCTCCTAAAATGATAAAATGTTAGGGACAGTGAGGAGGACTTTTAGCGAGCCTAAGGAGGGTCTTAAGCAGGAAGATGGTGGAAACAAAGCTGATTGGCTGATCCACCACCTGAACAGTGGAGGAAATAAGCACATATTCTATTACAATCATACAATTATTAATATTTAGATAATATAAACTTTATCATCCCCATGGGGGGAAATAAAATAGTTTCAGCGGCCCGGCTCTGGCAGCGTAATTTTGAGGATAAATAACAGGAAAAATACTGAATCGTTACGAATAAATATTGGAGAAACGTACAAAGAATATAGCACAGAGGGATTTTTACATTTAGAGAAAATTCTCTTCATAATAAACCTTTTAGAAGAAATGGAGAAAGGTCCAGGGTTTCCCCCAGCATATTATAAGCCCGGTGGGACGTCAGGCTTTACTTGCGCCCCCCGTCGTTTGATTATTTGAAATGCCTCGATGTTTCAGAGCGTCATTAAAGTTCCCGCTTGGGAGAAAACCTCTCAGGCGGGTAAATAAGCTAACGCGCCAGCTGTTATTATACGTTCAGGCCGCGCCTCTCCTTCGAGCTGCATGACACAGCTCTCCTCACGCTTCCTCGTTCCACAACCAGCCGCTTTATACCAGCAGGCAATCAGACTAAAATGCTGACAATATCAAATAGATGAAGCAGTAAAACGGCCAGTATGGCGAGTAAACATAAGCAAATCAAAAGGAGGATGTAAAGAAAGTGCGTTCAAACATTCTGATGCAGTGAGAAATATTTCATTTTGCTAAGTTTCATCATCATGACACACATTTCTTAATCCAGTCTAATAGGTTACTTCCTCTCCTTTAAATACTAGAAGGACATTTGTTTTTTTTGGCACCATCAACCAATCACAGCTCTTAAAAGGCAGCGTCACACCTAGCAACAGGTTCTCCTCAGCAGGAATTTTTAGGCTGAGACACAAGCTCTCTGAGAGGACTCTTAGAATCGTTGTGTATACGGGCGCTGATCTCTATCTGCTTGAGCTCTTATGCAATGTGGTGGAACAGGACATTCGCACCAGAGATGTGCGGATGGCAAATCTGCGTTAACCGCGTGATGCATTCACGTCAAAACAGATCAAATTCTTTGGAATATTTCCAACACCTTTGTCAATCTAAGCCATTAGGAACACAAGAGTCCTGCAGGGAAAAGGGTGCCCATCCTGGTACCAGCATGGTGTACCTATTAAAGTGGCTGTCGAGGGTAAATGTGGGTCTTCTTCCCTTCTGTGCCATCAGTAGTGTCATATTGCAGGCATATATTTTCACAGCAAGAAAATATAATAAAAAGGGTTTTGTAGCAGACCTGAAGGAGGCGCTGCGGCCGTGAGACAACTTTTGCGAATCCATTCTTACCCGGAAAAAGTCACAGCTGAGCTGCAGTTTGCAGTCATAGATAGCAGAACGTAAACTCCCTGGATTTACCGGTGTAGCCGGATAGTGCATGATATCTAGAAAGTGTCGCGTATGCAAGTGATGTATGAATAAGCACTTTTAGTAGTTTCTATTTATAAATCTCCCCCGATGCTTGTTTTTTTCGTATAGAGTTTGCTTCTGTTAGGACAACTACATTTGAGAAATCACAACAACAAAGACCATAAAGCTTCACCTTTAGTACATAGTTGATACCTTTAAGTGTTTAATAGGGAGAAAATCAAATTTGCAGTTTCCCCCCACCCCCCATCTTGCTCTTTAAAAAAAAATTATCAAGATCAACACCATGGGAAGCTTTCTTGTGTCACCTGAGACACGGCTGCCTATCGCTGGGCTCACGTGGATTATGGTGCAGAACCAGTTTCAGCACCGCAAGGAACCTAAATCATTAAAATTCTGTGTGTACACTCGCATTTAACCTCACATGAATATTCTGCAAGAAGGACGTTTGACCGGATCCCACAGCGGTCCCAATCAAGCTCCCAGATTTTACACCCAAACAGGAAACGGCGGGCGTCAGACAGGATAAAGTTCGGGTGAATTTCAGAATAAAATAAAACTGTAAACAAAATGGAAACACAGAAACAAGTGGAAAGAAAGGATGAAATAGCATATTTATCCGCAAGAATAATGAGTTTTGCCCTAGAAAACAAAAAACATGTATATGAGGGACAACAACAGAAAGGACCGCATGTACCTCTGTTCTCGCCAGTCTCATTTCCACAGCCAGAACCGCAGCTGGCTGCTGCTTCCCTAGCAGACGTGAGAGTGGAGGTTTGCAGCAAACTGGAAACTAGCTTTCAACGGTTTGTTGTCTGGTGGTTGGCGTGTCAGATACTATAAAAACCTGACCCCCCCCCCCCCCCCCCCCCCCCATTTCCTCTGATGGAGTTTGGGGTGGGGGCTGTCTACCTGTCAATGCTCAGACCATCAGCTGCATCAAAGTGGTCTGCATGGCTGTCCGCACAGGGGGAATCCTCTTCTCTAAATAACGCACAAGAAAGCCTGCAAAGTTTGCTAAAGACAAGCATGTCTGAAGACACGCATCAGTGGAACCATGTCCTGCGGTCTGATGAAACCAAGACAAACATATTTGGTTCAGATGGCGTCAAGTGTTTGCCATGGCAAACAGATGGGGCGTAAAAAGTCAGGTGTGTCTTGTGTCAAGCATGGTGGTGGGAGGGTCATGGAGTGGGGAGCTGCAGTTCACCGAGGGAACCATGAACGCCGACACGTACCATTACATACTAAAGCAGAATGTGATCCCCTCCCTTCAGAACAACCCAAATGGCTGCTTCTCAAACTTTTAGCACCCAACGCACAAAATAACTGACTAAAAAAAACTGACCTGGTGGTGGCTGCAAACAGTAGTTGCTAATAAGACATGATTCAACAAAAGCCGTATTTTATCCACTTACTACACCTTCAAAAAAATATTACAATTGTTTTCAAATCTGATTTTTTGTAAATATTATGTCAAGTGCTCCCGTATGGCTCCCAAACTTTAGGAACCACCAGTCTCAGATGTGTTTGCTGCAGGCCAGCCTTCAGAAAGGTTTGCTCAACACTGCTGAGAGCCTAATAACAGGATGTGGAGAACCAGCTGACAAACTGGTCAATCTCCCAAGATTTGGTACCCAGAAGGCACCGGGGCGTTGGACGGCTTGTAAATCTGAGAACAAATGGAAAATGGGGAGGTTATGGGCACAGACTTCCAGCATTTCAGCATAATTTAAGTGGTTTTGGAGTACATAATCACAGTGGGGGCCCTCACTGGGTTGACTGGCACGGCTCCATATCAGAGTTCCTGCATGTGCCTGAACCACAGGAATTAGGCAAGGAGTGTGACATGATTTAAATTCAAAAACAATGAATGTGAAACCACCACCTTCAAACACACACAGACATATACCCCCCCCCCCCCTCCTCTCCTTCCCTCCCAGAGCTGCTTTCTTTTCTCCTCGCTACAGAGGCTCGATTAAACCAGACACATGTATGAGAGGAATTTGGAGACTTCTGAGGGAAAACAAGAGCTGGTCTTTGCTTCAAATCATTTATGGAAGTGTTACGCACACGCCGACCCCAAGGACTCACATTTTTAAGTAACACTTCTCCAAAAAACAGTCCCACGCTGCTGTATGACACATGAAAAAAGTTAAACATATAAAAGTAAAAAAAAAAAAGGAAACGCAGTTTTTGAAACATCCATTTCAAGGCCAAACGTGCTGAAAATGTGACTCCTGACTCCCCCGAGTCCTCATTAAGATGCCAAGATTACATTAAAATACTTGCCACACACACACACGTCCATGTATTTAAAAAAAAAAAAAAAAAAAAAAAAGGTTAAAATAATGTATATTTGCATTTACTTATCTTGACCTAAAACTTTTAGAGCCCAGTGCTCATGACTTCTTACTATTTTGGACAACACGTGGCACAAATTAAGCAACTTACACACGTTACAGTACCTTGAGATCGCATTCCACATTTTTTAAAATCACATTACAACCACAAACCTGAGAGCATTTTATTCTGCGAGACAAGCACAAGTCAAAAATTATGCTGTGCAAATTTAAATCTGAAAGATAGCGCAAGCATGAATATTCGACCCCTGTGAAGGAAAACTTTCTTGCAATACCCTTCATTACAGTTAAAGCTGTAGGACTTTAGGGTCAGGTCTCTCCAGCAGTTTGGCACATTTGGTTAAACTTAAAATGTTGCCCATTCATCGCAAAAATAAATAAATAATAAAAAATAAATAAACAAAAACGGATCAGTGAGACTAATCATTCGGCTCCACTCACTTGGGTTTAGTTCTGCATGCTTTGTTCAAAGCCAGTTCATTGTAGCCACACATGTATGTCGGCTAAAGAGGCAAGGCAATCATTTTACGTCACACATACGCTGAAGCGGGGACCTTTCAGACCAACGCTGAAGAATCCCCGGCCCATAACTTTAGAAAACTAACGATGGCTTTCATCCTGTCATCAAACCATACACAGGCTTTGGTCTATTAGGTGACCAAACCGGTGGATTGGATTTTTTCAGGGGTTTCAGGATAAAAAAGGGGCTTAAAACAAATGTACGCCGCACTTATAAGATTAAGATCTTGAAGACTTTAAGATCCTTAACTTTTAAAACATCATGCATCCGTTCTAATAACACGTTGTTCTGAAGTTGGATAATTATTCAAAGTATTGTGTTAAAGTGTAACGGTTGGTTCTTTAAAGTGCCATTAGTGTTGTTGTCGGTGTTACACCTAGTGGCAACAACAACAATAACATATGTTAGACTTAGTTACTTTCGTCCCAACTTTCTCATTTTCCAAAAGTAAGACAAATGAGAGCCCAGATCACAAAGATGCGTCGCTTGGGTGCCGTGGAACCAAGTGGAACCGAGTGGAAATGTGTCCCACTCACCTCATTGGACGGTATGCTGACAACACCTGTTGATCTCCTCTTTTCCCTCAGCTTCCTCTTCTCGATCTGTCCTTTCCCCTTCCTTGCGCTCGGCCCGGGGTTCTTCTTCTCCTTCCCTTTGCTGGGCGATGGAGACGGGCTGTCCTTGTCGCTGTCGTTGCACGCCATCATCGCGCTGGAGTCCGGCGAAGCGCACCGGGCTTTCTCCGTCTGAGGCGGGGCCGTCTTCAGGTTGCTCCCCTGGGCGGCAGGGGTGGAGGCTGCGGGCGCGGCCGGGTGGTGCGCCTCTTCCTCGGCTCTGCTCAGCGCGCCGCCGGACGGGGACCGAGCCACCGCGGAGGAAGAGGAGGAGGAGGTGCGGCAGTTCCCAGCGGAGGCGCTTCGGTCCGGGTTGCCGCTGCTGCTGGGGTTCAGGGGGACACCGGAGGCTGCCGCAATGTCCCCCAGCATTTTGGCCCTCATTTTCTCCCGTTTCGCCTTCCACTCCTCCAAAAAGTCCGTGGCTGCGTTTGACTTGAACCCGCCTGTAGCCATGATCCCTTCTCTGCTTGGAAAGCGGCTGAAAGTTGACTTGAAGTTGAAATTAGTGCAAACTTCCAGGTCTGGGCAGCCCTCCTAATGAAACCGCATTCCTCGAGCGATTAACTCTGGAGCTGTTGACAGGTTGGAGGAAAAATAAAATCAGTCTCGCTGAAAACAAGAGTTTAAGTGTTTTTTGTTTTTTTTTAAAGGCGTTTATAACTAACCAAAATGTTTGTCTCGCGCACACGCTTTTGAAGAACGCGCTTCACTTCAAAGACAAAAAAAAGTTACTTTTAGACTTATTAAGGTGTTTCTGTTTCAGCTCATCTCTGTTAGACGCCACATGTTAGACAGAAGAGAAAAGTGAAAGAAAGAGACTCACCTGTCGAGCTGCTTCTCTCGCCAAACTGCTCGCCTCGGTCCCACCAGGTGTGACGGCGCTCGGCTCAGATCGGCGACGCCGCAGTGCAGCGCTGGGAGACGCTGCAGGCACGCACCGCGAGCGCAAGCGGCAGCAGCGGCGGCCGCGGCACTTCCGGTGTTGTGGCGAAAAACGTCGCCGTGTTATCAGCAGCGGGTTGGGCGAGAACGCGCACGTAAAGGGGGTTCGACTTTTACGTCAAGCACACGGGTTCATACATACTTTTCCCGTACCGTTTATTCCGCTGCAAATAAGATAACAGGAATAAAGTCTAGACCGGGTTACATTTAGCGCAGCTTCGTCTCACCTTGTCGTCACCTGCACACGAGATTTGATGCAAATCCCTCCAAAAAATAACAAGAACAGCTATACATTTTCTCCCATGATAAATAAATACTGCTGCTTTCATTTTACACTTAAAAGCATCAAAGCCACCAGACTGCATTCAGCTGCAACAAAATCTACGTTTTATTGGGATTTATCTTTGATGCCCCAATTTAAAGTAATACAGCTTTTTTTGAAGTAAACGTAAAAAAAATTATACAGAAAGTTTTTGAAATGTACAAAAATAATTGTTTCACCCCTCTTTAAGCTGATACCCATCGATACCCTCTGAAAGTACCTAGTCAATAGACCGGACTCATGTTTAATTTAATCTCATGATAAATAGAGCCGTTAAGTGAAAGCATTAGACGGTAAATGGATTTAGATAAAGATAAAAAAATAAACCAGACGGTTCAGGGATGATGGGAAGAAGCTTTAAACAGGCTTATTTGATTAAACAATATCCGAAACTTTGAACACCTTACGGAACACTGTTCGATTCAACATTTGAAATTCAAAAGGATTAGGCCCAGTTGTAATAGGCCTACTACCAAAACATGGCAGTTCACCTAAACTAAGACTGGGCAAGAAAAGTATTATTAAAAAATAAATAAATAATGGGGGTGGGGGGGGGGGGGGATCTGTTGAAATCAAACACGAGTCCTTTACAGAACAACATCAAGAAGAAGGCTATTGTTGAAGGAAAGCCACGAGAAGTCCAGTTTGCAGTTGTCCACTGGTCAGGTAGGGGACACAAAACAAACGTAGGAGGATGCGCTCAGGTTTAAATGATTACGTTTTGTTCTACTTGCAAAACGCAGAGTGGACAGATATGGTGCATGCTGGGACGGGACTCTAGAGCAGGGGTCCCCAAAGTGTGGGTCAGGACCCCCCACGGGGTCTTCAGATACAAAACAATGTCGGACTCCGTAATTTTCTCTGGTCCCCTGCCTGATCTGACCAGTGATGACATGTTTAGCCGCATGTCATCATTCAACCACTGGTTGTCTAGGTGGTGTCCTGAAAACGACGTGGGCTACATTGATAACTGGCAAACTTTCTGGGGAAAACCTGGTCTGATCAGGAGAGACGGGATTCATCCCACTTTGGATGGTGTGGCTCTTCTTTCTAGGAATCTGGCCGGATTTATTAGTTCTCCTAAATGCTGACAATCCAGGGTCCAGACCAGGAAGCAGAGCTGTAGTTTAACACATCTCTCTGCAGCTTCTGTACTGTTACCCACCCATTATCCTATTGAGACGGTGTCTCTCCCACGGCCAAAACTGAATAGATCAAAAACTATTCAGTTTCATTTGTTCATTTTCATGAACAAATCATGAAAATCTAATATAAATTAATACGGCTCAACTTGAACCAAAAAATAAAACAATTAAATGAGGTCTATTAAATATAAGTATAAATATCTCTCTCGAAAGATTTTGTTAGTTAATGAATTGATTTCTGATAATCAGATTGATTTATTTTGTCTCACAGAAACCTGGCAACAAGAGGACTACGTTAGTATAAATTAGTCAACTCCCTCCAATTATTCAAATTTCCACATTGCCAGATCTGTGGGAAGAGGAGGAGGAGTGGCAACCATCTTTCAGTCTGATTTATTAATTAGTCCCAGGCCAATTAATAACTACAGTTCTTTTGAACATTTAACCCTCAGTTTCCCTCATCCAAATTGCAAAGTAATAAAACCTCTCCTTTTTGTTGTTTTGTATCGTCCACCAGGCCCTTACACTCTTTTTGGATCAGTTGTCAGACTTCTTATCTGATTTGGTGATAAACACTGACAAGGTTATTATTGTGGGGGATTTCAACATTCATGTTGGCACAGAATGTGATAACCTTAGTGTATCCTTTAAAACTATCCTAGATTCAATTGGATGTGCTCAAAATGTGCATAAACCAACACTCTCTTGCCTTCATACTTTGGACCTTTTGCTGACATATGGCATTGATTTTGAAGAATTAACAGTATTTCCTCACAACCCTGTCCTATCTGATCATTTTTAATAACATTTGAGTTTAATCTAACTGAGTTCTCCACCCCCAAAGAGGGTTCCATTATAGTAGATCTTTATCGGACAATGCTGCATCAAACTTTAAAGAGTCTGTCCCCCTTTTAATATCGTCAGTATTGCAGAAATGCCCTGCAGATAGCAGCAATGTTGTTTCTTCCCATTCACAAATAGATGTATTTGTTAACGGAGTGACTTCGTCATTGCGTTCTGCATTAGACAATGTAGCTCCCTTGAAAAAAAATGGTGATTATTCACAGGAAGCTGTTAGGAATGTTAGGAAATTGGAGAGAAAATGGCAGTCTACACACTAAGAGGAATCCTACCTAATCTGGAGGGACAGTCTATTGTTGTATAGAAAGGCCCTTCGCAGAGTTAGAGGAGCATATTTTTCATCATTAATTGAGGAGAATAAAAATAATCCTAGATTTCTCTTCAGTACAGTTGCCAAACTGCTCCGTTAATCCATTCATTCCCTTAGCTCTTAGCAGTAATGACTTTATGGGATTCTTCATAAATAAAATTGATTCCATTTAAAATAAAATAATTGGCATTCTTCCAAACATGATTACCTCGTCCTCAGTAAGTGAGGCAGCGTTGGAGGAATCTTTAGAACCTGCGCAACGTCTGAACTGTTTAGAAGCATTAAAGCTTTCTGAGCTATCTAAAATTTTAGCTTTATCAAAACCTTCTACCTGTATGTTAGACCCAAACTGTACCACAGGCTTTTAAAGTACCTGTTATTCAACCTTTACTTAAGAAACCATCTTTTAATCAAGATGAGTTAGTAAATTACAGACCTATATCTAATCTTCTTTTCTTATCTAAAATTCTTGAGAAAGTAGTTGCTAATCAACTTTGTAAACATTTACAAAGTAATGACCTACTTGAGGAGTTTCAGTCAGGCTTCAGAGCTCATCATAGCACTGAAACAGCTCTGGTGAAGGTCACTAATGATATTCTCATGGCATCAGATAATGGACTTGTGTCTATACTTGTCCTGTTAGATCTCAGTGCTGCATTTGACACAGTTGATCACAATATTCTCCTACAAAGACTTGAACATACTGTAGGGATTAAAGGGAAAGCATTAGGCTGGTATAAATTTTATCTGTCGGACAGATTCCAGTTTATTCATGTTAATAATAAATCTTCCTCAAACTCTAGGGTCACCTGTGGAGTACCATATGGTTCAGTCCTTGGACTAATTCTCTTTACTATATATATGCTTCCGATTGGCAAAATTATCAGACAGCATGGGATTAATTTCCACTGTTATGCTGATGACACTCAGCTATATTTATCCATAAATCCTGATGAATCCAATCAATTACTTCAACTGCAGTCATGTCATGATGACATCAAAAGCTGAATGACTTTAAATTTCCTGCACTTAAAGTCTGACAAGACAGAAGTTGTAATCTTTGGACCAGAGTCCTCAAAAAATAAACTTCTTAATCAATCACTTAATCTGGATGGCATTAACTTGGCCTCTGGTAATGAAGTAAAAAATCTTGGTGTTATTTTTGACCTGTTTAATCCCATATTAAACAGGTTTCCAGAGTTTCCTTTTTTCACCTCAGGAATATTGCCAAAATTAGAAACATTCTGTCCAGTGGTGATGCTGAAAAACTAGTCCATGCATTTGTTACTTTAAGGCTGGACTATTGTAATTCTTTACTATCAGGAAGTCCACAAAATGCAGTTCAAAGTCTTCAGCTGATCCAAAACGTTGCAGCAAGAGTTCTGATCAAAATCAACAAGAGGGATCATATTTCTCCAATTTTAGCTTCCCATTATTGGCTTCCTGTTAAATCAAGAATATAATTTAGAATTCTCCTTCTAACGTATAAAGCCCTTAATAATCAAGCTCCATCATATATCAGAGCTCTGATTACCCCGCATGTTCCTAACAGAGCACTTCGCTCTCAGACTGCAGGTCTGCTGGTGGCTCCTAGAGTCTCTAAAAGTAGAATGGGAGGCAGATCATTTAGCTATCAGGCTCTTCTCCTGTGGAACCAACTCCCATTTTTGGTCCGTGAGGCAGACACCCTGTCTACTTTTAAGACTAATCTTAAAACTTTCCTTTTTGACAAAGCTTATAGTTAGAGTGGCTCATGTTACCCTGAGCTTTCTCTATAGTTATGCTGCTATAGGCTTAGGCTACTGGAGGCAGATGACCGTTCACACTGAGTCTGGTTCTGGTTCTGCTGGAGGTTTTCCGTCCCGTTAATGGGGAGTTTTCCTTTCCGCTGTCGCTTCATGCTTGCTCAGTATGAGGGATTGCTGCAAAGCCATGGACAATTATGTGTTATAACAAAAAAAAATGTTTTAAATAATTAAAACTATGTGTGTATGTATTTAATAATGGAAATAAAAAAAATTCAGTTTATAAAAGTTTACTAAACAAGCAGCTCATCATAAAACCAAAGCAGACATTAAGGAACAAAAACTAAAGCTCTGTCCTGAAACACAACCTAGACCTGAAATCAATCAGCCTTTTCAGCTTATTAGCCAGAAGATGTCAGAAAGCCTTGGTTTAGACTGCAGTCCTCAGATCCCAGGGGGTTTAATATAATTAATTGCAAACACCTATTAGCAACACAGCCCTGCACTTGTTTGTTGGTTCCTCCTCCTCCTCACTCCTATGACTCGCATTATTCTGTCCTTCTGCATCAACTCCACAACAAACATACATGGCAAACATATCTGTTTGCCATGTATGTTTGTCAGGGATGGGATGATAGGGTCATGTAGAGAGTGTTTGCTAACCTGCTGCAGGCATGCCTCTCAGTGCAGTGTCGTTACTGGCCTGGCTGGCTGTAATCACTGACCTCATCCAGTAAAGAACTGCGGTACTGCAGTTTAAAAAAAATAATAATAATTTTAAAAAACAGCAGAAAAAAATCTTTATTTTTGCCACCTGCTTCATGCTGCGCATCACCACAACTTTTTTTTTTTTTTTTTTTTTTTTTTTTTTAAATCACTGAGTAGAGAAATAAACGGTTCGGCTGGTCGGGAATCCTCCTGAACCTCCCAATGGCCACCCCGCCGCTGGGTGTGATTGACTTTAACCACTAATTCTGTTAGACACTGTAGAGTAGACCCCCCGCAGCCTCCTTGCCCGTTCATCAGACCCCAGAGATGAACTCTCCGCATGGCCTTTCCTCGTCCTGCAGCTGCAAAGGGACGGCAATTCCTCACACGGTGATATGATAATGGAAAACCGCTTTTGCGGCACAGATTTTTAATTTCTATTTGTTTTTTTTTTAACTGCTTGTGCCCCCCATGTGTCATAAAAGAAACCTCCCTGGTCGGCTGCCTTGTTCACCCTGTGCCAAAAACCGCTACTGGGGCTCAGAGTGTGATATTCAAATCCAGCATCAGTGTCTGACCTCACAGATGGACGTCCGAAAGAATGGTGCCAACTCTGAATCAACACTCTCCTAAGAAATGTTGACAGCCTTTCCAGAAGAGTTGAACCTGTCATGGCTGCAAACGGTGGACCGACGTCATTATTAACCCCTATAAGTTAATAGAGATGTCAGTAGAGTTCGTGCATGTGTGTGGAGGCAGACAAGAAAATTATTTTGGCAATCACTGCTGCACATGGATCATTCTTTTCCATCCGCAGGGTCTCTGTTAATCCCAGATTAGCGGATTTTCATCAGAAAAAATAATGCTCCCCTGTTAGTAGCTACGTGCCAATGCACAACTCGGCTTTAGCAATGATGCATGGCATTCCAGATTCTTTCAATTATTTCAAATTCTGACATTTTTACCCCAAGCCGTGGTTTAAAAGTGCCATTGGATTTCACGACCAGAAATCTAATTCCATGCTGCAAAAACAGACCTACAACTTGGCTCTGCTCAAGGGCACCAACCTCATGTTAATAACTGGCCGCCAAGGGTGCATTTGCTTTCATTACCCAAACCTAAATCTTTCCTAAAGGATGCATTCAAATCTTGATAGTTAGGCTTTATTACTATTTCCTTTTTTGGCCATGAAGCTCCGCAGACACGACACCCATCCACACCCCACTGGTGAAGTGGAAGCCAGATGTTCAGCCATTATCTTTGCGCATGCCAGCCCTGATACAGATAATGAGAAAAGCAGGGTGGAGCAAAGGAGGGAGGCACCTTTTCCTAAAAATAAACCCTGATGTATGGACTAAGGTCACGCTGCTGCATTTTTAACATATTTGGGCTTTCAGTTGGAACAAAAACGGAGGAGAGGGCACAGAAAATTGAGCACTGCCTTTCCATGCCAACGCAAACACCTCTGTCCTGCCTCTAAATAAATCACCAGAGCATTCCAGCATTCTGAGACTGTGTGGAGAACTTTATTTAATAATTCTCCAATGCTTTAAACCCAAACTAATGGGTCTGAATTGATTTGTTTTCAGCAAACGCAGCCACCGTGTGCTTCGCAACCATAACACATTCAGGGTAAACAAATGAAGCGCTTGCCGGGCTGTAAAATGAGTTCAGCAAGCAGCCACAGATTTATATTCGACATAACGCAGCACGATGGCTGCTCATGCACTCACACGTTCCCTCTTTACTTAGCAGTAACGTCTCACTCGGAGGCTATTAGGTTGCGGCGACGAAGCCCGCATCAAGCTCACTTTTCCGTGAAATCGTGGATCCGGTAAGAAAGCCCCCGGCGAATGGAAAACGACCCAGATGTTGGGTTTGCATGCAGATGTTGAGTGGGCCAGGGGGATGTGTGGAGACAAACCACTGAAGGGGTTTCCCCCTACAAGACAGTTTCTGTGTGTGAACGGCATCGGGTCAAACAAACGTAAATGTAAAAATTAAAAATAACACAGGTCTGCCTCAGGAGAGGTCTGGGAAGACTGCTGTTGTGTTCACCTTTCACACCCTGGTTCCCCTCAGATGATCCTGGATTTGA
This sequence comes from Fundulus heteroclitus, assembly GCF_011125445.2. Taxonomy (NCBI): domain Eukaryota; kingdom Metazoa; phylum Chordata; class Actinopteri; order Cyprinodontiformes; family Fundulidae; genus Fundulus; species Fundulus heteroclitus. The sequence continues at coordinate 18,355,799 of NC_046377.1, forward strand.
GGTGGGGAGCTGCCTGTTACAGCTGCTGCGGGGCTCTAATCCTCCTCCAGGTTCAGGACTCTGCAGGTCAGGAGAGCTCGGCGCCAAGCGACGAGGTCAGCAGCAGGAAGGACCGCGCTCAGCGGCGCAGCAGAGACCTTTAGGAGGCACGCTTTCCATGAACTTCCTGCCAAATGCTTCACTAAATCCCAGACATGTTCCAGTTATCTAATATGAAAGGATGACAGAATTATTCAGATTCATCAGCTTAGAGAAACGCATTTTTCCCTGCTTGTCTGTAGCACCCTTGCTCAGGTTTCTCCATATTTATGCTGCTGTCAATGAGACCAACAGGAAATCCTTGAGCATGCTTAGAAGCACGTCACAAAACAGTTTTTTTAACTTGCCTTTTTTTCCCATTGCACATTTCATGATCCCAAAAAAAAAAATAATTCAATTCTATTCATTTATTTAACTCCACTACAGAACAAACGTCACCTCAAGGCATTTTAAAACCCAAACAGGTCCAATTCATAGCCAGCTGCACCAAATCAGATTTGGTCTAGATTAAGTTCAAATCAATCCAGTCATGCAGCCTGATTCGATCCGAAGAGTAAAAACCGGTAAACTCCTCATCCTGAGCAAGCATGCGGTGACAGTGGAGAGGAACCACTCCTTTCTAACAGCGGGAACCCTCCAGGGGAACGAGCTAGCTTGTACATCTGCTGTGACTGGAAGGGGTTGAGAGCACAGGAGACAGAGCCTGGAGCACCGTCTAAGGGAAAGAGGGACATAATTAAAGGAAGTCTGAGCTCTGTCAGTGTCAGAAGGCCGGTAACGCGAAATACAAAATCAATAGACTAGGAGCACTTACAATCAGAATGAAGGTCTGTAGTTAATCCCGGCTATATCTCAATCCACAGCTTCAAGGAGGAAAAAAGACACGGTTAAACACAGAATCTCTCAGCCTGGAGTATTCTGTGTGAGGAAAGAGAAATCCAAAATGGTGGACACATTTAAAGGCAGCAAGCATAGAGGCAATAGCTTCTTCCTGGGAGGAGACACATCCATCGTCTAAAAGCGCTTATCCATGCACGGTCTAGGGATCTGGTCCCCGTCTCCAGCAGCCATAGGGCGAGACACCCTGGGCAGGTCGTCAGTCCTTCACATGGACACATAGGACAAAGAGTCACAGCAACACAAAAATATTCCTGAGCCAGTAACACTTTGAATAGGAAAATAAGGAGGGCATATACGTTCAGGCAGCAAAATATCCACCAATGACTCTTTTCAGGAAAGAGACAGAGCTAAACGCTTTATGAAGTACTTTATGCCTGAAAGGAAAACCTTGAGAGCACACATGGCTCCTGGAAGCAGTGGCTAGTTCAAGGACTCTGCCCTGGAAAGATAAATATGTAAAAAAAATATCTCTTCAGCGGGTTTTGAAAACTGATTGAGAAATAATGTGATTTCTATTAGATGGGGTGTTCATTTCAGAGCCTTTCTGCCTAAAACTAAAACACACGCTTAACCCAACAACTTGAACAAGGTCTGACACACTGGCCAAAGTTATCTGACAACTGAAGCTTATTGTCATGGCCAACATTTCTGCCTGTTCCAAATTAAAATTTAACAGTCGCTTGAGTAAATCTAGACTTTTACAGGGCGTACGCAGGCACAACAACATAGTTTTGGGATGTTCTTGACCTCAGTTTGCTCTGATCTTATTGGAAACATCCAATAATGCAACATGAGTACAGTATAAATAAATGTGCTTAGCTATAAACTGAATCATTCATCGTGCTGTAAGCAGAAGCTGCAAAATCAGCTCCTTTTTCGTCCTTATCTCCCAGATTTCGTCCTCTCCGTAGCCGCCTCTGGCCTCCAGTGGTTGATGCCAGCTCGGAGTGCAGGGTAGCATCTGTTTACGATGATGATGTTGGTTGGAATGGGAGGGGAGGGGAGGGTCAGGACGCCATCTTTATTCTCTGCTGCTGAGCAGGCAGCACGTGGGACACTAGAAATGCCCTCGCGTTTGCTAAATGCAGTTCTTTCCTGGTTCCAATCAATGAAATACAATCAGAGGAGTCTGATTCTCTCCATTAACCAACTTTGACGTTGATTGGTCCGCACAGATTCTGCCACAGTTCAGTTGGAAAAAAACTGTTTTCCAAATAAGTTTGGACTTGTTATAGGACGATATATAATTTTATTGGGTCATTAAATATAAAAAATAACAGCATTTCCTGCATTTAAAGAAGTAAATATTGTGTAGACGTGAAATCAGAAGTGCTATCTGCTACCTCAGAACTGATACAGACTAGTATTCCTCTGACAGCGCAGGATATTTAGTTTCCTGCCAACGCAGCCGGTTACAACTCCGCCTGAGTGTGAAAGACGTCTCTATATCCTGCTTTCGAGATGGATTCACAATAATCTGCCGCTGCCTTGGACTGCATTCCTCTAACCGAGCATGTTTATCTTTGTTTCACCGACAGACTCGAGCTGTCACATCATCCGGATGCCTCGATTCGTCATTGTTTGTCACCGGAGAGAAGCCCTGCCGCTGTTTGTCCTCTGAGCAGAGTGGTTTTGCGCACCGAGTGTGTCTAAGTCTAGCGTTTAAGATTGCAGCTGGGGAGGAGGTTTGTTTGGGTTGCTGTGCTTTTTCCGGTAGAGAAGAGACGGGGAGATTAGGTCCCTAAAAAAATAAAAAATGTGAGCGTCTCCGCCTGTGACTGTAGTTGCAAAGCTCCAAGTACGTTTTCATGAATAATTTCCAACCTGAGAAAGCAAAGAGTTTCATCTGATGACGGCGGGTTAAACTGACAGTAGCAAACATTTGCACTTTTTGGGGCGATTAATTGGAGTCTCAGGTTGTGCTGAGTAGTTATGGGTAGTAATCGTCTTACTAGTCAGTCAGAGGGACAGTCGTCTGGAAACTTCATGCTTCCTTTTCCAAAGTCAAAGTTTGTCCAATTACCTTCTCAGATAATGTTGTGCTCCAAGCGATGAAAATTTCAAATGTATTTTCATATAAAGTTACACTATGGTGAGTTTATCCTTCCACTGTTTATTACCCATCTCAAGCAGTCATTGAGAAAAAGGTGGGGTAGACCCTGGACAGAGTCCTTCACAGGGCAACACAGAGACACGGGACAAGCAACCATGCACACACACTCTCTCTCTCTGAGTAATCTGTTGATCCATCAGTCCTGTTTCTGGACTGTGGGAGGAAGCTGGAGTACCCAGAAAGAACCCACACTTGCACGAGGACATGCACCCTCCATGCAGAAAGACCCAGACTCACGGATTCAAAGCCTTATTGCAAGGCAACTGTGTCACCAACTGCAGCACTGCGCAGGCCCACACCAAAGTTAATGTTTCAGGACATTTAGGGCGCCTATGTTTCCGCGTCTTGCCTAAAACGGGGACAAGCAGAAGTTTGGCAACGTTTCCCGTACCAGAGCTGTTTTTGGGTACTGGATTAACCCAGCTTTCCAATTTCAGAGATCCCTCCTGTGCACAAACGAGCTGCCGTGTGGCGAGCTCCACAGCTGCCAAATGCTGTTAATTCACAAAGCTGGAGTATTTCCAATAATTTTGGCATCACTTCTGATGAGTCCATGCTAAGACAAATTAGAATCCCCCCCCCCCCCAAAAAAAAAGCTTTTCTTACAAATATGGTGTTAAGATACATTTAAAAAGGTTTTTATAATCTTATCTTTTCAACATTTTGTCCCACAAACTTCAGCGTACTTAATTGGGATTTTAGGTTACAGATGAACACAAAGCAGCAAAACATTGTGAAGCAGAGGAAAAACGACAAACTGTCTTAAGTTGGCATTATCATTTGTTTCATTTCAACTCCATGTCTCTACCAGCTTTGAGCCTCTAGAGACTCAAGACCAGGGGTCACAAACATGGGGTCCGTGGGCACCAAGTGGCCCCCCGAGGACCACATGTGGTGCCCACGAGCCTGTTCTTAAAAAAAAAAAAAAAAAAAAAAAAAAAAAAAAAAAAAAAAACACACTTCACCAGTGAGCAGCATCTGAAAATTTATTTTATTCCGTTACTCTTTTTGCTTAATTATGATTGCATTTATATAGATTTAAAAACTATTTAGTTTATATAACGTTAAGGTGAACTCTGACTCTTCTAGCTCAATACTGGTAGCCCTTTGTATGACAACACCAATGAAGTAGCTCTCAGTTTCAAAAAGGTTGGGGACTCCTGCTCCAGAGTATTGCCAAAGATTCTTAGTTGGCTTTTGGTCTCTAGACTTTGACTGGGCCAGTCAAACACAGAAATACGACCTTATCTCTGCCACACTTTTAAATTTCAGGTGATGGATTGAAAGATACTCTGAAATGTTGAACGGTTATAAAGTGAGAATGCTTTCACTCCGTAGACCACTTCTCTGCTGCCTGAAATCCAAATAAAGAAAAGAATCTGTAATGAAATGTGACATGTCAAAATGTTTAATACTTTTCAATTGACCTGTATTTCTAGGGGCAGCCTTCCGTCTTCTTTTCCCCCTGATAAATGTGTCTGTGAGGACATTTTAGCACGAGACGGCGGTCGAAGCACGTTTATGTCCCTGGCAAGACACAAGGCAGGCTTTTTCTGAGGGGGCGATGGAAAATCCAAAGGCAGGACACTTAACTTCAGCACGAGTCTGCGTAATTACAGCTGATAGCGCTGCTTATCCTCCGAGCTTTATCTGAACAGTGGAGCTCTGCGTCGCAGACCCGAGCAGGCCACAACATGCAGCAGGGACCTGCAGCCAAGGTGGTTCCTCTGCGACAAGGGGGCATAAATCACAGTCTAGTTCAGGAATGACAACTGGCAGCGAATGCTCGCCACAGCCTAATTCATGTCATGGCTGTGTGTACACGATGTCTGATTCTGGGCTGTGCTTTATTTGCTTTAGACACGCTGTCATGCGGTGTCAAGCGGCGAGCCAGTGCAGAATGATGAAAGGGAGCACCGTCTGAGCTTTGGATTTTCTTTTGGAGACAGGATGTCAGCTGTGTGTTTCCTTACTCAGATCATATTTACATGCTGCAAAGAGTACATAGGGGGAGCACAAACCACATCTGCCGAAGCGCATATTAAGAGCACCACCTACTGGTATAATATAGCATTGCAGCCTTTAATGAAAATTAAAATGAGCTTTATTCTCTGGCATAGAGGGTTCTTAATCCCAGACCGACAGAGAAAAGTGTCTTAAAAGCTGTACTTATTAAAATAATGATTGCCAACTTCCCGGCAAAATTTTCAGCATTTTCTCCCCATTAACTTTACCATATACTTTGTTTTGCAAAAAACGTCATTGGCATCAAAAAGAAAAACATTACAAAGACAAAAGTATAGATTTTTTGTTGGATTGTTTAACAAATACAGTTATAAAAAGAACTGTTTTCCTTTCAGTGCACAGGTACGCTCCTCTGCTCCATTATATACATCAAAACCTGCAGTAAATCTGCTGCATAGGTAGACAAACGTCTGGTTCGTTTTGTTGGCTAAACCAAAAATGCTTTAAGAATTCATACTGGAGTATGAGGACGCCATATGTCTGCCATGTGTGTGATTGCCCAACATTATGTACAGGTCAGTCACAGATCTGCAGCACCTGGAGGTTTGGAGAAAACATTTATTGTAGGTAGGAGGAAAATAATTCAATACTGGGTAGAACCACCTTTCACTGCATTCAGACACAAAATCTTTTGGATTGTGTCTCTACAAGTTCTGCCCATTCTTGTCAAAACAGCTCCGGCTTGGTCAGATTGGATGTCAAACAGTTTAAGGTCTTGATCTAAGTCTAAGGATTTAAGTCTGGGCGTTGGCCTTTCTAACTCTGGAATTGTAGCTCTGGTTTATGTTTAGCGCCATCTACTGGAAGGTGAACCTATGGCACCAACATGTCTTCATCCTGGATCTCCTCCATTCTCATCCACTCTGACTAGTTCCCTGGCTCTGTTGAAGAAAGCTTCCCTCACTTCAATGCTTCACGTTGGGGATCCAGAGTTTTTGGCCACACCTAGCACTTTGCAAAAAGGGAAATTAATTATATATATATATATTTATTTATTTTTTTTGTCTTCTCATATTAACGCTCTTTTTCCAGGGGGCTGTACTTCCTATACCTTTCTCATTTCAAGTTGTGCATTAGATTATTAATCCACTTTCTCTTAAATTCCACTAAAATGCAGTGAACTTTGAGGTTTTAAGACCATATACTGGACTTTAAATAGTTTGGGCAGTAGATAGTTATTTCTTTGGTGCCCTGGAAACCTCTGGAATGACTGCAAGGCTTTTTGTAGTTGTTGGGAAACTGGCTTAATGTTGTTTCTAAATAACTGATTTAATGTTGCTTTCACTCTTGACTAAAGACTGTTTGAATTGTTTGCATAAAGTTTCCACAAGAAAAGCTGAAAGGAAATCCCTTTAAAGAGGACATGCTTTTCAGTTGTTCCCTTCATATTGAAATCATTCAGTTGTCTGTTTAAAGCGGAACTGCAATGCTTTGGTCTCAGTGGCGGTTCTAGACCAAATTTACCAGGGGGGGTCAGGGTGAGGCTAGTGTTTTTTCATAAGCACAGAACAAAAGAATTAAACAAAACAGGGCAATATTTAATTGTTTAATAATATTAGCCACGCGTGGCTCTGGAACAGCATGTTTCACATGTCTGATCTAGCAGATGAAAACAGTGATCCCAACTCAATATGGCTGAAGCTAAACGTGAAAAACCTTAATTGTTAAATCCTTGAATGAAACAGTATAGGTAAAACAAAAAAAAGTCAAAATGACCAGTTAAGAAGTGTATTTTATTATGTCTTAAGTACAGGGGCACTGGCCTCTGTTTGGTCTGAATTTCTCAAAGCACCAAGTTTTGACCAAAGTATTAGATTTATGAAATTTGTTTTCATATACATATTGGAGTATACAGTACTTGGCGCATATCGTCCTTCTCAAAAACTCGCTAGTGTAACTTCAGGGGGTCGGATCCGTCACTGAATGGGTCATGTGACCTAGAGTGCTGCTGTAGGTAACCAAAAAAAGAAAAAAAAAAAAAAGATATGGCACTTACCTGATCAGACATTTCTGGTTCTCTGATGCAGAATTTAATCTAGAGAGGTGAACGTGGCTTCATCTTTACAACTAACTCTCAGTCTGCTGGTCCAAAGTGGTCTGCTATCAGATTGTAAAACACGGAAGGAGACTGTTTAATTTTGCAACAGTTCAGTGTTGTCAGCGGTCTTCAGGGACACGAACTCTGGAGGTTTCAGGTCTAGCGCCCCTAGTGGCTGAACTTTAAATGGTGCCGCTTTAATTTACCCTCACATTCCCCTTTTTACCAGTTCTTTGGTTGCTTTGAATCTATAGGAGGCACTTCACAGCCCGCCCCCTGCAGGCCAGAGAGCTTCTGCTCCACCCTGTTAGACCATTTTTGGAGTAATGACCAACCAAACTTTGTAGCTATGGCATCCTTCAGCTTGCACTACAAATTCACTCTAAGAAAACAAAAATGGCAGATTTGTAAAATTACAAAGCTGGAAGTCCATGACCTTGTTTAGCAGCATCATAAAAATAAATAAATACTGTAATCGTTTATTAAAAAAGAAAAAAAGAAGAAAAGAAAAAAGCTGAACAGGTTGAAAACTATGACCTAAACAGAAGACCTCTACGCAGCACCTGGAGAGGCTACATTCAAATTTTCTGCATTCCTAGAGACTCCTAAGTACAGAACAAAATGTGTTAAGGCCTAAAAAAGTAGTTAAAAAAGTAGATTTTGCACAATATGTTTGATTTAAACTGTAAATCTATTTGTGACCGTCTCAGTTTCTCCATATTAAAGCGATTTGTCCAATCATTGGATGACTAGTTCTAGTTAAATCAAGAAAAAAAACAAAAAAAAAAAAACAGTTTGAGTAAAAAGCCATTTACTGACCTCGAACATTTAAAGATTTATCTAATGCTTAACGGGTCAAAAACGTAGGGAATAAAGAGACGGGGGGACTTTACAATGTACAAGTTTATTTTTAATGAACTCTTCAGTGGTTGGTAGTCACAGCACAGCTTGCATGTATTAAGCCACACACCTATTTTACAAGATGACAGGAAAAACAAAAGGAAAAAAAAAAAAAAAAGCCTAAACCAGAGCAGACGTCCGCCAGTCCATCTGCAGTGATCTTTTTTTTTTTAAACTTATTGTAGTAAAACTTCCTTAAAAAGGCCACTGAAATGCATAAAATATTGAACGGAACAGCTGATGGTGGCGTTTCGCTCCAACCCCATAAGACCCCTCACATGGCATCGACAGTGCATGTAGACATTGGAGAAAGGACCGGGTTAGCAATATCTAAGATATCCTTTTATTTTTCTTAAAACATTTTATTTTGTGACAATATCTTGCCTATAATACTACAGCTTTTTATTTATTTATTTATTTTTTTTTAAAGAATGGGAAACAAAACTAACAGCACTCGTCCAGGATACTGAATACAACGAAAGTGAAATGTAGTGAAGCAATTACTCTAGATTTCACTATTAGGTGAACCAAAAAAAAAAAAAAAAAAAAAGAAGCAGTCCTGTGTAACAGAGACGCTCCACTGTGTCCAATGTCCTTAAACTAGAAAAGGAAAAATAATTAAAAACACACGTCTTTGTCCTCTGGAATTTGTATATTTTTAATAGTAACAGACAGGATCCATAAACGCATGCCATGTGCTGCTCTCAAACAAAATACGTACAGGTATATACAGAATCACTCAGTACCTGCTAAAACAAAGTGAGAAATACAGAGTATAAACAGACTACAAACTTCAAATAAAAAGAAAAAAAAAAATGGAGGAGAAGAAAGAAAGTGAGCGATTGAAGCGCCAGGAGTGAAAATCCTACTTGTGATGAAACTCATTAAAGCATTTTTTTTTTTTAAAAAGAAAGAAAGAAATGCATATTGCACATACAGTGAAAGCTTAAACTCCACCAGATCCGCGAGAACTCAAATTGTTTTCCCTCTTGGAAGGAAGACGCACAGATGTACGAAGACGAGGGGAAGGAGGAAGAGGACGATGTGTGGTGGTGGTCTGCCGGTGGGAGGGGGGGGGGGGGGGGAGCGGATAACGGTCAGGATAAATTAGGCTGGCGGTAGCCGCAGGGAGCAGATATCAGGCAGAAGTAGCACTTTAAAAAAAGGAGGGGGGGGATGGAGGGAGGGAGTGAAGGAGGGAACAGCACAGCACACAACACGTATAGAGGGAAAGAGTCTAATAGGAGAGACTGTGGCACAAATAAAATCAGGTGAAGGGTAATATCTGTTCTTCAGTGATAGCCGAGAGAGGAGATCGATGCAAGTGTTTTTTTTCTTTTTATGTACAACTAAGGCTTATTGGTTAAATAGTTTTCAGGCTTCCCCGCCCGAAAAGTCGCTCTCGCACAAACCTCTCTCCTTTTTGCTCTGTAAACTCAGCGCTTCTATCGGAACAGCAGCCGCACCGATCGAGAGGTCTACAGCCGAGGAGGATGGATGGATGGATGGAGGGAGGGATGGAGGCTGCAGCAGTGGTGATGGTGGAGGAGGAGCAAAAAGGGAGAGCTTGGAGAAACAAAACGAAAAGCTAGGAGGAGTCTCGTCTCTGATGTCTGTTGCAATTAATATCTAAATGTGCAATTCCATTAGTCGCTGCCATGGGGGACTAGCGGGTGCAAAAGACAGGACAGGCGGGGCGAGGCAGGGCGGGGGGGTTCTACTTGGAAAGCTTGCTAATGACTCGAATGAGGGCTCCGTTCTCGTCCTTTAGTCTCTGGTTGTCTGCTTTCAAGTCTGGGAGCATCTGAAAGGGAAAAACGGGGAAGACGGGGGGGGTGGGGGGTTGGGGGGAGGAAGGATGGAAAGAGAGAGAGAGAAAGCTTAGACGAGTCTCGACAAATATAGTTTAACCAGTCAGGCTGTTGTGCAAAACTTTACTAGCAGCCTGAAGGAAGCAAGTCTGAGGAGTCACACGGCATCTCATGTTTTGTTCGTCACCAAATGAAGCAGGAATAAGACGTTTGATCCCAGGCACAGGGAGACTGAAGTAGAGGGCGGGCACACCACAGGCCAGAGATCCTGAGAAAAGCCATGCAGAATCTGAGCGGCTGCTCGTCAGCAACCAGGAAACCACACGCAGATGAGAGGGGGGGGGGGGGGGGGGTCTGCTCGTTCAAATAAACTTCCAGCCAGGAACAGAGAGCCGGCGGCAGCGCTCAGCACCATGGAGTCTGAGCTGCTGCTTCTCTGGCCTGGCACTGCTGACGGTACGGCACCGCGTTCATCACTAAAACAGACGGCAACGCAGCATCTGCTTAGAAAACGTCCAATTTGTTGTAAAGTTTACATTTGGGAAAAATCTATTTCTTCATTTCACGCTGTAAAGAAATAATAGAAAATTGACCCAAGCGTGCTTTCAGTACTTTGAGAGGCCATTTACTGATTATCCTGAGCTTTTTTTCTACAGATGGTTGTTTTTATGTTTGAAGATGACAACTAAAGATGCTCAAAAGTTCATCTTCAGTGGTTTTAACATTGAGCGACTCAGTCTCAGATCTAAATTGGCTTCATTTGAACACGTTCCTCTAAGAAGAGGTGCAACAACCTCCTTGATTCCTGTTATAAATATACTGTATATATGGAGAAATATAGAAAGATATTTGGACTTTTACTCTGCTCAGCTGTGTGCTCATGAAGAGCTACAGCAACAAACGTTTATATAGCTACATAAAAAAAAAACTTGCCGGTTTCCTCTCACTGCAAAAGTGCATAAAAGAAATAAAACATTTTCATTTAGTTTAGACATTTTTAAAAGAAGTGCAGAACAAAATTAAGAGTTGTAAAAGTATTCACACGCCTTGAACTTCTCCACATTGTGAACGCTTCAAATGACTTTACTAGAAACGTCCTACAATGCCAAACCAATTTTCAAGGTATATCTACCAGGTTTGCACATCTACAGCCTGAATGTCTTACCAAATCTATGAAATCCACAGAAGAGGTTAAACAAACAAGAAAGAGCTCAAATCTGTCTTTCTTTAACCTTTTCAGGATGTTTCCATGTCCTCCATGACTGAAAGTCTTTGAAATGCTGCGTGCACTGCAAATACAGAACTAAAAATAAGTAAAATGTTCTTAAAACTAGTGTATTTGTCCTTGATTTGAACAGGTACATAAGATTATCTGCCAGTGGAATAAGATTTGTGCACTTAAAATAGGAACAATCCATCTCTGTCATCTTATTTCAAGTGCAGGATGTCTAATTATCTTATTTTAGGGTAAAATACTCATTCCACTGGCAGATAATCTTATTTACCTGCTCAAATCAAGGACAAATACACTAACTTTAAGAAAATTTTACTTATTTTTAGATCCATTTTCGCAGTGTGAATTTTGTCTTGGGACAAAATCTTGGGTGTTTACTTTTAACGGGCATGTTGGACCAGAGACGGCTGGAAAGGTTCCAGCTAAACAGCAGCGTTTAACAACGAGGACGCTGGGTTCAGGGTAACGTCCGGTTAGCCTCCCGCTACTCCACAGCACCTTCTCCACGTTGTCCTCTATACGGCTTCTGACAAACTAAACAGGACTTCTTAGTTTTCTTCTTGCCACGTTTCAATAATTTGCAATATTCTTTTTTTAACAGATTCTTCCACCCGAGCGGTAGATCTCTGCAGCTCCTCTAGAGCTGCCAGGGGTCTCTCAGCTGCTGCTCTAAATTAACGGTCTCATTTGCTGGCGTGTGGTTTTGGGTTAACAGCCTTTGCTTTTCCCATGAAGTCCCACTGAGACTCGCTGCAGCTTCTGTGGGGAACGTAGCAGAAGGGGAACAAAGTTCAAGCGGTGTGAAAACTTAAAAGGGGGGTCCTATACAGTGCACTGGCTGGTAGGTAGAGGAAAAGGGGGGGGGGGGGGGTTCAGGCTCTGGCACTTTGGGTCAAATCAAAGTGATGCCGCAGGTAGCTCCTTCATGCAATAAAAACCAGAACAAGTCAAACTGAAGGAGCGAGCTACCTCTGAGGAAAGCATCAACCTGGAAACCACAAAAAGGACACTTTCCTTTACAGCGCTTTCAAATTCCTCTAAAGTTTGTAATTTAGAGGCAGCCCCTCCCGTTTAACACTCACCTGAAGCCTTTTCCCCGACTATCCCGTTTAGCACGTTTAAGTTATTTTAGCTGTAGTTTAAAGTCCCTGACAGAAGCAGACTGTAAAAGGAGAGTGTCCTGCTGGAGAAAGCAAACAGCCTCCCCAGTCTGAAAACCAAAAAGCCGTGGGGAGGCAGGAGAGGATGACAAACGGTCAGAGTAGGGCGGCTGGACACCTGCCTGTCTACGGGTGCGGGGCAGAGCACAAATGGAGCATGAGAAGAAAGAAAAGAAAAGAAAGGGGAAAGAGGAGGAGGACAGGAGGAGTAGATGGTGGTGGACAGACAGACGTGGCTTAGAGGTCGCTGGCGGGCAGCTGGCTGCAGGCCGACTGTGAGAGCTTGGCCACCACGCGGGCCAGGGCCCGGTTCTCAGCCTGCAGCCGCTCCTTGACTTGCCGCAGGGTCTGAACCTGCTTTACCTGGGGGAGGTTCTGCAGGAGGGGGGAGGAAGGGAGGGGTGGGGGAGGAGAAAGACAAAAAGGGGAGGAGACAAGAGGGTGAGAGTGGCAGAGGAGGAGAAAAGAGAAAATGTGTTTTAAGACAACAAAAAAATTAGCAGAGAAAGGGTTAATAGAGAAATCAAGAGATAAGAGGGGACAGGAGGAGGAAAAGGGGGAAACAGAAAAGGAAGATTATTAGAAAGTGGGTCAAGATTCGGAGAACAGGAATGATTACGAGCTTTCCGGTTCAGCGTGATGCATGTAGACAGAATGAAGTGACACTGATGAGATCAACCGGCATCCTAAAAACCTTTTATCACGCTGAAGCAACAAGCTTACCACAAGTTTAATCGATTATTTTTTTTTTTTATCCTCTCTTCCTTCGATCACTTTTCCAGAGCGGGAACGATTAAGTGAGCTCGTCAATACAGGAGCCTGAACACCGATGGTCATGGATTATATAAAGCAGCTAAGCTTTGTTCCGATGAGCAGAGGCAGACATTAGCCGAGGACGGGCAGCTCAACGTTAGGAGAATTTATGGTTCACGTGTCTGAAACGGCCATCATGGGTCTGTAAACTTTACATTTTACAGAAAACCTTCTCTTCACAGCTAATTAGGATCTCTGACATGTTCTTGTTTATGTAGCTGTAACCAAACACATCGCCGCTCTTTCAGTTATTTCAAATACTGGTTATTTATTTCAATAATTCGATTCAAAAGGCTATCTTACTGCTTGAGTATCTATTAATTTTTTCCTTCCACTTAACTTTATGATTAATCTGCATGGACACAGCACCAGGGACTGCCAGCTTTTTTAGCAAAGACCCTTTGTGACTTTGCCTCTTTATGAATTATCCCAGAAAATTTAGTGGAAGGAAAAAAAAAACTGGCAGAAAATGTGCAAAAGCAACAGGGATTGCCACAATTTTGACTAAAGTTAATTTCACTTTTTCCAGAAACGAACACCAAAAATGCATTTAAGCCAAAATTGAGCCAATTAAAACTGTAAACCGGAGTCTGGACCATTATGGCTTGATTATCAAGGCTTAATCTTGAAGGAATCAATCCTAAAATAGAGATAACTTTGTGGAATGAAGTTAAAATGTTTTACTTCACATAACCTTCTGATTAAATTCAAATTTTGTTTGAATTTCTAACAGTCAGTGACCAGAGCCAATAAATTCGTCTATGGGTTTGACCAGTGTGTTTTGAGTACAAATACTACAGAAGTGGGGGACAAATTGATTTGATGCATAAATACATAATTGTAGGACACCAAATTTTAAACCTAACAGTCCATTTGGGCATGCAACATTTGGTACCTTAAGTTCCTCCTCCATCTCAGAAATCTTCCTTTCTAGAGCTCTTCTTTCCTGTTGGCACAAAAAAAATGTGGGTTAACTTTGAGCCAAGACAAAATACCAATGACAGATTTAACACGTTGAAGGAGACGGTGGTGGGTGATTATACACACACACACACACACACTTCACTCGCATGTCCGGTGAGAGGTGTGCAAGCAACAGCCAGGTCAGGCCTAAACACTCCGTGACTTAAACCTTCGACAACAAGTTGGTAGATGCTCAGACGTTCCCTAAATAAAAGCCTTAAAAACTCAAATGTTTAATCATATGACACTGATTGCTTCAGGTTAATGATTTAAAAATGCGACTTTTCTTTAAAACAGGAGACTAAGGTCACAAATGTGAAGCTGTTGAACCCGACGGGTCTAATTGAAACAGAAAAAGCATGAAGACACATGCACAAGATCCTAAAAGACGCTTCCACGCATTAAAAATAAGCAGCTTTTACGAGGTGGTGACCACACACTGCCACTAATGTTTAAAAACAAGTGGAAGAAAGAGAGGGGGGGGGGGGCAGTGATCTGGATGGAGAGCCCGACTGAGGCCAGCTACAGCAGCACAGGTGAGCGGCGGAGAGGAGGCCGTCAGAAAAAAGTCGGGGAGAGATCATACCACCGGCCAGTTGGTAAGGGGGCCTGCTTGTTACCTTCAGACATAAAGCCATTAGCAGTGTTACTGGGATGTTTGAAACACAATCACATTAACTGACCGACACTTCGCTCTGGACAAAAATTAGTCTGAGACACACGCAGCAAAGAGAAACGATCCCGTTTTAGTTCCTGGTTAAGTAACGGTCGGCTGGAGGAGTTCTTCTCTCATTACCCTTTTCTCCATCTCAAGCTGGGACCGGTCAGTGTATCTCTCCTGCCTCTGCAGCAACAAGAACACAAACAATTTGAATTCAGAACATGTTCCTTTTTTTTTTTTTTTTATTATTTAACGACGGGCAGTCAAAGTGTGCGTACCTGCGTGGCTTTCTCTAACTGTAACTTCAAGTCGGCCATTTCCAGGTCAGTGTCGCGTAACTGGGCCTTCAGCTTCTCGTTCTCGGCTAAGATCTGCTCGTAGAGCTGGGAAAAGACGTCAAAACGTGCTTACGGGCCCAGTAAACGTGGAAAAATGTGTTAAAGGAGCGTTCTCATAAACATTTATTTAGACTGATTCAGTTCATCTTTTTGTTCGTTAAGTTCGGCCTGTCATCCTGGGAAACGATGGTGTGCACTTTCAGGTGAAAGGGTTTAGAACCGAGGTTAAAATTTAAAACGGTTCGTACAAAAACAGCCATTTATTAAAAAAACGAAAATAAAGGGAAAAAATAAGGAAACTAAAAAAAGGTGATGCCAAAATGGAAAACCTGTGTTTAAAAAAATTTAAGCTGTTCAGCGTTTCTCTAAATTGCCTTTTAACAAGCGGATTGATGACTCGCAGCTTTGACATTTTGACTTGAAAGATTATTCATCTTGCAATCTGAAAGTTGTAGGTCAGGGGTTTCTGACACCAAGAAAAGCTATGAAGAAAGAACGGCCAACCTGAACTCGTACCTTTTTGTAGTCGGTGGCGTCTTCTCTATCCAGCCGCCTTGAGTACGGCCTTCGGCCCTCATAACTACGGCTAAAAGAAACATCGGTGCGATCTATAGATGAAGTGCTCTCATTTCTGCAAAAAACATTAAATTAAAGAAGGAAACGTTAGGAAACAAATTGTTTTAACAGCAGCAGTGCAGACATGATGATGATAATGATGGAGCAACTCACCTGGACAACCTGTCGCTCTGTAAGGAAACAAAGCAAATGTTATCAGGAGATTAAATAAAACATTTAAATGAGACGCGTCTCCTCTGATCAGCCTGTATAATGTAGTTTTCTGTAGGACAAATGAAAAATTAACATTTGCTACTTTTCAGCCGTCTCTTAGCAGCTGGAAAAGCCACGAGCCAAAGGGTTTCCTGCATGTTTGAGTCTCCACGCAGAGATAAACGCCGGCTTCCTCTTTAGCTGCTCCACCCATAATAAGTGACGGCCAGCAGCTGGTGCTCCTCTCCTCCTCCCTGACGGCGGACTTCAAACAACAACCGTCTCTCTATCTCGCTGCTGGACTTCAAATGACACGCTCTTCCAAACAGGAAGTTCACCCAGGAACTAACGAGTTTACAGAGCTGCCTTCTCCGCCTCGCGTTGCGTCATTAGTGGACGGCGTGGATGTCATGACCCATTTAAGCTGTTTTCATTACAACACAACGCTTTAACTTTAAAACTAATTCCTCAAACAAAGCCTCCTTTGGTACCTTGTTCATTTGGACACCTAATAAAAATCCAGACAGAGTCAGGAGTACGTTTGATTCAGCTAAACGACAGACAATCACCGGAAGATGGAAGGAAAAAAAATGGGCCAAGATACAATTCAAAGGCCTTGGATGGGGAGATATTATGTAGGAAAAGAGGAAGTCATAGGCGGAGGAGATAAGAATACAGATAAAAGCTATTTTTTTCCCACATAAAAAGGACGAACGGGGCTACTTTTGATTTGAGCGGCAGGCTGAGGTTGCTACTTTCTGCCCTCAGAGTGTGAGGTTAGCTACCTGTGAGTCTCCTCTGGTGCTGCCCTCCTCTGAGTCCGACTGCTGCTCCGGATCATTTCCGTCACCCTGGAGTAACGCAGAATAAAACGCCGTCATGTTTTAGGTCTCGCCATCAGACCCCCCCCCCCCCAGAACCGTCTTACATCTTGAGTCCAGAAGGACACCCCAGTGGAGCGCCTCTTCTCGCGGGGCCGCCTGCGATCCCGTATGGAGCGGGGCTGAGACTTGTCCTCGCCTTCCTTTTCCTCGTCCTTTTTGTCCGACTCTGTCGTTGCAGAAGATAACAGGTCAAAAATAAACCTTCAAATCTCTATGGTTGACCTTTAACGGTACATTTTTAACTAGGAATAATTATAACTGTCGTGCTTAAAGACAAATCTAAATTAGGGCTGAACGATTTTGGAAAATAATCTAATTGCGATTTTTTTTCTTAATATTGCGATTTAATGCGATTTTTTTTCCAGTTTAATTTATCATGTCTTTTTAAACATATACAAACAAATCATTTTGTTTCCTCACTATGCAGATTAGTTGCTAAAAGACCCACAGCATCTAAACTCAGAGCAGAAATGATTGCGTTCTGCCTACAATATATTTCAACCAAAATTGCAATTTTGACTTTTCTCCGCATTAACCAAAAGCAACACAAATGGCCTCTAAATAAAGATGTTTGTAAACTAGGACTATTTAAAACACGAACTTTTAATGTTTCTATTAATCAGAATATATTTCAAGAGAACAGCTTTTAGTTGATTTGGACATCAATCCTTGTTGAACATAAAGTGCAACCAACAAGCAAGTCTATGTATTAAACTGATTGACCAGTACTTAATGCTATGTATGATTATATAAACTCTAAAACAAGTAATAAAATTTGATTATCTCACTGCTGCAACTGTCTTCCCTTCCATGTGGAGGTAAACCCACTTTAAACATTTTACCAACACCTAATGGACGTGTCTAATTCCCTAATTGTTACATAGCCAAAAATTGCAGACTCTGATTTGGAAATTGCGTTTTTTTAAATCGTGATTATATTGAAAATGCGATTAATTCTTCAGCCCTAATCTAAATATTTAAATGTAAGAAAATACTACTTTTCACAATTATTGAACAATTTATCAATTAGTTTAAACATCAAATTTTCTCTTTAGAAATCAAAAGCAAATTATATTCATATATTTTTATTCCAACAGTCAACTTACAGTATTCAACGTATCCCACAAAATCCAATCCAAACTAAGACTTTAAAGAAATGCACTTTAAAATGTTTATTTGTACAACTTTAACGGTCTTATAATTGCTGTATAAAAATACATTATTTGATAGTGAAGATGTTAGAAAAGACGAATGCCAGCTTTGTTTTAGTTTTCTGATTAAACCAAACATCAAAATCTATTTATTTATCATAATTGTTTATTAATTCATTTAATTATCTAGCACACTTGGGCATTTATTGTATATAAAAATATATACGCAGCCAAACAGACTCAAAGTACAGCACTGTGAACACAAACAGCCATCCTTCCTTGAAAATTTAAGGGTTTATAGCGATAAAGATGAATTCACAAACCTTTACAGATAATACCAACGTTTGGGTCTTTGGTTGTAACAAGTTACGGCTGCTTTAGGAAGGATTTTAAACAGGCAGAAAAATAGTAGCCTTTTTTTTCTCCCCTCACTACTTGCATGAGTGCCAAAGTCAACCCCTTCTGTTGACCATCACTGCGCAAATACCCAAAGTTTTGATTTAAACTGGTCAAAAGTTTGATGGCCAGTGTTTCCTACAGCTGAACCAACAAAATGAGATTTCCGTTTTCCCAGACAAACTTTGAGGGTTTATGGGAAAACAGATAAGGTTGTTAATTTAAAAAGCAATCAGCCTGTGGCCGTTTGCCCTCGTAGTTGTTGTTGTTGGTCTGAGGACAGAGCGTCTGGCTCAGTAGGACTTAGAAGACTTTTTCATCCATATGAATCAACGTTAAGCCTTAAAAATCACATCAAATGACCAAGCTGCACAGAAATGTGCCTGAAAACTCTTGTTTATTTTTGGGGTCCGACCTTTTTCTGGATCTCGAGAGGATCGGCTGTAAGATGAGGTGATTCCCGTCAGGCTGTTGGGCCGGTTGAGGGAGCTGGAGGTCAGCGAGGAGCCCGAGTATGAAGTGGTGGAGGCGGTGGAGACGGTGGAGGCGGCAGAGGTGGAGGACGACGATGAAGGCCGATAACGCTGCAAGGCAAACGAGGCGTGAGGAGGAAGTCTTAAAGCCGCCGAGCACAGTGACCTGTCGGAGGAGAGGCGTCGCAGGTACCTCCTCGAAGCTCCGGTACTTGGATAGGTAATCATCCTCCTTCGTCTCCGCCTCCTTCTTCTCCTCCTGCTGCTTCTCCTTGTCCTGCTTCTCCTTCTCCTCCTTCTCCTCCTCGCGGGTCTTCTGGGGGCGACTCCTGCCGATTGTTTTCTCTGCCTCCTGCAGGTCAGTCAGAGTCACACCCTGGAGAAGCAAGAGAAACATCGGTTCCTTTATTTTGAGACCCGCAGCAGCGAAGGGAAGCAAAGCCACAGTAGTTCAGGAGGATTATGTTTTGATGATAGAAGTCCTGAAATTGTCCTCAAAGGTGTTCTAATAAAAAAAAAAAAAAAGGTGCATAATCTGCTTAAGTTATAAGATGAAGCCCAAACAGAATACCAGACCTGCGTGGAGCGCCTCGACTGCCGGGCCTGTCTGGATCGAGCTTTCCTCTGAGACTCCGACTCCTCGTCTCGCACCGGTGTCAGGTACGACCTGATGGAGACAAGAGAAAGGAGGACATGTTTGAACGTCACCCTCCAGCAGGGAGAGAAACTAGCACCCGCCACTGGCCAGGTGTGGGTAAATTGATGGCGCTGCCCCCAACTGAAGCTGCTGGGGGCAGCGAAGCGACCATGGATGGAGTAAAAATCTGACGTAACTGCTGTGTGCAGGGGGCTGAACGCCTTCCTGATAATGAACCTGAAGTTAAAGAGACGTTTATTACAGAACATTCTCTCGTGGTTCATGAGACCCAGTGGGGACCAGAGTCACACTGCAAAAACAGAACTAAAAATAAGTAAAATTTTCTTTAAATGAGTATTTGTCCTTGATTTGAGCTGTAAATAAGATTATTTGCCAATGGAATAAGATTTTTCCACTTAAAATAGGAACAATTCATCTCCATCGTCTTATTTCACATGCAGGATGTCTAATTATCTTATTTTAGGGGCAAAGATAGTCATTCCATTGGCAGATAATCTTATTTAATGGCTCAAATCAAGGACGAATAGACTAACTTTAAGAAATTTGTACTCGTTTTTAGATCCGTTTTTGCAGTGCAGTGAAAGAAAGTAGGTGCAATTTGGAAGCCTCAGAAAGGAAGCATAATTAATTGCCACTTTTTGTAAACTTCCCGTACATATTATGATTAATCCAACAACCACTGCATATCCGTCCGTTTCTCTGTGTAAAGTATAAAGTGGGAAACTGATAAGGAGTCAACGGCAGCACATGGAATCAGCCCCCGCTCCAAAATCCTTTTTTGGACAGGCACTGCACAGGCAGCTATAGCGTATGAAGCATAACGCTACCAGAACAATCCTGCGAGTCGCCTCCTTTGGAAATCGCATTGTATGTTATAGAAAATATTGGACGTTTTATTTTTATTTAATTTATTCAGAGCAGAGTTTTGATACATTTTTAGCTACAGTATTTTTGACGATTGTTTAATATATTGTGTGGTATTTAAAAAGAATGCTACATATTTGCCTTTTCTTTATTCATTTATTTCTATTTGTAGCGACAGTGACTAAAAGTTAAATATATCCTGTTTTTGTTTTTATTCTATCAATAGTTTTGGTTATAGTTGCCCCTTTTTAGGCTTGAGCACCTACCTGTAATTACACATATATTGAATTTGAATGAATAATTTATTTAACAGTACGCTTATTTTTTTAAGAATTAAACCACAATATTCCCTTCTTTTTTTTTCTTTACAAGCAAGAACAGTAAAAGAAATGTCTTCTTCAAACACTTAGTGGCTTGGACAGGATTTCTAAACATTTGTCATGTAATACATTCCAGACTTCGCCATCTCTTGCAAACCGTTTACAACATAAAACAGTAAATTTCCCGATGGATATAGGGGGCAACATTTCTGCTGGGAGCAGGCTTTGAAAATGAAGGACCCAGAAAAAAGGAAGGAAAGCAAATAATGAAGAAAGGAAAAATGGAAAGAAGCAAAGAAAAGGTGGAATAAAAGAAAGAGGAATATGGGGTAAGATAACAGTCAGTATAAACGTGCTGTTTCCTTCTTTTTGTTTATTGGTGGAAAACATTCAAGTTTATTACTTCCACCAACCGGTACGGAGTGGAAAACAGCTTCATCAGGTTGTAGATTCGTACATGTAAATTTGATTCATACTCTTAAATTTGTGACTCGTACTACTACTGTTGCAAAGTTGTAACTCTAACTTGTACCAAAAAAAGGTAAAAAACAAAGCAACTGGACTTGTTTTCCGTAGTTGAAGACGTTTCGCTTCCTCTCCAGGAAGCTTTCTCAATTCAAAAAGTCTGGAGTAATGTGGAGTACCAAGCTTTCCAGACTTTTTGAATTGAGAAAGCTTCCTGGAGAGGAAGCGAAACGTCTTCAACTACGGAAAACAAGTCCAGTTGCTTTGTTTTTTACCTTTTTTTGGAATGACCATGACCTGGATGACTGAGAATCTTCACCAGCATAACTCTAACTTGTAATCCTAACTTCTAAAGTTATATTCTCACAGACGAAACATCTAATGTCACACCTACGTGAGTTGACAAGCAGGAACAAAGACAAATCTTACATTTTATTGACTTACAAATTGAAACACCTACGCATGCGTTTATACTGACAGTTTTCTCACCCCATAGAGCAAAGAGAGAAACCTGGTAAGATAAAGATCAAATGAAGAAAGGAAGGAAAGAGCCAAGTATACAAGGAAAGAATGACAATTATACAATAAGGAAGGGAACAAGGAACCAAGGATGTAATGAACGACACCATTTAGACAATTAGATAGGGAAGAAAGTCTGGAAGCGTAATTATTTCTCCATACACTTATTTCCTTTTTCCACACTTATTCAGACCTGGAACATATTTTAAAGACTTCGTAGGGACCCCGCTGCAGAAACCCTGAATGACTGGAGAGCCCACCGTAACTTCTAAACCCTGCATGACTTCACGATCGCAGCACAGAGAGAAACAAACCAACAGCCGGGGATTCATAACGCTACTCATCACTCTGAGCCTGTGAGGAAAAACACCCTAAGAAGGAAAACCACTTTAAAAAAGTCTAAAACTCAAACTCGATGACTCAATTTGTTGTTACCATGATCTCAAACGTATGCTCATGCTGGCCACACAGCAGGATGAACTCTCTCAGAGCGGGAAAAGAGCCTCGGCCTTGAGCAGAACGCGCAGCTTCTGCCCCCCCCCCCTTCCTTATATGGTGAAGTTGCTGGAGCGGCCCGGCCTCTGAACCCGCGCCCTCAGAGACAGGTGGCTTATTTCAGCCCCGCTGCTCCACTTAAAACACACCCAGGGCAAGCAGAGGAAAACCGCACAGACCAGGACTGCTGCTTTAAAACTGAGAAAAAGGCATCTGAGAACTGCAAGGGGCAACACGTTGAGCTTCTTTAAAAAAAAAAAAGAAAAAAAAGGCAATTTTTCAACACATCTGAAACAGCGGCGGCGGAGAATGTGAAGCGAGCGTTACCTGCGTCGTTCTGGGCCGGTGCCTATGCCGGTGGTAGTGGTGGATATGGCCGTGGTGGTGGTGGTGGTGGCGGCGGACGTGGCGGTTGTGGTAGAGCCAGTGTTTATAGTGGGGATAACAGCAGCCGAGTCCTTTTCCTTCTCCTTTTCCCTCTCTGCACTCTCCTCTGACCAGTACCTGTCGTTACAGCCAGCATTTTACCAGCTAAACTAGCCTGATCCTCTAATTCAGCTGCTTTCTGTGAGCAACGGACCCGCCGCAGACGCTGAATGATGGGGGGGGGGGGGCCTCGACGGGCTTGTAATTTACGGCGGGGCGGGAGAGCGTTACCTGCTGGTGAGACTGGTGGAGCCAGTTCGGGTGGAAGCGGAACCCAGGCTGGAGAGGAGGCTGCGGTGGCCTGTGGGCGAGGTAACAGACGAGGAGGTGGTGGTGGTTGTTGTGGAGGAGGTGGTGGAGGTGGAGGCGCTCAGATCCTCGTGTCTCCTGCCGAAGGAGCTGCTGTGGGGACAGATTTGTGATTAAAACACAGGAGAATGCAAATGATTACTCAGCTGCTTCCATCAGTGGGCTTTTTGTCCCGTGAGTTCACAGTTTGTCCTTCGCTGTCCTGCTCCTGAGCACATTTCCTTTACCGACGGTAGCTCAAAGTCAACGTCCAGCATAAATCTAAAGGACTCTGTGATATCCCCCCCCCACTGAGTCACAGGATGAGTCCAGAGCAGAGAGTCCTGGACGTCCCTGCCGAACATCAAGTCCAAGCAGCCGACGCCTCTTAAGGGAAACTGCACGCGGCCGTTCGGGCTTTATTGCAGTTTGTTCTTTAACATTATGAGCGAGTGCAGAGGTCAGATGTGCAGAGACTGAGGAGCGTTTGTGCTCGGTTTGGCTGAGAGGACTCAGATTAGCTCAGACTTCCACTGATTAGGGACTAAAAAGGTCATAATGGTGGTCGTTCGATAGCTTACGAGATACACTGGACTCCATTTACAGTGCTTAGTTAAAGCATTCGCATTCAGATTTGATTGTAATTTGAGAGAATGTGGAAAAACTTTAAGTATCTCAGTAGGATTTTAAATCACAGAGCGACAAAGTGGTGCATGATACTAAAGTGGAAGAAACAAGCTGAAACAAACCTGAAACGTGTGGTGTGCATTAGTATTCAGCCGCTGAGTCAATACCTTGTAGTGCCAACTTCTGCTGCAACTCGTATGACGTGTTGCACTTCTTTTTTTTTTTAAGTCTGCTTAGCCGTATTTTCTTAAATGACCTGACCCACTTAGTTCCTCTTTCTCTTGTAGAACATTTGTAATAAACACCAACTATATTACAGGCCTAGGGAGACTGAATGTGTGGTAATTAACTAGTAATTATCACAGTGCAGAGAATTTTTTATTTTTTTTTGGAAATGCATGTTGCGTACAGAAATATTGCAACGACAAAAACCTCTACTCTGTATGTTAGAGGTTTGTAGTAGAGGTCGACCGATAGCTGCGTTCTTTTCCCTTTTTAAATCGGCATTTCAGACACATTTAAGTGTCAAAATTGTTTTTTATTGTTGCACATTTAAACGTTCTAAATTGTTTACCAGCCACTGTTAATATGTCTTGTTTGTTTTGTTGTTAGATGTTCCTTTTTTGTTTAAATTGAGACTTATTACTTCCACCAACCGGTACGGAGTGTAAAACGGCTTCATCAGGTTGTAGATTCGTACATGTAAATTTGATTCATACTCCTAAATTGGTGACTCGTACTTCTACTGCTGCAAAATTGTAACTCTAACTTGTAATTCTAATTTGTCATGTAAATGAAAGAAGCTAAAGCGGCATCGGCTTTAAAAACCGCGTCTCAGTTAGACTGATGTCAGAATAATCGGTACCGGCCTTAAAAGATAAAATAAAAACTATCGGTCGATCTGTAGTTAAGAGTCGATGTCCTGCTGGAAGGTGAGCCACCGCACCAATATAAACACTTTTTTTCAGCTTCCAAAGCTTTTCCCCTCCAAGCTCGCGTTATGTTTAGCTTTCCCTAGTTTCCCTTCCCTTGTTAAAGGAAAACCATTCCCACGCCACAACGCTGGCCTTGCTTTCTTCTACTTTTTCTACTTGAAGCATTTGAACAAACATAAACCTCTGATCGTAATTAAATCTCAGAGCATGACGGTGCATCAGGCACCGCTGCATCAACAGTGGGCAGACAGACAACATCCAGCAGAGCAGAGAGGCAGACAGAAAGGACAGCTGGGTGTGGAGACGCCGGTGTACCTGCGGTAAATGCTGTAAGACGGGTAGTGGGAGGAGGGTGGCTGCCAGGGTTTAGTATTACAGGTGTTAGGGTCCAAGCTGGAGGTTGACGAAGACTTGGCCGGCACGTCCCGCGTGCTGCCGCTCCGCCCTAGCGCTAGCGTGTGCGACGTGCTAGCGTGTCGGCACGCAGGTGGGCGAGAGAGTTAGCGGTGCAGGTGAGCACACACACATGGACAAACATTTACATATAAAAATAAAAAAAAACACAAACACACACAAAAACATATTCAAGACTACAAAGCAATGACATACTACTGCTGCATTCATAGCACAAAGCTAAATTATGCCTGGGAAGAAAAATTATTAAGTTGTTGTAATGGAAAAATAGAAAAGAAGAAAAGGTCAACGCTTAGGACCTTATTTTAAAGTCAAGGCTGTATTTTCTAGTAATATTAGAAATATTGAGACAAAAAACAAATTCCCAAATGTCAGCAGTTTTCAGCTGGTGGCTTATAGCCCCGATTTGTCACATTAATTATGAATGCAGCTTTAGTCACTGTTCATGTGTCATAAACAGGCCTGGCAGCATGATTTATCTGATGCAACACACAGTAGCTAACGCTGTGGCCCGGCGGCTAGACAGTACAGGCACAGTCATGCAGCAAACTGTGGCAGCGATGGAGAGGCGTTGGGCTCATTTGATACAAATTAAAGCATGTACGTACAGATCAGCTGGCCGATGTAAACGACTCTTAAAAAAAAAAAAAAAAGCACCTAGCCATGACTTCAGATCTTAAAGACGCTGAGGCTTAGCGGCGGCTAACCTGCGCTGGTAGCTGGAGGTCCTGTTGGTGGAGGAGCTTCCTTCGCTGTTCTTCAGGTCGTCGTCCCACCGTCGCCGAGTGTACGAGCCGCTTCGTATCAGAGCTGTGGAGTCCCTGTGGATCCACAAGCTACAATGGTACCCCATGTTCTGGTAACAGACTCACATGTACACACTGTTTAACTGCCTTCCAGCTTCCTACTTAATTTTTTTCTCATAAGTTCTCATGGGTTTTATCCTCCTAGCATGAGTGCGTCACGCTACGGCTTGCAGGCACAGAGCAGAGCGTCGGAGCTTTCTGCCTGCGGCGCGTAGCCGTGAGCAGCGGCAGCTTCTCATGCCAATGCGTGTTTGCACAGAGCCACAGCTCGGCTCCAGGGCTTCACCTGTTCTCCTTCTCGTCCACGTCTGAAGTGCTGGCCAGTCTTCTGGGGATGGTCGGGGCCACGTACGCCAGCCGGGTTCCTTTGTCCTTCTCCTGCAGGGAGCAGAATCAACAAGCACTTTCTTTAGAGACACGACACAAATGTTTTACTTAAAGGCTTCTGATGGCACTTTATCCTCAATACTTTAGCAAAGCATGGATCAAACACTGAAAAAAGTATACGTGATGAGGTATGTAAATCCCTGCTGACCTTTTCCTTTTCCTTGTTGTCCAGGGACGAGGAGAGGCGCGGGCTTGAGGCGGAGCGCATCACGCCTGTAGTGTCCTTCTCCCTCTGAGCTTCCTTTGTGGCGGTGATCTCAGAGAGCGCCCCGTAGCTGCCCGTCTTCCTCAAACCCAGACGCCACGACGCCGGAGACTCGTCCTTCCTCTCCTCCTCCACTCGGGTTGAGATCTTTGCGGCAGGCTGAGCGACCTGGAGGAGGGAAGGATGACGCAGCGCCTCAGATAACACTGAATTGTCCATCCATGTACATGATTAAGGGGAGATTCTTAGTAATCTTAGTTAGCAACCAACAGGAATCACGTCAAACCCTCGCTGGTTAATTTATGGGGGTTGCAGTCATTTGGGAACGTTTTTTTCCCTCCTGAACTTTTTCCACATTTTGTCAGGTTACAGCCACAACTTTAGGTATTTTTTTTACGATATGTGTTAGACCAACACAAAGAAGTAAAAAAAGATGCATGGTTTTCAATAACCTTGTCTGCTAGCTGAATTCTTGCGGTATTTGTGCGTTTACAAACACGAGAACCCATCTTGTACCGCTCCGACTTCAACCATTTGTGACCGAACCAAAAACGGTTTGGGCCAATCACATTGCAGCATTGGGGTTTAAGGCGGGGCATGCCAGTGCGACGAAAGCAAGAGCGGCTGAGCCCAGAGCCAAACCAACACAAACACGGCAGCGCAGGAGGACGCAGCCGTAGCTGCTACTTGTGGTTTCTCATGACGCCTGCTGCTTACATTTTGACACCGTGATTGGCTGAAACCAACCTCTGGTAGGCGGGCACTAGGTTCGCCCAATCAGCTCACAGGGTTCTGCTGAATGTCCCTCCTTTCCCCAAACGGATTCGATGGGGGCAGACCCAGATTGATAATAAGCAGAACCTACACATTATCAATCTGGCTGGCCAGGTTAGGTTTTCAGAACTTCAACAAATAAAAACCTGAAAATTGTGCCGAGCATTTGCATTCAGCCCCTCTGCAGGACCACCGGGTCGTTTGGGGAATCTCTCTGGACGCTTTCTATCAATTAATCTTTGGAAAACAGCTCAAGCTCGATCGGATTACATGGGGAGCATCTTTAAATATTGAGTTTTAGTTCCTGCCACAGATTCTGAGCTGGATTTATCTCTGTGCTCCGATTGGCCAGTTCTAAAATATGAAATATGCTTTTATCTAAAGCCATACTACTGTAAGTTAGCTTTGTCCAGGCTTTTCTTTAAGAAAACTCTAACCAGCGTGCCTACCCACAGCAGATAAACGTATCCTCCATAGCATCAGAGCTTCCTTCAACAAAGCATTTTATTGCCACTCTTCCATAGAGGCCAGATTGGCGGAGAGCTCAGATGTATTCATACAGAGACAGAGGTCAACACGGGTCGACTCCATGGACCTCTAAATAAAATGCAGTGTAACCAGTATCCTGTAGAGACGTCAGCGTAAAGGAGAATGCAGACTTAAACCATTTGTGTTGGTCATAATACACAAAAGCAACAAAGTCTACTGAAGTTTGTCATCGTAATGTAACAAAATGTGGAAAGCTCAAAGGGAGCGATTACTTATGAAAAAACA
This sequence comes from Fundulus heteroclitus, assembly GCF_011125445.2. Classification (NCBI taxonomy): domain Eukaryota; kingdom Metazoa; phylum Chordata; class Actinopteri; order Cyprinodontiformes; family Fundulidae; genus Fundulus; species Fundulus heteroclitus. Next base: position 18,383,423 of record NC_046377.1, read on the forward strand.
CTATAGTTCAGTTTTTAAGGATACAACCCGAGAAGAATTGTACTCCTGTCGTCTTACTAACAAAACTCTGAGCACACACCATTTTAACCACCATCAGAAGACGAAAGCAGTTGAAAACACAGACGACACACAGAAACAATGTAAAAAAACGACAAAAATAAATAAAAAACAAGATTAGCAGTGCGTTTGGTGATTACAAGTGGAAAAAAAGCACTATGTGATGTTTATGAGTGAGAGGGAAGTTTCAATCACTTGCTGGATTTTTCCACTGGGGTAAAAGCCTTGGCTAAATCTAATTCAACCAAATCAGTGGGGAAAAAAAAAATCAAAATTTATCTCAGCTTTTATACGATTATAAAAAAGATTTATTTGACTGGACACTAAAACCTTCCTGGGAAGCGGGAAGTGAATAGAAACGGCAGCTATAGCTGTGGTTTGTGAAAGGAGCGGCCGAGCCCGGGCTCAGAGCCGGGAGGAGGAAGCAGTCTGCGGTTGACCCCGCTGTGGAGGTCAGCAGCTGCAGTCCCCTGAAGACATCGCCATTTAGAGCGGCAGGCTAACCCCAGCAAGTGGAAAAATCCCACATCACCTGGAACAAGTGGGGGGGTTAGGGGAGGTTTCAGTGCTTCGTGAGTGTAAAGTGCATGTAGGATGAGACAACAACTCTGGTGCACACCAATGCCTCACCATGGGTTTTTTTGGCAAAAGAGAAATGCCAGTTTTGCGCAAACCTTGACGCCACAATGCAGGACAGCCTGGCTCCGCCAGAGGCATGAGAGGTGTAATGTAATCAAACTAAAGCCAACAATGGCAAGAGCCCGGGATGGTAAAACAGGACGGACAGGGAGGAAGACAGAAAGGTTGAAAGAGAAAATGGCAGAATAAGACAGAAGCAAAAGAAAGACACTTTGTGCGTAAGGACAGGCATTGTCAAAGCCGAGTCACGCCACACGCCGCCAAAATAAGGGCGCCGATCAAATGAAATAATTGCAGAGGAACGGTATAAAAATGTTCAGATATCAAAGAAAATGTGTGGTGTGTAAGAAGCAGACAGGACGAGTGCCGCTGAGCTCTTTGTGCCGGTTTAACTTTTTCACAAAGTCAAAAGCTTCATGCCATCCACAACACGTCAGCTGCCTGCCCTCAGTCACAACGAGGGAAATGAAGGACAGGACACGTCCTGAGAGACGCTGCTCATGCTCAGTTATAAGAGGAACTGTTGCCTCTTTCTGCCAGCAGAGGGCAGCAGGTCCAAAAGTGGAAACGATTTGTTTTTTTTATTCAACCAAACCTAAAGCTTTAGAAGACATAGCCGTGGTCGTCAGGGCCCGCCGCCCATCATGTCTGAGATGAGTCTCTGCTGCAGCAGACCTGATTTAAAACAAGGCATCGTCTCGAAGCCCTCAGGAAACCGGTTAGTCACTCATCCCTTTAAGTCAGGAGTGTGGCAGCAGGGACAGCGGGCCCTGAGGAACAGGACTAAAACCTTTATCACATTTTGTCTCATTAAATGTTTATTTTCCCCCGTATATTGCTTCCACTGATCTCTATTTATTCACTGGATTGATGGTTGGCCTGAAAAACTGCAGTCACTGGCCGCCATCTTCCTACTCCCTGTATGTGCATACATACTTGTATGTATTGTATATGCAAATTCTCAACTTGAACCGCAACTCTGTATATCATTGAAGTAGGGCTGGGCGATATGGATTAAAAATTAAATCTCCGATTTTATCATACCAAATCCAATTAATCGATTTTTTTCCCCCTTTTGTTTCATAAAAAGAAATTAAAGCAATTATTTTAAAACCTAGCTTTTTATGTCAAGCATTTCATCAGGGAGTTGACCTGAATTCAAAGTGCGACTAAAAACAAGCTGTGAAACATGCTTGTAAAACAAGATGGCAGCCGTGCCATTATAAACAATGAAAATACAACAAAACATTTGCTGCTAGTGGTATTACACATTGAGCTAAGAACAGGCTTCACTGCACTTGTGAACTTCAAACTAAGTTAAAAAAAGTTAATAAGTAAATGAAGTACCTCGTATTATGGTAAAAAAAAGTTTCCACTTAATATTTTGACAATATATTTGCCTAAACATGTATTCAGCATCACATGCTGTTCTCTTCATGGGAACCCAATGAGTGTATTGGCAAAATAAAATCCAGATTTTCCAAAAAAAAAAAATGAATCTTAAAGAATTGTAAATTCGAATGAATCAAATAAATCGATTTATCGCCCAGCCCTACACTGAAGATATTTTTGGTCATTTGTTTACAGTTACTTTAATCATCATCATCATCATCAAGAAATGTGTGTGTGTGTATACACACGCTGTGTATGTAATGTATAGATATACATGTACACTTAAACGAGTATTTTGCTAATTTATGTGATTTTTCTAGCTTAGAAACTGACGCTCTGTGGAGTGCTTAAATCGGTTCATTAATTTAGCGCTATTGTAAATCTATGTCAAATTTAAAGGCACAGACACAGCATAAAAGTTTATGGCATTTGACATTTTAAAAGTCTTAAGCCCCCTGAACATAAGAAAACTATTGTTGTCTGATGCTGTAGCGCACATTTCCCCTAGTTACTGGAGGAAAATAGGGAGTACCAATATGGCGGCTGGCGGCTTCACAGCGACGTGTACTACCGACGGCCAATCAGCAATCCAGTGAATAAATAGAGATCAATAATTGCTTCCCGTCAGTTTTACCCAGCAGCCCTCTGCTGCAGAAGAGCCTTCCCGCAGCATTACGCCTCCACCATCACAGGCTTACTGTGTTCAGAGTCACATCAGACGTCGAGTTCAGCTAAAACTCCAGGGCCCGTATTCACAAAGCGTCTCAGAGAGCTAATTAAAAAAACAAAATGATTGTCGCACAGCATCAAAATGTTTGAACGCTCCTCATTTACATCCTGGTTTTGATTTGCTTATGTTTACTCGCCATTCTGGCCATTTTACTGCCTCGTCTATTTGATATTAACGTGCACTCCCCTGTCAGCATTTGATCGTGGGCGCCTGCTTTTATAAAGAAGTTGGATTTGGTCAAAACAAACAACATGAAATGGAAGGAGAAAAAAAAAGGGGGAAACCCCGGAGGAGCAGCTCTGTCTGCACAACTCTGGGAGAAAAGAGTGTTGAGAGGTAAATTGGTCCCTGGATTATGGTGCAGATAGGCAGATTGTGAAGCACAGATCGATGCAGCTTTTTCTCTGTGCGTCTCGCCGTTTTTAATGCTCCAGCCTGGAAAGCCAGAAGTTTGCTGTGCAGCAATCTAAAGCCAGGGAGGAGATGGCATCCCACAAGCAAACTTCATAAGAGCATTTAGGCTACAGACATCATGTACAACACAGAAAATACTGTCTCACCTCTTGTCTACAGAGTGTTTATGTCTATTTTTCTGCAACTGTTTCCATTTCTTCTATGTTAATTATGGAGAGAATTTTCTGTAAATATAGAAATTCATCTGTGCTACATTCTTTGTACGTTTCTCCAATTTTAAGCCATGATTATTCAATATTTTTCCTATTATTTATCCTCAATGGAATTGCGTTACAACAACCACATCTTTAATCCATCCAGAGGCTGAAACAAAGATCATTTCCCTCAATGGGGATGATAAGGTTGCTCTTACCTACATATTAATTATCGGATGATCGTAATAGAAGTTGAAGTGCTCCTTTCCTCCACTGGGGGCGGTACTCAACATAGAGTTGACGTCACACTTCCAAAATGGCCGCGCAGCATTGTATATTTAAGCATAAAGGATAATTGAAGAAATTTAGGCGTGTTTATGGCAGCTGCACACAAACAAACGGTGGGCTAGAGAGGTAGAAGAAGACGGTACGCTTACACAGAAAGACGTGAAGATTGGGAAAACAGCCCGTCTGTAAAGCCCATATGGATCTATTTAATATATTGCTTTACTAAATAAAAGCTGAATACTTTACATTCTGTGGGTAGTTTTAGACCAGTTATGCTGCAGGTGATGGAAACAGAAACCAAAATGCTTATTTGTCCCCACAAGGCTGGCCAATAATCTCAGGATACCAGTCATGTCAGTATGCTGTTCTCAGTCACAGTAAGCAGCAACAACAGCATTTATCAAAACTTCTGGGCCATTTGATGTCAGTACAGACAAACTTGTTTGGAACCCCCCCCCCCCCCCGTTTTCAATGAGGCGGGCAGCGGCAAGCTGCAAAAACGCTGCAGCCGCTCGCGTGGTTGCGTCATTTTCCCACTTGATGATTATAAACTTAAAGTCCTTCTCAGTACTAACATTTTTTCATCTTAGGAGCTCACACAGAGCCTAAGATGCTTTGTGAATAACTTATTTTACTGAATGTAATAATGTGGTCACTCAGAGCCACTTTCCTTCTCAGGAATCTTGGTGAATGCGGGCACAGGAGTTTTGCAATGGGCCAGAAAATTCCCAGTTCAGTCTCATCTGACTGAAGCACCTCCTTCCACATGTTTGCTTTATCCCTTTAATGGCTTGTTAGAAACATCAAAATGGCTTCCGATGGTTTTCTCCAACAGTCACTTTCTAATGGGCACTTGGTCATAGAGAACTTGTCAGACTCTGCGGCCTGAGCTGTGGATCTCTTCAGAGGCGTCGGATCTTCACTCATCAACCCTCTAATCTACCACACTGCAGTAAGAAGTTCAATGGATCCCAAAGTTCAGTTAATGCCTGGCAGTCATTAGAAAACGACGACGACGGAGTTTCCTTGTGCCTGTGCTGCAACACTGGACTCCCCTAAAGGGGTTATCCAGCGTAATCTTTTTGTTTTTTTAAGAGCAGACATGACCGTTCTGTTGTAGGTCTTACCTTCTTAACCGGTGAAGTGGGCGTCGTCACCTGGTTTGTGGGACTAGTTGGCGACGACACGCTGACGGTGGCCGGGGTGGTGGTTGTGCTACTGGTCACCGCTGCTGGAGGCTTGCTCTTGTCTTAAAGAGTAAATAAGAACAAATGTTATTTCATAAATAAAATTTAAAAAAAATCCTAATCTTGCTGCAATGTTTTCCTTTTAACGGGATCACCTGCTTCATTCTCAGACTCTGAATCTTCTTCGTCCTCCTCTTCGCTCGAGCAGCTGGATTCGTCCTTCTTCCCCTCCTCCTCTTCGTCCACCTTCTCTGGCTCCAGGTTCTCGATGCGCGGCGCCGTCTTCTCTGGCTCCAGAAGCAGCGTTTCTTTGCTGGAACGCAGAACGTGACAAGTTTTTACCTGCGTGAAACTCACTGAGGTAAATACTTTACAGTGATATTTTTTTCTCTCCTCACGATAAACCCCCGTTTACCTCTTGAGTGGCTTCAGTGACTGGTTGTTGTCTCCTGTAGTGGTCGTTTCAATCAGAGGAGACTTCTTCACATCCTTCTTCTCACTCATCAGCTGGAATAAAGAGAAGAGCACGACGCTCAGAACCCGACCTGATTGGGCTGGAAAAGGCTCGGCCAATCAGGGATCCCGCTCACTCACCAGGTTTTGTTTCTTCTGGAGCTCTTCTAGGTATCCCAGCACGTCTTCATCCGCCACGTCAAACGCCGTCTGGCCCTGCGGAGAGCGAGGTCAAAATGTAAGTGAAACGTTGCGCAGCGTCCACTGACCGGTATCCACAAGCTTCCATGACCCACCATTTTATTAATAAGCTCCATGTCGCAAAGATTCTCCACGAGTATCCTACACGCCTCCTCTTTGCCCCAGTGCGCCGCGGCGTGTAGCGGCGTCCAGCCGTCGTAGTCCTTGATATTTACGTCATAACCTGCTTGGATTAAAAGCCTGCACAGTGAGGGGTTTGGGAAGGAGGGAGAAGGAGGGGGGGGGGTGAATTAGTGAACATGGCCGATGGATTTGATTCTGGAAACCAATCGTTTAGGAAGCAGCCGGGGTTTCTGCGTTCAGGACTGAGCCAACGCCACAGCCTCGAGTCAGATGAACTGAATCAGTAAGTGACCATAAGCGTAAATAAATTTAAGGAGGATTGCATTGAATTAAACTATTTCCCCATAAACTCTCAGCAGCTTCCCAGCTCCCGACTGCAGAAAATCACCACGATCCTGCTGCCACATCCTGACTGCAGAAGATGTCGTTTTGGTTTTGGTCCAAACGAGCCAACTGTCCTTTTTTAGGGTCCGACCAATGGTTGCCATGGCAACAGATTCTCCCACCTCCACTGCAGCTAGACGAGGATTTACAAAGAGCCTGAGATGATGCGTTTTGGTCTCTTCAGATCAGAGAACATTCTTCCTGCTGCGTCCTCTGCATTTACGGCTTCTTGTGAACGGTAAACGAAATGTCTAACCCCCCCCCCCAAACAGTGGGCTTTTTCTAACCACCCTTCCAGAAAGGCTAAATTTACAGAGAGACCAACTTGAACCTGAGTTGTGGCTCTCTGCAGCTCCTCCAGAGTTACCACAGCTGCTTATCTGATGCTCTCTCTGTCCTTTCTGCCATGTTGGTCTCCATGATGCTGGGGCCTCCACACAACAGCTAAATATATTACACACAGGTAGACCATTAGATAAAGAGTCAACTTCTGGGTTCTGCTTAGGGAAGTCAGGAGTAAAGGGGGCTAAACACATATGCAAGCAACATGTTTAAGCTAACTCCTCAGTTGCATAAAAAGCTCTAAAAGAAAAACAAACACACAAATCTGTGGCTGTGATGCAATGTGGAAAAGTTGGAAATGGGAATATTTTTGCATACAGTCTTCCCTTTCATCTCATTTTAGCAATGCAATGTTTCAAAGGGGTTCTGGTCCTGCAGCGTATGCCACAGAGCCGGTCATCGTAACGTTTTGTGTACGCTAGCTGTCCCATACGTCACTGGTCCTCGAAGAATCCCAGGCAGCACACTGTCCTGGCTACCATCCCAGGGCAGATGAACAAGTTTCTTACGCCGCAGCGGCGGGAGTTTATTAACGAGCCACAGAAACCGTGTCAAAACAAAGCAAAATGACAAGACCCAACCACTGTAGTAAATCTTGTGTCAGCAAAAAAGGAAAAACCTGCTTAACGCCGCTGCCATAAGCCGACTCGTCCTGTTCAAAGCGCTTCTCTGAATGCACCCAGTGAACCAGCTTCCCGCTGCAGTGCGCTGCAGGTCATCACATGCTCCGGCTAGTCCGCAGTGTTGCCTCCGTGCTTACTTTAAAACCTCCACGTATCCTTTAGCGGCGGCCACGTGGAGCGCCGTTCCTCCTGATTTGGCGTGCCGGGTGTCTTGAATCTGGCCGCTGTTTAGCCACTGCCGGGCGTCCCTCAGCATGATCCGCTCCTCCTCTTTTCGGGCCGCCTCAATGTCCAACCCTGGAGAGATGAAGAGAAACGACACGGTAAAAAAAACATCGTACGGAGATCCGCTGCACCTGAGGAGGAATCTGCAGACGCTGCGAATGCCCGACAGAACCAGGCTCAAGGATGCCAGATTAAGGCGATAACAGATCGCTCGCAATTGAAGCGCAAAAATGATTAACAATCGTGCTTCTTGTTGTTGGGCTGGAAGTAATTGGCATGCAAAACCTGAAATGATACGTTCTGCACATTTAACAAAAGTTTTTACACGGCAAAAAGGGAAGTATAATTTTCTTGAAAAGAGTGCATTTGATTATCTGCCGAGTATTTTGACCACTGAAATAAGATAATTAGATGTACTGCACCAATTTTAAGTGCAAAACTCTTTCTATTGGCAGACCATTTAAACTCATCTGCTCAAATCGAGGACAACGACACTAATTTCAAGAGAATTTGACTTACTTTTAGTTCCTTTTTCTAGAGTAAGACTCAAGCAAAGACTCAGTCGTAAGAACTGAGACAGAAAACAGAAGCTATCTGTGACGTAGAGTAAAAGCACAAACAAGATGTTTAGATTCAATAAACCCTGTTTTTAACACCGTTTCCCTTCAGTGGTTTAAACATCAGATTAAACCAAAGTTTGGAGTTAAAAGGCCTGATTACTTCCTGTCATCGTTATTTTATTCTATTAGTCTTTTGAAACACAAACGTTTCTCAGCTACGTGTAAAAATGTGCCTCATAATTAAAAGTAAACAACTAGTCATAAAGTACGATGGTTGCCATTTTAATAAAGCGCTCAGTGAAATCCGTCGGTCCTCTCCGAGCCCTGAAAGGTCGCGGTGAAGCAACGTTGGGGTGGAAACGGCTTTATCCTCCCAGAGTGGATTCAGGGCCCGGTTCTGGTTAATCCAGCGAGCGCTTATGCTGTTATCAGCTTTTCACACAGCTGCCTGCTTCTGGCTGACTGACTGGTGTGCATACCAGAGAGATGTCTCACCCGGCTCTACGTACACTTTGTCAGGTGATGTCAGTCCCGTTTCTGGAAAGGTGCGCGCACACCCTTACGCCGCATATTCCCCCACATAACAACCGTTACGCCCGCACGCATCCCTGTAATCATCTTTGGTGACAACTCTTTGTCATATAAAGCTGCATTTCAGGCTCTGTGGAGGAAAACCAGAGCTCAGATAATTATAGCTCCGCCTCTGGATGAATACAAGGGTTTTGTTGAGGACTTTGTTATGCTTTGGGGAAGCGTTTGTGCCAATATCCAGTTTATTAAAACAACATAATAGCTGCAAACAGAGACACTGCTTAGCTGGTTAAGTGGGTCAGTATGTCAGTGTTATACAATCCATACGAGGAAGCAGCGAAAACAGGCCGGTCTCACCGAGACGTCTGGCTGAAAAATGGTCCGATAAGTCGCCGCTGCACGCCGAGCCTCAACTGCGCTCAGCCTCTTTATATAAACGGAGAGCTTCTGAGCTGTGTGAAAACGAAATTTCGTTCTGTATGCACTCTGTGTATACAAAATGACAATAAAGAAAGTCTAAGTCTAAGTCTAAGTCTAAGAGCATAGAGGTGTGCTGGGGTAGGCTCATCAGAAAGCGTTCTGCTCCATTCTGACCCAAAGCTAAGGGACCAAAGTCAGCAACGGCATGATGGGGTGGAAAAAAAAAAAAAAAAAAAATGACATTTTGAGAACAGAAAGAGGAAATGTGGTTCTCAAGGAAAATTGGAGCGACACCGTCTGATTTTACTTTCCACCATTTCAGTCATAATGATTTCTCTTATCTGCTACATTTAGAAAATATTGACATTTCATTATTGAAAAAACTAATTCTTTGTAAGCATAGTGCTGACCTGGGGGTAAAACTTGAAATGAGTTTAACAAAAATCTGAAAAGTGTAGCATGCTTTAGTCTTCAGAGTCCTAAACTCTCATACCCCAAAATACCGTATTGTTCAGACTATAAGTCGCATTTATTTAGAAATTTATTTAGCACAATCCAAGACTAAAAACTGACATTTAATCTGGTAACCTATTTTATGCAATTACGTGGCTGAATCTGATTGGCTGAATAACATGAAATACACCTGAGAGGACGAATGGGATAAATTAGCATAACAAGCTAGCAACTGCCAACAAACCTGTAAGCTAGCGCTAGCTGTTATTAGCTGCACATACATCCCAATAACTGGGTTCTGTCTCGGTCTGGGCTCTCCTTACAAGCTGCGCCACGCAACGCTCTGCTACCCAAATGTAGACTGAAAGAGCGAAGTTAATGTTTCAATAAAATCTTAAGTGGAGCAGGATAGTTTTCACAAGCCTAGAGCGCCCTCTTGCAGCTATAGATGGTAATGTTTACTCGTCGGTTCATGTTGGTTAATATGATTTACCATTTAAAATTGATATATAAATTGCACCTGACTATAAATCATAGGATCGTCCAAGCTATAAAAAAAAAAGTGTGACTTGTAGTCTGAAAAATACGATAAGGTGAAAGTCACCGATGGCCTCCTGCTGTCGGCGGCAAATCATTAAATGGTTCTCTAGTGGGTGGACCCACTCCAGAAGAACCTGGAGAGATGTAATGACAGCCTCAACTTCAGATGGAAAACACACGCCACACTTTTCAGATTTGTATTGCAAAAAAAAAAATAATAATTTTCCTTTCACTGCAAAGTTTTGTGCTACTCTGTTGGCTCATAGCGTAAAACTCCTAAAACGTTGGCGTTTGCAGTACCGTGACAGGATTTGAAAAGGATCCTGGAGTCTGAATGTTCTTGCAAGGCGCGGTAGCTTTGCATTCATCGGACCAGGGCAGCAAACCGGTGCACATTATTTCACCTGATGCAGAGAACTAGGGCTGAGCGGGTCGGCGAGCTCCCTTTGATCTCGACTGAAGCGGACAACACGGTCTATAAAAAGCATGGGGCCTAATGGCCTCTAAGCAGCAACACAGAACCGGAGCTAAGTGGAAACGCTGGCAGTTCAAAGCTGATCTGCTTTCAGAGAGAGCAAATGCATATTGCAGCTAAATATTGAAAGGAAATTGACTGCAGCTTTAAACATCTGAGTGAGGGCATTTTTAGGATGGTCCAGTTTTTAACCATTACAAAACTGAAGACGGAGCGTTTATGCAGCCGTTTTGGGTGAGGCTTCCCCTTCACTGAGCAGAATCAGCTGCCAGGAAAGGATCTGCAACAAGGACATGTTCTCCAAGCTCGCTGGTTCTGTTTACCACTTGTTAACAGTTTGGAGTGTGTTTGAAAGCAGAAAAATCAAAGCACAGACACAGGGACGCGTTATATAACAGCTAGTTGCATAATGCTGCCTACTACCTCTAGCATTAAAAACAGGAGCAACTGCCTTCAGGCCTGAACCACTGAAAATTCACTCCACAGTGGAGCTTTGTCATGAAAAAAAAAAAAAAAAAAAAAAGAGCCAAATATTTAGGTTTGCTAAAAAAAAAAAACAAGTTATGTCATTGTTTTCCTCCCTTTGGATCCTTTAGTAATAGAGGATTAAGCTGGGAGTGTTAAGAAAAAGGCAGAACACTTCCATTAGTTGTCAAATCTAAATAAAATCTGACTGTGGTCGTTTGCTGGGAAGCCTGAGGTTACTAAAGTCAGCCACAACACACATTATGACAGGGAGAGGTTACATGCAAACAGTCTTCTGAGTGGAATCATTACTGGATGTCATCTGCTTTTAATCACTTTGCAATGGGATAAAGAAGTTAGAAGATAAAAAGGCCAAGCAGCCACATTTTTACCTAATGACTGCAGGGAGCGTTGGGCACTGGAAACTAGCATCCGTGCATGAGGCTTAAATTATACCCGTTGCAGTGAATATTTGTGCACGGCGACTTGCAGACCGAAGAAAGACTTTACAGACTTTACATTAGATGTTTCAGGAAATGGCCTCGTGGCTGAACACGAACTGAGGAGCAGGAGCCAGGTGACACATCGGTGGATGGCCCCTGTCCACGAGGGACACGGCCAGGCCAAAAATAGCAAAAGCAGGCTTTTCGCTCTCGAATCGTCACATGAGAGCTAAGAACACAGCTGGATGATTTTCTACGTCTTTTATTACATAAGGGAACTGAAAAGCAGCAGGTGGCTGACACGCCGACTGTCCAGCTCATATCTGAAAACACTTGCATGCATGAGACACAGAGGGGCCACGCCACTGATGTCCCCTCCAGCACCTGCTTTGCTTTAGGACATCATTCTAATGAAGTTTTTACACTAATGACGAAGGCATTGCTGTAATTCAGATCCAATTGTCAACTTCAATCCAATTATAGTAGAGTCAAGCTTTGTTGATCTTATTCCAATGATAAGAACATTTATAAGAACAAGTTTCTAAAAGCTCATTTAGGCGCTACGGTGGCAGGTTTAGCTTTTATAATTAGGTACGATGCCTTGCTAAAATTGCTGCAAATGTAAAAACCATGCATTCAGTTCTGAGCTTTGATGCATCCCTGCCTCCGATTGGTTGATCTTATAGCCGTGGCATTCTGGGTAGGCTCTCGTACTGGGAGTTTATATCGTGCATTTTGTTCACAGCGTTACGGAGAATGCCTTTTAAGGCTAGCCGCTGTAACGGCATCTGCTTTCATACGTTTGTCAGAAATTAGACGGCGTAATGGCGGACAGAGCACCGACTGCACACTGAAGTGAAACTGAGTGTTTTAGATCCGACTGCATCGCCTGTTAAACGGAAGGAAGAGCAAATAAAACAGAAGAGACGTGAGCGAAGAGAGGCCATTATTTCCGTTTTAGCTCGACCCTCGGGGGGTCGGGGGGGGGGGGGGGGGGGGGGCTGTAGATGCACGGCCTACTGCACCTTGTCGGTTAATCTCATTCTGAAGAAGTTCCTCCATTGGCTCCTCTTCAGCGATGTCCAGAGGCGTCTCCCCCTCACTGTTCACGACTCCAACGTTGGCACCCTGGCCAATCAGGTACCTGCATTAAACAAACGAGGAAGAGATACAGGAATCTATTAGACAAACACTTTTTAAAAACGGCTTTAAAATCTCCTAAAGCAACATTATTGCCAGTGGAGGGATTTCTGCTGTTTAACTCCCTTATATCCTAAAACCGGAGAGGAAACGGTTATTTTGGTGCGCTGCCAGCGGTGGCGCTCACTGGTGCGATCTATTGTTCAACAGGTCAAGGAGTCCCAACACTTTTAGGGAAAACTGCATCAATCAGTGCAAGTAATTAGAAATGGGCAGGTACCAAAACGACAGAGGCCAGGTGGAAATGATTTAGGAGCTACAGTAAAAGCCCTTCCTGCAGGAAAAAAGAAGGTATTTTTAGAAAGACGCACAAATCTTGCATCACATTTTATCACGCAACAGGATGAATCAATGAAAATAGGCTTTATTCTAAAGCAGGGGGTTTTCAAATTCATTGCAACAAATCTGCTGATTTCAATAAGTTCACATTATTTTCCCCCATTACTTTGTCTTCTTCACTTTCCTGGAGGTGAAAGATGCTCTGCCCGTCTCCACAAAGAATCCTAAAGACTAAAGTAGCGCTTAGTAGCATCATCTTAGCAAAGGTTTCTTAGAATTTCTAAGATTTGTCTTAGAAATTCATCTCAGTCAGATCAAAGTTACCCACAAAGCATCTCAGGCCTTAAGAAAGCTCCTAAAGTCAGGAGTGGTGAGGAGGACTTTTAGTGAAGCTGGAAGATGGTGGAAACGGAGAGAGCTGATTGGCTGATCCACCGCCTAAACAGTGGAATAATGAGGATATGAAGTTCTGTAACAATCAGACAATTATTAATATGTATATAAGATAAACCATCATCCCCAAAGAGGGAAATTAATTTGTTTCCACGGCTCAATGGGTTAATGGGGTAACGTCGTTTTATTGAGAATAAATAATAGGAAAAATGTTGAATAATCAAGAATAAGTGGAGAAATTGACAAAGTATATATATATAAGTGCACATTAATATCAAATAAATATAGTAAAATGGCTGCCGTGTAAAAATAAATCAGCAAATCAAAATAAGGTAAATAAGGTGTGTTCAGACATTTTGATGCGGTGTTACAATTTTGCTACATTTTTTTAATTTCTCAATCCAGTCTAATAGGTTAATTTCTCTCCTTTGATCACTGGGAGCGCATTTGTGGTGAGTTTTTGTCTTGTCCCATTGTTTTTTTTTCTTGTACCATCAACCACAGCTCTTAAAAGACAGCGTCACACCTAGCAACGGGGTCAACCACACCTCCAAGATAAAAACGTCTGTCGTTTCCTTCCTCAGAGTCGCTCTCAGCAGCGATCTGAATCACTTTTAGCCCAAGACTAGACAGGAATTTCTAGACTAAGACAGGAAGCTTCTGAATATCTTTGTGAATACGGGCCATGGTCTTTAAGAGCGACCTCATCAGGTGTTGCCGTAGGGGACAGTGGTAGATTAAAACCGTGCATCAAGCACTAATTTGCATTAGCAACGCTGCATGCTGGGAAACTGCGATGATGAGTGTAATATAATGCATTGTCTGGCTCTAATATTTATTAGGTAAGATCTGGATTGTGTTACATAATTTTATTATATTTCTACGGGCCCTCTTGGGTTAATACATAATCCGTGAAAGGACATCACAACCAAACAAAGTTAGAAAATGAAGTCAGATGGAGAAAATGCCATTTTAATTCAAAGCCAGCAACAGAAGACATTGAAGCCATTAAGCCTCTCGCGTTCAGCTGCCTCCAATTAAAGCTGTGGCCACACTCAGGCCCTTCTCATTAGATCAACAAACCACTTGAAACGCGCCTGGATTTCACACAAATAGAAACCGACCCAGTACAATCACGTCCAGCGCCTCGTCTTTTTGATTGGACTTTCTGTCCTTCCCTCTCCTAGCTGGGCTCAGGCTGGCCCGGTGGCCTGCAGACCCGCTGGGTTTCTCAGCGCAGAGTCTGCGATCGGCTGACGGCGGTGAGGAGTCGGACCGAGCCAAACGGATCTGGCTCTGTTGATCGGGTCCAGCTACTGTGAATGGGACTTAAAAACGGGCCCAGTGAGAACTTCCAGCCTCCGTCAGGCTGCAGTTTCTCCCTCCGTGACATGATGCCTCCATTAGTCACCCATATCGGCACAGCCACTTGACATTTCCCTGGAAATGTCCAACAAATGACCGCTTGTTGTCCGTCACGCTGCGCCTGGCTGCTGTGTTCCTGAGGCCCACGCAAAGAGACGTCTCTCATTTCAAGTCAAGTTTGGTGGCATTTATAGAAAAAGAAGAAACATCAAGTTAAGATATGAGTTTAATTGCACGTCTCTAACAGAATGTTTGTTTCTCGTCTTCCAGCGACAGTTTTTGGTGAAGTGTAACCCAAGTAAAGCGGGTCAAAGCACACTCCCACTACGCTGAACAATGAGTACTACAGAGCTCCTTCAGCCCGTTTAAATGTCTTCTGATAGCATCTATGTGTTCAGTTTTATGCCATTTGAACCATCTCCAGTGTGCAGTTCCACATGTAGAGAGCGACACTAATCTCTTAGTGTGTAACAACGAAAAAAATAAAGTTCTTATATGGAGAAAATGCTGAAATTGGTATTGCAGGAAATTATCATAAAGAGTTATTGGAGAGTTACCAGAGATGTGAACACAGTGGTTTTAGATGATTACAACCACAGGACAGGTAAAACAAGCCGTTGCTGTGCACTGCTGGTCAGCTGGCTGAAAGAAGTTCCGCCCCCTGACTTATAAGATAAACTGGACATTTAAAAAAAAAAGTGGGATTAGTGCATTTGTTCTGTTGTCAAGGGTTGTTTGAAATATAAGCCATTAGAAATGTACTTCTCAAATAAATTCACAGATGGACATTTTACAGTCAGAGCCAATAAAAAGTTTATATCTGCAGCGTTCTCCGCCTGGCAGCCACGCCGGACGGTAAATATGGAACTGCTTGGCAAGCTGACTTTTCCAGTCACAAATCTGACTTTAAGGGATGTTCTTGTTATATTTTACCGGGAAATCAGGAAAATCTGACTTTGTCCTACTAAGAGAACACATCATTAGCTACTGGAGAACATTTTAGATTAGGGCTGGACGATATGGAACCAAAGCATATTGATATTCAAAACACGAAATTCAAAAACATATTTTAAGTGCAGCCAAAAAATATATAAAAATAAATAACGTGCTCTCTGAACTCTTTGAAGTGGGCGGAGCTGATCTAGGTCTGCGTTTATGATTGGTTGGGAGGATGTGACGACTAGTATTAACCTACATGAAAGCAAAAAGGAAGGAAAACTGTTTTATTGAGCTTTTTATTTACCTTTTTTTCCCTATTGCACCACACAGCTATGGATTGATATATATTGTTATTAAATCATCATCTGGCCTATTCCAGATTAGTAAAACAGACAGAGCATAGAAACCAAAGGAGCTCCTAACAGCAACAAGGTAAAACAGTTTTAAAACTAGCTTTGATTGAGCGACGGAATTGGGTTTAGTTGTTTTTAAAAGAATTACTTTAATAGTGATTGGTGGCACTCATTTCAGTTTCCACATCATGACTGTCCCCATTTTTGAGGCCTGAAATGTTTCCAAGTCACTAAATATTTCTTTGATACAAGAACAACATTTAAAATAAAAATGTTTGAACCTTCTTTCAGCCAGCTGACTGACAGTCTGCAGCAACTGGTGGAAGATGTGCCACAGAAGGAATAATCTAATTAACCTGTCAGGATTAGCCTGACAGAGCAAATAAAACAAAATACTGCACAATAACCACTTTAAAACAACTAAATGTAGCACTGAAGAACTTTGCTCCATTATGTGCATTAAAACCTAAATTTAAGAGTGGAAAGGATAACATTAAAAAATCAAGTTTGCACATTATGATTTACACACAAGCCAACTATTGCACCAGAACGGGAGATAGCAGCAATAAAACATGTAAAAACATATGAAGTGAACAGTATTAGGGTTTTAAGACCATCTTTTCTATGTCAGTTATTCTCACTCGTAATGATTATATTCTCAGACTACGTTACACACACAAAGATCAATGATGGAACTCCATCCATCTCCACCTCAGGGCGTAAACAAACAACTTCCATGTAAATAACTGCCAAATGCAAACAAAATGATTTCCTTTTTTACAATAAAACGATGCCACTGGCCCCTCTCCTCACGCTAGCCGTTAGCTTCAGCCTCTGGGACAAGCTAATCTTAAACTACAGAGGACAACCAGAGAGTCATCTAATGCAGGTAAGATAGGAACTGCTACTAAACCCTGAACTCTTCTAAACCCAGCATGACATCCTAACGCCATCATGAAAACAAGAACTCCTCTGAAAATCTATGTAACCCTGGAGGAAAATAGCACTGCGAACACACAGCATGGCGGGGAAACGGTTCCATGGAGGCCCACTCGGTGTTTTGGGCTCAGCGGTCTGCATCGTGTCGTTCTGATTAGAGAAACTGGCAGCAGGAAAACAATGAAGCAGAAAACCAAAGGCACTGCCAGCTTGATGGGGGAAAAAGACGGTCAGCTGCCCGTCTGCTCCTGGCTGCAGCTAAATAGTCGAAAACACATTCATGTTTCCAAAAAAGAGCAGGAAGGGATAAAAAAATAAATAAAAGGTACAACTAATAAATGAATTACTAGCTACGCTGCTTGTTGTCTATAACAAATGCATCCTAATCTTTTTAGCTTTTAGCAGTAATGTCTTAAACCGCACACCACCCAGGAAGTGAAACTCAGCTCATGGGCCCAACCAGTCACACATTTTTTTGTTCAATCTTTAGATTGTAGAGTTCAGCAATGTGTGCAACATAAAACACAAGACAGGATGTAAAGGATGAGTAAGCAGAACTCAAATCTGATGAATCTGATAGCGCGTCCACGCAAACAGAAAGAAAAAGGCCAGACTTACTCTGCTATGTCTAGGTATCCACAAGAAGCCGCGGCGTGGAGGGGGATCCAGCCCTCGTTGTCGGGCTGGTTGACGCTGGCGCCGTGCTCCACCAGGAACGTCACCATGTCGATGTTGTCGTCTATGCAAGCCTGGAAGCAACACACACACACACACACGGGCGTGAGCTGATGTCAGGGTGGAGGGAGCGTTTGGGTCCCTGCTGATGGATCGCTGCGTCCGTCCAGAGCGGCGAAGGAATCCAGGCAGCTGGAGCGTTACCAGGATGCCTGCTGCGCATAGCACGGCTGCTTGGAATACCACGGCGCGTAACGCTACACTGGCTGATGCGGCCGTTGGCGCGCCGTGTTTATATCCAGATTATTTATGAAGAGAGGGAAAAGGTCAGCTATGCTCCATAGCCAAACACTTGGTCCAACAGATTCAGGTAGTTCTACCTCAGAAACATTCGCCAGATCACCCCAGTAGTTAACGGATTTCCTTACAAATAAGTTATTCAAACCAGATATCAATATTAACGGCTCATTTATTTACTGAAATATGCCGTTTTATTATGAGCTATAAATATATTCTAATGAGTATATTAAATTTGAAGTTTGTCTCATGTTGAAAGGCTTTATATTTTCTATAATCTTGATATTTAATCATTTTGTAGACCAACCGAACAAGGGTGGGTTAAAATATTTCATCACTGTAAAAAATAAATGAATAAATAAATATAAAACACTGAAATAATTATATACAATTTCAACATATATGACTTACACATTTACTGTATTTTTCTGACTATAAGGAGAAATTAAATTCCTTAGATTGTCACAAAATTTGATGGCGCACCTTATAAATGATTACCGTTAAAATGACTGACTTTACACGTTACAACACGCTCAGAAATCTGTTGAAATGTGTAAATATGACTTTGGTTAACAACGAAGCCGCTCTGCTCCATGAATATTAAGAGCATTACGGTACACTGTGTCTTGATTGGACCCCTGAGCTGTCTACCAGACCGCCTGACTGTAATGTCTAAACTAGAAGTGAATTCATGTAAGGCAGCTCACGCCCGGAGTACGCGCTAGCAACAATAAAACTAGTAAGTTAATTAAATATAAAAGTGAAGTTTATTTTGATCTTAAGTTAGAAACAGGGCAGTGTAGTCCAGCTACTCTCCCTATCAGGAGAGAGCCATGAACACAGAGGGGCACACTGTAAAAAAGGGACCTAAAAGTAACATTTTCTTGAAATTAGTCATTTTTCCTTTATTTGAGCGGCTAAATAAGACTATCTGTCAATGGAATGAGTGTTTTTACCCCTAAAATAAGATAATTAGATATCCTGCACTTTAAGATGATGGTTTTGAATTGTTCCTATTTTAAGTGCATAAATCTTATTCCATTGGCAATTAGCCTTATTTACCTGCTCTAATCAAGGAAAAATTAAAAAAAAAATTATTTTAGTTCCCTTTTTGCAGTTCAGAGTGATATTACATTCTTGGAAAGAATATTTAATGCGCCTCATAATCCGGTGTGCCTTATGGTCTGAAAAATACGGTAGTTCCTTGATAATTTAATGACATTTACACATTTTTTCCAGTCACCAAATGTGATTATTGCATGTTAACCAACTGCAGTCCTTCAACCTTCAGAGGCATCCCTGTTCCAAGATGAGATGAGAAGGTAGTTCTGATTGGTGACTCTGGTGCATCAGAACACCGATGCATTGAACGTTTGCAGGACAGGATGACATACGTAAACATTTATCCAGTTATTTGTCGGACTCTGGCGCTTTTGGCCCCGTCTGACACAATCAAGGCTCTGCAGGCGCTTCATCTGGAGCAAGAGGATCTAAAATCAAGTAAAACAACTAAATTCCCCACCAGGAGAGCTCTGTGGAGTCAATCTGCAGCTCCACTGAAACCGCTCAGAAAACACCTCTGAATGAAAACCGGCTAATATTCAACCACGTCCTGACACCACCCACAAACCAAGCTGCCGTAACGGTGACGGCCGCCGTCTAAAATAGCAAGGGTGGGCGTTTTCACTGAAGACCGCCTGAATCACGGCTTCTGAGAGCGTCTGTACAGCGACAGCCAGTCTGCATGGCGAGCGGTAGGCCTGAGTCTGACGTACGTGTCGGCAACGCAAACGTACACAGCTTTAATTATGTCAGGGAACGCAGAACGGCTCAGTTATGATTTGCAGGAAAGAAAAGTGACGTTAGACGTGAACTCCTTTAGACTGAGGTTTCATCTTCAAAGCAGCGGTCATCAGCTCTGGTTTAAGGACACGTCCCACATCATCGCACCATTTAGCTCCTCTCTGCTGCTTTCTGCTCGTGGGAAATGTGAGAGAAAGTGAGGTTTTTTTTGTGGTTTTTGCCACGGAGCGACACATAAACCTGAACGTGAATAAATGATCCAACACTTGAACTAATTGTACAACAGAAAAACAAACCGCCCACAGCCTGTGACGCCGACGCCGCTCTCTGCGGGGGGAACGTGTGCAGCTCGCTCCCCGGTTGCCACGGCAACCCCCAGCATCCACAGGAGAAACAAGACGCACACGGACGCGCGGCGGCCTCCCCGTCCGGGGCACGCCGCTATCTGGCTGGAATCCTTGTCCAAATTTGGGCCGTTCTGGAGGCCCCCGCTCCGGCTGTGGTGCGCTCAAAGGCTCGCTCGGCTTATCTGACAGAAACCGCGCGTATTTGTCTTTGATGGACATGATATAACTGAGCCTCGCTGTTATGGTCCAGCGGCGCATAGATCAGATCCTGTAAAAGAGGATCGTTAAGGGGGATTTTTTTTTTTTTTTTCCACAGGCGGCAGGTTCTTGTCTTTTAAGCAGTTCTATTACTTAATAATAATAATAATAATAATAATAATAATAATAATAATAATAATAATAATAATAATGCTGGAAAAGGAGGCAAAACCACTAATTTATACTAATATGTTTTTTTTTTTTTTTTTTTTTACAATTTTACAGCCAAACAAATCAATCAATCCAATTAACCATTAGTGATTTCTCATTTTTGACACTTGAGGCCTTAATCTGACAGTAAGCCAACAGGAAATTGGTTGGAAGTCAACTTCACTGTCGTGGAGGAATGGTTACCTGCGGGGTTTTGTTTTAATTTTAATTTTTTGTGGCTTCCTGCTTCATAAGCCAACCTGGACGTGGCAGAGAGCAGCAAGTAGTCCCGTGTTTCGGCGAGCAGAACCGCCCCCAGACCATCATAGTACCACCGGCAGCATCGGGGTCCCGCTCTGAAATGCAGAGTTTGTTGCGACATCCGGCGTAAAACCAACACCTTCCAAAGAGCTCCACTTTAGTCAGCCAGCAAAATATTTTCCCAAAAAGTCCAATAAGAGACGGGCCTTTGTGTTCTTTGGTCAGCAGCGGGTTTGACCTTTGAACTCTCCCACGGATGCTGTTTTTTTTTTTGAGGAATCTCTCGTTTCTGAACCTTGACCAGAGATCCTAACCGCGGAGCGCAGAGCTTTAGATGTGGCTCTGTACTCTTCTGGGTCCTCTTGGACTCGCTGATGGGTTCTCTGAGCGATTCATTTAAGGCTCAGCCACTTCCTGGAAACATCCACCGCCGATCCACGTTTTCTCTCCATGTTGGGAGAACCGCTTCAATGAAAGTCGCTGTTAATTCAGGATTTACCGTTTCACACGCTGGCTTGTGATAAATTTGATAAATTATTATTTGAAAAGTGCATTTTTTTAAATAATAAATCTGTAAGGGGGCCACTACCCTCTTAGTTTTATTATTTATTATTTTTCTTTTGCCATATTTAAGTGCATGTTCTCTAAGGAATAATCACACTGCACTGCTTGTGCCATTTGGAACAAAGACAAGTCGCCCGTCCTGAAGTATAAATAGTGTCCAACCAGCAGCCAAGACAGTAAAATGAAACTCACACAGATTCTCTGCATAGTCGATTCATTACGTCACCCATCAGTGCCGTCTGAGTTTTCACTTTTACTTTTCTATTAATTATCCAAAGCAGAGAAAACCATTAAAGCCTCAGCCTGTCATCTCCCGTTTCAGCTTGCGTTTAAAACACAGCAGGGTGCCGTCTCTCTGGACGAAGAGCCAACATGATGGGAAGCAGGCGCCATCTTACGGGACGGTACGCAGCGTACGATCGTGCACACCGACACAGGTCAAGTCGAATATTCTATAAACGGCGGCAGACGGAGCCGGAGAAGCAATAAAGAAAGGGAATCAAAGGCGAGTCGTTGAGTCCGTCGCGTCGAGAAACAGTCAAACGTCCCGAGCAATCCAGCCGGTGACATCCAGAAAACCTGCGGTGAGCCTGCAAACATCACGCATGACGCAAGTGCAATTCAAACAGACGTAATTGTTTAAACCTGTTTGGGTGGCGTCCCTCAGCGAGGAGGAAACAAGAAGGGAACTTTAAACACGACGCCACTGAAGCAGAACGGTGGCTTTAAACACCGAGCTGATCAGCGCAGCGGCTAAACTGTTTAGACTAGTTTCCTGTGACCAGAACTATTGGCCAATAGCCAGTTTGGGTCGTTAAATGCTCTGAGGTCTAATGACTCAGCCAGCTGATTAGCAGCGAGGGGGGGGGGGGGGGGCACTGCTGCACTACACTCGTCCTCAAACAGCTGGCCATCTGCCGTCAGCCTCGCACGGCTCCAAGCAGCAAAACTGGAGAAAAACAAAAACACGTTCAGGGAGACATGATTCGCCTTTTCCCCGCATTTCCTCCCAACTCTGCACGCAATGATTAAACCTGTTTTCTCTATCTTGTATGAAAACCGCAAACACAAAAAAGCCCTTTGCAGATGCTGATTTTTTTTATTTATTTATTTATTTCGGAGCACTGAATGCAACTTCTAATTGACGAGACAAACGAGCATAGCTCTAGCTGCTGGGCCGGATAAAAAGGTTCATGCGTAATGAAAGCTGACGCTTCTGGGAAGTCGATGCAGCAGCAGAAATAAAGCCAGGCGATGAACTGATCAATGGCTGCAGGACGGTCCATTTAATTGGTCGATACGGTTTAATGTGGGCTGCGTGGCTCGCCTCAGAGCGGCGAGGGCTGCTCATCGACGCAGCAGCAAAATACAGCAGGCTAGAAACCAAGGACCAGAAGCTTCCCAACAGCATCGTCTGCTTTACAAGGTATTTTTGTTTACATGAAACTTTACATTTACTTTGTACATATAATATTAGTGATTGTTGCACTGATACAGGTTGCATTAAAATAATTAAAGGTGTGATTGTATTACATTGCTTTCTGCTTTGGCTTCGTACCAAACGGACCCCTGCAGGGTTTCCGCTACATGTAATAGGGGGTTTTCAGCTGACGTCACGCTCACGTGACTACTCAGTGCGTCCGCCATATTGGGTGGCAGTCGTTTCGCACCGTTGACCTGCATTGTATGACGCCTTAGGCAGTATTGGAAGTGAACAATGGGGAAAACGTGTTTAATGGTTGGTTGCACGGCCCGTGGAGGTGGAGATCAACGCTCTATCGCCTACCAGCCGTAATAGTGAATCAGTGTGAAAAAAAAAAAAACAGCTGTCTGAACAACGCCGTCACCTATGGCTGACACGGATATCCAGGTCCGATTTGGACGGTGTTAAGCTGGAATACGCCAGAGTCTGCGGTGCTCACTTTGTCACAGGTAATTAACTGTTAAGTATTTAAAACATATAAGAAGAATATATTAATAATAGGGCTTGGGCGTTATGACTTATTACTTTCCGCGGCTGTCATGTTTACTGCCTCCGCCGCCTCTACTGCCTATAACTACCGCATACTGTACTCCCTCTCTCAGCCGTGTTTTAATTTGATTAATTTCACCTTAACTTGATTTCAACCATGGTAAACCGTTGCTGTATTGTGGGCTGTAACAGCGCAACACATGATCGCCATGGAAAAAACATAGAAACAGATTAATTTTCCACCGCTTTCCTGCCTGGAGGCGCAACCACGGAGAACAACTGTTAGTGATAACAAAGAGTCGTCGGCTCGCTTGGATCGCGGCTGTAAGACGACCGATCATAACTTTCCACAGTATCCCGATGTCAATGAGAGTGTGTTCTAAACGTTTGAAACACATAGCAGCTAGTTAAAAGTACATTACATGCGCGAGTGGTTGTTAGCGCTAACGGTTAGCATGAGCCAGAGCCCGTCTGAGCACAGCTTACCTTTGAACGAGTTGCTGTGTTCCCACTGTTTGCTGGCTTTATGATCTGCAGCTCCTACCGGCGCCAATACAGTAAATACAACTTAATTTTGCGCTGGTCATTGTTCTGCTTAAATAAATAAAGCCGCGAGCGGCGTCGATCGGCCTTGCAGCCAAGCGCCTTCGCGCACCGCCCGCCGCCGGCCGCCAGCCACCGCAGAAGCATGCGACGCATTTGCGTCGGATTGTTTACATTTTTACCATCTTATTAAAACTCACCCGTCCACGTATGATGGCGATTTCCTTGATGTACATAACCAGATGTGAACTGGTTGTGAGCCTCTAGACCCTTGTAAGCTCTCATTTCCTCAAGAGTGTGCAGAGGGTTTTCACCGAACACCAGGTAATGCATCTGGATTACGGCTAAACAAGGCACCGTGGAGGGCATAGGGGTCCATATGGTCGATCACGGAACATTTCCTCAGATATACGTCCTTATCTGGTCGCTCTAGCGTGCTGGCGTACTTATCCATTCGCGATACGATAATACGTGTAAGACAACTAGAGATAAGGAAGTGTGCCACCCAATATGGCGGACCGGAAGTTGGCCAGTGACGTCAGTGAAAACACCCAATTGATTGTGGTGCACTGCCACGCCAAAATAAAAGCTGACACCTTCAGAATAATAATAAAGAAAAAAAATTATGGTAAAACGATTGCATATATGATACATCCTAGATTATATTTGTGCACTTATACTAACCATTTTCAGAGTTTGAAATGAATTTAAATATCATGAAATGTTAAAATCTGCCTTATTTTGAAAAAAACAACACTGCCTGCTGCTTCCTGTCTGGCCGTGAAGCTGCTAGGGCAGCAGCCCTGGATTACAAAGAATAAACGTGATGCAAACATCGTCTTTAAAGTAGTCTATTTTGTCTCCGAAACTGTTGCACTAAAATAATTCCCTAAAAGTAGGAAAGAACAAAGGCAGGTAGCCTTCAAAATATTACCATATCTAAATATAAATGATAGAGACAGAAACATAAAAAGAGAAAGAAAAATGGATAAATAAGAGAAAGCTTATATAAAGTTGTATTCTGTGTAATTAATGGAAAGCTCAGTGGAAGAAAAATCTTAGCAACCCCCCGAATAAAAAGCAGCACTGTTAACTGCTAATCTTGAGTTAAGTGCACTTTTCAAAAGTCAAGTCAGTGAAATACCAATTATATATGACTTAATCAGTTAAAAGCCCCCCCCCCCCATCCGACTGATGTAAGGGACAGACAGGATTATCCTGCACTCTCTCAGGACCAGGTAAACTACGCTGTAGGTAGATAAGCAGAATAATCCTGAAATATTAAAGATGCAATGGAAGTGCTGTTCTCCACTAAAGCCTAAAACCAAACAGACAGCGCGATCCCAAACCAATGCTCCTACCAGATAAGGGAAATAGAGCGGCCTTTTGCTCCTACAGGAGGAGAAAAAATTAAATAAATAAATAAATAAAAATGGGAAAGTATGGGTTCAAGTCTGGTTTTCCTGCATCAGAAATGGAAATAAATAGAGAAAAGCTCATTTTAAAGCACAGCGGGGTTCTGTGGAGAAGGCCACAACGCATCACTTTGAGCAAACCACAGCCAAACAGCAGACCATCTTTGTCAGAAGCTTCATCACAACTGTTCATTAAAACTATATTCCCAAACTCCTAAAAACTAAGAAGGACTTCTGTTCTTCCTGGGAGGACACGGACACCGAGGATCCCCGAGATGCCTTTCTCAGGTCAAACCAAAAATCAGGTATTAATGTTTCTGGTTTATTATCTAGTAGGATGTCCAAATTTAACATCAAGGAGACACTTGAGGACCCCTCCTATCCTCGACTTCCTTTAGCTGCATCCTCAGATGTTTCACGCAGAGCACACCAACATGGCAACAAGCGGCAGCTGTGCAAGCAACAAGTTTAAAGGAATTACTGCCATTCCTATAGAGGACGCATTAATAACTGTGAGGGGACGCTTTAAAAAAAAAAAAAAAAAAAAAAAAAAAAAAAAAAAAAAAAAAAAAACAGCTGTAACCGGGATAAGGTTTACTACATAGATTTCACTGGCATTAGAAATGACACCACATATATGGATACAACAAAATAAAACAAATGTCCTGACCAGGGAGGAAAAAGATGTGTCTTGGTCAAACCCCAAATATTAATAAAGCCCAGGTAAGTGTGTGAGTGAATGTGTTAGCTGCTTATCCTCAGCTTTTAACTTGAATTTTGGAAATCTCAATAACAAAAATATCTACAATCTGTTAAGAATCCACAATGAGACGGGTGGTTTAGCAATGCTAGCCACGCTAATCGCAAAGATCCTGAGAATGGTTGCAAATATTACTTATGTCCCATTTTAAAAAACACACATTTCTTAATTTAAAGACCCTTAATAGGCCGTGGGCCAGAATCTGTACGGTGACTTTTCGTATGAACTGTCAGGGGGCAACTTTCTTGCACCGGGATAAGTTGCTACACATAGCAGTGATCTCAAAACACCAATGTTCCCACGTTTTCACTTGCACATTAAGAAGTTATAGCCGATAAAAAATCTAAACTGTGGCGCTCCAGTCCAATAAGTCACGTGATTCGATTTTTGCTGCTCAGCCAATCCGATCGCTGTATTGTCAGCTGAGCGAGTTTACCACGTCATCATGGCTGCGCCCGTAAGATGGTTGTTTCTGTTGTGTCTGTTTCCAGACGAAGAAAGCCCAATAATAGCATTTTGTGGCGCCACCTGGCAGAGATCTTGATGGCAAGAAAAAAATAAATAGCCCAGACCATCCATCCATTCATCCATCCATCCATCCATTCATCCATCCATTCATTTTCTAACACGCTTATCCCTGCGTTCGCGAGGTGCCGGTCCCTATCTCCAGCTGTCAATGGGCGAGAGGCGTTGTATAAACTGGACAGGTCACCAGTCCATCGCAGGGCAGAAATAGTCCAGACTTTTGCCCAATTTACTGTGATATCACCAAGACCTGCTGCGCTAGGATAGCACAGGTGTCGTTGTGCCAAACGACTTATCCCCGCCAGAATTTGTATTCCCTGCGCCAAGAGCGCATTCAGCTGGAAGAATGAATCTAGTCAACTCCGCCTCATTTCCAACCTATTAGGCGTGGAAATGAGGATGTTTTACTTTTCTTAACGAAATATAGCAATGGTGTCGTTACATTATCGTTCATCCATCCATCCAGTATAATACGTTATGAGAAAGAAAACGGTCATTTCCAGATGTGTCACGAAAATATTAGCTTTATGTTATTAGATTGTCGAATGTCTGTCTGCTGAAACCAAAATCCACCTTCCCAAGTCCATCACAGCTGTCTGCTGGTTCTCTTTTTTTCTTTTTTGGTAGCTAAACCCGCATGAATAGATTATATAAAGCGGATTTCACGTGTGATCAAATGAACACTGAATAAAGGCACAGCCAAAATTATCAGATTTAATAAGATTTTAATTCAACCAAGAACCTTATCGAGATATTAACCGTATTAAGAAAACGAGATATGTCTCTTTTAAAAATAGAACAACGTATTAGGAGTTTAAAAAAAATAAATTTCATTTTACTAGAATGTGATGTTTAAAATATTTAGACTTCACAAAGCTGGAGGTTAAAACTTTTATTGATTTCAAAAATACAATACAAAATTCTACAAATTCCGAAGGGGATAACTCGTTTGGCACAACGAGTTTATACAACGCGTCTCACCCATTGACAGCTGGAGCTCGGCACCAGCACCTCGCAAACCCAGCGGGGATAAGCCTGTTAGAAAATGGATGGATGGATGGATGGATGGACAGATGGTCTGGGCTATTTATTTTTTTCTTGCCATCAAGATCTCTGCCAGCTGGCGCCAGAAAATGCTATTATTGGGCTTTCTTCATCTGGAAACAAATGCATACAAACATCTTACGGGCGCAGCCATGATGAACTGATGAACGCGCACAGCTGACAATACAGCGATCTGATTGGCTGAGCAGCAAAAATCGAATCACGTGACCTCTTGGACCGGAGCGCCACAGTTTAGATTTTTTATCGGCTATAACTTATTAATGTGCAAGCGAAAACGTGGGAACATTGGTGTTTTGAGATCACTGCTATGTGTAGCAACTTATCCTGGTGGAAGAAAGTTGCCCCCTGACAGTTCATACGAAACTTCTTAAGGAAGCGTCCTACAGATTCTGGCCCACGGCCTATAAATGAGACGGCAGAAGAAATGCTAGAGCTTTCTCCCTCTGACAGTCCTGCACTTCACAGCTACTTCGTCTAGTTGCTTTTTATTCTTTTGCTTTATTCTATGGCTCAATACCCAAATAATAAATGAAAGCTTTATATAGACTTATTTCAGTAAAGTTTATTTTTTTTACTTTAGCACTATAAATAAACCCTGCCTTTCTGTAAAGCAATCGCATATTTTTATAATTTTTTTTTGCTTTTTGCAGTGAATTTCTGCATAGACAGAACAACGCAGTGAAAACACGGCCCATGCATAGTGACTACGGAGGTTTTCTAGCAGAAAATCAACGCTGCAAATGCACATCTAATTGAAAAGCTCACATTAAAAAAACAAGATAACTATATTTCATAAAGAAGGAAGAGGAAAACTAAACCTTCAACCCTATTCAATGAGTGAAAATCGTCATATTTTCCTTCAGTACCTCATAAGGAAACACCACGTCTCTCTTTATTAAAACAAAATGGACAGAAGAGCTCCTCTTAGCTCAGACGTTACAGTAGTACCACTTCCCCCTCGTCAGTCAGAAGCGAGGAGCTGGCCTAGCATACCAGTGAAGAAATTCCCAGATAAGTAATACTCCTAGCCTTGGGGCTTCAGGCCTCGGTGCTCTGGCCACTCCTCGCGCGCTACGTCATCGGCTCCGAGGCGCACGGCCACTTCCACAAAAGGAATTCCTCCTTACGCGGCCGCATGCGAGCGGGGCCACATTACGCCTCTGCATTTGCATACCTCTGCGTGTCAGAAAGGTGAACCCAGGCACCTTTTAGATGAAAAACGCAACCCGTCAGACAAGAAAAAAAGGGCTCGATACGATCGCAGGGGGGGGGGAGAAAAAAAAACAACAACAATACTCTACATGACCAGAGAGTGGAGGTGTTTTTGGTGAGGTGGAGACAAAGAGCTCACAGCTCCTGTGCAATTGGCAGGGTTTGGGAGGCCAGAGGGTACGAGGGGGGGGGGGGACGACCAGCTGGGTCCCTTAACCAGAGGAGCTCTTTTTGGCGATGTAACAGAGCTACGACACTATCTCTCCCTCTCACACACTTCCAGCCTTCGTCTTCAGCACTGCGGCTGCTACCGAGGACGACCATATATGGCCCTGGGATTCCCGTGGAAAAAAGACCGGGGATTGTGGAAGAGAGAGAGAGAGAGAGAGGGGGAGGAGGGGGGTGCCAGCAAGAGTTTAACCGACGTTTCACCCAGCAGCTAAAACAATCCCCCCCCCACTTGAGAGGCCAGCTTTGCTTCCATGCGAGGGGTCTGAAGCCCAGAGAGAGGACCGGTCTAGAGCTCGGACGGCGGCGCAGAGACGCGGCTTCTGCTGCCGCGGTCGCATAATAGAGGCCTTGTGTGGCGGCGGCGCAGAGAGAGACGGTCCACTGAAGAGGCGATGAGCACGAGCCAGACCACCACAACGTCCTCTGGCATGGCGTCAGCCTTCATGCCCACCGGCTGCAGGGTAAAGGGACGGCGTGGAGGACGGCGCCTGGCCTGCAGGGCTGTGACAGCTTAGAAGCTATGGCAGCCGGTAGTGTGGATCTGTGTGTTACGCGTAATTCAGGGATGAAGCAATGAAGGATGGCCTGAAAAAGACAATCAGTTTCTATTAGACGTAGGCTGGATGTTGGTATAAAGCTGTAGTGGTTTTCTTCTCTTTGGGTTTAAAGTATCTTTGCTCAAAAGCCAGAGTAGAAAAAAACCCATAAAAATCACCAGAGTAACCAGTGCTGTCATTCCTCTACATGTTGCTGCACACTGCTGGACAGCTGGCTGAAGAAAAGCTGCGTTTAACGAAAACGTTTGCGAAGAACATGTAAAAGTTTCATCGTCTGGATAAAATGTTACATTTTATTTCAAGAATTTACCCCCAAGTTTATGTTAAAAACCTAAAGAACAATAAATATTACCGACAATTATATTTGTATTAATAAATGCATTATTTTAGGAGCAGCAGAAACAACTGGCACTCTGTGTTAAATGAAAACAATGTGATCATTTTATTTCTGTAAATGTTGCTATAAATACTGCGATCCTGTGAAACCCTGCTACTTTTTACTCAGCCAGCTACCAACTTCTCCTTTTTCCACATTAAAACTTAACATATCCACCATGCAGCCAAAGAATACATCAGCAGTAAATGTTGAGGCATAAATGAACAATGTGATGCAGCTTAAATAGACGAAGCCTTAGTTTGGCGGGCTTTGTGACGACGTGGGGCGACGGTGCAGGCAGACGTGTGAACAAATACGTGTGTGTGTGTCTACATGAGTCTGTTTTATGCTGCTGTCAGTGAGAAAAGTCGAGGGGAATGGAGAAGCAGCCTCACTAGTGGAGCCTCAAAGAGGAAATGAGAAAAATAAACAGCCACTTCCTGTTCCTCTCCGGGCCTAAAAGCTCCAACCCAGATCCGCTCCATGACCACGTCCAGGAGAGTGAGGAGCACCAAGGAAGGAATCCGATTCGCTGCACTTCCAGCAAAATGTTCGGCGCCGTCGGCTGGACGGTTCGATCATCAAAATGTAAGGAGCGCAACGAACATGAGCGACGGAAACACCTCTGGCCCAGGTGGAGATCAGAATTTATGCAGATTGCATGTAGCGTGCTGTACAGCAGCACTAATGCTTTGGCTCGTTAATTATTCATCTTATAGTCTGGAAGCTTCACAGCATGACTGACCTCAGGGACCTCGCATTTACGCTCCAGAAAACATGGAAGCAGGCCTCTGCGTGAGCAAACTAATCAAACCCTGTAATATAGAAAAGATTTTATTTAGAAGGTTTTTCTATTTCATGGAGTTCATGACACCAGCCGCTCTAACAGCCTGACAGAGCCTCCACCGTGCTTTTCTACACATTCAGCTTTTAATCTGAAACCAACCTAAAGTCTGGGTTGAGAGCGAGTAGAAAAAAAAAAAAAAAAAAAAAAAAAAAAAAAAAAACCCTCAGACCAACAGTCCATTAACCTGACAAGCCAGATAAAATCCGTTCAGGTAAAGGAGCGACATTCAGAGGAGCTGATTGGGCGAAGCGACATTCAGAGGAGCTGATTGGGCGAAGCGACATTCAGAGGAGCTGATTGGGCGAAGCGACATTCAGAGGAGCTGATTGGGCGAAGCGACATTCAGAGGAGCTGATTGGGCGAAGCGACATTCAGAGGAGCTGATTGGGCGAAGCGACATTCAGAGGAGCTGATTGGGCGAAGCGACATTCAGAGGAGCTGATTGGGCGAAGCGACATTCTGAGGAGCTGATTGGGCGAAGCGACATTCTGAGGAGCTGATTGGGCGAAGCGACATTCTGAGGAGCTGATTGGGCGAAGCGACATTCTGAGGAGCTGATTGGGCGAAGCGACATTCTGAGGAGCTGATTGGGCGAAGCGACATTCTGAGGAGCTGATTGGGCGAAGCGACATTCTGAGGAGCTGATTGGGCGAAGCGACACCTAGAGCCCGCCTACCAGAAGGTTGCTTTAAGCCAATCACGTTATCAAATGAAAATATCAGAAGCAGTAGGCGCCATGAGACGCCACAACAAGTTACGCTGGTCAAGGCGCAAGAAGAAGAAGAAGAAGAAGAAGAAGAAATGGTGATTCTGACAACAGATGTGATGGCAGCAGCCGCGCGTAAAACCTCCTCAATGCCTTTATGACGGTTTGGCTGTCAACTTTTGCCTTCGTCACCGCCGGTATGCCCCGCCTTGAACCGTAACACTGCAGTACGCTCGATAAAGCTGTTGAATTCGTTCAGATCTCAACAAGACGTGACCGATGTGCGCCAAAGGCACCGATTTCTGAGCGTTTAGTCACTCGGCAAACTCTGTACGTTAAAGTTTGGGATAGTCGTGCCAGAAAATACTTTTTTCTGATCTCACTTTCAAACAACTGTTTATTTTTTTTACCTCGCATTCGATCCTTCTCTCTTCTATTGGTCCTCAGTGCTTCAGAAATAGTCAACAGCCAGAGGTCTGGGTTAATAATAGTCATGGATCGTTTATTAGGAGGTTACTAAAAAGTTTGATCAAGTTTAAAGTGTAAGTCCACGTTTAGAAGAGAGCTTCGGTGCGTTTAACACACAGCTGGCTATAAATGCAGCTGTCTTGAGAGGAGAAAAGCCCCACGCTTCCACAGCCGGCAAGTGGACATGTGCGTTTTCCACTAATTGTGCCGGCAGCTCCACAAGACAATGAGCAACCCCTGAGCTCCACGTCCAGGTGTTTTTACTTCAAAGGCTAGCTCGTAAAAACAAAGTCAGCGTGAGATGACGGCAGAATGGCTTCAAGAAGACCTGGCTCAGGCACGAGACAGGCGCACAGTGCCACAGGGTAGGAAAAAAAAACAACAAACAAGCTGAAGTCATCCTGCAAACATTTCGCAGCAGGTCAATATGACGGCGGCTTTGGGAAAGGAAAAGAAGTAAGAAAAGCAAGTGCTGCTAATTAATCTGGCCTCATCGGTTCACATTTTCCAACCGACAACTTTCGTGTATTTATGCACGTCGGGCATTTTCACAGTGGGGATCACAAAGAGCCGTTAACACTAATTATGCCCGTTTGGATTTTCAGACGGAGCTCCACAACAAACCAAAGGTGTCAAACTCTGGTCCTCTACAAACCGCGTCCTGCAATGTTTGGATGTGGCCCAAAGCCGACACATTCACGCCGAATGAGCGCAGACCTTTAAGTGCAGGAGGTGGGAATTCAGTTAATAATAACTATTTAACTCAGGGGTCGATGAAAAAACACCTAAAAGTTGCAGAAAACTTGCCCTCAAACTCTTTGAGGGCATCTTTAGAGCAAAACCTGAAAGGTTTCTTCACCTTTTATGCAGAATTCAACACAATCGCTACAGAATCCCATCTATATTTTCTCTTATAAATGTTCTATCCCTGTAAATCAGCTGAACAGCTAGCTACAAAGCCCCCATTTTTGTAGAAGCACATGGCTAATTAGCATAACAATCTAGGTGAACATTACCAAGTTCATTTCAAAGCCACTACAGCAATTTTTTTTATGCTTTTTTTTGTGTTTTTTTTATTTATTTATACACAGCCAGCCAGTTATAGCAGCAATTTACGCCACAAATCTTTCAGGGTACGTCTCTGTTAACTTTGTACAGCCAGACACATTTTATTCTCGACCTTTCATTGAAGAATGCCTGTTCTAGAAATTAAAATCCAGCATTAGACTCAGCCAGCACAGATCAGAACGTTTTGTCGTTCTAACAGGAACATCCCATAAACCGAACCGCTCCATCGCAGCTCTGGCTGCATGCTTAGGGTCGCTAAACTCACTCACGGCGTTCTGCAGCCTTAAACAGGAAGTTGGACGACGCTAAACAGAGCTGAACACTGCAGAAAAACACCGACCGGAGCAGCTTCCCTTTCACTGCTAAAGAAAAGTACCTGGACCAGCAGTCAGTCAGTGTTCTGCCACGCGGTTCTTTACATCTAGGTGAACAGAGCGCCTTCTACGCGTTTGTAGTGTCCCCCAACGTGGTTTTAAGGATTGTCAAAATAATCAATACCAAAACACCAAAATTTAGAGATTATCGTTTGCGTGACAAACCAAAATGACCCATTCAGTCATGCTTCTTCCAAGACCAGCGCTGCAATAACAGACACTCTGCCCCACATATGTCTAGAGAAAAACAAAAAAAACAAAAAAAACAAACGTACAACAGTCCTTAGCCGACAAGGTAAACACTAAAGCGCTGTTCAGAGGTACTTTCCCTGAAACAGATGGACAGGAGCAAGTTAAACGCCGAATGACGCCTCATGCTAGTTGCGCTAACGCTAAGGACTAAAGCTACTACGCCAATGTTTGAGAACACTTTAAAAAAAAAAAAAGGTAAATAAAACTCCTGGACCTGCTACAATGGAGCAGTAAACCTAGACGACATACGCTAACGCTGTTTAAATATTAATTTCAGACACAGATGGCCTAATGAAAATGCTCAGCCCTGCTGTCGTACCACTTAATGCAGGAAAATGTTAATCAGTGGACGACTCAGTCGGCTACGAAGCAGCGAAGCAACAAAACCAGGCAGCGCACCCCCTCCATCGCTCCAGAGTTTAGCTTTAAAGCTACTGGAGGCTAAGGTGGTTAACAATAACACAGGTTATGGTGGAGCCACCCTGAAGCTGTCCACCAGAGAAGAAGAAGCCAGAGCGGCCCGCCCTGCTGCTGCTGTAGTTGATCACTGAAGAAAATATCATGCAAAGTGACCAGAAGGGCACAAAGTGCAGAAAGCTGCTGCTGCTGAGCGCATTTGCATGGATCAGATCCTTGTTTACCGAGTAAGAATAGGCAGCATGTGAAACATTTTATTCTCATACTGAAATGATTCTTCAACTGCACCATTTTGTTGTTTAATTGACAAGCAATACTGAGCATTATGTCTACAGGGAAGTGTCTTTTTAAAATGACATTTGTTATTTTTCTTTATGATCCATCCATCATAAGAAATGCATTGTAGTTTGTGGCTGTAGCACGACAAAATAACGGAAGGCTGAAGGTGTTTGAATACTTTTGCAAGGCACAAAATAAAATGGAAACAACCCATTTGCTGATACAGAACTACAAAAGTCATTAGTGAACAGAAGGGTTAAAATAGGCCACAAAGAAATTTGTCTTTTCTAGAAACCCAACAGCCTCCTATTAACAACAACAAAAAATATTCCTAAAGAGCCGTTAAATGAGCTGAGACTGATTTCTCGACAAACTCTTCAAATGCTTTCGAGTTTCAATTTCAAGTTAGACACAATCTTGAGACCAGGAAACGCTGATGTGTCCCAATCGGCGGATGACCTGACGTGCTGCAAAGCGTTTGTGTGCCAATGGCAGAAAGACTTCCTGATGGTGATTACGGGCTTGGCGAAGAAGTGGAATGAAAGCGCGAGGACGGCCGGCTTGACAAGGAGACACCTGCCAATTAGACGGAGGTAAAGCATCCATGCGTCTGGGCTCAGTTTCTAAAATTAACATTCTCAGGCGTGGAGCCAGCGGAAGTTACAATGGAGCTACAGTGATTCTTTCTCACTGGAATCCACAGTTGTGACTGCCTTGGATTTAAGGTTAGAGGATCGAATGGGGACCTTAAGTTTGTCTTTTAGTTGAGAGTCAAACTTAACTCCCATTACTCTAACCTCAGGCTGCATGAAAATCTAAAAACTGTACTCCTGCTGCTCTTACATGTCGGGGGTTTATTGTACTTTAGCCGAGCAAAGCTGCCTGATAAATGTGGATTTATTACAATTTTACAATGGTAGCCAAATACAAAGAAACAAAAGATATATAACATAAGTCAGGAAGGTATGGAGAGTCAAAGCAAACTCAACCTCAGGGGGAAAACCTGGCAAAATATTAACATTCAACTGTTCTTTGTTCAACCTCGAGCTAGACAAAGAAAATCTAGACAGTCTAGATTCTAGGCTATGAATTATTAAACTGTACCTTCATTTATTCAACAATTTGTTAGATATTCATGAGACGAACCAGCAGGTATAACGGCACCGAATCAACCAATGAGAGAAGAGACGGCCTTGTATTGGCAGCAGATTTTCAGATTAAAACAGTCCAACGTCTCCAAAGCGAGGGACCTTTAACACGCCGACGTTCATGGTGAAACTAGACAGACTGCTGCAGCTCCTGACAGGCTGCTTCACATTTACAAGATTTCATTTGCAGGAAATATGGGCAGTATTTGCATTTTTTTGTTTTACAGCCCTTAAGGGTTCGACAGGTCCGAACTGAAACTGAAAGACCAGCAAGATTTAGGCTCAGGATTCATCTCCAGGAAGACAAAAAAAAAAAAAAAAAGAGAAAAAAAAAAAAAAGTACTCAAATGACTGAAAAAAAAAACTGATTATCAAACTTATATTAGGAACTTTTCTCCATCCTAGCAACAAATAAATAAAAAAAATAAAAAAAACACTTTTGAACCGATTTTGTCAGCATTGTATATTACTAGGAAATACATTTAACCTAAAATTTGTTTCATATTCATTTCATCGCACTTTTATTGACACCTAGAAGTGGAAACAAAAGTCCTTTGATAGAAAGTTCAGATGTGAACCCAACAACAAAAAAAAAAAAAAATACTGTTGACGCATTAGAGCGAGCCCCTAACCTTTATCTGCTTTATCCGGAAGAAAGAAGGTGATTTTAGTGCTAATGCACTTATTAATAGAAACTTGACCTTTTTTAATAGTACCTGAGCTGCTGATTACTGATCAGAGGCAGAATTTGGCCCTTTTAGATCTCAATCTACAGCTGCTAAAAATACTCAGTAGCATGATGCCCATCTCATCCTTTTCCTGAACATGTGCCGTCTTCATCCAACAGCGATCGCATTCACCGACCGTCCGGAAGAAGGACGCAGCCATCTTAATGTCGTTCGCCGCCTCCCGTTTCGCTGGGAGGCCGATTCTCGCGTGACGCTTGCTCTGTACTCGGTCCGTAAAATCCACCGCCACGAGCGGCGGGCGGCCCCAGAGACGGTGCCAGAGAACGTCCGCCGCCCCTAAGGCCATACATAGTGAGGGTGTGTAATGTCAACAGACACGGGCATTGTAACGTCCAACTAGCATGTGGAGCTTAGCTGAGCGTTTGGGATCAGCGCGGCGCAGGAGTGCAGCAGCAGAGTTCAGCCGCGGGTCAGCCAGGAGATTTTCCCCCGACGTGAAGCAACAGGCCCTCGTCGCCTGCGCTTTGCTGGCGTCGCGAGCAGAGAAGGGAGGGGTGTAAGTGACAGCTGAGGAATGTCTTCTGTGCTCGCTCTTTACTATGGTTTCCAGCGAGCGTCATGTGAGGAATGCCCAGGGCAGGACAGCAGGCCTTGGAATGTCACCCTCTGAGAGCGCTTTAGCTGACGGGATGGATGGTGATCTGGAACCTCCGCCCGCCGCTGGAAGACCTCGCGCATCCGCTCCGCCGTCCGCCTACAGCGCCTCGCCGGACCGACCGGCTCCCGACAACTTCTGGTCATCTTCAAAACGTTAACGCCGTTTACTGGCAAATTACGCCAGAAAACAATCAAAGTACTGTAAAGTGCAAAGAGAATCATACTTTCCCTGCATTTAGCGCCACCCATCTTCCCCACAGCAGGACGCTGCCATAACCACGTTTACCGGCTTTCTTTCACCGTGGCTCTCTTCCTGTAAACTGTGACAGATTTCTCCACCAGGTTCTCTTTGATGGAATCACTCCTTGTCCTTCCTGTCAGTTCAGGCGCTTGGACCCGTCTTGGTAAGTTTGTAGGAGGACCATACTCTCGTTTTTCAAATGGTTGCTTTAAAAAGTCTCCAACAGTTTATATCGGACCCGTCGGCCGTGTTCCTTTGTCTTCACGACGCCGTTTGTCCACTAATGTTCTCCAACGACCTCTGAGGCCAGATTTATAGAACAATTAACCAACTAATTAAGTGACTTCTGAAGGAAACTGGTTTTGTTTTGGGGGTGCCAACACAAATGCACGTGATCAAATATTTACAAATCCACTTTCCCCTCCGCTTCAGAATCACGCAGACATGTTTTGCATCATAACCATCCATGTGCACCATGTTTTCAGACGAGAAAAATCTGCATTAATCCACCGCGTCGCGACTTCTTTGCAGAAACGCTCCTTCTCTTGCAGAGAGTCTGCGACTCGGAGACAGAAGCACCTCTGGCCTAAATGACGGCAGGTCTGTAACGCAAAGCAGTGCTGCAGACTGAGTCACAGCTAAAGTTAGCGTCGTACCCTGAAACCCAGCTAGGACCACATGGGCTGGGGGTATTTTTAACCCTCAACCCGTCACCAAGAATGGCAGAGATACTGTAAGCGAAGAGCGAGCCACTGTGAACATGACAGAAACAAAGACACAGGTCGGGCGCTTAGTTCCAACCGTTTCCTACAAATTCATTACCCTTCATGAATAAAGAGTGTCTTTTAATGCATCTATTAAAAAAAATATGAAGCAAAAGAAAAACACCTCCGGTATAAGTTCCTGAACCATTTCCAACCCAACATCTCAGTTTGTACAAATCTCTCTGCGAGCAGACCAGAATGTTTCCCTCAACACGCGCCGACAGCACAGCTGGCCTATTATTAGCAGCGGACCAGCGTGCCTTCAGAAAGCCGGGGAATAAGAAACGTTGCATTGTTTGGCTCGGAAAGATTTGAGTCACGTGGTAAAAAGAACCTCCAGAAAAAAAAAATCCAACTGATGCAGCAGCATCACCTCCAGAGCCGCTGCTGAGGCACTTCCTGGCCAAGTTCAGGTTTTGGTCGAGGTCACACCTACTGATCTCAATCTTGACTGATTCACTGTTTTTTATTTTAAGAACCATAACTCAGAGCAGAAAGAAATGTGCTCCAGGCTCTTTAATAAATAGGAGTAGCCTTAAGTCCAAACAGAGGACTGTGATCCATATATATGCATCACGGTACATCCTGCAGGCTGACCCACTTATACGCTGATAAGGCCGACTTTCTTAATTTCAGTACATTTATTTAGCAGGAAGGGGATGCAACAGAAATATGATTTTTCTTTAGCTCAGAGGCAAACGTCAGATCAGATTGCACCTCTAGCATCACCGGTTTTAACAGCTATGTGCCAAACAGGACTAAAACAGCGAGGAGCTTTTCTAAAGGGGATCAAAAGGAGCTCGACCAACAGCAAGCAGGAGGTATTTTGATAAAATGTGAACTGCATGAGCCTACGGTGCTGTGCATCATGAACACGGCAGCAAGCGAAACGTAACGCCGTTTAGGTTGACGAGGCTTGCAGCAACTGAGAACGCGAGGTCAAAGGTGTAAATGTTTATCTGTGAGTTTTACAGCAGCATTTGAATACGGAAAACTGTCAAAATAAAAGTGTCCGCACAGAGAGGCCAGCGGTCTAAATGAGACGGCCGGGCCAGAGGTTCCCTCTGAGATCAGCGTAACGTTTAGGTGGGTTTTAAACGCTGGCTCATTGAGACGAGTTAACGAAGAATTCAGACGGTACAGCGTCAGCAAGGAGTTAGACCCAAACCTTCACTGCAGGACGGCTGCAGCTTAGCCACGTTACCGTCAGCGAGTCTGCAGCTGCATTTAATAATCCGGTTCCTGGATTTAGTAATCCAGTTCTTCAAAATCCCCCGTAATAAAGTAAATACATTCAGAACAGAATAAGTCATTTATTTGATTGCCATTGGCCACAAAGCCGCGACAACGTTGACCTGACGTGTGGTTTACCTGTAGAAGACTTGATGTTTTTAAATGCAATAGTCTCCTAACGTTTTCCCAACAACATGCAAACCAAAGTTTAACAATTCTGATGAGCTTTTGCTTTTCCAACTTAAGCAAAAACCCACACCTAAACTAAAAAGACTATTAGAAAGTAATAGTTGTGTTGGATGCCACATTATGATCCTAAAACATACATTGATTCCAAAAGTATTGATACCAACTGCAAACGTGTTACACTGAAAATAACCGGTATCCTATTTTTACAACCTTTTTGATATTAAAAACAGGAATAGAAAAAAAAAAAAAAAAAAAAAAAAAAGAGAAGTGCTGTGCTTCTCCTTTTATAAGACAGCGTTAAATGTTTAGTACATATTCTTTGCTGCCGTTTCTTAATAGTGGAGAATATAGATGGGTTAAAGTCAATTAAGTGAATTGTTAGTCCAACCAAGGACAAAGGTTGAAAACTGAATGCCAATATTCACATTTTAAATCAGTCTTCTGTTTTAAGTGACAACATTTGACGCATTTTAATGGAAACTGAGGGATATTGTTCACCGGCTATCACGAACCAACACATTGTGTCATTTGAATGGTCTCAAAGCTCTTTGCGTTACCAACATATAAAAGCGTTGTCGAACTGCAACAGGTTTAGCTCAAAGCATAAATATTGCCAGACCAAGGACGCACATCCTGTGCCTCGGTAAATGTCTTGATCAGGGAGGGGAGAAAAAGAAAACTTTGAACATTAAAAGATGTCAAAAGATCCATTTTAAATGATGCCATGAAAGACAGTTTTGAATGAAATTATATAAGAATAGAGGAAATAAAACGACTCACTTCCTATGACGTGGGTAATTATTTAAAAAGCAAGTGTTGGATTTTTCAATTTCCATGTGAAGTTTGAGCACAATCATAAGTCTACAATAAATGTGTGCATTTAAAAAACAAAAACATAATATATAAGCATCCAAACATTAACATGGGACTCCCCTTCTATCCAGACCTTATGTCCCAGTACAGCTTTCTGTCTTGCAACGCCCCTGGTTCCCTGGTGCTGAAGCCCACAGCTACATACAAACCGATCAAGTTAACATTGCGATCATTGCCGAATCCTGGGTCGCTTATTTCGGGCTTTGCCGACGTTTATCCCCATTAATGCTGTTGCTTAATTCTGCCGCAAAGTGCCGAAACTCTGCAAGCGCAAAGAGAGGCTAGCGGCTGTAGCTCCAGCGCTTAGCGGGCAAAAATGTTAGCTTGGCACGGATGGCAGCGCAGCCAAAACGTCAAAATATGAGTTAGCCCGCTTGTTTTTATTTTTTTATTTTGGTTTAAGCAGATACAAAACACTGCTAGATTTCCACATTTAGAGGCCGATGGGTACAGCTGGAACACACAGTCAGCTCGGCTAGCGAATGAATTAAGCTAAAGCCAGTTCTTTTAGCATGCTAGCGCTAGCTTACCCCCTAACCTCTCTCTTTAGCCGAAGTGACGCTCCCAAATGTAACACGAAAACGAGTGTTAAAGTTAACCAGGACCTTCCAATTAAAGCACCGCACTGGTAACATCGACGTGTAACAAGATACCCAAGCTAGCCGCTCGCTCCTCTCCAGAGAGTAGCCACCGTCGCGTCTCTGGGTTTATCAACAAAACCGACTTTTACTGCTAGCCAGGTAGCAATTCTTCCCTGCTGAATGCGGGCTTAAACAATCCCTATTTTAATGGTAATTCCTCCTGACGTGGCTAGTTTAAAGTGTTCTGTCTTTTTGTTCCCCCTTTTTCTTTTTTTAAATAAACAATTTCTCTCTCAACTAGAGAAACACTCAAGAGTGAATGTTTTTTTTTTCCACGTAGGCTTTAAATGTGAAATGCAGCAGAACAGAAATTAGACCGTACCCAACGGGTTAACGATACATAGGATCGGGCGAGTTAATAGAGGGGGAAGAAGGTAAATCAGTCCGAAAAGGGACGCCCGTAAAAGCTCGGTGTGTGTGTGTACATATTGTACATATGATCATCATCAAGCTCGGGGAGCTAATGGCTTCGGTCCGTCTCCGCGTCGAGAACGACGAGGCTGCTCGGGTAGGTAAACAACGGGATGAGAATGGCTTCCATTTGACAGGTGTTCCAGGGCGAGCAGTTGCTCCCAGCAAACGGCTGTCCGCGGCTAAAGGTGCCCACTGTGCCGACGGCTGACATTACGAAACAATGGCAGGGAGGCACAAACCTGGTGGAGCGCGGTGAGACCGTCCACATTGGCGTAGTTGATGTCAGCGCCCCGGTCAAGCAGACGGAGCACCTCCTCCGTATCGCCGCTCGAGCAGGCGGCCAGAAACACGGCGCCATCATCGAACTTCACCTTCGTCTTCTTCTTCTTCAGGACAGGCGGCTCCTGGTCCGTCTCCGAGCCCAGCCAGCGCTTTAACTGCTCATTCCTTTTCTGCTTGGCGTCCGCCATCTTCATCCCCCTCCTGTCTCGGGCTTCTTTTCGTGCTCCGAGAGAGGGTATACTTTATAGAGCCACTATCCCACAGCGCACTGGGGCGTGGGAAGGGAGGGCTGGGGAGGAGGGAGGGGGAAACGCGGAGGGAAAGAGGCGTCTGGATTGTTTTACGTAACCTCGCGAGAACTGGAGCTCAGGTCCTGCAGTACAAAAGGACAATGCGATTTCAAGCTGTAGCACATTGATAAAAAATAAAACAATGAAGAGCGTGTGAACAGTCTAAAACTTTCTTTCTTTCTTTCTTTCTTTCTTTCTTTCTTTCTTTCTTTCTTTCTTTCTTTCTTTCTTTCTTTCTTTCTTTCTTTCTTTCTTTCTTTCAGTGTAATGACAAAAAACTTAAGAGCTCTAAAAAATATGTATTTAACTGTTTGATATTTGGTTTTTTTTGTTTTTTATAACCATACTAGGCTGTTTTTAAACACATTGATCAATTACATTTCCTGCAAAAAAAATTTAATAAATTCAATTAAAAACAGTTGTGCAAACTGAAGTATAGGATTGTTACTGAATGACAAGTGTGAGTGTGATCTCTGGGTGTAAACGATGTGAAAAGGGTTGATTTAATAACAGAATAAAGCCTCATAAATACAAATTGTGACAATGCATCTCCTAACGAATCTGTAAAATTGTATCTAATCAAAAAGTAAAGCTAGTTATGTGAAAATAGAAAGAATCAAACAGAAAGAATATTTTACGTGCTCAGCAGTGTCTTGCAAAAGTAACTGTAATGTAGAAGGAAGGTTCAATATTTGGAATGTTGTTTTATAACCTAACCTTGCTTTAGACTTTTTCACAACTTTATTGCTGACTTATCTTCTGTGTTTCTTGGTCTTTATGATGCTTTTTGCTGACTAATGTTCACTAACAAACACCCGAAGGCCCTCACAGAACAGCTGGATTTGTACTGAGATAAACTGACGCTGCTTAGAAATTACGCTGTGTTGGCTTTTATATAGCTGCAGCAGAGTAAACAAGGTGGAGTATAAATGCCCTCCACATTTTTCTGATTTTTATTTGTAAAAAAAAATGTGAACAACTATGCATCATCTTCGTTCCTCTTCACAGTGATGCACAACTTTCTGTTGGTCTCTCAAGATACAGATTCAGAAATACGTAGAATGTTGTGGTTGTAATGCGAGAAAATGTAGAGAAGTGCTATGCAAACTCTTCCAAGCCGCTGCTTTACAGCATATTTAGTATCTCATGCCGATGTGTTGTAAATTTGAATATCGCTACTTGCAAGTCAAAGTAACAACCTGTGCCTGGCTTAAAACTATATTTTCAATTCTTTTTGTGCGGGCAAATGCAATGTCGTGCAATCCCTGTTATTGCAAGGTCTTAAAAATGTTTTATTATTGTAAGGTGCGATACTAATGAACTTGCTTCCGTCAACACCG
Organism: Fundulus heteroclitus; assembly: GCF_011125445.2. Classification (NCBI taxonomy): domain Eukaryota; kingdom Metazoa; phylum Chordata; class Actinopteri; order Cyprinodontiformes; family Fundulidae; genus Fundulus; species Fundulus heteroclitus. The sequence continues at coordinate 18,426,213 of NC_046377.1, forward strand.
AGTTGAGTCGTTTTTTTTATCTTTTCATTTCAGGAAGTGGAAAGAGTCTTCTCATGCAAACTAAACAAACTTTAATTGTTGAGGTGTTTCCCCTTTTCGCGCGCACATAAATACATCCTTGGCATGGCTCTTCCAGCTCTGTCCCTCGCCATCTTTCCTGTTTCCGTGTAATGGTAGCACACCACTTTTCACGGAGCAAAATAACATCTGTCTCACCAGAAAGCACCTGTAGGGATTTGATAAGTAACACTCGAAGAGCTAGGAATGTCTGGAGGACTCAAGCACCGTGGTGGTCCTTCTAAAACTGGAGGAAAAACAAGGTGGTCATGCATAAAGCCGTTTTTTTTTTTTTATTATTATTATTTCAACACAGCCATCTGTTATTGTTGGCAGGCAACTGTGTGTGCTCAGCGGGAGCTGCAGTATTACTTTCTCACATGTAAGTTGCAAGTATGAAGTGTGCCGCTGCTGTTGTTTTTTTCTACACTGAGGTGCCATCACAGATAATAATGCTGGGATTTGTCTCGCAGAAATGAATGTACCTGATTAGATGCCACCCACCTGCTGAACCTAACCCTGACCATCTAAACTGAAAGCTGTTCGAGCAAAATCCTTTTTCCAAAACGTGTATGCTACTGTGCCTTTCAGAATGTCAACGTTTTCTGTTGACAATTGGATTCCTGCTTAGATTTAAAAAAAAGAAAGAAAGATGTGATCAGATTACTTTACATCACAACAATCAGTCAAATTAAAAATCCATTTCATCAGACTATGGCACTGTTGGTGTATAAAGCCAGCGAAGGTTGCTTTATCGGTATTTATTGGCCTTCAATTTGTCTGCATGAACATCTACCTCCTCATGACAATGCACCTTTGCTGGCCCTTGTGGTTTGAGTAGATTTTTCCTTCCACTAAACTTTCTGTTAGTTGGCTCGAATAAAAGAGCCAGCCAAGAGGTGAATGGAAGTTCTATAAAAGCTTCAGGGATTCACAGCACAAGTGGAAGAAACAATTGACAGAGATCAAAACATTTCTGGTACAACTTCATCGATGTTCAAGGTGCCGCAACGCTCCTAATACTACCTGATGAAGGCTACAAGCCAAAAAGCTAATGCAGTTGTTTCCCAGTAATGTTGCTGGAGCCTTCACCTCACCTGAATATGTCGACAGGACATCTTTAAGTCCATTTTTTACTCCAGAAATGTGTCCTTTGCAGGAGTTTGGTGAAAAGAAAGCCACTCTCAGAGGTTTAATTTGTGGTTTACTACAAGCTATAAAGTGGATAAAGCAAGAGCACATGAAAGTAAATCACTCTCAATGCACTATACCCAGAGGAAAGGATAGTGGTGGCAGTGGTAATGCTTTTTTGGAATAAAGACATGGAGGTTGGTCAAGGTTGATGGAAAGATGGATGGAGGAGAATGCTGCACAATCCTGGAAGAAGAGTTGCTGAAGGCTGCAGAAGACGAGGGATGCAGGTTCCAAGCCAGAAAGACTCGAAACTGCAGCAAAATGGCGTTCATCAAGTATTGATTCAAAAATAAAAAGCAGGATATACTTTACAGATTTTTTTATTTGTACAAAATATTTATAATTCATGCATTACTTGCCTTCCCAATCATAATTTTGCATTAAACTGCGTTTCTCTGACTCATTAAATCCCAACAAAACACATGTCATATTTTGTGGTTGTAATATGACACAAAGAGAAAAAGTCAACAGGTACAAGAACAGTTGTAAGCCCGTCGGTTGCTTGCACTACATAAATGATCACTTAAAGAAGAGCAGACAAAAGGTTTAAAATAATGCATCACTGTACAGTGTGCCTCCAGATAAAAATGTAGACTTTAAATAGGGGATTTCATAAATGTCCAATCTGAAGTGAATTCGTATTCATAAAGTTCTTGTCACTTCTTCTACATCGCCTCTAAAGTGCAAATTTACCTTCAAATTAGATTGATGGCAAATATAAGCAAAAAGAAAAAAAGAGTATTGTAATAATGGATCATATCTGCCAATGCCCTTCTTCTTTTAGGCATATCTCTCCTCCAACACTGCAAAAAGGGATCCTTCATCTTATTTGAAGGGCAGTATTTCTAATAATCATATTTAAGGGGTCAAAATACTCATTCCATTTGCAGATAATCTTACTGACCTGCTCAAAGACAAATACACCAATTTTAGGAACTGTTTACTTAGTTTTAGTCCTGTTTTTGCAGTGAAATAGTCAAGCCACAGTGAATTTAATTCATGCTGTAGACTCACTGGAACTTAGATAACGAATTAAATATTCACCAAAGCTTTAATACCATTTTATGGTAAAATAGCCAATGAAATATCCATTCAAATGAACAATTTTGCTGCACAGCTGCACGTGGGGCCTTTTTCTGCACTCAAGGCTCACAATCTCCTTTACATATACAATCTCTCCATTGACCAGCATTCATGGATGCATCCTGTTTATGCGCCTGGTCGGACGCCTTCAGCAGCTGCATATACTTCACCCCGCGTAGTGACGAGGCACCAGCACCACGCAATGCTTGTTTCAGCGACTGCATTAGTAATTGCAAAAGTCGCAGACTAATCTTATTTGAAACTGTTTAAGCTGACATTTTCAGTTACAGTACCTGGGCTGTTGCAGATAATCGTTTCGAATAACAGTGATTAGCGGTGTGAATCATGAGGTTTTCCCAGGTAGATTTTTCCTGTCAATGTCTGACACAAGGCTTTGTCTCTTGCCCCATCAGTTTGATCTCCTATGACTTCTGTACAACTCCGAGGACGTGACTCAGGTTCGTCAGTAACAGAAAATCTCTGTTTGCCTGCAGCGTCGCATAAGTTCATGTGTGTGCTGATTAGCAGGAAAAACAGACCCGGTGTAGGGTGGGCTTGTTCACAACAGCGTGTCATCAGTGCCAGTACTGAGGCCTGAGTCCGCAGAGGAAGCGCTTATTTACTGGTTAGGGTGAGTATTTTCCCCAATATCGGGGGGGGGGGGGGGGGGGGGGGTTGCTCGCAAGTGTGGTTTGTGAAAGCAGATGAGGTGTGCAAGTCAAGTGTGCAGCAAAGACAGCTGGGGATGAGGAGTCTGGTTGTTTACCTCACCTTGTAAACGTAGAACAGTGTGTGCGTTTGCATTTGGTCTACTCAGGATTAGTCAGCTACATCTAGCCCCTTTTTGAGAGGTACTTCTAATATCAAAAAGATAGTGTTGTTGAATAATTATTGAGTCATTTAAAACAATAAATTGATAAAAAAAGAAGCTTTTTGAAGTGCTGCATTGGGATTTAGACTGTCCATTCTCAATGCCCTAAAAACAGTCTCAGTTTTTAATTTAAACCTTTATTTCATGAGGAAGATCCCATTTTTTGTTCAAGCGAGTTTGGGTCAACATAGGAAGCAGCACTACGATTGTGTTTTATAGTTACACGCAGTGGCGGTTCTAGACAGGGGCCAACAGGGGCCCATGCCCCTGTAGAAATAGCCTTGGCCCCTGTTATGGCCCCTGTACTAAAAGCATGATGTTAAAAAAACTTCTCATGATAATTTGCAATGGCAAAGAAACCATAACCGATTGGTCACTTTGACCAATATTATTTTTTATTTATACAGCTTTACTCTAAAAAGAATTTCAAACTTAAGATGTTTCACGTTTAGCTTTAGCCGTATTGAGCAGGGGGCAAAGTTTTCAACTGCTAGATCAGGGGTCTGGAACCTGCAGTTCCAGAGCCACAAGTGGCTCACTTAATATTACTACATAGTTAAATATTGCCATTTCATTGTTTTTAATTTTTTTTTCTATGCCCCTGTGAAAAAACACTGGCCCCACCTTGGCCCCCCTGGTAAATTTGGTCTAGAACCGCCCCTGGTTACACGTAAACAACCATAGGAACCATTGGAATCATAAGATAATGAAATACCTTTAAAAGGAAAACAACTGAGAGAAAACATGTCCATATAGGGGAATTAGGCTCAGATCTCCTCCGTATCAAATGAAAAGCGTTCAAAGACATAGAGTGTCTAAATTTCCAGTCGTCCTGCAACATAGTCCATGTGACAGGTGCCGGATAAACAAACGCCTTTCTACCCATTTCAGTAGGGGCAAATGGAACTGAAAGCTAAAGGAAGTCGCATGAACAGAAAGTGGAAGGAACAGCACATTTCATTTAAATTCAGTTTCATCTATGCAGCTCCGGTTTGTATACATGTCATCTCAAGGCACTTTACAAACTCCATTAATTCAAATCACACAGACAGAGAGGTTAAAAAGTTTTCCATCTAAGGAAACCCAGCAGGTTGCAACATCCACTCCTCCTGGAGGACGCGGCCACAGTGGACAGTCGCTTGCATTGCGTTGTTGACTTTGCAGCAATCTCTCATACCGAGCATGCATGTAGCCACAGTGGAGAGGAAAACTCCCCTTTACACAAAGAAACCTCTAGCAGAACCAGGCTCAGAATGAACGACCGTCTGCCATGACCGACTGGGGGTTAGACAAAACAGAGCAGAGACACAGACAGAACACAGAAGCACTGATCCAGGAGTACTTTCTATGTTAGAGAGGGTTATGTGGTAGTTTTCAGGTCAAGAGGATGAAAGCGAGCACATATAGTTAGTTGCAGTCAAAGCTCAGCCATTAGCCAATAAAGTAATATTTCAAGGGTTCCAACATACCAGGAAATAACAAAAATGTTCTAATTTTTACCGAACCTTCAAACAATTTCAATTTAATCATAAGTAAATGACATCAAACACCACATGTTCTAGATTCTTGTTATTTATCACTCAAAGATCAGGGAGAAATATTAAAGCTGTGTTTGAAATCTTCACCCCTGATGGACTCAGAAACTTGTAAAACCATCTTGGTGTCATAGTTTGAGTTCCTGCCTTAGTTTTAATTTCTGTTTTTAGGTTATTGTTTTCCATTTTAGCTTGTGTCCTGTTTCAGTCTTGGTTTGAGTTCCATCTTAGGTTGGGTCTTGTCATTTATTTTGTGTTTCTGATTGGTTCTTGAGCTGTTTTTTTAGTTTAACCTGTTTTCACATGTCAGTAGTTCAGTTCCACCTCCAGCCACTTCCCTGATCAGCTCCTCCTAGTCTAATTAGTTTCATTCCGTTCACCTGCTCACTCCCCTACTTATGCCTGCCTCTGTCCCTTGCACTCTGCCCGATCATTGTGTGTGTTTGTGTTTCCTGCCTGGGGTAAGTCTGATCCTGTCTGCATGTACCCAACCTGATTCTGTTAGTTTTTACCTGGATTTTTTGACCTGTTCTGCTCTTTTGTTAATAGACCAGCCTGACTTCTGACCAGTTTATTTTAGGTTGTTGGCTGTGGACTGTTTAAGTTTTTTGGACACTGCCTCTTTGCTTTTTGGCTTGGTGCCCTCTTTTGGTTTTTTGGCTTTGTTAATAAATCACCTTTTTATTACACCCTTTTGCTTGTCTGGCTGAATTCAGGGTCCTCTGTTTCTGATTCATGACACTTGGACAGTTTTAAATCACCTTTGTGCCTCTCATCCAGTGTCTCGCATCACTGTGTAGAGCAGGGGTCACCAACACGGGGCCCGTGGGCATCAAGGACCACATGTGGCGCCCACAAGCCTAATTCTGTTCTAAAAAAAACACAATCCACCGCCAAAATTTGACTTTATTCCCTTACTCTTGTTTAAACACTTGCATTTATATATAAAAATGACATCTAAAAATATATTTATTTTACATTAAGTTATGGTGAACTTTGACTCTTCTAGTTCAATGGTCAGTACAGGTAGCCCTTTGTATGCACTGAGCTATATTATACACTGGAGTGCTGATTTTGCCGAAAAAGTGAAGTCACTGGCCGCCATCTTGCTACTCCCTACTCTTACAGAATCCCATAGGATTTGGTTGCAACAACAAGCAGTTGTCTGGCTGTGTGAAAACGTTTCATAGGTAATTCTACAGTCAGTGGATGTACTAACACTATCAACTACTAGGAAATTATGTGCTGAAATATTTTACATGTTATTCATATTAAATATATATGTGTATATATAAGTATGTGTGTATATATATGTATACATATATGTAAATGTTTTTGTATATTGTTATTTGTATACCCCACCTCTCACCCAGTGAACGCTGGAGATAGGCACCAGCAACCCCCGCGACCCATGAGGGATTAAGCGGGTTAGAAAATGGATGGATGGATGGATAAATGCTTTTTATATATATATATATATATATATATATATATATATATATATATATATATATATATATATATATATATATATATATATATATTTAAATAAATAAAATGCAAAATATTTCAGCACATGACTTTCTCAGTACTCTATAGTTTTAGAACATAACATAAAAGTATATGGCATTTGACATTTTAAAAGTTTTAAGCCCCCCCCCCCCCCCCCTGAACATGAGGAAATCCTTGTTACTCGATGCTGTAGCGCACATATTCCTTAGTTACTGGGGGAAAATAGGGAGTACCAATATGGCGGCTGGCGGCTTCAAAGCGACTCGTTCTAACAGCGGGCTATTAGCACTCCAGTGTATAATAGAGCTCAGTGATCGTATGACACAACACCAATGAAGCAGCTCTCAGTTTGAAAAAGGTCGGTCACCCCTGCTGTAGAGTGTTTTGCCTATCAGACAGTTGGCCTTACATTTTACATTAGTTAAATGTGAAGCCAGTCAAATGCAACGTTGAAAAGCTTAGTTTTGCTGCTATATTCTGTTTTGGGGAGAAGAAGCTTTTTCTGGGCGATCCTTCTAACCAACCTATGCTTCCTCAGTCCATTTGTACTTGAACTGTCCATAATGTACACGCTGAACATGCTACCTGAGACTTGTAGAATCTCAGGTGGAGCGCTTGGGTTTATTTTGCTAAATATTAACTCTGATCTCCATATAATGAAATCCTGGCAGCTATCTGAAAGTTGAAAATAGTTGAAATTAGTTTCACTTAAATTGGCTACATTTGTTTGGTCATGGCCTCATTTCTTGACTGATGGGTAGCAAGAGTTGCTTCTCAAAATCGTTTTTCTCTTTTCATTTCTTATTTATTACCAAATAGATTTGTAAAAAAGAAAAACCTTCCAGACAAACCAAACTCATGCAAAGGACAAATTTAAGTGTCTTTATTCCTGATTGGCTGGCCCTGTCTCTGAAGCACAGAGGTAGAACTGTAGTGGTTAGGGCGTCGACCTTCTGTCCATCCTTTGTTTCTGCAAACGCACTACCTGTACAGCCGTTTCTAGAAAATATTTACCAGTTTACACAAACAGCTGTTTTTAAGTACAAGAGGGCAATAAAGTACAGATTACGACACCTGACCAAGCCAAGAACCGAATACTGGAGTTATTATATGTAACACTGAGATCAAGATCAGCTCCCATTGCTTGTGTCTTTGGAAGCGGCGAGTTGGGATCTGTTCCTGCAGTCTTAATTTTTGACAGAGCAGGAAAAGGATCTGCGCGAGTTTTCTGCAGCCGAAGGAGGACCAAGCTGCCTTAGTCTTGGGCTGGCCATGTCTCCCAGCATGTCAAAGCAGGTGACCCAGACAAATAGCACTCAAAGGCTGGTGACTGGTGAAGTGCAGACACCTCGGTTCCATGTGAGAGAGGCCAGACACCACACTCCCATGCTCCCATGTACCCAAGAGCCTTTGGTTGGCGCCCCCAACACCGACACACTCATCTCCTTCCCCAACAGCCCGCTTTATCAGGACAGATAGAAATAGTCATGCTTTGATGTTATCAGACGACTTCTGAAAAGTGATGTTGAGAATTAAGCAGATAGGGTTTCATCAGGCCTTCTGACTCGCTCCCTTAGACACCAGAAGGCCGGTCTTTATCATGTCAGAAAAAAAAAAAAAAGATTTGAAACTTTTCCAGACATTAAAAACTGCAAAGCAAACCACGGTACCAGGACTACCAGGAGAAGAAATCTTGCACATGGACTATTTTCTAATCATGCCCAGGTGATTGTGAAGTCATTTGGACAGATATATAATTTTTTTGCAAATATATAATTTTCTCACTACAACACCACACATAAGAAACTGACAATTACAGAACTGCAGCAAGTATACCTTCAGTTCTGGCCATAAGTTTACATCATTTGGTCATGAAAATCAAAGTTGTTTAAATTATGCTTTGGCAAGCATGGAGGTGGTAGCATCATGGTGGCGTTAGTCAGTGATCCTTCCACAATTAATTTAGTTGATAACTAAAAAAAATCGTCATCGTCGAGTACAACATTTACAAAGTAAAAGAAGTGGCATAAGACAATATATAGTGTGCAGTTTCCATCCCAATTAATTAAAGGAAATTCACAATATAATCAAATTTAATTTAAATTGGAGTCTAAATTTATATCTTGTGTTTCCTTCAACAATTATTAATGCCATCCTTTCAATCTCTGCCAGTCACCCCTTTACTCTCTTTCTGGAAAATATACAGAACGATATTTTAGAAATAACTACTAAATAGCATTTAAAAAAATCCTGGACGGAACAATATGAGAACGCTCAGTTTGCCCGAGATATTTGAGTTTACCGATGTCCACCACAGAGGAGCCATTTGTGATTTGCGTAGAACCAAGACTCAAAACTACACTTTACTGCCTGATAGGTAGAACTTCCCCTCCACATAGAGTATCAAGCAGAGGCTTCAGCCGTCACACAGTAAAGGATGCACTAACAAAGATGGCGGCTGAAGGCTTTTATAGACTACAAAAATCAATAACAGCTAGATCTAGACGGCTGTCACAACTGTGGGCCTTCTTCTCAACTGTTTTATATGATTAGTTCCTAGTTCCTCTTTACGTGCAGTAACAAATCATTTTGGAAATGAAGAAGAAAGCTCAGGAGAAAAAAAAAACGCACAGATATAAAATGTTGCTTGCAAACTGGAATCAGAATGTCAATGCGAAATATGAACGCGTTTAAAGTCTGTTTCCACTGCGCTAACGTGCCGAAATATCCATCACAAGAACGTCCTGGGATGGTGCAAAATTGGAGTAGGATTACTCGCAGACAACAGCTGAGCTCCAGCCCTGAACCAAAATAGGGCCATTGCTTTCACTCAGCAGGGCCTGTATCACCCGAGCATCACTTGATTCTGCTTATTCAGTCCCACACCATTATGCCGGCCGGATAACAATGGAGGTTTGACAGCGCTAACGCGGTTCAAGTGTGTGGAGGCTGTGTTATGTCAGGCATCTGCAAATGAGCAGAGGACTTAGTGCACGATTCAGACACATTTGTTTCTACAGTGCATGTTTCTTTAAGACCAAATGAGTGGCGGACGCTTAATAAGACTGGGCTATTTGAGTGACCTTGTTTCCTAGAGAAAAGAGGCTAATAATAGGGCAAAATCTGGAGCTGCGGAGGAGATTGTAATGGGTTAGCGCTAAAAGCTACGACAAATCATTTCAGCCTGGCAAACCACAGAAAGAAAGAACGCCGGTTTCTGCTGTTGGACATGTAACTCACCAGTCTTGCAAAAAATATGAAGAGGAGCATATTTTATATTTATATCCACATGACTGTAGTGGAGACTGTGATGCATATTCAGTGCAGTCGCTCAAGTCTCCAGCAGCCCTCAAATGCCCACATGCATGCTCAGGGTAATTGTTACTTGTGTCAGCGCTGGACATGAAGTGGTGCTTGTCCAGACTGACTGTCTTTTAACCTCATAAAAACGCGAGGCACAACAACTTTGTTGCAGGAAAAGGTAAAGGCTCAGATCAAATTAAGCACACGTGCTTTGGTTATGAAAGCAGATACTAAAGCACATACACAGATGTCGCCTGAATTAGGTTAGGAATTTATATTTTTAAGATATTCAAATCATGTGTTTTTATTTGTTATGTCCCTTCAGAGATTTGTTCTTGATTTAGCTATCTAACATGATGGAGAAAAAGTGCAATCTAGCGATGTAACCTGGATCTTGGTTATGCGTTCATTTTGTTTTTAAAGGTTGTACAAGGGCTGCATGGTGGAGCAGGTGTCAGCACTGAAGCCTTGCAGCAAGAGATTCTTGGGGTCCAGATTTTACATAGACTTTGCAGGCTCTTCCTGTGCGTGAATGGAGTTTTTTTTCCGGGTACTCTGGCTTCCTCTTTGAATTAAACAAAAAAAAAAATGTTATTAACCAAGCTTGAAGCAAATCTTGGTGGCGTAAAACTATGTTCTGGTTGCAGATCCTTGTAGAAGATCAAGCTTATTTCCTTCCGTTAGTTATCCATTAGCTCAAAAAAGTTTCTTAATATAAAAAAAAAACTTCAAAAACCACATTTACGTCATATCGTTTTAGAAACAATTCGGAATGTTGGAGGAAATCAAGGTGTGTGAAGGCAAAGCAGGTAACCAGAATGTGCCCTTTAAACCACAAAGAAGAAGAAACCATGTGTCCACTGAAGGGAAACAGTTAGATCAGCACATACACTGAACTAAATACTAATAATAAGAGGCTCTAAATAATGCCTCTTATTAACCTGTTATAATATCGGCTCACTTTTCAAGTTATAATGAACAAATAAATAAACAACCATCTTTGAAAGTATCAAAGCAGTATCAAAGTATCAAAGCGGCCTCACAAAGACACTTATCAAAAATGTTTTTAATCCAGGTTTTAGTTTTCTTTTTTCTCCATCATCCTTGTCTCTCCATCATCAATATTTTGCCATGGAGTTGTTCTTACTCAGCAGTTTTTGGTTGCTTGTGAAACAAGCAGAGAAGCGCCTTTGAAATTAAATCGCACAATCCCAATTTGTAAAGTGTGAGGGAAGTGCAAAGACAAATGGCAATCTTCGGTCATTCTGAGCAACCCGTTAAGCTTTTGGCCTTTCTTTAGAAACCTGGACGAATTTTATTTTTGTTTAATCCTCTGTGTCCGTCTGACAGAAGTGTGGCAGGGAAACACATTTGCCAGCTTTGCACACCCATTTCTACCGACCGGGACGGTATGAGGAAAATGTCTTTTGCGGTTCGTTGTTAAAGCTACAGCACATCTGGTAAACAGCAGCAGCAGCGGCATCCCGGCGCGGCCCCACCGCTCCCTCTGTGAGCAGAGAACCACCCACAGGGCAGCCGCTCGGTGATGACGTCACACGACAGAAACACTGTTTTTTTACCCCGTGCTAAGCCGATGCTCATTGGTCCCCGTGAACAAAGATGAAACCATTTCCATTCTGCTGTGAATCTCGCTGGATGCCCCGGACAGAACGTAAAAATTAGACGTTTGGTCACCCTAGTTGACAGTAATGGCATCTTCCTCTCCATGGGGGCCTTTGAGTCCAGGAAGACATTTTCTAAACGGCTTCAGCCATCTCTTCCATAAAGTGTTTCCATTTGTTCTGGATTCGAGATGCAAATTTTGTCCTCCAAACAGTTTTTGTGTCTGGCACCCAAAAACTAGCTCTTGCTCAATGACTGGCTGGACATTCCCATTCTGTTTATGCTCGCATATCATTTCCTGAACAGATTAACGCAGCATCTGTAATTTTATCCGAGGATTTTTTTCCATGATTTTTTTTTTTCGTTTGTTTTGTTTTTGTTTTTCCACGATGTCACAAAAGGAAGTAGCGTGCTTTAGGCATGCCTCCAGGTAACGCAAATGTTTTGAATTAACCAATCAGAAGCTTGCAGAGCCGTGACAGCCTTTCAGGGATTCCCCAAATTGTTTTGAAGACACAGTAGTCTTTGCTAAATAACGCAGATCAATAAAACTTCAATAATCATTCAAAAATGCGTATGTGTTTGAAAAAATAATAAATAGGAAGCTTTAAAAAAAACACTGCTGTTGATTCAGTTTGAGTGCAATAAAAGGTATTAAATGTCTGTTCAAGGAGATTTAATCAAAGCGCCACAGCAGGCCAGTAGAAATAATTTCCACAGCAGCTGAAACAGACATTCCCATACTTTGTGTTGTTCCGCCGGCAATACTTATCTCCTGGATCTTTTCAAGGCTTTGGTTATCCTGTTTTACAGTTCTTGATTTAGCCCGAGAGCCCCGTGCTCTCATTATTTCCATTCACCTTGATGAAAAGGATCATGAGTGGAAAAACAAAGCTGTGTTTGGTGTCTAAAGCCTTTGCTCTGTCAGCTTTAAAAATACCACTTAGACCCTGTGAACCGAGCTCAAGCCCGTGGATGGTGAAGGTTTGTAAGTCTGAACAATTCGTACTCCGAGGTCAATGGTCACGGGCCGCCTTGTTTATCATGAACAGTACTTCAAGGGACTTTGGGTCATATATCCATTACCAGGTGTCATACATCTTGTCCCTTTAACGTGTTAATCCCCTACAACCTTAATATTCCTGAAGGTTACAAACAGAAATATGTCGGTGGCACTTTGTCACAGCCAGCGGCAATTTGTTCCAGTTCAAAACGTACCTAAGCTTTATGAGTGCATTGATTAGATCTGTGAGGGAAACTCAGAAATACTTTGCACCATATGTCTTTAGCAATCACCGGACAGCCTCTAAATCTGCATTAACCCTCTCTAGTCGCACAGAAAACGACATCTGGCGAAGCTCCAACTACACACTTCACAACGAGGGCCTGAAGCAGCGGCTTAAAATAGATAAGCGATACTTGTGCTGCTCAGCCGCAGCAAAAACCACCCACATATGATTATTACCCTTCACGCAGCTATCTGCCAGCGTTATCTTCAGCAAACCTTTGTGTGCGCCTCGAATAAAGGGCTCAGGATCGTCAGAAATGCAGCAAACGTCGTCTCAGTCACTAGCTGTTAACAGTTTTTGTGGCAAACGAGGAAAACACCACCTCAGCCTGTCTTGGTTGTGAAACTGCGGCGAACAGAAACGGGGGGGAAAAAGGTCAAGCTCCTTCAAAGTTCACGTTTATTTCTTTTCCAGTGGTTTCTTATGCTCTTATGAAACACATTCGTCCTGCAGAAACTAGAGCTTGATCAGAGGGACGCTCTGAGAAAATAAAAAAAATAAAAATAGGTCACGGCAGTTTCACACGATCCTCAAAGAAACGTTTAGATTTTGACAGGATGGATGGAATCCTGGACACATTGGCGGCGTTTATCGCGCCGCCTGCCTGTGCGTTTTGACTCAGCGCTCTTATCAGCGAGGTGTTGGCCTCACAAAAAGGTGCGGCGGTGTCGCAGCTGACGAGGTGAGTGTGGTATCTTTGAAAAAGCTTCATTCTGATCTTAGAACAAGCAGCCAGAGAGCACAGAGTCCTACGGGGGTGGGACCTCAACAGAAGGAGGAGGAGGGGAGTGGGAGGTGATGAAACAGATTTGGGCCCTATCCCGATTTGTACCCCCATTTCACACCGATGGGTTGCAATCTACCCTCTTTCTACTTCCACTGCCTACACGTAAACAAAGCATTTTATACACATGTACTGGAAACATTGCTTGTCATTTAGTGTTATTTTCACAAGTACTAGATAAACATGCTGGAATTGTAAGTAGAAGTAGATTAATTCATATATTATTTCCTAAAAACCTTATATTACCCCATATTTCACTTTATTTTGGTTCTTATCGGGTTTTTTTCTGTAGTTATAAAAAAAATATGGCAGATATCAAACCCAAATACCATAATAGGCTCCTACCGATAGATTTGTTGAGCCACTTTAACCATATTTCCTTACGGTAAACCACAAATTGAATACACAACGTTTATTTTTCTTTGTCAAAGTGGCTGGCTTTACCAAATGTGTCAAATGTCCTTGTGGCAGGCAGACGTTGAGGCATGGTCGATACTCTGTTTCCTGTAGAATACTGTAGTGTTTCATACCCACACTTAGATCTTATAATAAAAAAACAACAAATTTAACGATATCCCAAATGCCATGGAGGAACCAGTGGAATTTGCTAATTGTTGAGCTGAGTTATTTGCAATAGAAGATGACGACAATGTAATTACTTTAGATGTTTTGCATTGAGAGATTAAATCAGGAGGTTCAAATAGATGCTGTTAATGCTATTCGACATGTTGAACAAACTCCAACAATCATAAAACCTTTTCATCAGCGTAGTGGTACTTGTTGAATTTTGAAGTCACTTAAGTCAGAATCCTAATATTTAAGGAATACCACTTGATTTTTCTCCGGCTTTGTACAAAACACTATTTGTTTAATATGTCAAGTTATTATGAGCTGACATAAAACAAATGTTTTATTACCCTTTCAGGTTTTCTTTTCTTTCTTTTTTTCTTTTTTTGGCTAAACTAACACCAGAGACTAAAAATGGAGGCTAATGGTCAACTCATGCTAAACTACATTTATTGTCAAAGGGATGTTTTTAAAGGTACAATAATAAGAGGTTTTCAAAAAGGTTTGACTTTAACACCATTTAAAGCATTAAAAACTTAAAAAAAAACTTTATATACTTTCTATTTTGGTTTGCAAAAGCTATGATGGTCAAATACGTGTGTCTTCATTTTAAAATGTGCTGTTTGAAACCTGTTGGTAATCTGTTACATGAATTTGCAGCATGATGGAGTAACTGTGTTGCCTAGCAGCTAGAAGGTGTCGGGTTTGAATCCCAGTCCGGGGGTCTCTCTGCATGTTCTGCATGACTTTGCATGTTCTCCCTGTGCATGTGTGGGTTCGGGCACCCCGGCTTCCTCCCACTGTCCAGTAACACGGCTGTTGGCATAATTGATCTCTCCAATTTGCCTTTAGGTGTTGCCCTGATGAACTGGGTGCATGTGCGGGTTCTCCGTTCCTCCCACAGTCCGGAAACAAAGACCTTTTGTTGACAAATGGTTGATTAGTCGTTCCAGGTTGCATTTAGGAATGGGTGTGTGCATGGAGCTCTGGCCCGTGTGTCTCTCTGCTGCCGTGGAGGACTGGCAAGCTGTCCAGGGAGTATCCTGCCTCAGGCCCAACAGTCACTGATGGACGGATGTCACGTGAATGTGTGTGCAAACGACTGCTAAAAACCACTAGCTATACGGATGCTTTTAAACGTGCAACACCGCATGCATGGGTGGCGTTGTGGCAACCGCAGGAGAACATATGGCGCCATCCGTAAAACTAGTTCAAACTCGCTGCACACCAATGCTTCCAGTTTTTCTAGAGCTAAACGTTATTAGCCAGCCTGATTTTTGTTCACCCAGCTCCTGGATTTGGATTTTCTAGATCAACTGTACATGTATGTTCTAAATAATTTTAAACCACGCGCTGGAACTCATCATTTTCAGCAAAAAGTCCTACTTATGGCTTTGTTTTAACAATGCAAAGCCCCATTCTGCTTATATTATTGGAATAAATACATGATTAATGACTTTCTTATAGTCTAACCTTTGTTATCATGAAATAGAACAAAGGACGATTTAAATATTATATAACAGAAATCTTTATGAAGAAAATATCCCACTGCGCCTCAAATACTCTTTTATATTCAAATGAGAGTTATTACAGGGCACAGCAACACATTTATGCCTTGCATCAAGATTAAATTATGCTTAAGTGCGATACATTTGATACCAGAGTTTTAAATGATGCAAAAATGAATTGCAAATTCTCTGCAATTTGAACGGCATCATTGGCCCGATAAACAAACAGAAACAAACAAAAAGAATGCAAACGTGAACAGGAAGTCCAATCCAAGATAAACAGCCAGATTTATTTTAAAAAGCTCGTGTGACATCACCAAAACAACCTTCAGTGGAGGGCCGGGGCTAAAAATAGCAGAGATGTCAAAGCGCTGGGACATATATGTCCATGAAGTGTGCAGAGAACATTCCCCAGATAAGAGCAGATGGCTCACAGATGATTGCCTCATGTGGACAGGCCTGATGAAGCGGACTCCAGCTGCTGCTGCTGCTGCTTACCTGTAGAAAACCGAAACCCTTCCAGCAAAGATGATGCGTTGGGTCAAAAAAAGGAGGATTTATTTTGAGCGTTTGTCAGCATGACGTGGTTCTTGGCCGTTGTTGCACATGTTGCAGCGGAAAAAGATGAATTGCTTCAGCCTAGAGGCCAGCAGCTGCATGAGGAGGGTGTTCTCCGTGGTTGCAGCCCTGACATCAGTTGTAGCAGCGTTGGAAATGCATTCAGAACCTTTGACACATTTCAATCACAAAATTCTATGTATTTTACTGGGATTATATGTGATAGACCATGCAAAGTAGCGCCTAATTATGTGCTTTTTTTGAACAGTTTTTGTGGATAACAAAAACCTGAGAGGTGAGGCGTGCATTGCAATGCAGCTCCTTTTACCTTGTTATTTCTAAATACATTAAAGTACAACCAATTACCATCAGAAGCTGTCTAATAAATCATTAAAGTCCACCTGTGTGTAATCTAACTTAGAGGAAGATAAATACGGAACTATGCTGAAAGAAAACCTGCCAGAGGCGGCAAAAGCCTGGAGGCTGGGGAGCATCAAGACATCTAAACATGAAGCTACAACCACAGCGAAATGGATTACGTTCAAGCATATTCATTTGTTAGAAGGGCTTAAAAGTAAATCTCATTCAGAACTCGGTCAATAAAATACATTCATGTCATTTTCCTTTCAAAGTGACTCAGCTTGAGCTATTCATCAAATAGGACTGGGCAAATATGTCAGTGATTTCCCTTCAACTTTACAATAACGTTTGTGTTGGTATATTGCTGTTATATTCCAGTGAAATACGACGATGCAGGTGGTAGCAACCTGACATGTTGAAAGTCCAAGGGGTACGAAAGCTTTCCAAGGCCAAAGTCTAAATAAAACCGTTTCATTCTTGGCCAACCGAGACTTGCAAAAGACTACTTCTGTGTTTCTCGTTGCTCCAGCATTTCTGCTTTTTTGTTTCTCCTGTGCGTTAAAAGGGAACCTAAAAGTTGAGCCTTTTCTTTAAAAAAAAAAAAAAAAAAGCATTTAAAAAAATATATGCTTAAAAAGACAGTTAAACCGCGCAGTATGGATGCAAAGTACACTCAAAAACACTTAGTCCAGGAAATCCTAACTTTCATAACAAGCCTGTCCCGGCCGATGATGGATGTAAGCCCTGTTTCAGCTGAATGAAGTCATCGTCGTCGTGTGTTTCGCTCATGTGCATGACGAGCTTGGCCCGAGCCTGGCTCTGCTGCTGGCCTTCTTGTGGTAGGGGTGAAAAAGAAAAAAGAAAAAAAACATAAGAAGTGTGTGTGTGGTGGTGGTGGTGCAGGGGGGGAGAGAGAGGAATGAGTCCACGACATCATCTCTCCAGACCTTTTATGGAGCTCTCCAGCGGAGGGCTAAGAGAGCTGGCCCACTTTCCCATCAGAGCTTCCCAGCCCCATCTCCTCTCCCTCAGGGACCCAGTGTGTGCTGAAGCTCTGCTCACAGAGACGTCTGTGAGCAGAGCTTCAGCACGAAAGCAAATGCAATACAGATGTACTTCAAGGGCAAAAATTGAAAAAAAAAATAATTAACCGATAAAAAGAAAAGAGTGGTGATGCAAAAGATGTGAGCAGGCATGACACGGCTAGATCTAACCAGAAGCCACAAGTTGTAGCTTCAGCTTGCAAATTATTTTTTTTTGACTTTTAATGGTGTCCGTGCACAGCGATCAAAGCAGCCTGGGGTTCAGACTATCAGATCCCGTCTAGTAGAGGGGAGGAGGGCAGAAAGAGGCAGGCTTTGGTGCAGCTGCGACCCTCTAGATGTCACCCGGACCCCACGCCGTCCCGGTCCTCACCCCCACTGCCGTGCCCCTTACATGAACCCTGACCAGGGGGCGACCCACGCCCCCACAGGCCGACACTCGCTCTGAAAGGGCAAGACGGGAGAAAATTACGTAGGCTGGAGAAGAAGAGAAGAACAAGAGAAGGAGAAGAAGGATGATGGAGCAGATTATGTGGGCGAGCAAAGTGTGTGTGTGTGTGTTCCCAGAAAAGAGAGAACGAGATGGTTAGAGGGGAAGTACCAGTGCGTTTGAGCCAGCATGAATGAAAGACGAAGAGGTCGTCCTGTTGGCGAGTGTGGCCCTGCTCTGCTGCCAGATCAGCGGCATGAATTCGGCTTTGTGCTCGTCAACCTGCGCCGTAAAGAAAAAAGCCTCTCTGGAACACATGACAGGGCTTTTGGAGCAGCTGGACGGTCGAGCTGTGCCGTCCGTGTTGTTGCGTCTGTAGATTTTTCAGCGTAGGTCCTTCTAAATCTGAATTATGAAACTCAGAGCAGCTGAGCGTCTGTTATTTCATGCGCCCTTTATTCTCAACAAGAGCTATTTGTCCAATGCCCAAAGATATTTAGATTTGATCATGAACTAGATTTGATTCTACATATTTGGAAAAAAGAAATTCATGCAGGGGTTCCTGTCCAGGCTGGATAGATCTGCAGTGCCTACCTTTACAGAGATATTTTGTTGCAGCAACATTTGATTCAGCTACAGCAGCAACCTGCCACCAACTACAATAAGTCACAGAGCTGTCTGACCATAAATCAGACTGAACTCCTGCTTCAGACCGGTAAAAATCACCAAAAATATAATCCGTTTTCAGGGAATATTCTGTTGCTTTCATAAGTTCAAAAGTTGACAGAATATTACTAAGATTTTAAATATTATGGGAATACCAATGTAAATATGTCATGGATTTCTAAGCCTTTTGAGAAGTTAAACAATATGCTGTTATATTTTCAAATGAATGCAACACTCAATGAGGTTTGCACCCACCACTTTGGCTGTTTTAATAGCCTCTATATAACATTGATTTCGTAGCAACTTTCTAACTAATTTGCCATTTACGTTCATTAATTAATTAATTAGGTTGATTGTTCTGCTGGAAGTCTCATTTATCTGGTCAGACTTCCATGTCTTATTCTTTCCTCATGAAGTCATCTAGTTCGTGAAGTGCGGTCATTATAGCCAAACTATTAAGTTTCAGTTTAATTGAAGCACAGTGCGTGTCTACAAAAAAAAAAAAAAAATCTAGTGTTCAAGCATTTGCCAATTGTAATCGGGCTTTTCTAATGCTGTATTTTGAACGATGGCTTCTTCTCCTCTCACTGGTCAATGCAAGAGTCTTTTCTCTGTTGATATTATCTTACCAGATTCAGCCATATGTTCATCTCCAGACAGCAGAACCTTCCTGGATACGGTGTCCAGATAATTTTGACAATCCTTAATGACCTCACTGCAAAAACGGAAGTTAAAATAAGTAAAATGTTCTTAAAATTAATGTATTTGTCCTTCATTTGAGCAGGTAAATAAGATGATTTGCCAATGGAATAAGATTTTTGCACTTAAAACAGGAACAATTCATCTCCATCAACTTATTTCAAGTGCAGGATGTCTAATTATCTTATTTTAGGGGTCAAAATACTCATTTCATTGGCAAATAATCTTATTTACCTGGTCAAATCAAGGACAAATACGTTAACTTTGAGAACATTTTACTTATTTTTAGATCCGTTTTTGGAATGCTGAAACAGGAAAAGTTTAGACTGGTTTGATGTCAGACAGCGAATAAAAAAAAAAGACTTCACTGCAAAAAAGGGAACTAAAAATAAGTAAAATTTGCTTAAAATTAGTATATTTTTCCTTGATTTGAGCAGCTAAATAAGACTATATGCCAATGAAATGAGAATTTCTACCCCTAAAATAAGATAATTAGACATCCTGCACTTGAAATAAGATGATGGAGATGAATTGTTCTTATTTTAAGTGCAAAAATCTTATTCCGTTGGCAAATAGTCTGATTTACCAGCTCAAATCAATGAAAAATACAGTTATTTGAAGAGGATTTTACCTAGTTTGACTTCCCTTTTTGCAGTAGTTGTGTGTATTTTAAGCATGAATCAAAGCGTGCGTTGGGACTTTATTTCAAGCACTGTCATCTGGGCAAAGCTTTCATGCTGCAGCACGGGGCCACTACCTGCCACTCAGACTCCAGAGGAGCTCATGGAAGCCGACAGACGACGCGACAGCTGCACGGCCCGTTGCGACGCGACAAATGCGAGCTAAAATAGCAAATTAATGAAGCAGGCTCAGGTCCAGACGAGGGCTCAACAGCCGGTCGTGTTTTAACGCTGTGGGCTGTCGGCCTGTCCGACGGGCATCATCAGGTTCACTGCTGCCACAGCACAACCACGCACGCCGGCGGCGCTCAAGTCTTTTGAGAACCGTCTTTTGGTAAAGGGTCAGGATACGGCTGTAGTGACGTGGCTTTCATGATTCAGAGAAGCAGAAAGAACAAACAAGGCCCGGCTGATGCACACAAGCCCCAGCTATCAGGCTCCTCTCCTGTAGAACCAACTCCCAGTTTTGGTCCGTGAGGCAGACACCCCGTCTACTTTTAAGACTAATCTTAAAACTTTCCTTTTTGACAAAGCTTATAGTTAGAGTGGCTCATGTTACCCTGAGCTACCTCTATAGTTGTGCTGCTATAGGCTTAGGCTGCTGGAGGACATCAGGGCCTATTTTTCTCACTCTACTGATTTCTACTGTTCTCCAGTTTTGCATTGCGTTGCATTGAACTGACTACTGTCATTTCAGCTTTTAACTTTTTGTTCTCTCTCTCTCTTTTTTCTTCATAGTAGGTACACCTGGTCTGGCGTTCTGTTAACTGTGGCATCATCCAGGGAAGACAGATCACTCGCTATTACCATCTAATGTAGAACAGATTACTAGATCAATGTGTGCTTCTGTGCTTTTTTGTCTCTCTTGTTGTGTCTCTGCTCTGTCTTTTGTAACCCCCAGTCAGCCGAGGCAGATGACCGTTCACACTGAGCCCGGTTCTGGTTCTGCTGGAGGTTTTCCTTCTTCTTAAAGGGGAGTTTTTCTTTCCACTGTCGCTTCATGCTTGCTCAGTATGAGGGATTGCTGCAAAGCCATGGACAATGCAGACGACTCTCCCTGTGGCTCTACGCTTCTCCAGGAGTGAATGCTGCTTGTCGGGACTTTGATGCAATCAACTGGTTCCCTTATATAGGACATTTTTGACCAATCTGTATATTCTGATTGATTTTGACTTTGTAAAGTGCCTTGAGATGACATGTTTCATGAATTGGCGCTAAATAGATAAAATTGAATTTAATTGAATTACTTTTACTTTGTACGTTGGGGCGACTTCATGT
This sequence comes from Fundulus heteroclitus, assembly GCF_011125445.2. Taxonomy (NCBI): domain Eukaryota; kingdom Metazoa; phylum Chordata; class Actinopteri; order Cyprinodontiformes; family Fundulidae; genus Fundulus; species Fundulus heteroclitus. The sequence goes on from NC_046377.1 coordinate 18,447,253, forward strand.
ATTTTGGAGGGAGCTGCTGACCCTCTGAGCGCTTCACGGTTAAACGAAACGAGCCATTTATGGATTTCACACGCGAGGATACAAAAGCTAGGATCCGTCGTCTTGAGCTTCTCCTGCCTTGCAGATTTACGGCCCTCGCGGCCGCTTCTCGGCGGAGGCACTCTCCTGCCTCGCGAGCCCAGAGCGGTTTCTCTCTCTCTGTGTTGCCATGGCGTCCTCACCTCTGTATGCCTCACAAAAAAAAAAAAACCTCGGCTGCCCCTCCAGGCCTCACTGCCTACCGGGCTCAGCGGATCCTCTCCTCCTGCTCAGCGAAAACCTCAGCTACCCAGCAGCCCCCTTTTTTTTCAGCCGCTCGTGAGGCCTATTATGGTCAAATGAGACGCGGTGGCTGGCTGGGAACAGCATCTCCTCCGCTGTAAATCTGCGAGCGTTGCCTCATGCTCAGGGTGCTGTGACAAGACAAGGTCCCGGGGTCGCGCCTCCAGGTGATGTGTTTCCAGAAGGCCGTGGAGAGGAAATGCACATATATGGTGCGCTCTTTATTTATTGCCGGCACTTTTACAGGACGAGAGCAGACTTTCTCCATCTTTTTTTTTTTTTTTTATCAGCTGTACACATGGAGGATAACCTGCAGAGTGTAGCTTTTCAGCCTCTGTAAAACGCTAAAACCCGGACTACTCAAAAGCTGTAATCTCACAATGTAAATAGCAGAAAGCTCTGGACATTGTACAGATGAAGTTGACAGCTGGTAAGAGGAAGAAGAAGGAGAAAAAAAAGAGTGTGTGTTTTAGCAGGCTGCCGAACACAGCAGGAAGTCAGGAATGACCCAGCGGCCTTAGCGTGCCTCTCATTCAGACAGGACTGGTTCTCCACAGGTTTAAGTGGAAGCTCATCAGCCAGAACTGGGTTTTCCACTCAGTCTTCTTAGATGTTCTCAGTCCAAAGTTACATCCTCGACGTTTATCTGTTGGCTCGTGGACGTCCGTGCGTAAACTCAAAGGGAAATGGCAACGACAAACGGGAGAGTTCACGAAAAGAGCAGATGGGATCCTCCTTAAAGGGACCCAAAGCTGCAGGCTCAGTTTCTCACTGATGTTGTTTTAAAAGAAGGGATGTACTTTTTCCATTATTTAGGCACCATTTCGGCTCACAAAGCTTTGGAGAGGAAGCCAAGTCCATTGTGAAACGTGATTCAGGAGAAGCAGAGCAGCTTTTGTCCTGACCACGGATCAGTGGACCAGACCCACCAGACCTTTGAGGACTTTTTGAGGGGCTTTGATTGTCCTACACATGTGTTTTTTAGTATCTGAGGATGGTTTGTGTCCAGAGTTTGGGGTGTAGTTTTAAGGATCTTAAGAATCTTTAAGGTCTTTCTCAAACCAAAGTATTTTGGTAGCTATATGGGACCCTCCTTAGACTTCCATTGTACCCCTCCTGTTTGTGTTCTTTACTGACAGAATCTCGAGGCGTAGTCTTAGAAGGGAGGGTGTACCCCTATCACCTCTGTTTCATTTTTCGTTACTAACCTGGGGGTTAAGTTTGACCCCCGCCCCATGTCACCTCCATCTGCAAAACTTCATTCTTTCACCGCCGCTATATTTTCAAACTGCGCCCCTCCCTCTCCCTCCCTGCTGCAGAGAAGCTTGTCCCTGCCTTCGTCTCCTCCAGGTTGGACCCCTGCAATGCGCTCCTCATTGTATAGTTTTGGAAGCTCATCTTTGCTTTTTGCAGATGATGTGGATTTTTTCGTGTTACAGTCCCACCCGACCTGAAGTCTTCCATTTTAGTCCCCCTCTCAAAAAAAAAAAAGAAGAAACATCATCAGTCCCCGGCTTGAACAGTTACTGATTGGTAGCACGCACCTCTGTGCAGACAGAGACCGGTCTGGAGTCATGTAATGTGACCCGTCCCTTGCTTTTTGCTCCATCCTCCTGCTCAGACTGGTGTGCACGCTGACAGCTCTGGTTCTCCCACGTTCCCCGCTTTTGTTGCGTCACAGGATGCCTGGCAGACCAAACACAGAGGAACGTTAGTTGCCCTCCACATGTCCTCGGTCATCAGCATCAGGACCGACTCTCCTCAGGGCGGTCTGCTGAGCCCCCCCGTTCCTCAATCTGTACACATGTTCCAGGAGCTCACACTGTGGAGCACAGATCCCTCCAGGAGGGTAAAGGCCAGGAGATCCTCAGCTGTCCTTTAGCCTCTCTTTTAAAACTGCATTGCTCCTGTTGCCACGGGGAAGCCAAAAGCATTTCAGAGCACCGTTCACACTACGGTGAAACCCTCAGCCAACTGAAGCCATCAGGCAGGAAATGCAGGATTTTAGTCTTGAAGGACTTTTTCAACTTTTTTTTAAAACACTCTCTGGGTGCTACTTAATCGTGTTGTACTTGTTACAGTGATAATAAAGACATTCTAGACTGTCCTTTAGGCTTTGGCCTTTGGCGTTAACCGCTGAGTGCAGAGCAGGTGGGGCGAGACTCAGGTCTTCTAAGTCTGAAGCCGTGGCTCTCAGCTGGAGACTGGAGGGAGGCTGCCATACAATCGGCGCCACCAGGCCAACGAGCCAACGGACCACCACCAGCAGGCAAAGCAAAGGACACATCTTGCCCAAGGACAAAATGACTGAGATGGGCAGAGCGGAGGGTTCGAATCGGCAACCCTTCACTTATAGGAACTAACCACTCGAGATCCTCCTGAATGAGGAGGAGCGTGTCACTGGGGAGAGGGATGTATTTTTCCCCCCCTACATATGTTACTGTGGCAAACCAATATCTGATAGACAGAAGACGATGGATAGATGGATGGAAACGTTTGTTAACGCAGACATTTAATTAAAGCATCATTCAATGTATTTTAACAATGAATAAAAGGATTTATTGTAAAATACTATAATAGGATGTTGTGATTCAAGTGTAGTTTTCACGTTATCACTAGCTTGAATTTGTGCTTTCATTTTTTTTTTGTTGCTAATGCAAAAGAGAACATGAAGAGCAAGAACAATCAGAATCCCGGAGAGTTGGCTAAAATTTTACTTCAGTCATGGATGCACCACATGCCCTGATTAACATGTTTAAATAGTAGGGAAAAATACAGTCTGCTTATTGGTTGCCCGGATGTTTGATAAAAAGGACACTTATACCTACTCCTTATAACATATCACATTTCCTTATAACACTGCAGTCTGCAGCTGCCAGTCATTTCATGTGGAATAGGTCAAATGGATTATTGCTACATATTGCTTTTACCCGTGTTTACATATTAAAGTTATGCGTTATACCTTATAAACAGATCCTTATTTATTTATTTATTCTTTATATGTTTCATGGTTTATAAGTGTCTCTAATGAAATAGTATAAGAACATAGATAGCATGTTTTATAATAAATTAAATGGAAAGATGAGTCTTCGTTTTTCAGTGCCCCCTTGTGGCGACATAGATAAATAACAGGTAAAAATAAAAAGCAAACCAAGCCGCTGTTTAGGGTTCCCTAATCCCCGGGAACCTCCACAAATGCTTGACTTTTAACACAGATACATTTTTTTTTTTTTTTTTGGATGGGGGGGGGGGGGGGGGGGTTACTGAGAAGAAGAACATTAACTTTGTTTAAAAAATTTAAGTATATTAAATGTTACATTTTTTAATTGCCCAAAAATTAAATAAAATATTGAAGAAAACCATTTCCTACAAGTAGCCATTGTTACAATCTGATGTTATATGTTTAATCTTTCCTTTGTGTTTGAGCTCAGTTTGTTCACAAATATCATCTCAGCAAACAACAATCCAATTATCCAAGATTGCTTTGAAGCTCAAGCAGTTAAACGTGGCCCCCTCTCCCAGATTTGGCCTCATCTTTGAAACACTGTTCATTGTGGTAATGTTCCTGAAAGGAAGATGGCCTCCAAATCAAATGATGCTCAAGGCCCCATCCAACCTTGGGCCTCCCCTGCTTCATAGGCTTTTGCTTGAGCCACATTAAAAAAAAAAGAAAATTAAGGAAAGAATAAGGTAAGAAAGCTTAGCTTCTGAATTTACTAACGCAAAGGAGAAATTCCTGCACGGAGGATCGGGGAAAGTGCAAGGATTGAAACTGAAAGCTTTTAAAATCGTCACCCATCAAGAGAAGATAACTCCTGGAGAAGAGCTCAGTCTCTGACAATAAAAGAAGCCAGGTGCTTGTTCACCCCAGGCTGACACCATAAACACCAGTCTCACCGCAGTAAATGTCAGACATGGGTAGGTACAACACAAATGACTCACTTCTCTGTATACAGATTCCCAAGATGCTGTCTGGCCCAACTAGCCCACCTCCCCCTACTACAACATGGTCCATTGTTGAGCCATGGAGCATATTCCGAGAGAACTGACACATTAGAAATGCGCCACTATCGCAACTATCCGAGTAACAAGAGTTTGACATCATCCACTACATGTAGAAAAAGCCGGGGCTCTTTTGAACCTTTTCCAAGATTGTAATAAGATTAAAATCTTTGTCTCATATATTTGGCTTTGTAAAAAAAAAAAAAAATCTGCTTTTCCTTTTCCTTATTTGAACTTACGCGTTCTTCGCCCACAGCATCTCATCCCTAGCAGAGCTGACTCCTGTGATATCTGAGGTTATGCATTACTAAATAAAAACAAAAGAAAACTCCCTTTGGAAAGGATCCATGGTAACTGATTACAATTTTATCCCGGCATCATGCAAGCAAGCATGGTGTTCCACTTAAAACCGATGACACTCATCTAACCTACACCAGAGGGAGTATTTTTCTACTAAAGTATGACGCTATAAGCTTTGGTTCTAAGTATGATCTTATATGAACAAATCCTTATCAGCTGGTTTTATAAGCAAAGTGGGGCTTATCAGCGCTCCTAGAGTTTTTTTTTTCTAATAGCAAGCTGAACGTTTTCCCTTCAACTGACAGAAGACAAATGGTTTGTTTTTCTCTGTTTTTTGTTGATTTGACAGTTACGATCCTTTTGTTAACATGGTGGCACATGGGGAATATCAAATCAGTTTCTGCATACTTAAGGTTTTGCAAAGTACTACACATAATCTGAAAAGTTGGCAAAGAAGAATATAAATGAGGGAAGATCTTTAGATGTCATTTTTTTACAGCCTATTGCAAATGTTTAAAAGATGCTAAAATAATAATAGTATTAAATAAATCACGCCATTCCTTCCTCAATTAAAACTATCCATGTTGAAATATAGTGTAAACTTTGGTTCTTCGATATAGTACAATAGTAGTACAAGTTTACAAACTAACAGCTATGATTTGAAGCTTTTTAAGCTATTGCTATACCAGTTTTACTGATATAATAATAATTGTAAGTACAAGATAATAAGTGTTATAGAAAAGTATAATTATATATATATATATACTGCTTTTTTTTATTAACATGCTGTTGTCCACCTGGCTGGACAGTGATTATTTTCCTTAGCTGCCATGTTGAGCACTTTCGTCATGTGTCTGTCATGGGGGACATTTCCACACAGGAGCATGAAGCTGTTATTCTTATATGATTGCATTTTGTAGCAATTAGCTGAATCTATGAGTAATTCTATTCTTATTATATAAAGAATGGCAAAATGTATGAAATAAATGGAATGCTAATACATTACATGGTTACAGAGTGGCTGCATTATTTATTTAGAATGCTGATTCTCTTCATCAGCGCCATAAATATGGGTGCTTAAATGGTTAATGCAATTTCTAAAAAAGCAAAACCATAAATGGCACAAACAAAATTCAATTTGTTTTTCTGTCTCTCTATGTGTTTTTACCCAGAAGAACTGGTTTTATTCCACTTGCCCACGTGTTCAAAATTATCCATTTATTTAAAACAAAAATTTAAATAATTTTTACCATAACGAAAACTTTTTTATTTAACCATTTGTTCATTGTTATACTTGATGTATCCTTCCTGTCTAGGAAGGTTTTCTTTTGGAGCTTTAGTTTAATACTATGTTGCAAATTTCTATTTCGTACGTATTTTTTAAATTCCAAACCACACCGTTTACCCATGTCTATTTAGAACCACTTTTATTCCCGTTGAAACCTCAGTTTAGTGTCACACCCTAACATCCTTTAAATATACGATAGTTTTAATAAAGACATTTTGTTTTTTTTATATAAAATCATTGATAATAATAGTAGTAACAAAAATACATTTTGTAACCTAAAGAGTCGGCACTCTTAGAAATAAAAAAAAAACATCACAAAAAAGAAATACGTAAAGTGAAAGGAGCTGTCGGATGTCTACCGTAAAGCTTCTTCAACTGTCGCGCAGCGGCCCCTGATGCTTGGCGTGTGAAACCCCATCGGCCTCTTCTTGCGGCACCCTAGCTGAGAACGGTGTGTGACTCTGGTTGATCCGCCGCGAAATCTCTAATAATACCTTAATTTGTTGCTTTCTGACGTGGTTGTCGTCTTGTTTGTGTTTCAGAAAAATGCCAGCGAAAGGTCCACTGCAGTCTGTCCAGGTGTTTGGACGTAAAGTAGGTGTTTTTTGCTGAATTGAATCCACATGTGGTAGTGTAGCTAAACTGCCTCGCTAGCGGACTTGAGCTAAAATAGGAAAGACGAAACACCAACGTAGCCTCGATTTAATAAATATTCCCCACTCCTGTGTTCGACCTGTGCTCTTATCTAACCCGAATACATTCCCGACACTATTTTTCAACTTAACCCCCCTTAAAGGGCTCACTTGTAGCTGTTATAGCCGCTTGGTTAAGCTAATGTAGCTTAGCTTGTTAGCCTTGTTGTTACAGGTTTCCTTGTGGCTCAGAGTGACAACGTGCAACACTCATGCATCGGCCCATAAGTTTGGGTGTTTATAACTGATCTAATACGGTTAAGAAATCAAGTTTCACTGAAGTACAGTTTAAAGCTTGTAAGGAAAGTCGTAACATTTGAAGATGCTTAGATTAAGTATGATGGAGAGTTAGCAGAAGCTCGTCAATAAAAGTGAATGTCGATTATTTAATCATGTTTTCTGGGAGCAAAATTAGCTTAGGTGTGTAAGAGTCTTTGTGATCCATGATATTTGCTAATAGTATAATTGATGCATTTCCACTTTTGAATATATTCTTAGAATAATTACTAGCTGGTCGTTATTTGGCCATTTTTTAAGACCTGTTCACGTTTCTGAAATTGAGGAGAAATCTTTGCAGTTCGCTGCTAGATTTCTTGGGTTCCCTTTGGTTGACGTGCCACTGACCTGTGGTTTGCTTCTACAGAAAACGGCCACAGCAGTCGCCCACTGCAAAAGGGGAAATGGCCTGATCAAGGTGAACGGCAGACCCCTGGAGATGGTGGAACCAGCAACCCTCCAGTACAAGGTAAGCCCCTGGAGAGGACCGAGTCCTCAATGGAAGCTGGAGCCTGAGTGAGCGGCGCGGCGTCTTCAGATTTTGTTTTCCTGTTAACAGATTTAGATTTTTGTGATGTTTCAGTGTAAATTAATCATGATTTAGTTAGACTATGAAATGTGTAAATTACTTATTTAAGTCTTTAATTTTTTCATTAGTGCGTAGAACATTTTTGTCTAAATTCCAGCTGCTTTTGTTCTCGTTGCTGAGAAATCAAGCTATGAACCGAGGGCTTTGGGTTTCTTTCTCTCAATGAAATCTTTATGTTGTTTACATACAAGGTTACATTTAAATCCCCAATCTATTGGAGTTTGGGGTTTGACACTGGCAGAAGAGCTCTGACTCTTTAATTAGAATTTATCTGTATATAAAACTTATAAAGAGGACATGGGTTCACCCAGGCTGACTTATTTGGGTAAATAAAATGTTCCTTTGTACATTTCAATGAGGAATTCTCGTTTGTATTGTTTCCAGCTTCTGGAGCCAGTGCTGCTGCTTGGAAAGGAGCGTTTTGCTGGCGTTGACATCAGAGTCAGAGTGAAGGGTGGTGGACATGTTGCACAGATCTATGGTGATGCTCATCTTCTGCTTGAGTCCTGCGATTTAATTATATTTATTATGTCTAGTTATCCTTTAATCATGTTTATTTATTTTTTTCTGCAGCCATCCGTCAAGCCATCTCCAAAGCCCTGGTCGCATACTACCAGAAGTGTAAGTTTCTTCCCCCCACATGTTAATTTGGTCGCATCATTATTATTATACTTGCAGACAAGTTGCCCTTGTTCTCAAATTAGAACAGGAGTACGCTTTGAAAAATGGAATATAACATGACCGACATCTGTCCTGTGGTGCAGTCTTGGAGCTTTAGAAAATATTAGTTTACAGCTGAGTTCAAACACACATTTTTCCAGAAATATTTCAGCTGAGATCTAAACTCTTCAGCCAAAAGAAGTGGGGTTTTATCATAAATGTTTGAGCAGGAAACAACTTTACAAACAGACAAATCGTCCAGTTTTAAGAATTAAGGACTGTGTATTCATCTGGGGGCACAATCTCAGGCATGGCTTTAGGCAGATGTGCCTTTTAATAAAATAGGGAGATTCGGACTGAATTCAGGCTTTACGAATGAAATGAGATGTAGAAATTCAATGACATTAACGTTAAATGTGGAGTTGTTGAAAGAGTTTCTAACCTGTTGGGTTTTCCTTGGCTGTAGATGTTGACGAGGCCTCCAAGAAGGAGATCAAGGACATCCTGATCCAGTACGACAGGACCCTGCTGGTCGCAGATCCACGTCGCTGCGAGTCCAAGAAGTTCGGTGGACCTGGAGCCCGTGCCCGCTACCAGAAGTCCTACCGTTAATGGCTCTGTACATTTGGCTAATAAATTGGAGGAACACGAATGTTGGAGTTTTTCTTTTGCCTTCTAATACTCTCCTCACTGCGTTAATGGTCCAGTTCATCTTAAAGGCAGGGTGGTAATCTGGTTCCACAAACAAACCTTTATATCTGGAATATCTACCCCAGCAGTAAACTGATCAGGCCATGCGTAACATCTCAAGGCTTCATATTCCAGATATTTAAATTGCGTTCTGGGTTTCATAATGTTTGGGGAAATTTTTTTCCTGCCTTTGATTCAATAAGCTGGATGCTCTTACTGCAAATTTTTCTGATTTTAAAAACAATCAACCATCTTGGATCTAATAAGTGGGGGTAACTTGAAGTTGGTTGAAGTAAAGGAACATGAGAACATGGTAAAGTGTTGGATGATTGTGGTTCTTGGGAACCAACAACCTGCAGTTGTATTCTTACAACTTGCTGGACTTAAATGGATCAAGTTATGCAGAGCATGATGCTGCATGGAGGAGAGGATTGTGTTCATGTATGTTTGGGCGACAGATCCAGAATTCTGGATCTTTAGCAGCCATATTGGGTTAAAGGACTTTTGAACAAAAACGTCCAAGGTTGTTCACGGCTACCAGTAAATTGAAATTAAAAATATAAATTGTTTATTTTTGTTAAAAGCTGATGTTTATTGCTAAAGAAAAAAGTAAAATTTAGTTAATCAAAATATCTAAATATTAGATAAACCCAATAAAGTCTCCCAGTACAGCTATATTAAAAAAGAAAATCTTGAAGGGACTTTGTTTCTGAATTCTCTTAAGGATCCAGTTATGTTTCTTGGACCTCTCACTACTGCACTTTTTTCTTCCACTCAACTTTGCTACTACTGTAAATCAGCAGTCCCTATGATTTCTGTACCAATCATTTTTCCAGCTCAGTCTTTTCTGACAAACTGAATTTGGTGTTCGTTAGCTGTGAGCCAGAATCAGAGATATTTTAATATTCCCAGAGGGAAATTACTTTTGTTACACGCTTATATATATATATATATATATATATATATATATATATATATATAATGTGTGTAGAACATTCCACACAAAAGTAATATAACTATATAGATGTGTAACTATCTATCTATCTATCTATCTATATATATATATATATATATATATATATATATGATTATAGATCTAAAATAAAGTGATAGTGACATGAACGGAAATAAACACCTGGGTTGTGTCACTGTAAACACATTGATTTTTCAGTAAGACATCATCAAGAGCTCTAATGATAAATGAATCAATGAATGATCATTGAATCAGCAGTTAGGGCACATACAGGCATATTCAATAAAGTAGAGTATTATTGAAATGGTGATTTTCTTTTTAGTAACTTTGTGCCCTACGTGAAACACATACATTAACTATACACAGAAATATCTTGGTATGTCTTTATCTCTTGGTTATGATGACTTATCGCTATTGAGCCTCATTAGAACCCGTATTGTAATTTATTGAATACAACTGTACCTGGTGCAGCCAGCAGCCTTTCTGTCACATAGTCATAGGACAGTTAATATGAAGTAAACTAATTTAATTTCTTGTTGGTACTCTGGCAAAACTGTAAATAGTTATCCACGCAATCAGCTTCCTGAAAAATCAGTTTTGCTGTTCTTGCAGTTCCCAGGTGTCCCCAGCAGGGGGTGCTACATGGCAGTGTAACAGGATGATGTGAGGGATGCACATCTGGAAGCTGTTAGAAAAGTGTGTTCAGCTGGCTCACCTCATCGTCTCTCATAGAACAGTGTCACTTACCAAAGGAAAATATAGAAAATCAGATTTTGGTGAGAAAAAAATAATCATGCACTCTTGGCTGATTGATTTAAAAGCATTGCTGTTTTTTTATTTCTATTTTAAGAGAAAAGACTAGTAAGCACTGCGGTAAATGTGTCAGTCCTACATTGTTTTGCTTTTTTTCTTCTAGCAAAGACCACACCCTTCACTCCAGGTGTGATGGACATCGTAGCAAATTTCATTATTCTGTCTCTATTTAAATGTTATTTTAGAATTAAATGAACTGCATGTTCTTTTTGATCAGACCCAGTGTGCCGTTTCACACAGAATCTCCTTCTTCCCGTCACAGCAGCTGATGTACAAACTCACACCTCTTCATCGGGGCAACAGAAGCCCAGTGGGGTGGGCTCAGGCCCAGATGTTCCTGGACCTCTCTGTCGATCGTCTGCGTTAGCCGTTCCCACTCGCTGAGCTCCCAGGGAAGGACAACGGCTGTTTACGGCCCCTGATAATCAACCCAGCAGGGGAAGCCCTGCTCCCCCACTGCTGCCGTTGTTTACTGCTGTTTATTTTCTGCCCCTGCTCCACCGCATCACCCTTGGAGGCCGTAATGTTACGCAGGGGACATTCTGCACCTGTGAAAATGGCTGTTTTGTCCTGCAGGAAGCCGTGGTTGGGGCAGACAGTAAATTAATGCAGTGTACAGCAGAGCTAAAACAACAACAACAACAGAAAGAAAAAAAAAACTCCTCTGAGTCTTTGTTTTTGCACCTTGTTGTTAAATCTTTGAGAAATGCTTAATTTTCCAACAAACTTAATGGAACTGGAATAATATAGCAGTAGAGCCGCTCTTTAGCTTGTCAGACACGTTCTAAGATGAAGTTATAAAACTCTTTTCATTATTTTTTATTAGGAGACCAACAAGTCACGCACAAGGACCTTTTATACGACCTGTACTTGCAGAGATCGTCATCATATAAACTGAACATGAAGCTCATTAAGATATTGCAGCCTAATCATAACGGAGAAGTTTAACAACATGATTTATACATGTTTCCCCCAGTATCCAAAAAAAAAAACATCTAAATGGGGCTAATAATGAGCTGAAAACATTTGCAAGAAAGTCTCTAGCTTTGGCCCCCAACAAAGAATTTAACTCTCATTAGACATTATGCAAACTGCTTAGTTTTTGAAGGGAATCCAATTATAAGCTGCAGGAAATTGAGCAAAATGAAATATCAGTGTGGTACACTGATAAAGCAAACTGGAAGGATTCAGTCAATAAAACTGATTTGCATAAATTCTATTTGGGTAGGATTAAATCAACATTACTGAGTAGAAACTATATTAGTTTAACTGCTAAATTATAAGGAAAATTGCCACCAATTTTTGAAATGCACTTATTAGCAGCATTACCTCCAGCTCATTGAACAAGACATGAAATATGGGATCGGAAAAATGAGACGGCACAAAATTTCAGCAAGAGAATAAAGAAATTAGTCTAAAAAAAAGTCCAGTTCAGGTTTGGCTTGCCCAAAGTATGTGTTTTTTGTAGTTTATCTAATCCTAAAATGTTTCCTAAGCTGAAAACAATGCTGGAGAACTTTATTTATTTGCAAGCACAAGTAAAAAATGTGATAAATCTCAAACCATCTTCTAAAAAAGAAATCCCTGAATTATCAGATTTTGTAGTAGAAGTGTAAAGATTTTCTAGAAACAGTGAAATAACGCTCCAGTTTGGTGCCAATGCTGAGCCCAGAAACACATGCCAAGATAGAAGCTAGCTGGATTCTGGACATTTTCAGCTGTTCACCCAAACGGATTCCCCATAAAACGATTTAAAAGAGCTCAAAGCTTCTTCAATGCTTATGTTGCAGTTTTTTCAGCCAGCCAACCTGCGGTCTTCCTTTGTTGTCGACTCCATTGAACAACTAAAGTTATTTTTATTCTTCATTATAAGAAACTGATACATAAGTCCCTTTCACAAAACATTTTAAGGTGGGACATAGACACCCTTTATACCTGCCATTACACCCCGACTCACTGAGCAGTCATAGCCCCATATCAGCTAGCAGCTGGATTTAAGGCAAAAACACAGAGAAACCACATCCGTGCTTGATGCATGTATGTGTGTGTAATTCATCCAAGTACTGTATAGTTTTGCTGGGAACCTGAATCGTCACAGCTGCAGACAGCAAAAGGTGCATATAAAGGAAGATAATGTATCATATCTATCATGATGGATATCAGTTTAGCCGACGTCCTCCTCTCCCCCGCCTCCACTGTAGAGTCTAGGGGACAGGTCATGACTGCACTGGCCCTCCGGACCAGCTTGTCCAGTTTATTCCTGCCCCACTGTGTGCAGCAGCTCCGCCAGCAGACCTCTGAACACTGCATAGAACATCATCAGCAGAGCCCTGCAGACACTGACCCTTGTTGTATAGGGAGTTGGGTTGTGTCGCCACTCTAGCTCACAGTGTAGGGAAACACCCATGGACTGCAAAGGATCCTCCGCAGTCTCATTGTCCAAGCCCTCGATGTCCACCGGTGAGACGGGATTGGCCTTCTTGTTCCATACGCACCAGCCAACCAAGTCCGTGACGACCTCCGTCATCTCTAGACCCTCGCCCTCAGACAGTGGAGAACCTTTGAAGGTGACACTTGGCAGTGTTGTGTCTGATGTCTGAGGTGTAGAGGGTGAAGAGGAAAGATGAGAGGACCGTTCCCTTAGGAGCCCCTCGGCTGCAGATTACCACATCTGACACACGGTCGCGAAGTCTCACCGTCGGTGATGTAGTCAAGGGTCTGCACAGTGAAAGAAGCGCCCATTCCCAAACTCTGCATTTTCCCTTCAGCAGTGAAGGCTAGTGTTAAAAGCACTGGATAAGCCAAAAACCAGCACTTTTTTGAGTGGCTGTTATTCTTTACAAAGGAACAAAACCAATACATCAATGATGTGTTGAGCTCTCTAACACGTATTTTCCGTGTAACCCTAAAAGACCCTGCTGAGCTCCACTCCGTTCCTGTTTCAGCGATGTCGGCTTGATTTTAGAAAGCTCTCATGTGCGGGACTCGGTTGAGTTCATTTGTGATTTGTGAAAGCTCGGAGAACGGCTCATTTGGCACGTTTATGACTGCAGTGTTTACCGAAAGAGTGTGTTTTGTATCTAGGAAGCCATAATTCTCAGTAGCAAGACCTGACAGAATAGCTAGCGCTTCATAACAGACTTACTTTTGGCGAGAAATGTCACGGCGATGATCATATACTGTTAGCTCCTAATATCCTTGACCAGGAGCTTATGACTTCCTATTGTACTCACTAAGTGCATGTATTTTGTTGTATAGTTTAATTTAGTTTTAACTTTTTGTTTATCAAATATTACTGACAGCCTCAGGGTTAAGTAGTTCAGCTTGCTAGCAAGTTTCACTTTAGCATTAGCATTTTTGCTAAAGTAGCTAGGGCCGTTTCCAAACCTAAACTATTGCTCCAACACAGACACTTTCTCAGCCACAAGTAATATGATAGTTTTTTGTTTTAAATGAGCTGATACTTTCATTCAAACGGCAGGATAATATTTTACCTACCTGCCTAAATGCTAATTCTTAGCTGGACACCGGCGCACACAATCTAAAAATACTGTAACTAACTGACTAAACCCTCATCTTCAATTAAATTTTGTATCAAAATGTTATTGGCCATTACATGAACAATGATTCATTAGTTTAAATAATTGTAATTGCCAATATCTAATATCCTCTATAATTACATTTTACAGCGCACTGCTTCAGCTGTTTCCCAGTGCGTTATTAGCAAAATACAATAAGAGGAAAATAAAGGAAACAGGTGCCTTTCTTTCTCAACAAGTGGCTGTTTTGACTTAATTTCAATTTAATGGTCATCAAAAACAGAGATGCAGCCAGGGTTCTTGGATTTGCTCCTTTTTAGCAGATCACACACACACACACACACACACACACACACACACACACACACACACACACACACACACACACACACACACACACACACACTGAAAGCTGGCACCTGCCTTTCCTCTGTTAACACCTCTACCTCCCCAGGTCTTCTAGTCCCACAAACACTGAAGTGTAAGGTCAGGATGCACTCTGTCATCACAGTTACCCCCCCCCCCCCTTACACCTCTCCTCTAACACCTTTATGAGCACACACTTTTCAGTTAACACGTAAAAGCAAATAGTCACACCCATTACATCAGCCTCAGATATTAGAGCAACGCCATTTCAGTGTCATTTTTGCACGTCGAGAAGTGCACGAACAGTTGGTGAAAGGTGCAAGGCCCTCAGGATCCAGGGACTGCACAGGGTACCAAATGTTGTATTTTTGTCAGGGGTTGCAGCTCAGCACGACGGCACGCTTCTGTTTGAGCTGGGAGTGCTAATGAGGATGTTAGAGCTCATCTAATGCCTATGAGCGAAGATGATCTCTTCAGAGTCGTGCGTCCCTTTTTGCGGGTGCAGTTAGAGAAACAGCTGGCTCTGAAACAAAGCTGGAAGTTTTAACTGTGACTTATGTCTTTCTGCTAAGTTGTTATTAATTTACCAGAGAAGTAGAAGTAATTAGACACAATACTGATTGATTTGCCATTTGGTCTGTAAGAGAATTATTTTAAGGTGATAAATGAAACAGCAGCTGCTGCAAATGCAACTAATGGGGCTCCTTTCTAATGTCTGTACACTGAAGTCGCAACTGAGCACACGTTTGGACATTTATCATCACTAGTTGCTTCCTGGAGTCAGAGCCGGTTGCTTAGCAACTGTTCCAGTTAAATAAATCTCCCCTAATTCAAATAAAGTTGCCAATGACTGTTTTTGTATTTCAAGTTTTATATTGGCAGACTAAATGAGATGCAGAGTGGTTGCTTGTGAGCTTCAGATGCCATTAAGTTGGTAAAGGATCCTGAAAGAAGAAGAAAAATAAACCTAAACCGTACTATACTGGCATGTATATAACAATTCATGCCAGTCAGAGGACAACGTATAAAATGTTTAGATTTGCATGAAAAAGATGAACTCTTTATTTAATACTATCTCTCAATAATATATATATATATATATATATATATATATATATATATATATATATATATATATATATATATATATATATAGAGAGAGAGAGAGAGAGAGAGAGAGAGAGAGAGAGAGAGAGAGAGAGAGAGAGAGAGAGGAACCAGAAAATTGCAAAGTAGCTGTTTATCTTTGAAGATTGTCAATCTCAAGATGCAATCAGATCTTTTTAAGGAGTAATTTAAAGTCTTCATTAGCAATCTATATTGCTAATGAAGCTTAGACTTAGCCTATTAAAAAAACCTGATCTCAATAATTTTGATAACTTTGATAATGGGGTCTTCCAAAGTGGTCAGATTGTAATGATTCTACCTGATCCTGTCTACGAGATCCCTGCCTGCAGTGACGTCACTCTTTGTCTGCTCAGCTCAGAGCAGTTACACCTGGAGCGGCTCTAATTAAGCCGAGTCGCTGCACCTGGGGAGACCAGTATATATTCTCACCTCTCCCAGTGTGTAACTGCCAGATTCTTGAAAGACTTCATGTAAGTAAACCATCCAGCATTCCTTGTTTGCCTGCCTGTTGTGACCAGTTATCGTCTTGTGGATTTGTACCTGTTTGCTTTGCCCGTGTCGGATTCTCCAGCTGGCTTTTGATTCCGGACATTGAACCGCTGAATCGTCATTCGACCAAGCTTTTCTGCCTGAGCCCCTTTGGAAACCGCAAATCATTCACTCTGTGACTCGGTCCATTCTAACAGAGCCCTTGGACCCACCTATCAGGACCAGTGCAACTTCTTGGCTTCTGAAAAGTGGTTCCAGCATGCGCTCCAGTCAGTTCCCGATCCAGCTACACCAGCTTCTCAATAACCTTTTTAAATCCATCCTGTTGTCTGATCCAGCTTCTGGTTCGTAACACAGATATTACTTATCCTTTATTATTAAATCCCAAGAGAATAACCCCACTCTTTGAATATCACCTCTGATTGAGAGACATTACATATTCCCTTATGTTTGCTTAACCTTGACTCCTGTTTGGTGATTTAATGGTTGTTGAGGCCAAAGAGCAAAATATTCCAGCAAAAGAGCCTCATGTTGTGGGTTTAGGGTGTGGTAGTATCATGGTTTGGGATGGTTTAGCTTCTTCAATGAAAAAGAGATGTTCTGCTTAAGGAGCCTTGAGCCAAACTTTTTCTGAGCTGACACAGACTAATTAAACCTGCAGGCTGCATCGTCAATTAAGCAAAAAATTCTACATGGTCTTTATTTTTATAATTATCTGTAAAGTCATTTTGTTTTTCCTGTGTCTTCATATATAACTTCTCAATAACAGGGACTAAAATGACTGCTGTTTTTTTTTTTCCGCAGGTCCTGCTCCAAGAAAGGAAAACAACAATTTTCATTTCCCCGGGTGATCTTTCACTGCAGCTGCTAACCTTGTTCGTTTTTCCTGCTTGCTCCACACTTCGCTGAAGACAACTGCTTCGTGTAGATTTACTCTTCTTTGTCATCGTTTTGTTTCTCCGTGAGTGAATGAAGACTTTCAAGCCACATTTTCTTCTGTTTATGCCACACTCCCACGCTCCCATTAGTCCCAGTTCCCTTAAAGCCCCTTCGTTAGCGTCGAGCTTTGAGAGGGAACATGGGGCTGATGATGGATTTATCTCATATGTTTCACTCTGAGTCTGCTTTTGGTCCGAAAACAGCCAGAAAAGGGCTCCCAGTGACTGACCCGTTCTGTTAGTCACACTTTCTGCGCCCAGCATTGACTCATTCCCAACGTATTTAACCTAGACTTGAACTAAAGCAGAATTAGTCCCAGAAGACTCACACGGCTGAACCTTTGTCTCCCATTAAAATATCTGTCTCTACTCTCAGCCTCTTTATATGTTGCATGTCTCTTTCTTCCTCCACGTTTGTGCGGGGGAACAATAGCCGTGGCCCTTCGGTACTGGACACTATGAGCCGGGTCATGCAGGGGTTTCCCCCCTGAGAGCTCGGCTTTTACGCCTGAGCTAAATCAAGGGTCATAGGCTACCTCGCACACCCATCCAACCTTTAAACCTCGGCTCAGGCTGATGCCCTGTGACAACCTGCAGAGGGCCGGTGCTGATGCCCCCTCAGGGGTCAGACTGGATCTCCTTTACCGAAAACACACGAGAAACCTCGCCTCCTTCGCTGCGCCAATGAGAAGATGAAACAGGATGAGATTAAAGACACCTTTGAAGTGCGGAGGTCGCCAGCTTTCACTCGTGGCGTATTTGTTGTTGTTTTCCGTTAACGTAATGATTAAAAGAATATGTCAAGACTGTCACTGAGAGGAAAAACGGTTTGTATAAATTTAACAATATGCCACAAAGCACAATGTAAAGCAAACAGTCCTCACATGGGGTTTTCTTTTGCATGACTGCCATTTAGAGCTTGAAATGTATGGTATTGCTTTAAGTATTGATGAAATTGGAAATAATTGTTCTTCCAAATTGATGGACTCATCATAAACACGAGTTCCACCAAACAGGCTGAGAAGAATCATTTGGCTTACAGCGCTTTCTGAAAAAAAGGTCTAAATAATTGTACGCTTGTTGGGGTTGGGGAAAAAAAAAAATCCAACCTTAAATCTAAGTAGATTTATTTAGCGGTGGGAAAGCAACACATCCGTCGTCTGTACCTGCTTATCCGTGCTGGGGTCGCGAGGGGGCTGCTGCTAATCTCCAGCAGTCATGGGGCATGAAGCAGGGTACGGCCTGGACAGGTCGCCAGTTCATCACAGAGACACACAGGGCAGAAAGTAACGTGAACTCTCTCATTCCTAAGGGAAATGCGGAGAGACAACTTAACCTGACAGTCGTGTTTTTGGGCTATGGTGGCTTTGCCTACAGCACAGCCGCACATTTGAATTAGTAATCCATAATGACGCTTTTTTAAAGGGGTTCGATGTGGTACGTCTCTTTTTTTTCCTTGTCACTCTTCAAAATGGGAATTACAAAATAAAATGCCATTCATTTTATTTTAAGTGTTCATCGGCATAAATCAGCAACTGGCTGCAAGTAGCTCTCGGCGGAATATCTACCATCTTAGCAACAAAAACTATTTAAAACAACTGAAACTGTGACGGTTTTTCATCCAACTTTACATTAAAAAAAATCTTTAACAAACATTACATGTCAATACATAAAACATTGCAGACTTTAATCAAACATACATAAAAATAGTGAAATAACCGGATACAATGAATGCAACATTCAAATTACAAATTACAAAAAATGCATTAACATTGAAACGCTGGTTAAAGGTTTGGTTGTAGAAAATCCTCAGGCTTAAAACAGCAATTTTACTGAAACAGCATTTCTCTTAACAAACATATTTGCACTTTCCTTTAGTATATTTTTTATTGTATTATTGAATTGTAAATTCATACCCATCTTTACAAGGGATGCAAATAACTGCACACAGTGCTGTTAATGTCATAGAACCAGACAATGAATACTGAAAAACTTGGAAAAAAACAAAAACTACAGAATACACATTCAAAAAAGAAAAAAAAGTAAAACAAAGTGAACAAATCATAGAAAAAAGGTCTCTGTGACAAGATAAAGAGCTCATCGTACGGCTCTTGTCACAGAGCCAGCTGTTTTCAGCTTTGACTAATTTATTTTACAGCTGTTTCCTACCTCAATACATATCTGCCTTGATTAAATGGCATGTTCTCTTGTCTTTGCCATATAAATAAATGGCTAAGAGAGATTATCTTCTGTGTAATGCCATTTATCAGTCCCAGAGAGATACAAAGTCATGGATTGGGATTATACATTTCTAGACCAGCTGATCAAATTTAAAAAAGTAGAATTTGAATATTCAGAATATGAAGAATATTTTCCTCCACTGAACAAATGAACCGAAATGAAATGTTGGATTCTTCAAAAGATTAATTCAAAAACATTTTGTATTACCTGTGTCTGTTTCACATCATGATAATGCTCGCACTCAAGGACTGTCAAGAGACTCGTCGGTGCGGCTTTCGTGCCTCTGCAGAAAGCTTAGGATGTGTTTAAAGGAGCAGTGTATCTAAATCACTGACACCTAGTGGCACAAACTGTGAAATGCATAGTTTCTCACCTTTATCTCCTTTTTTCCTGCTTGTTTAGAAACCAGAAGTCCATTACTACCAGTGGTGTCCCGCTACACCGATACCACCATCAAGTACTCCTACTCCTTTTGTGCTTGATTTTCCTCCTGGGCTACGAGTGGCCACATACCACTCTATACCATGCAGTGTTGCCGTACACCAGGAGGTTGTTTGCTGACCCTCCAAAAGAAAAAGAAGGAGAGAAGATGACTGAAGCTCTAACTGAATTCATCGCCCTCATTTTCAGTGATCAGTGATATTGTTATATGGGATCTAAGTACCAATTTATTAAGTACTCAGTATCGGTACTTGGAATCGGCAAGTATCTAAACCAGGGGTGTCAAGCTAATTTCTACTTTGGCATCATGAAGTCACTAAAAGGGCCGCTTGCATGTATAGAGACGATACTTTTCATTTCATAATTTCATTCCAGTTCACATAGTAGTATAAAAAAATGCTCAGTAACATAAAAGTAGCACCCTTAGGCCCAGTTTATACAGTTTATCTGCAAAAAAAGTTGATATTGGGGTGAGTTACACTTACAGGAGGCACAGTTTTAGCCACTTTATACACTTTAAAAGGATATATGCCTTTTTTTTTTTGGCTCTCGAGGGCCCGATAATTTACCTTGACGGGCCGGATTTGGCCCGCGGGCCTTGAGTTTAACACCTGTGATCTAAACTGATGTACTTGTACTTGTACTCTGGAAAAAAAAACTGGTATCTGGACGTTTCTAATTAAGACACAAGGACTAAAAATAAATCCTGGATGTAAATGACTTAATGTCTGAAAAAAAACCAACAGTGAAAAAAAAAAAGAAACAAAGAATTGGCAACCTGACAAATTAGAGTAAAAAACTTGTTTTCTTATAAAAAAAATATATATATTAATTGAGAAGCAAAAAGCTAATATTTCACTAAATGGCATAAACTGATAGGTTTTGCTTTCTGATCATCTGTTAAAAAAAGAGTTTTTGAAAGAAAAAAAAAACACAAAATGAGATTTGAACTTATTTTGTCCAACAACTGCAACCGAGTAAAATGTCTTCCCCATTTATTTCCCCTGACGCCGTCATTAAAAAGTCATCTTTTATCACATTACATCTAGAAAAGCATTTACAGCATTAGGGGGGACAGGTGAATTTTATGGTCATTGCTCCCATCACGCCGTTGGCACCCCTCCCAAAAAACCTGCCGTACCACAGTGAAAGATTTGATCCCGGAGTCAGCTTCGCTAAAAGCTGTGGAAAACACGAGCGGCTTTACTCGGACCTGTCAGGAAGTGCCGTGAAGAATGTTACTGAAAGCGAAGGCTGTGAATTGATTGCGCTCCGGCCGCTGCCAAAAAAGGCGCTCGGTGTGCCATCCTGTGTTGAGTACGTGTGTGCGTCGGCCTGTCATGCCCCCTATATGTGGAGATATTGGGGGGGACATGGCTAATTAAATGGAGTAAAAGCTGTTGAAAGGGGCTGGACACTGCCAGCACGAGAGGACTTGACACCCATGTGTTTCGAGAGGCGGAGGGGGCAAGCGTGACGGAAGGAGGAGGCCTACCTTACTGCACCCCGCCTGGCTGCAAGAGCTCAGTCATGGGGCAAAGACCCTTTGGGAGCAGGAACAGGCGGTAAACCATATTGTCGGAGGCTGGTGTTTGCATTAACTGCAATTCCAGACACTTTTAGGGCAGTCTTCTCTATATTTTGCCCTATCCAGCGCAGAGCTTTAAACCCCAACACCCTATCCCGCTGTGACACAAACACACATTCCAGGAGAAGGAGATGGGAGCGTGTCAATCGGGAAACAACGGCTGTTAGTTACAGAAAATGCATTACGGCGTGGGCCCCGGCGAAAGAGCGAAGGAGAGGAAGTGGTGAGATTACGCACGGGCCTGTACGAGAAGAACACGGGGAGATTTCCTCCCCCCCTCGCTGCCGTAAACTGTCCAGATTTACAAGGACTCCAGGGATGGGGATATCTCATCCTCGTCCTATCAAACTTTGACAGTTCCTGATTTAAAAATAATCCTAAATCAGCGTGTGACGGATGTCAGTGAGGAGGTCAGAAGAGAAAAGGCGCCCCTATTGCTGTCCTAACTACCTTTCCAGCACTAAACCTGGTAATGTGAACTTAAGTTTAATACTTTACATATGGGCAAAGAAGAATTTATGCTTTTTTTTTTCTTCCTTTGGCAAGAAAGTTTATCTGTTACCTAATGTTTAACATCCATATTATGCTTTTGTAAAGTGCTTTCTTTTTCCCCCCCTATTGTTTAATGTTCTTTACAGCAGTTATAAAACACATCCATACATTTTTTACTGTAGTTTCCCACAAGATTTCTTGCTGGCACCTCAAATAAAGATATGCAAAAACCCTTGAAATAAAATTGTGCTTTAAGAAAAAAAAAACGATTTGTAATAAAAATCGCTGGGGCTGCAATTACTAGCAACCCATACAATTCCTCTAAAATACATTTAATTGGAGCATTTTTCAAGCAATAAAGGTGTCTTGGAACTTTTAATTAGTATGCTGGGACTTCCTGTTTACCTGGGGAAGAAATAAAACGTGACGCAGAGGCCCATTTGTTTAAGCAATTCTTTAATAAGACAGGACGTGACATTCAAGTAAGGCTGATGTTGATTTTACTTATCCAAACTGGCCTATAGCTACTGTTCTTGCAATGATTAAAACGTCTGAGATGAGGGCAGAATACGTGGCGTTTACTTAGAGCTACTTGAACTTTACTCGGATCCATCTTCTTTGGTCAGATGAGACTTTGGTTCAGCTTTCAGGCAATAAACACTTGGAGGATGAGTATGTGGAAAAGCACTGTCTACAGTAATTTAAGGTAGGAGACCTGATGCTGAGGGCCCTTCTTCTCTCCACAGTCCCTGGAAACATATCAGAGTGAACGGCCTCATCAGCCTAACATTGTAAATACAAATCTGGTGGGCTCTGTCAAAAAAAAACCTGAAACTGAATGCTGATTTTGTATCACCACCAGACATGAAAACCATCATTCTTTCACGGCCATTTCTTAGTGTTTTTTTTTTTTTTTTTTTTACCTTTAAAACCTTTTTTTTAATTGGCAAAAAAGCTTGACATTGTACTTCAAGACATGTTTTTCTTCAGAAATGTCAGTTGAAGTGGACACAAGTTGACAAATATACACAATCTGATTGCAGTTTCAGAAATCTTCCATGGCCTAAATGTGTTTTAACACTGTAATCTATTTTTTTCATGGAAAGTACTCCTAGCTCTGGCCGTCTGTGTATTTTCTGCGTCTCCTTCCTCTCCTGTCAACCCATGGCTGGTGATGGTGGACACTGAGCTCATACTGAGCCTGGTTCCCTCAAAGGTTTGTTCCTGTTTAAAGGGAGTAGTTCCTGTTCACTGTCGCCACATGCTTGCTCAAGAGGAGCAATTGAGGGAAGGTCAACAAGTCCATGTAATTAATTAGGCTTATATAGATAGATTTCCCCCCTACTGGCATTGTGGCATTGTTTAAGTTTGAACATGCTTTATTGGAATTGGTTTGAGAATCTAACTGTAATATATTGAAATGAGTGGAATTGATCACAGTTAATTGAGTGGAAGTGTTGTCATAAGATGGCGGAAAAAGTTGATCAAATCAGGATTTTTTACGCTGATATGACCTTTTGCTGACAAAGCCCAATGCCATTTTGATTTTTGTATGAAACTGAATAATAAAATAACAGAAGCACTAAAAAAGCATTAAAAACAATCATAAGCACTGTCAGAAGTAGATAGGATAAGATAAGATAAGATAAGATAAGATAGACTTTATTGATCTCACATTAGAGAAATTCACTTGTCACATCGGCTCAATAGTCAATCAATAGTCAGAAGAAGGTGCCAAAAGTAGGAAAAGGTGCATCAGTTATATACAGTGTATCTTCATATATACAGTGGATCAAAAAGAAAATGAGAAAAAATAATAAAAATACAAAAGAAATCGTAGTAGGCAGATGATGTCATATGTACATTCACAGTTATATATATATTATTGTGACAGATACATTCAAAGAATAATTAGGTTCATTTCAATGCAGATACTGATATAAAGGTAAAAAAAATCTTAAGCAAACAATACTACTACACGTTGCAGACCGACGTGTTCCAGCTTCAGCATTTGCGTGATTACTACCAATGTTTTAACTTCTCTTTTGATAAATTGAGGGATAACTAAGGGAACAACATGCTTTCCAAACATGTTTTAAACTTGATGTTATGACTGAAAGTAACAAAGTTTTAGAAACTTGGATAGATGCTACACATTTCTTGTGTAAGTACCGAAAAACATTCCTCCTTCAGCCGCTTGTTGAAAACTTCCCCCTCATCTGGTGAAGATATTTCTCCCTTTATTCCACAAGGCAGTAAATAACAGTAAATAACTGTCTCCATTCTCCCTTGTTCCAGCTACTGCTGCGCTGATGTATGATTTTTTTTTTTTTTTTTTTATTGCGCCGGCGGCATCACCCTAAACCGGATGTTGCTCACCTGCCTCTCCTGTGATCACCGCAGGCCTCTGAAGACCCCTTGAAGAGAAACAGGAAGCACTTCATGGCTCGGGTCGCGACCCCTCTCACTCAGCCCCATGAGTCAAGGCAGGGCCCACCCCGGCGAAACACGGGAAAGTTCCGGTCCCATCAACAAGGTGTGGAAGGATATTCACGGGGGGAGGAGGCGCACGGGGCTTCACTCCGTCTCTCTGAGCGTTCGGGAGTCAGACAGCGAGGGGTGCACATCTGTGGAGCGGTAGCCGTGTAATACTATTACACACACGGCCCGGCGAGGCACATCTAAATGACGCTACAGCTGCATGCAGTACAAAGCTGGACATCTGATTTAAGGCTGTTAAACAGCGGGAAACTGTATACAACGTGGATGCCTGTAGTAAAACTGTATTTAAACACCTTTTGCGTTTGGTCCTAATTTAGATCACTTATGTTCTTTCTGTGAAGCATTTTGGGCTTAATGCCGGCTCTGATGTGCGAGTCAGCATTACCGCTGCAAAAACGGATCTAAAAACAAGTAAAATGTTCTTAAAGTTAGTCTATTCGTCCTTGATTTAAGCCAGTAAATAGGATTATCTGCCAATGGAATGAGTATCTTTGCCGCTAAAATAAGATAATTAGACATCCTGCACTTGAAATAAGATGATGGAGATGAATTGTTCCTATTTTAAGTGGAAAAATCTTACTTCCATTGGCAAAGCATATGCACTCATTTCAAGAAGATTTGACTTATTTTTAGTTCTGTTTTTGCAGTGCATTAACATGTTGGACATGTTAAATGGCTTTCTAAGTCTCCAATGATCTTGTTTTTGCTGTAAAACAGGAAAGTGAGATATCAGGCAGAACTAAATATATTGCAAAAAAACAACACAATGAACACAAAGGGCCGGCTCAGAATAAGTGGCTGTGCCTTGAAAAGCAACAACGCATGGAACGAAAAAGTCAATCTAATTTCAGAAAATTAGGAACTTTTGAATATATATAGAGAGAATATAGAATAGAGAGAGAGCATATAGAAAAAAAATGTGTTTTCCTTTTAAATGTACATCTTCAGTCATGTTGTATAATATGGTCATTTCCAGTCTGATGCTTTTCAGTGAAAGGGCAAATATCATGCTTTCACATCCTTCCTTTTCACATTCAGACCCTTCAGTTCAGGTCTATAAAAAGTGAAACTTCAATGCTTTGGTCTGAATTCTTCGTCAGTGAAGAGACCCCTCGTGTAACCCTTTACCAGCCGCCTCTGAGACCGCGTCGTCTTCATCGCGTTTTGATGCGGCCCTGCGCTCCGCCACCACCTTCCACAGCGATCCACTCCGCAATCCAGCCGCTTCACCATTTTTGTAGTTTAATGGCTGAAATACTATTATCTAACCCAAAAGAAACATTTTAGTCCCAAGTTTGTTAAAAGATGTCAGCGGAAGATGTTTCCATTTAGCCTTACATGTTCGAGCCAGAGTCTGACCCAGAACAAGAGAAAACAATGCTGCTTATATCAAAATGCTGCTCGAAATAGGCCCTACAGTTGTGCTCTAAATAAACTACAGCACACAGCAAGTGCTATGATAGCTAAAATAAAGTGTTGAAATTTCAGAGCTATCAGCAGCGCAGCGCTGTGCTCCGTCCTTCGTTTCCATACTCGGAAGGAACTGAGCCCTCGATCAGACGAAGTCCCTTTTCATTACTGGCAAAAATTACTGAAGCTTTCATCCATGAAGGAGGACTTTCCCCACCGATGCGGGTACACTCCCACAGAAAATAAAGTTTAACCAGGCACTTCGACAAGGTTCTGATAACACCCAACAATACAGCGTATAGACGTGTTCACTGACGGCTTCGGCATGCTTAAACATGGCGAAAACAATGGTGGGACGCTGTAATGGAGATAGGTTCCATTACGTCAGGAAATTAGATTATTGGTTTAGTTACAGACCAAGCAGTTGAGTTGTTTTCTTTTTTATTGTATTTTTATTTAGATATTTAAATATAGCTTCTGTGTCTAGGAAGTGTAAATATAAATGTCAATTTATGCTTCCTTAAATTTCTGGTTGTTTGATTTCTTGCTTTAACAATAAAGCTTGTTTAGTTAAAATCATTGACCTCTTCCTGGTTTGGCTCCTCAGCAGGGCCTGGCAGCAGAATGGAGAAAGAAGCTGCAGGCATTGCTGAAAAGCTGCTGGAGCAAAGCTTTGGATGGAAGGTAGAGCTTTAAGGAATTATGTTATTAAGTATTCTTTTGATTGACTTTAGATTTGTTTAATTAAAATGATTTGTATTTATGCAGATATTTATTATGTTTCATTTATTGTCTTGGCTGTTAGTTTTGTGGAAGTATTGTTTATTTCTCATTTTCTGATCATCCCCTTTATTGAGTCCTTTGAGCAAGACACTCAGGTTACACTGGTATAAGACATTGTTGTCGGTCAGGAGGGTATTGGTGCAAGTTTTTAAACTTTAAGCCACCTCCAATGTAATTTATTGTCATGCCTCTACAGTCGACTTTGAGCCTCTACCGGCCAAATGCTGACAGACGCTTGTTACATTATTCAGACGTTCCACGAAAAGAGCTGAAAAACAGAAAAATCGGAACGCTAGCAAAATATAACCCACAAAGAACCCAAGCACGCAAACAAAGGTATTTAGGACTGAAAAGTGTTTTTTTTTTGCATGTTATGTCCCTTTTGAACATCAGCAAAAATCTTATTAAGGTTAAACAAATGTTTCTTGGTATAATCTTCAATTTTTGACATTGGGGTAGGAACTGGATTCTTGGCCAAATCTGCAAAAACAAACTATGGCAAGTATAGTGCACACTACATACTTTACTTTCTTATTGGGATTAGATCATAAAAATAATCAATAAACTGTTTTGCAACTAGTTGGTGTCTGTTTTTAATGGAATAATCCAGGAATTGTGATATGAGGTTGTGTTGAAAGATCATCTTACTTCCGGTAGGGGATTAATTTTGTTCAAATCCAGATTATTTGGTCCCAGAGATTGAGGCTAACAGCTAGCCGTCCAGTCTAAAAAAATGGCTAACAGTTTACATCAAAGCTGTTCCACGAACATTTCAATCATCTTGACATTTACACAAGACTGCAGCTGTTATTATGAACACCAGAGGTGCCCAAACCCAGATGCCAAGAGCTACTATCCAGCAACTTTTATGCTACATGCAAAACCTTCTAATAACAGCTCCTAGCTCCTGTTCCTAGAGCTTTTCATGAGGTCAACAGAAAAAAGAGCTTTGGACTGCTGTGCCAATTTTGGACAACCTTTAACTCCAACATTACTTGACAGAAACATTCGTTCTAGCTCAAGAGGTTCCCGTGCTATAAGAGCTACAGAGGCCCCTTTTTCCTATTTTCTTATTTAATGACGGCACTATTCGGACAGCACTTATTATGGCGAAGACTGATGTTCTTACCAATTAGACATTTTTAGATGCATCCCTGCCCCTACACACCTGAATCAAATCAATTCATTTGATTGAACGGCTCATTGCTGATGAGGGAATTCAGCTATTTGATTCAGGTGTGTCGGAGCAAGGATGTGTTGACAATTTGCCGGACGGTAGCTTTTGGCACCCCCTGATTTACTTAGTAGGTGGCGAAGCACCACTAATGATCTTCCTGTCTGACACGTGCACTGAGAGTTGAACATGCAAAGTATTTCCAGTCAGGATATCTGTCTGGTAAAAAAGTAAAGCGGTAAAAAGGACTGAAAAGTTATAGCAGTTTAAGTAAATTCTGTTTAGCACTATTTTTATCTGGTAGTTACTCTGACCAGTTATCCCCAAATTAACCCATTTCAAACCCACACGATGACATTTTGTCCCCTATAATACTCGTAAAATTTACTGAAATGTCATATCAGTTTATTTATCTTGGTAGTTGAGTAATTTGTTGAATTAAAAAAGGAAATAACATGTTTCTCGGCTGGTCTGGGAACGCCTTGGGGTTCCCCCAGAGGAGCTGGGGAGAGGAAAGTCTCCCTACTAAGGCTGCTATGGATGGATGGATGGATGGATGGATGGATGGATGGATGGATGGATGGATGGATGGATAAAGGTAAATAATGAAAAATATTCATAATCATAATATCAGATTCATAATCAAATCTTATCAGACTTATGACTTAATTTATTTGCAATGATTGCTGCACTGACCCTTTTCGGGGAAACTTGACTCTTATGAAATATCACAGAAAAAATGTCCAGTGATCAAACAAAAAAATATACCCATATACAGATATATATCTGAGTACATACAGGTACGTCTTTTAATTCATCCATTTAGATTTAGGAGCTGAACTATCTCTGAATTATCTCTGTTATATTCAATTCAATTTATTTATATAGCGCCAATATTCTTTTCATTACCGACTGTTTCCAAATGTAATACTGTCTGTGCTGCATTTTACTTTTTTTTTTTCTTTAAAATTTGTATTCTGTACCACATCCCCCCCATAATAGTGCTCCGATGTGATGATGCAGTAAATTAAACACGATCTCTATTAAAGGATGTCCTGAGCATATCCCCTTGCTGGCCATTTTGCATTTCTATCGCGACATGACTCTGACCAGGTTGCCTTCCCTTTATGCATATTAAAATGAAGTGAAGCCCAGATTTCCTGAGCACGTCCCCTCATGTAACATGACAAGTTTGGACTTGCCAGGAAAAAACAAAAAACAGAACCAAACACACCATTTGGTGCCTCACAGACTAAATTACTTTTCAGTAAGTACATTTTCTCTCTGTTTATCCTCACACAACTATAGTTGCAATCTTTTTGAAGGATTGAAGCTTTTTGGCCAAAACACGAAGATGATGTCATGCGAGCAGCGAACCCTCTAAAAGCTCAGCTCACATCTGATTTTTCACTTTAAAAGACGGATGTTATGGGTGTAAATGGAAGAAAAACGGAAATCATCGGGCTTAACAAAACAAAGCTATCCTCCTTCCAGTGTAATTTTCTCCGTGACCATCTGACAACATTATCTCCCCTCTCTTGCCGGCAACTTTTCAGATAATCTTTGCTTAATGGGCTCCTCTCTGGAGGAATTATGCAGCCATCTTCCTCTGACTGCAGCCAGGTTTATTATAACGTGCCTGAAAAATGTGTGAAATCAGTTCTTGGCAGCAGGGCACTTTCACTCATAATAAGACTCAAGTCTATTTAAAACATGCTGGCTTCAGTTATCACAATGTTTCCAGTTAGAGATTTTCCTAATAAACATTATTTTTACGTTAACTGTAACATCCACAACTCTATGCAGTTAAACACATGCTGATCATATAATAAAGCTAAACAAATGACCTCCAGTTTCTTCAATTTCCTTGAACGTCTTTAAGATGGCACATGACCCAGCTGATACCTAATGTTGTGTTTAAAACAAAAATGTCCTTCTGTTTACACAGATTATTCAATGTAAACACTTTCTTCTGTATTTAGATACATTTCAAATGCTTTTAGCTTGTTTTAGTCTAATAAGTATAACAAAAATTGATTTTGTACATGTAAAATCCTCTTTATAATGCCAAAGTTGGATTTTTGGGACAAAATTGATTTAACATACCAAAGGGGAGCTTAGAATTATTATTTATAGTAGCACATAAAATAACAACACAGCTAATATTAAACTTATACTCTTTTTTTTTATATTTTTTTTTACCCATTGAACAAAAATCTGATTAAAAAAAACAGCTGAATCTTCTTCAAAAACATCAGTTGCATGTATTATATAAAGTGACATCTTTCATGTAGGCTGTGTTGTATATAGTTTTTTTTTTAGCATCAGTTCTTAGTTTCGTTTTAAATGACAAGCAGTTATTTGCATTGGACTTTATTTTAATTCAATTTTATTTATATAGCACCAATTCACAACACCTGTCATCTCAAGGTACTTTACAAAGCCGAATTCAATAAAATCATACAGACAGATTGGTCAAAAAGTTTCCTATCTAAGGAAACCCAGCAGGTTGCATCAAGTCTTGACAAGCAGCATTCACTCCCCTGAAAGAGCGTAGAGCCACAGTGGACAGTCGTCTGCATTGTTGATGGATTTGCAGCAATCCCTCAAACTGAGCATGCATGAAGCGACAGTGGAGAGAAAAGCCTCCAGCAGAACCAGAAGCAGGCTCAGTGTGAACGGTCATCTGCCTCAACTGACTTGGGGTAGAGAAGACAGAGCAGAGACACAAAAAGCACAGAAGCACACATTGAGCCAGGAATCCTTTCTATGTTATATGGTAATGACAGATGATCCATGGATGGTGTCACAGCTAACAGAACGCCAGACCAGGTGTACCTACTATGTAGGGAAAAAAAAGACGGAGAACAAAAAGTTTAAAATTGTAAACGACAGACAATACGAAATCGGGAAACAGTAGGACAACTCAGCAGTGAGAGAAATAGGCCCTGATGTCCTCCAGCAGCCTAAGCCCATAGCAGCATAACTATAGAAGTAGCTCAGGGTAACTTAAGCAACGCTAAATATAAGCTTTGCCAAAAAGGAAAGTTTTAAGATTATTTTTAAAAGTAGGCTGGGTGTCTGCCTCATGGACCAAAACTGGGAGTTGGTTCCACAGGAGAGGAGCCTGATAGCTAAAGGATCTGCCTCCCATTCTACTTCTAGAGACTCTAGGAACCACCAGTAGACCTGCAGCCTGAGAGCAAAGTGCTCTGTTAGGAATATATGTGGTAATTAGAGCTCTGAAATATTTATAGGCATCACAGTGAGGGGGATTAAATACAAATGCACACATCACTTTACAGATGTTTTTATTCATAAAACACTTTGAAAACAATAATTTTCCTCCTACTTCACAATCATGGGGTAAGTTGTGTTTGTCCATCAAGTAAAATAACCAAATCCATCTGAATTTTTTTGGTTGTTACATGTCAAGATGTAAAAATACTTAAGAGGTGTGAAAGCTTTTGCAGGGCACTGAGTGAACTAACAAGGAAATGGAGAACTGGGTGATTTTGCATGAATGCAACCATGCACAAGCTGCTCTTTGCCATTCCTATAGTTTTTTATTGATAGATTATACGTTTAATGCCAAAATGAAAATATATTTTTTAAAAAGCTCCCTTTGTGCATTCACAAATAGGAGAAAGGTTCTGTAAATTTCATACTGTGTTTCAAAGAATCTCTCTTAACGGTAGATCAGTCCAAGCACTTACATAGAAAAGCACCTAATTTAAACATTTTAAGTAGGTTCATTTTTAATTTTTAGGAAAAACCTTCTGCTTTTATTGTCGCAACGCCACATATTGCGTAATCCTATCATGTATCCACCTTAGGAATCCTCTTTTTAACAAATGAGCTGGCCTTTCTCCAGCTAAATTTATGCCTTGCCAGTTCTGGTATCTGTCCTTTTGCCAGCTGTTTTCTTTCCTGAAGTAAATCTCTATAAATCAATGGGAGTTAATCTGCTGAGAAGACTGTGTGCTCACCCTGGTTATGGGTGCACTCCTTCCCCATTGGTTACAGAACATCCATCAAGTGCTCAATGAAGGCTCCACGGAGCAGAGACACCCGCAGTCCCCTTGTAACCCCCGTCACCCCACCACCCCCTCACCCCCCCGTCGCCACCTCTCACTTTTTCATATTCTTCTCCTGATAACTGGATTATGAAAGCTGAATTGTTCTCGTGATAAAGAGTAATTGCTTCATGATTGGGATCAGTCGTTATCTGTTGCTGAGTCTCACACGCTTCAGCTGCTTCATCTTTATCTCGGTGTCCTTTTGGCCTCATCTCAAAACATTTCCTCCTGCAGCGCCGTCTCTTGGGCGGCGGTGTCTCTCTGCGTTGGAAAGTTGATCTGATCGCCCCATCATTCATCATGTAACTTTAACTCCGAGGGCACAGTGCGGCGAAGGAAAAAACCTTCGCAGTGACATAAAGCCACGGCCGCATGGGTGCAAATCATCTCCGTACTCTGTATTTGCTGAAAGAAGATGTTTTTTTTTGTGTGCAGGAATGTCTGGGTGGATGAATCTTACCTGCCATGATGGTTTCAGTTACACACAATCCAATCCTGCACACTGCCTTATTGTTTTATTAAAATGTTTAAAGGGGGCCTCATCGCATTTTTTGGAGGTTTCTGACATGCTGAGGCATGTTAAACCAAAAGAGGAGAAAAGCCACTCTACATGAACCCCAAACGACCCCTCTAGGCTAACCCGAACTATCCTACAACCCCTTCTGCTTAAACATGCATCCTAAATCTCCATCAAAGCCAAAATATGAAAAAAAAAAATACCCCTCCAGTCAGAAGTTTACATCTTCTCATCAGTGACATAAATGTCATCTTAATGTTTTGGATTTTCAGGATGCATTTGAACTATAATTTTTTTCTGGAGTAGAAGATTAAATTTACCGTATAACTTCTTTAAGGCAAGCAGTCAAAATTATAGATACATACACAATACCATACTGTCAGAAGTATTCATTTGTTTTCACAACACACTTAGGGGACAAGGTTTAGGAATGTCTTTATGATGATTTTTAACCATTATTCCTGAAGCGCAATTGTAAGGCAATACATTGAATTTGGATGAAACAGCCTGGCTTGCATTTCGTCCAATTCCAATCTTTTCACCCACAAAAAAAAAAAAAAAAAAAAAAACTAAATAAAACATCCAATTTGTGCCACCTCCATATGTGCTACTATGGTAAATCAAATACGTATGGGATATTTTTCAAAGCATCTGAAGTCTGAGCGGTCATGTTGCATTTCATCTGTCTTTTACGTCACTGTCCTGGATCTCACTTCGAAACAGAGAGACACCGGAATCTGCAATTGCATTTTTTTGTTTTTATTGAACACTTCTGGTAACAATTACATCTGCCTTTACTTCTGTAAACGGTGCGCTGCTATGTGACGTCTACTTCTGTTCGCCTTGAGGTCTTGAACCGTTCAGACAGGACTCTGATGGTGGTCGCGTTTCATTAGCAGTATGAATGACCATGCAAAAAATAAAATAAAACAAATTTTAGTGAAATACTGGAATTGCGCATCAAGACCTGCAGTGTGAACAAAGCATTGGATTCAGCTACTCAGGTTTGGAAACCAATTTCATGAAGCTCTTTGCACACTGTTCTTGTGCTAATCTTAAGGCCACATGGAGTTTGGAAGTCTGTAGCGACTGACTCTGCAGAAAGTTGGTGACCTCTGCACCACAATCTGTGATTGTATACAACCTACCACATGTTGCCTGAGGTTCTATCATTCCCACTCACTTCCACTTTGTTACAATACCATTATTGCTTGACTATGGAATATTTAGTAGCGAGGCCATCTCCCCACTGGACTTATTGCATCATGGCCTGAATACCAGTGGTAAATTACTTGAATGGGGAAGGACATTTCTTTGGCAATAGGTTGAATATACATATTCACTCACACTAATATCTGGTAAATATCCCTTAGGAAGTTGTCTCCCAACGACACACCTTTGTAACCTTCAACAGCTTTTATGTATGATGAAATACGCTGTAGTGTGCTTGATAGAGACCAAAACCAGTTTTACAGTGTATGCTTGAGTTCATCGTCCTGTTGATTCAGCAGTCTCACCCAAACTACCCCCTCCAATAAAATAGATTTGGCCTGTATGTTCATGGACCTTCAAGGATCAAGCTAATCATTAAGTGTCACTGTTCACCCTGGAGCCAGCTTTACACCATTCCATGAGAGAGTGCCAACCAAGAAAGAAGCCAAATCTGCTCCAAATCTGGCATCTTTAAGATGAACCGAATTGTGCAGGTGTCCCCATGGTCGAGAGAGAGGCCTTCTGGAAAACTGTTTTAAGTCCCCAGGAGACAAATATTTAACTGCAACAACAAGAAGTATGTTCCAAAGAGCCGTTGTGAGGCTTGAAAAACTTTACTTCCTGTCAAAACGTACAGTGAGTATTTTCAAGAAGTACCAAGGAATAAAACAGTTCCACCATCAGGCCAAGGAACTGTTTTGTTGATAGTGGTGCTTGAATGGAGTGGGGGAACAATAAAAAAGGCAGAATACTTTCTAAATTTAGGCGGAAATAATCTGGTGCTTCAACCGGACAGCGACCCAAAGTCCTCCTAAAATGTTTGGCTGTCCCAAGTCCCAGACCTCAACTCCATCAACAATGTATGACCTGTGAAACCAGCCATTTTAAACGAGCAACACCAATTCTGGGAAGTAGTTTCGTGCCTGAAGCTTGCTGATGGCCACGGAGAGTGTGTGGTTCAGTTTCAACTGAGCTAAGTGAGATTTATCCAAATAGCGGTGGGGGTATTTGTATCAATTTAAGCCTGTATGTTCAAGTTTGAGTCTGTGTGAACTAAAATACACTTTGGATTCAAACTTGTGCACCTAATATTTGTTTCAAAAACATCGTAGTTGTATGTTGCTAGGTTACTCATTCCGCACTTCAAAAAGAACCGTTCAAATAAATAATTTAAAATCTAAAAACATTATTATGCTGGAGTCATGCCATTGAAGAGTGTACTGCGTGTAAAGTTATGATTCGAGCTAACAAAGAAACGTCATTAGACATTATGCCCATGGATGCTGTTGTGGATTTTTGAATGAAATTGACCCTGGGGGAGCGTCTCCTTTTGTTCCCTGCCTTTCGCTGGCTCACACAGTACAGACACACATGCAAAACCAACAAAGACCGCACTGTGAAAACCTTTTTCCGATAATGGCAGAAATGCCCTTTGAAGTAAGAAAAATAAACTTGTTGAGAATTGCTGCGGCTACATCACCACAAGACAACTTGATACGGACGGAAGAGTCTTTTGCCATCAATGGATGACAGCTTTTGATGTTTGTTTATGGTTTAAGCTAATAGATTTAAACATTTTCTCATTATCAGACTCTGGAACCCAAATTAAATCCCTGCAGTATTTTTACTAGCATAAGGTTGAAATGTAGATAAGGATTAGATATAATCCAAAGTGAAATCGCTGAAACGGTAAACCAGTAGGGAATGAGTTATGGAGGAATCAGTGGCTTGGATTTCATGCATGCCTGTAAAACAGCCGTAGGCCTGCATGTGATTCACGTAAGTCAGACGGCTCACACTTTATTACAAAATGTAATTGGAATTCGTATCTGTCCTCTGAGCTCATCACTACTTGCTGTTATGCGTTCATTTAGAAACTCGGACTCATGAGGAACATGTTTTTCCTCGGAGAGCCTAGAGGTGGATGCTGGGATCGAGCCAGACTGAAAACAAGTAACGAGTGATGCAGCAGCAAATAAATGCCTGAAGGAGAGAGGAGAAAAGTGCATCTCATTGATTCCTGAAGAAAAGCAATGACTTACACGTCGTTATTGCTCTATTATAGAGGAGCAGATGTATTTATTTAACATATTTACATTGTTTCCGTCACTGTGAATGTGTTGATTTTTAGACTAATTACTGTTTGTGTCACAGAAACATCTACATGATGAACAAGACTCCTCAGAGCATTCTGGCTTAATTTGTTTTAGAACATCACAAAAGGTCGAAGGGTAAAAAACAAGGTATCTATCTTGAAAATCAGAGTAAAACTTTATTTGAAACACTATAGATTATATTGCTGTGACTGTACTGATGCTAGTTACTCAGAAAAGGAAATAATGGCCATCACAGTTGAATCAGGTCAGTTTGTGTGGCTCATTATAGTATTTTCAAGGTTATGTGGTGAGATTGTGTGTAGTCAGTATCTTATCTACAGAAGAAAGGTCTCTGAATTTCATTGCTTCGATTAAAAAAGATGAAATTTGGGCCGTAGGCACCAGCTATTAGCTAATCACAGGGTGGTCAAGTCCAGAGCGATAATCTACCCGGTTAAAACAAATCCAAACTGAAAAGTTTGCAAGCAGTTCCTGCAAAGCTAATTTCTACTTTTTTGACCACAAAGATATTTTTTGTATTAGATTCTGAGGGTTTTGCAAAACAGAATACGTTCAGTGTAATTTGGAACAGTAACGAGCTATAACACCAACAATTTAGTGAACAGATTGTGAGACCATATTGGGTCAAGCTGCTGTTTTATTGAATTTTTATTGAATTTTGTGCCACATTACTTTCAATCAGTTATCACGTTCCAATATATACACATTACACATGGTAGCTAAAACTGATAGCAGTGTCAGAACACATTATATTATAGAATTTTTCAGTTCCATTTATTTTTGACCAGTTATTGTAGTTTCTGCTGAGTTTTGCAACAGAGACCACAGAAGAAGAGCTGATCAGATTCACTAAACTTAACGTATGCTGACTCCTGGTTAAAAAAAAAAAAAAAAAAAAAAGCTAAATAGTTTAAAAGAATAAATTAAACTACACCTAAATAAATCTGACTTATTTAAATGAAAATGTCTTTAAAAAGTTCATCATACACGGTGGAAAAACAAATTTTACTTCCCAGGTACTCTAGGCCAAACTCTCTCATCAGTATTGGCGTATTAGTCTGGGTAACTCATGCATCTGGAGGGCGTAAGTAAACACATTTTACTGACTGATTTCATGTTTTCTGGGATTTGCACACACGCGGTGAGCTTTGGATTTTCATGCTTTCCTGCTCCAGGGGAGATCCTTGCTGTGACATCTTCCAAGTTGAGCCTCTTTTCTTATTCAAATCGCTGCCTCTCCCCTGAGCCAGGAGGCTGTTTGTGAAAGCATGGTCTGTGGGGACCACACAGGGAGAAGGAATCAAGAAAAACATGTCCGACAGAAACAACCAACAACCGCTGCCGTCACCTTTCATCTTCCTCAGGACGGGACAGAAAGCGTAGGTCGGGCAACAGGATCTTCTCTGGAAACGTGGATGACTAAACTCTTGAGTTATGAATAAAGCGATGGAAATACTCTCTTTTGTTACGAGCGGACGCTGCGAGCAGGTCGGCTCTGGACGGAAGTGGGTAGAGTGTCCATGTCTGTAAAATTGTATTCAATAAGCATAGTAAAAGAAAAAAGTAGTCATCTAGGAAATTACTCAAGAAAGAGTTAAAGAGTGCAGTCCTTAAAGTACTTAAAAAAACATACTCAAATAAATGTATCTGAGTACATTTAAACCTATTACCACCCTCTGCTTCTAGACAGTAGAGCCGGGGGGAAATAAGGGGAAATCACCAGTATGAGATGACTCAATTCCTCTGTATTGTTCATCATCCTTATATCCTTTCATTTGAGAGCCGTGAAGAAATGACTCAGAAGTCAAACATGACCCCTAAAGGGAGTCACTGGCAAAGAATGTCCAAATGAGCAAAAGCATCGCTGTCATCAGTGCTGCTTTTTGTAAAGTAACATCTAAAATCCCCCCAAAGTGGCTAACATGGAGATTAAATCGACATTTTAAACATTTTTTATTTATTTTTTTGCTGACTACATAATCTGGTTTGTGGGAAACTGGAAAACTGTCTAGAAGACGATTTGTTTGGGTAATTTGACTGGCCGGAGGGTTGTTTAGCCTCAGCGATCTGTGATCGGGGTACGGTGATTAGTTAGGGGAGTCAGAGATGAAGAAGGGGCAGCGCAAGGTTTCAGCTTCCCACCGGTGTGAGCGGTGGGTGGTGAAGAGATAAAACACAAGGGACGCTCCCGGCATTGTTTACGCTGCTTGTTTGTCTGCATCTACGCAGGAGTGTGTGTGTGTGTGTGTGTGTGTGTGTGTGTGTGTGTGTGTGTGCAGCCCTTATGTCTCTGCAGTTTAGCATCGGGATGCTAAAACCTCCCACCTAGAGAATGAAGGGGAATAACACAGCTTTTGTTGAGTCAACATTTGCAGTCAAGACATCCGGTCTATGAAACGGGTTTTTCTGATTATTTCTTTCTGCAAATACAACGAAACCGCAAAAAAAAGAAAAGAAAAAAGAAATCTACCTGAAGATGCACACTAGAGAAGACAAGTATGTCCTCCTTGCTGGGGGTCCATGAGTGAGTATTGGGGGGTCCTGCCCCACCTGTTTCCCTGCCCCAAGCAGCCAGGGTCAGCCACCAGAGAGGTGGTCCTGCTTGGCTCTATCCACACAACAAGCCCACCATATCAAGGCTAAACAGTGTGAAACAACACATTAACTAGCGGCCTGTCCAAATGTCAGCCAGGACAAGTGCTTGCTTTAAAAACGACCACCACTGATCCATTTGTCTTGCTGTGTGGTCCCCACGTTAAACTTAAGTCGGATTTTGTTGTCGTCGTCGTTGATTTGTTGTGAAAATCTGCATAAAAGACTCAACTGTCTAATCACTCTTCTGGAAATGTCAAAGCTGGATCAGTGAACCTCATGGATATTCGGGGAATCTTAACCATTACATGCATTAGTGATGCATTAATGCTGAAAATGCTTCGATAACAATGCTGGTGTACGGGCAAAGAAGGAGAATCGTGTTGGATGTTTGGAAGAAGAATGGATTTAGACACATTTTTACCTCTCAAATGTTGGCAGATTTTTAAACAGACATTTTTTTTATACAACTTTACATCCGCTCAGTACAATTCTCCACAGATTAGCATTAAAACCCAACTGATGTTGCCAGTGTTGATTCATATCAGTCTAAAGGTTGTTTTATAAACCTGCCCAATAAGATCGCTGTTAAATAAAATGCTCGTGTACACGTCAGCCACACACACAGCACCTTTAGACAGTGATCTGAAGGTCAGGTAGCCATCAATAATGGTAATATGACATCACTGAAGAATTGCGACGCAGCAGGATTCTTACAAAAAATATTAAAGATCCCAGTCTGAAGGCAATCCATCTATCTAACATAAAAAAACAAAATATAAAAAATAAAATAAAAAAAACTTCAGCTTCCAATTAGTTAAGCAGGGATCTGACTTTGTTGGGATCAATTGATAAAAACTGGGTGAACGAATCCAGCCTTCACCTCAACAACTTTTTCAGGTTGTTTATTCAGAGGATTTCCCACACGGTTTTAATCTAGAAAAAGACAAACGCAAGTTTTTTTTATCCCCCCGCAACTGCTAAACCTGCATGCATGCGGGAGGCAAATAATCGCAACAGACTAAAATAAAACATAAGCTAAAATTTAAAAGCTTTTGACACCAAAAGGAGCTTTAAAGGACTTGTTTAACTTTAGTCTTCATGATGTACAAAGTAGCAAAACAAATACGAAACCGAGACACAAAAAAAAGGCATTCAAAACAAACACCGCATGTACGCAGGTAAGGCACTCAAGAGCCAAAAAAGAACCAGGGAATAAACATAACACATTTTACCAGGTTAGAATAATCAAAATGCAGAAAACGTAACTAAATTCAGTTTATGTACATAGTGCCAGTTCCTAACAGATGTCATCTCAAGAAACTTTAGAAGATAAATAGGTCCAAATCATGTTCAGCTTAACAGTACTAATTTCAAATAGACACTGAGAACAAAGTAGGGAGACACTAAAAAAACTAACCAAAAAAAACAGAAACACTCGGCCAGGGGTACTTTCTATGAAAAGCCGTTATACACTGGACCTGTCACTGACTCTCTCCAAGAAAGAAACAAGGCAAAACACACCAACAGGTATAAATGTGGATGTTGCTTTCAAACAGAAGGTGTTATACCCCGAGAGCTCAATTATCTGTGACTGTGTTGTCAACTTGTAGCGGAGACGGAGTGAGCAATACCTTCTGTAAAAAGGAAAACAAACAGAATGGACAAAATAATGGCAGCAATCACTCCAGCAGTGACTTTGTGCAGAAAAGTAGAACTAAACACAGAAGAGCTGGGCCAGGAATACTTTCTATGGAAAAAAAAAAGATTATAGCTGAGAACAAACATAAACCACGGCAGCAATCTTATTTCAAATTTTCCAAAATCAATCCAACACAAGGGCAGCAGTGCTATTTAATAAAGTTATTGCTCTCCCAAAAA
Organism: Fundulus heteroclitus; assembly: GCF_011125445.2. NCBI lineage: Eukaryota > Metazoa > Chordata > Actinopteri > Cyprinodontiformes > Fundulidae > Fundulus > Fundulus heteroclitus. The sequence goes on from NC_046377.1 coordinate 18,487,346, forward strand.
TAATGTATTATTCTATGGGCTATTTAGGCTTTTAAAGTACGAAAGGTTCGATTGTTTTACTGCTTCTTACACGTTGTCCCATATAATTTCACTCCTAATTTCACTCAAACATTGAATAACCGAGAATGGAGGATGATGCAGTTTTTAAAAAGCACAAATATTTAGGCAGAATAACCTTACAGGTCCTGACATGGGGGCAACCCATGCCTTCAGATAATTAGCTTGCACACGACAGCCCAGAGTTACATAGTGCATCTTGTTTTGTTACATCTTCCAAACTGATGTTGCTTTGTTTGTGTTGGAATCCACAACGATTTGGATAGCTTGTCGGATATTTGCCGTTAATATAAAGTATCACCACGTGTAGACGTTGTTTGCTTCCTCTTGTCAAGTACATTTCCAAGGCAAGTCAAACCAGGGCAAGAGGTTTCCTGATTCTTATATAGACAAGCTGATTATGGGATGGTCCATTTCCAATGCACTTTGTAATTTTCCTATGGTGATTTAATTCCAGTTACTGATGGGTTTAAGCCTGGAGTAGAAGCTAGGGGGTTGTGCAGTTTGAGCCTCAAGGGGCGCAGAGTGCTGGAGCTCCTTTGCCAGGGGCCTAATGGATGTTTGTAATGTTCATATGGACTTTGATTATTTTGAAGGTTTCTTTTATTTCCTTTTCCACTGTTTTTAGTAAATATTTTACGCTCCATTCTTTGCACAGTTCCCTTTCCCTTGCTGGGAAGGCAAAAAAAAAAAAAGGAGAACAATCTATTTAAATGTGTGGCCAAATCCTACAGGTACAATAGACAGCTCAACCTTTCCTCTAACTTGCTAAAATTCTGTTAGGTTTTGTATGATCTTCCCGGAAGAAGAACTAATCATTTCTTATCAGGAACATCGAAAACACAATGATTCCAATTTTCTGAACTCTGCGAGGAAAAGAATCTCACTTTTTCTTTTACCTCTCCAAAGCGTTAAGGGACTGTGGGGAAATATATTTCTTATCACACGGAGACAGTTTCGAGCAGCAAGGGAAAAAAAAAAAAAAAAGTTAATTTAAGAGCAGAGGATGCAATTAAACTCTACATGTCTTGCGTCACTGACAGCGTCGGAGGGAAACTGAATTTAAGAAAAGTAATACGTGAAGCAAAAATGCAAACTCGGTTAAAAGCGATGCATTTTATTTATCTTTCCCAAACTTTGACACGCACATGCATCTTTGGCATTGGAAGTCCAGTCCTGCTGAGGATCAGCATCGCGACACTTTGGTAGTATTGTGCAACCCAAACCCTCACTACTGTTCCACACATAAATCTCGCAGAGCGTGACTAACCCGGCGGTAACAAGATCTGGGGACTGGCGGTCCCCGTGGACCCCGGCCTGCATGTCAGTGTTTCAGACTGCAGCGCTGCAAGAAGCGGCCCCAGAACCTCCCCGGGCCCCCGGACACCCTGTGAAACCAAACAGTGAGGTCAGCCCTGGGCTCCCATCTCACTGTGAGGATTACACAGTCTCATATGCACACACAAAGAACTCGCACCGCCAAGACTGAACTTGGATTAAGTCATTAAGAGCAACGATCCACTAAAACCTCAGCCTGGGGCTTTTTCAGGAGAAAAAAAAAAAAAAAAAAGGAGCTATTTTTCTCACAGCAGCCGATGTTCTGTTTGTACGCTAGCAGCTGGGCCTTTTGTAGATAAACACTTTCCGGAGCCGTTATTTCATTTGGTCGGCTTCTTTTACTGTAAAAATACGCCTCCTTGAATACTTCCTACAATAAGACCATGACATTTATATTAAGCTTATAAAGCCGGCCTTCTATCAATAACACTACAGCCGTCTGACCATTTTCCTGCGTGCACCTGCATCGCTTTTAAACACACTATGAAATTCAATCTCCAATAACTTCCACAACAGTAATACAAGATGTTTTATAGAATAAAACAGGTGGTGATGATCTTCATGCCCAGTGAAATGCATGACATTGGGCACGCTCTTCAAATTTGGACTGCCTGCGTGTGTGTGTGTGTGTGTGTGTGTGACAATGTGTGCTTGTGTATCGTTCCGTTGCATTCTGTTCCAGACCTGCATGCAACCGCACGCATTCGCCCTCCCTGAAATAAATACTTCAGCCCAATGCAGCGGCCCACTAACCAGGATGATGCGCATGCGTCTCGTCTGCGGATGTTGTTTTCACTCGCTCGTGTGCGGGGAGGCACGGCCGTCAAAAGTCGACGCGTTTCTTCGTTGTTGTGATTGTAACGTTAGTCCAAAAAGTCAAAAAAGGTTTCTATTGGGGGGGGCGTGGCGACAAAACCTGTTCAGAATAATTCATGCAAGTGTCAAAAGGGAGGATCTCGGGGTTTTCCTTGTGGGACCACACACGTATAGATGGAGCCCATTTGTCCACTTCCTAGAGATCAGCTTTAATTCCCATTTTATTTACTGCTTTCACATAAATAACCAGGTGAAGGAGGTGGTACAGGTTTGGGTTTATTTGATATGTACAATGCGTATGTTTATTGAAAGAGCCCATACTAAATCCATATTATATCCAGTAAAAAATATATAATTTAACATTATCTTATTTTATTTATTCAGTTCCTCAGAATTTGCAGAATGGCATGGAAAAAAAAGTCAATTTAAATTTAATATTGTAATCTAATCAAATGTGAAAGGTACATTTTTCTTTCTGTCTTTGATTTTTTTTTTTTTATTATTATTTTTTTGAGAGAGAAGGTTGAGACAGCGGTGTACCTACCAGGAGTTTATATCCTGTCTTCTTTTGACATCACCTTCTGAGCAGCTGTCAACCCAGTCTGTTTGCAGAACCCCGATTCTGGCTCTGCTCGTCTACAAATATGGTGACGGCTCTGGCAACATGTCTGAATTGCAATTTAGATGTCAACACCTGATATCCACACAGACGTTTGTTTAAAGCTTCTCTTCAGTTTAAACAGTGAGAAATAATTAAAATCTTGCCAGAATAGACAAAAAAACATAATCCTTTAAAGATCATTTGTATAAGATTTATTATATTATTTATTTGTGTGAATGTAAGCAGCTGTAGACCAGCAACTTAGGGCAGCAAATTTATTAGTATTATGTTATTATCTATTAAATATTACATCAAAGAAGTAGATGCATTTTAAATCACAACTTATTCAATTGTGATTTTAAGCTTTTAATGCAATTCTTCTTGCAAAGAAAGCAAATAAAAGAGGAAAAAAAAGTTAATTTAACAGAATGGTGGTACCTTGGCATTAACAATCACAGGTAACTGAATTACAGGACTGTACATTTCATAAACGTTTTTAGTTAACATTCATTTTTCAATTCCAAAAAAAGTAAAAAACAAAGCAACTGGACTTGTTTTTCGTAGTTGAAGACGTTTCGCTTCCTCTCAGGGAAGCTTTCTCAATTCATTAAACTTCCCGGAGAGGAAGCAAAACGTCTTCAACTATGAAAAACAAGTCCAGTTGCTTTGTTTTTTTTACTTTTTTTGGAATGACCATGACCTGGATGACTGAGAATCTTCACCAGCATTCATTTTTCAAGTTCAACAAAGGTTTAAAAACTGAAAAACTTCCTCATCTAGCAGCAAAAAATTTGCTTTTTTGGCCCGGTGGGCTCTACGTCTATTGGCAGTCAGCTGTGACCCTATTTGAACTGATGACGTAAGCCTTTATACTCAAGATAGACTGTTTTTCATTTTTCTAACCATGTTGACAACCCAAAAGGGCTTTACACGCGTTCATTGTGGACTAATACACTCATTGCGCGCTTCCATGGCTAGGGAAGAGTCTATCTCTGGGTGTTTTCAGATCAAATGCTGTAAATCATGTAAGTTTTGACTCACAAATATAGTTAGATAGACCGTTTATAGATACAAATCTTTGTTTTTTTACTCCAACAAGCCTCCAAATGTCTCACCCTCTGTGAGGACACGTTCACAACGAAAGCACATTGTATAATCCAAATAATAGGAAAGGATTTTTAATTAAAGAATGGCTTCCTAGCTGCGTTGGTCCCACTGAGGCTTCACGGCTATCGTATTATTACCCTCAGTCAGCAAAAGCTTTCTGCGGCCTTATCTGTTGTTTTAATGGCAAACCCCCGTATAACCAATTGTACGGCGCAGCAGTACCACTCTCCTCGCTCATCAACGCTGACATTTATCAATATCCTATTAGTTTCTCTTGGAGCCGGGTACTTTATCCCCCCCTGAAAAAAAAAGGCCTCCTCTCGTTTTTGCGGTCTAATTTTCATTGTAACAAAACTCGCTTTGTTCTGGGCTCAGACGCTCCGGGAAAAAATAATATCGGCGGATCACTGTCACAGGGGTTGCCATGGCTGCAGTCACACTCGCCGACGAATGGATTCATCGTCGTGTCGTCACTGGCGACATCCCCGGCTCCCATAGGCAGCGTGGTGCTCTTCATGTTAATGCCTCGTCGTATCGTTTACAGGCCGCCGCATCAAAGACGCGCTTCCCTTTTGATTTTGGATTTAGCTTCCAGTTTTTGGTGCGAGTCGCTTTTAACAAATGCCTCGCGACGGTTACCTTTATGAAAAAGCACACGGCTATAAAGATGGATGGAGGGCCAGACGCAAAGAGGGCACCGGGGGTCAACGTCTCACATCACCAGGCCAGACAGAAGATCTCCTATCGTCTGTTGCCGGGTCAAGGCCGGCGGCCCCTCCGAGTCCCCATCAGCGGCTTCGTCTGGCGGGCGCAGGGGTACGACACCAAGCGCACACTGACCGGCTAGCGAAGGGCTAATCCATCACTCTCCTGAATGAGGACAGAATCAATCAGGAGCGGCCTTCAGATCACTCCAGACTAAATTACCATTGGATGTCAGGTGATAAGCTGCGAAGGGTCACTCTCAGTGTTTGTTACAACCGGGGCAGCGGCAGGGCGGCAACGCGAGCAGCTGGGGGAAATCTGCCGAGCCCTTTGGGGTGGCTTCAGAAAAACCAAATAGGGTTATTATTATTCTTTATGTCCATTTGCGGGAACAACCCTTTAAGCCACTCCATCACTACCAGGCCATTTGCCAGAGGGCTATTGACGTCGCCTGACCGGCGTGCAACACAATCATCATGCCTCATAATGCAATGCTCTGAGGTCACGCAGAGTTTGCCAGCGATCGGGGAAGTTAGCGAGCTCTTTCCCTCGCTAATTGATGCACTTCAGCCGCTGTGCCTTTGAACCGAATCCTTGCTCCATCCGACAGAGAGAAGGCAGATGCCATCAGTCCCCCGCCTCCTCCTCTTTAGTCTTTGAAACCCAAACCCCCCGATCTAAACCACACAGCTCAGGGCACGAGTGAGAGGACCCGTCTGTTAGCTTAGCTCGGCAGACAGTTTCTCTCTGATTTGTTTGGCCACCACAGAGTCTGGGCGGCGGGCTCGAGTGAGCCTAGCGAAAAAAAAAGATTAGAAGATGGTATCACACAGACAGTCGGACCTGTGATACTGTCTGTCTCTGAGTTCCTGCTACCCTAAGACGAGGAGGCCTTTGTTTGCTTTAGACTTTAGCCCCGTCTGGCCCTCCTCCATGCAGAACGATGTGTGCTGCCCAGAAACAGGGCCGGTTTAGCTGTCTACGGGCGTAGACAATATTTTTTTTTCTCTGCTGCATTTCTCCATCTCTGCCAAAGTGGTCTAAAGCTGATAACAAAATGTTCATTTTCAGCCAAAGTCCCAAAAATGCAGCAGGAGCCCCAAAGGCTTTGGAAGCTTTTAGAAAACACAACTGATAGCCTGCTGTGGAAACGGCATATCCAGTTCACGATAGCATCAACTTTCTCATTTCTTGAAGACTATATGGGTTAAGTGGCTGGGCTCTGTGGCAGAATGATTTATGGACATAAACTGGGGGATCATTTTGGTTGAATGGCCACAACTGACCACACCGGGCGAGTATTTTTACTTCTCCATGAATACCGAAGAACATCCTGCATTTTTATTTACCGGCAAAAGGCTGGAAGGTGTAAGTTATCACACAACTTTTTCAGTTCCCACCTATTTAACACGTTTTATCGCATTACACAAGCACAAAATCCACACGAAGCGTTTCAGACCAGCAGGAAGTAGGAATATTGGTGAAGTGGAAAGTGGAAGGTAAATGATCAACATTTTGTACAAATAAAAATCTATAAAATAAGACATGCATTTGTGTTCAGCCAGCCTGGTTCAGCCCCCCTGTTGAACAACATTTTTTCTGAATTGCATCAAGTCTTTAGGCCACCGCTCTACCAGCTTTGCACATCTGCAGACTAACATTTTTGCCGATTTCCAATTTGCAAGCTTAATTGAATTGGATTGGAGAGCGTTTGTGAACATCACCTGTCAATTCGCGCCACAAATTTTCAATTAAATGTATGTTGGAGGTTTTAACATATAGATATAACATAACACATACACGTAGTTTAATCTAAACCATTGCATTGTTGCTCAAACTGTATGTTTAAGGGCACAGTTTCATGGCTTTTGCAGCCTCCGCCCAGGTTTTCTTCCAGGATTGCATTTGACTCTGTCCTTCTTCCTATTAACTTTGACAAGCTTTTCTGTCCATGCTGAAGAAACCAATCCCCACAGCATGATGCTGATGTGGAATATTAGCTTTTACACATCAATTTTTGTACCAGACCACTTTCTTCACTCGTTTGCTGTGTTGCTACATGGTTTGCAAACTGCAAACAGGAAATCTTCTGACTTTCTTTCAACAATGGCTGACTTCTGTTTGTTTGCCTGCTTATGTTCTCCAAAAATGTCTCAGGCCTTCCCAGAGAAGTTGGATTTATGCTAACCTAAGATGACACCGTTTACTAATGAGGTGACTTCTTTATTGAGTTGGTCGGACTGGAATGTAATTTGGGGTATCAGATATAAACGCAACCCACAGTTTTCATGTTTGTATGTGAAAGAAATATTTTTAAAACTTGTATAATTTTCCGTAATCAACCATAGTGGATTACATAAAATCCCAGCAAAATACATCAAAGCTTGTAGTTGCAATGAAACAAAATGGAAAAAGGTGTTTGGTGTTGAATGCGTTTTCAAGAAAATGTGGCTTCAGTTCACCAGCTAACAAAGCACTGAATCAGTTCCAGCTGTTAAAAAGCCTGTCTTCTCCAGTAAATATCAAACCAAAGTACACGTTTTAGGATTTAATGTGCATGAATGACACATTTGTTTTCTCGCAACGCCACCGACACGCAGCTCTTATGTAAAAGTGGCAGCTACTAAGTCTGAAAGTGACCCTGAAAGCAACACCTGCAGCCCCACTCTGAGTTTCAACACATGGTTTTTAGCCTTTTTCTCGCGAGAAACAAAGAAGCCATCGGACGTGTCGCGAACCAAACACTTCACACGGCCATAAAAGAGGAACATCTGGTTAATATCATAAAATCAAAATCCATTTATTTGGAGACACCAAAAATGTATAAACTGAACATATATAAGATAAATGTTTCCAAAATGCAGAAACCGCTCCTTCTAGTCTAGAAGCTAAAGATGTTTACAATGAGCTAGGAAAATGACCAATGAACACTTCCTATTAGTTCTTAAATACATTTTTGTTCTAAAGGATAAAAAAGTGACACAAAAAAACAAAAAATAAAACTCATTCTGTTTTAAAACCACTTTTTTCCCCTCTACCATTCATAACTGTATTGAGATATGATCCGCTTTCCTCTCCTCACAGCCTGAGTCCGAGGTCCGGTGACCCTGCAGGTCAGAAGGGTGCGATCTCAGGTGAAGTATTGTCATCAAGCCCATGACCAGAGCACTTAACCCCTGATTGGCTAATTCATATCCCAGGTGTGGAGCTGGGTTTTATGCTGTGTGTCCGTCACGGTGCTCAGCGTTTCCTCTCCAGCAGCCCGATGAGCCCGTCTGAGACAGGGCATGCTGTTAGGACATGGTGGGGGAGGTGGGGGGGGGGGGGGGGGTAGGAGGTGTTGGAAAGGGTAGAAACTGAGGTGGGAGTAGGGGGGCATGGGGGGGGGGGGTGTAGGAGGAGAAGAAGGGTCTGCTCGAGGTGGTCCTACAGTTCATGTTAATTATCAGTTCTTTTTGTGACCCTCATGTCAGCAGCCGCCCTAACTGGATCCTGCTTCTAACACCCCTCTGAGGGAGAAAAATCACATGGACGTGACATGTGCATACGGGGCGTTAGACGTCGGAGAACATGATAGGCTTGGAGGCCCGCATGCTTAAAAGACTGTGAACGGTCGAGAAACGCTAAGGAGAGGCGATAAAAAGAACTCTGGCGTCCAGCTGACAGATGCTGTCCTGATTTGTTCGGCGGGGACAAAAATTAATCGGGTTTCAGCCCGGCTCCTGCAAAAAAAAAAATATTCGGAGAACGTTTGGTAAATGTTTTAAGAGTAGGGATATTTTACGTCGCGTACAGCAGAAGTAGGGCCTCTGTCCTGCGGGTTGTGGATGAGCTCCTGCCGCGACGCACCTGCATTAAATAGTTAAATCCTTGTCCTGTAGTCCAGTGTTTCACTACAATGTTCTTTGGTTTATTTATATAGCACTGATTCACAACACACGCCACCTCCAGGCACTTATATTATATTTAGAAAAAAATCCAACATTATTAGTCCAATCATGTAGACAAATTCAGATTCAGACATTAAAATTAGATCCTAATTTCAACACACTGCTGTCATGTTCAGCTTACAATGCTAACTGGTAAAACGTTATCTATCGAAGGAAGCCCATTGGTTGTCGGTGAGCTTGTCTAAAACCCTCATCCTGAGCATGAATCTGGTAAGAGTGACATGGAATAGCTTCCTTTTAACAAAAAAGGACCTTCACCAGAACCAGGTGCAGCATGAGAGACCATCTGACAGGGGGATGAGAGTGGATACATACAAAACTACGAAAGGACCGGCCCAGGAGTAGTTTTCTGATCTCCATAATGACTTTATTTGGTGTATTCAAGAAGGTTAACATTTAAAATCTACAAAAAAAAGATTTCCTACAGGACAATAAGCGCTTAACTCTTGCAGGGGGCTTTAGTTTAATCTGCCTCCTTGTATTTCTGAGTGACTGGTAATATCACAGGAGCCCTGCTTTCCAAATTAAACGGCAAGTCTTTGCTCTTTCTTTGGCCTGTTATCCAAAAGGAGACTGCTAACCATGAAAGGACGGGGAGAAAACGCAATCTCAACGTGTCAAAAAGGTCCCAGAGGGGATATGAAAGTGGGAGCAAAAGCCACAGGTCCAATTTAAATCCAGTCATATTCCTTACAATTCGATCCCACCCCAATATAAAAAAAATACAGTTAGAATCAGTTAAAATTACAATCCTGATTCTATCTGAAGCAGCCGGGGGATGCAGGATTCAAACGGTTTGTTTAAAGGCAGTTGATCTGCATGACACTTTTTATCATAAAAGGAAGTTGTTAACTTAAGTCTGTTTAAATCTTGAATTTCTCAGTCAGTGTCGCTGAAGCCCTGTGATAGACCCTCGACCTGCCCAATGGTACGATGACAGCTGTAGCAGCGTGACAGCTGGCAAAGGCCCCAACAGCCCCCCCTTTGACCCTGAACAAGGTAATTTCTTTTTGGGAAAACAAATGCCGTGTGGTCGGATTGCTTTAACCTGCAGAAATATTGGCAGAAATGACTTTCTATAACCAAGCTAACAGGTTATTCTTCAGTACACAACTGAATTACTGGTGGGAAATGACACTGAAAATGGCCAGTCGCCAACATGTGACAGACGTGACGCTTTTCAGAAGAACCAAACCCCACAGCAAATCTTTTTCAGGACCGTTTCCTGCAAAAATGAAGCAAACAAGGTCCCATGATCTGGCATGCAGCGCTTCGCATAAGTATTTAAACCGCTTTGCATTAATTTTTCAACGTTTAATGCATAAATGCAAGTTCTGCCATGCTGTCTTTACTTTGAGAGCATTAAAGCTGTTGTTCTGTGAAGGGCTCAGAAGTTTGTTTGAGAACATTAGTAAACAAACAGGATCACAAAGCACAAGAAACACCACAGAAAGATTTAAACATCTCACAGAACTCTGATAAAATCTACCTGCACACCTTCCAAGACATGATGGCTGAGACTGACAGGCTATCTAAAAGGCCCATGGAGGAGGAGCACAACTCTACTAGCCTCGTGAGACCATCCTGATCTCGCGAGCTTTCAAGGTTTCACTCGCAGATCAGTCTGGCTACTCTCCGTTAAAGAAAATTTGGAGCCGTTCACCAAACGAACGTCCAATCAGCGTTGGCTTTGAGGCGGGTTGAGGTGTGACGCAACGGGAAGCGCGTCAGTTCAGTCTAAACAACATGGCGGTTTCAGCCGATGAAACTAGCGTTAGCGTGGCTATCGAGCAAGTTTTATCGGAATTACAGAGTATTTCTTTGCTGAGCTAACGAGCCTTTACCTGCAGCAGCAAGAGTAGCTTGGCTTGTGGTTGTGTTTTCGTCGTCGCTCGTAACAGAGCGACGACGAATCTGATTGGTTCATTTGGCCCGTCTATCACCAACATAGGCCAATCAGCTAACCAGTATTTTCGCCCCTTCCCAAAATTACTTCAACGGAAGGTTTCCAGATGGATATGCGGAGCAAATCTATCTGGCGGAGTCAGGTAACAACTCTACAGCTCAGGTGGAAGAATCTTTCTATGGGGCAACTATTGGTTGTGCCCTCCACAAATGTTGCTGTTACTGAAATGGGGAAAAAAAGAAAGCAATCATTGAAAGGATACCATTAGAAGTTTTGGTCATAAGCAATGGAGGGGAGCCAAAGTAAGTATGTGAAAGAACATGGTCTGACTACATGAGGACTAAAAGCTGAATATTTTCTGCTAGGTCCAGACACTAAGACTGCTGACTACCAGGAACACATCATCCCCAAGCTTAAACATGGACACTGCATGGTCATGTTGGAGGTGGGGGGGATTACTTCAGGCAGGATAGAGAAGCTGGTCAGAGTTGATAGGGAAATGAATTGGGTTAGACACAAGGCAATCCCAGAAGAAACCCTGTTAGAGACTGTAAGAGACTTGACACAGGCGCAGAGGTTCACCTTCCAGTCCAATAACGCCTAAACTTACAAATGCAGCAACAATGAAATGGTTTAGAGCAGGGCATATTGTTGAATAAGAATGGCGATGTTCCATTGCAGACATATTTAAAAAGGCTTGCAGCTATTGCTGCAAGGAAAGGTTGTTGCATAAAGCATTGACCCAGAGGTGGAAGGTTGGGATTGCTGGGGGTGCTGAATCCTTAAAAAAAACTAAACTTTATAGATTAGAACTAGAGAGAGTCTAAAAGGTGGGGACTTCTGGCAATCAGGAAAGCCATAAATAAAGATTAATAAATAAAACCTGGCAAACCAAAAAGATTGGAGGCTAACTTATTTTTAACTTAAAAAGTAGGTATTAAATCCTTTTAGATAATGACGTTTATTCATGCAACTTGCTTCTGGGTGTACGGTCACTAGGAAACTATTCATAACTTTTGTTCTTATTGTTCAGTCATTTTAAAGCTTTAAGTGGCTGCTGATGCTGCTTTAATACAGAAGATTAATAGCTGCTTCAGCTAAGGTTCCTGAGCCCGGTGGATCAGTTGGAACGGGAAGCTCATGTTGCAACAATGGATTTTGCAGATTGTTTAGGTTAAAGCCCCCCGTTGAAAAGTTGTCTTCCTGTGCACCTGTTAATTTTGAGAAACAGAGATCTGCGAGTCGGCAAATGTCTTTATCCTTGGACAACGCCGCTGAATTCTCTCGAAAAAAAAAAAAAAGCTTTAAATAACAATAATCTGTCTTTCCTGTCTCTTAGGCTTTTAGTTTTAGTGTGACAATTTATTTTATTTTATCTAAGTTTAAACACACTATGTCTTATTGAGAAATTTTAAACACAGACACCGACTGCGCTCCATTGTGACACATTTCGCCTGTTATCCAGATTGCAGAAGCGCCAGCGTCGTGGCTCATTGGACGGCAGACTGATTTACACTTGCTGCAGTCCTCTTTGACTCCTTCCACCCAAAGAAGCCGGATCCTCCAGTTTGAGTTTCTTCGCCAGATAACACCATGATTCTTCCTGACAGCTGAAGCGTCAACCCCTTGGCACTGACGGTAAATTTATGATCAGGCTCAGGATGCACAGGACAGCCCTGGGGAGAGCATACACAATTGTTGCGCAGCGGGGACACTCTCTATTAATCTCAAAGATGTGTTCAGTTTTCCGCAGCACGATGAAAGCTGAATTTAGCCTGACACGAGGCTCAGTTTAAAACATTCTATTTGTAAACCACTTTCTTCATCACCGCTCCTGTTGATCATCATTTATCATCTTAAATACATGCAAGTGCTTATTTTATAGGAACCTGAGGAGGATGCTTTGTTGGCAGCTATTGTTGACAATACATTGGGAGTCAATTATTCATTTTAAACACAACAAACTTTAGGCTTTCTCCAGAGAACTCTCTTTTGTTGCGCATATCACTTGTGCTGCACGGCAAGCTTATAACATAAAATATGTATTATATTGCACGCTCTTTTGAGTGATTAATATCTAAGAAATCTATGACATTTACTATTTATTATGTAATATACAGCCCAAAATGTTGAATTCTTGGTGAGCAAGTGAAGAGGTTTTGACTAAACAATTAATTTTTTTTTATATATGTTTGCAATATTAATGGTTGTACAAGACAATTTAGATTATTTATCCAGATAAAATGTCTCAATCAGGGGCATATGGTTTTAAATGTATCCTTTTAACATTTCAATTATTCAGTTGTATTCTATATAAAGCAACTTGTCAATGCGTTGGGCTGACTTCCTTGTCATTGCAGCTCTGCAGGCGCCTCTTTTACCAACTCTTTTTGGTGCAGTTTAAAGGAAGCACTTCCCACCCCGCCCCTCTCCAGGTCGCAGAGCGTTCCGATCCACTCCGATCGGCCATTTTTGTGTAGTATGCTGGGGGACAGCGTAATGAACAGCCAAACATTTTGATGTATGCACTTGTAGTTTCAGCATCCTTGAGCTTGAAATGGATAATTGCAGCAAGAAATAAGAAATGGCAGATTTGCAAAATTGGATATTGTTTGCCAGTTCCACAGCAAATGCTGTGTATACCGTATCTACATTGTTCAAAAACGTAAAAAGCGGAATATAAAGCTATCTACTTGGGACATGGAGAGACTAAATTAAACTTTTCTGTACTTCAAGAGACTCCAAGTACAGAACAGAAAGATTTTAAGGGCTAAAAAACTGGATTTTGAATGATATGTTCCTTTTAAGACATAACTAACCACAAAGGTTAAATTTGGAAGAACAACTTCAAAATAAGACTGGAGAAATTTGAAAGTTTGAACTGCTGCTGCTGATGATGAATGATACTATCATCAGCATACAAACAGAATGCAGTGCTGTGAGGCCTGCCTTCATGGGCTGCAAACTTTAACCTACATTAACTGCTTCTTAAGGCTGCTTTAAAATGTCCTTGTGGAATCACAGGTCTAGACAAAACAGCAATTCCCAAAGCTGTTAGCCCAGAATCCCCCAAGATGAGAAGCACATGACCTCGCTCAGTTGCTATGCTCCAATACCTTTTGTGCAAATGCTGGGTATAAACCTTCTTAGTTTGATGATCATGTATTGCTAGACTCAGATCCCAGCAATATCTTTATAGTTTATGATTAATAGTTTGGACTAATGATCGCCGGGGGTGTCCATTTTCAACAGAATGATTACCCTTTCAAAAAGGTATGTAAAAACACCCCCTGTAATGAGATGACTATTATGTATAATGTGATAACGGGCTATTTTTAGAACTTAGAAGAGTCTCTCTGACATCTAACAAATATGTTTTAGAAGAACAATCTGTTTTGATTGGTTGATCAGTCCTCTTGTTGACTACTCACCAAGAAGCACGTTCTGCAATAAAACTGAGCTGAGCTCGGAGACTTAGACTGAAATTTAAAATTATTTAAGAAGAGTTCTCCGATATAATCAGAAAAGGTTGATTAAACAGAACCACTGTTGAAACTTAACTGAATGAAAATTAATTTCTATTTTTTAAATTGGTTACACAGCTCACCTGACCTGACAAAACCCTCTTTTTTAGCTCCATTGTTGAGGATCTGGGGATGAAAGCTAACTGATCAAGGCTGGTTAAGATCTTGGTTTCTACATCGTCATTTCTTTTCTTGGATTACAATAGGGTTTAGATTATGGAACCAGGCAATTTTACCACTTTTCTTTGCACTGTAGAAATCTTACAAGAAATTTAAAAAAATATGGCACATCTAAATGCCAGAACTTTGAGGACAGCAAAGATACAATGCACATAGGCCTGATTACCAAGCATGGGGGCAAAACAATCAGGGAGTCTGCTCCTCCTTATTCTCCCCCCGGTTGAGCTTGATGAGCTGCAGCTACAGATTGATTGGAAAACCTTTAACACTCTTAATAGACCTAAGGGCTGCAGTAAGATTTGACAAATCATGACAAAGATTATTTGTGAAGTGAAGAGCAGGGATCCTATTATGAAGCCCTGAGGAACTCCTTTTTGTACTAGAAGAACTGACAAAAACGACCAAGTAAAGTATTCAGTGTTGATGGGTAATTTGTCAGCACTTACAGAAAAACAAAACAAACAATCAAGATGAATGTTTTCACCAATGTTTTTCAAACCAAAATAATGAGTGATTGGGATTGCTCGAGTACTATTTAAGTTTGATTCATTCAGAAAAAATGCCAAATAGCCTCATAGGGGAAAAAGCTGCCTGTGATCAAGGCTCTGAGAACACTTAAATAGCCTCTTCCTTTCAAAAGCTGCTGCCCAATCTTGTTTTATTTCAGTACACAAGGTCATGCAGCTGTGCAAAAACAGGAATCTCTCACATTCCCGCCTCTGAAGTTCCCAAATGCAGCCCTTTAAATTTGCGACAAATATGCCACAAGCAATATATCACCTTCTCGGGGGCCTTTTCTGTTTTTCTCTGATCTAACATGAATAAGGCAAGTTTCTATATATAATGTCCTATGTACACATTTCTTAAAGCTGCTTTGATGCTGTACATTCCTATCTATTTTTTACCAGGAAGTTATGTTGGCTAGAAATACCATTCTTGCTGGTTTATAAAGGCAAAAACCAACAAGACTGTCTTTTTCCCCCCAGTGTAAATAATCAGTAGCAAAATGTAAGATATGTAAATTTGCCAGAATAGTATGGATCGTTATGGCATCTTTAATTGGAAACTAACATAGGTAAAATCAACAATAAGAGGGACAAACTGCTTCCTAATAAGTATTTAGAATAATAATATGGAAAAAATATATAAATATGACTGCATTTTCATATTGCTAAAAATCTGCTTGATTGCTCCATTTTTATTTAATCATATAAAGTTAACGTTTGATTTGGGATTTCATTTAATGATCTAAAAAAATAACCTTTACTGAATCAAAATTGTATTTTTCTTATTAAAGGTCCATTGAGTAACCTTGAAAAACTACCAGGCGTAATACCAGAGCAATAAGTCAAAAAGAGAGACCTAACAATCTAAAATAGACAATAGATTTCTACAGAAAGATGAAAACCAATAAAAGTGAACTGTATCCCTTTATATATCTCAGTCTTTGACATCAGAGGTAATTCTTCATTTTCCCCCCTTCCATGTCAGGCAGCTCTTTGATTTCCAAAGGTAACCTTAAGAAAGATGTTGAAAGTCAGGCATGGTTAGCCAGTTTCCCTTGAATGAATGAAACCTTTCAGCAGTTTCTTAAAACATAGTCTTAGAAAAGCTATGGAAGCAAAAAAAAGGTCAACGCAAAGAATGACTAAGCAAACGCCTGCCTAAAAAGAAGCAACTTACACAGTTTTTTTTTTTTTTTTTTTAATAATCCAGTGTTTAGCTTTGAAGTCAGAAACTACTTTTTGGGGCTCATAACCTCAATGCTAAAGCTCCTTTTGTACTCAGTCTTGTGTGGGTGATGAATAACATGTTGTGAATTTGAGAAAATCCCATTTTTCATATGTTTCAGCTAGACTGTTAGTCACTTTAAGTGTTAGTAAGTCTAGTTAAAAATGAAGTGTAAACTCCACACCGAGCCAGTGTGATGCATGCAAACAGGGGTTGTGTAAGTTTGCTCGTTACATGTTAACGTAGCCACAAGATTGTCTATGATTTGTAATTATACCATGGTCTGGGTGACTGTTCAATTCTGATTGGCCGCAGGGTGTCCGTTACAAAGTGGTATAGGACATCATAAAAAAGTTAGCCTGATTGTTCTAAATTATTGCGCTGGCTCAAACGTTAGCTGGTAACGCCAAGATAGTTGACAAGACATGAACACTTGATCCGATTACCTTGGCAATGCGCTACAAGATATTTTAAATAGTTCTCACAGCCGCTACTCATGAAAAACTGTTAAAAAAGTTTTAATAATTGAATTAATATTTCTTTCGTAAGTGACCATGGTATAAGCAGGATAATGCCTTTTGAGGTTTCTGTTATCAGAAATTAATGGACGTCGCCAAAGCAACTGTGTTCGCGTCAGACGGTACATACCACCGCCTCATCCAATAATTTCTGATAATTAACACCTCGTTGAGCACTATCCCTTACATGTTTATGTGATTTTTGTTTTGTCTTGAACAGTAAAAAAAAAGGTGTTTTAACAATCCGAACAAAATAAACTGTTTTTTTTTTTAGATCAGGGGATGACGCAACAAGTATTTAAGATATGAGTTCAGAGTTAGGCTGAAATATTCTGGTCGAGCTACATTTGTTGTTTCAGTTTCATTTTAAATTAGATTATTTCATTTTATCAGCAAGTGAGTAATTTATCATTGGGAGGGAGCGGATTAAGTTAAATGACTTATTGAACTGCTTTTGTTAAAAAATAAAATAAAAACATGTCCGCACTTACAACCTTACTAAATAATACCTGCTGGGGTTGTTCATAAAATGAAAATAACAATGGACCGAGTTTTGAACCTTGAGGAACCCCTCGGGAATAATAAGCTGTTACAGAATAGGAAAAGTGGCCTAAAGCAGAGCCAGAAATACAAACACTATTGACTGAAGTTCTGTGGACCAGAGTATCAAATATTGCGTTACGAAAAGTACAAAAAACAGGCAATTTCCTGCTTTGGCCGTCAGCACAAGACCTTTAAAAGTGTAGTCCCTGTGGAATCATTTGGATAAAACCAGAAATTTAAAAAAATTTAATTTTAAAAAAAATCTGAAATCTGGCTAATGAAAATTTCAATCAGCCTCCTACTATTTTTTTGTTTCCCCAATAAATAGCAGCGTTGAAACGGTCTGATAGTTGCAAATATGCTATTTTTTGGTTCCTAATAATTGGCCACAATCACTCATTGTCCCACCTTCTGTCCCTGCGCTGAATATGCCTAAATATGGCAATCCCATGTTTTTCTAACCTGGAAATCCCTAAGCTGGTTATATAAAATAAAATCGAAAAGTGTAAATGATTTTGTATTTGTGCATTCGTGCACATGCATTCAGTTATAGCACCTGTCATGAAATTTGAGGTGACTCTTTAATAGCTTCTGAATGCCGCAATGTGTATTTATTCCCAACACAAAGTCAGTGAGCAGCAAAGACCCATTCAAAACTAATATGCTTGTTGCAGTGTGGCAGCAAGTGTTGGATAGAGTTTCACATTCTATATATAAGCCTGTTGACTGCGTCCCCACTGCTCTATTTAAATGCCAGAGTTCCACTGTCAAAACAGAGCGAAGGACGCAACAATATGATGGACCTTTTTGAGACCAGCACTTATCTTTTCAGCGATTTGCGTTACTTGGAGGAAGGGGATCATGTATCGCTACAGCACATGGACATCGCGGGGGTCTCTCCTCTGTACTCCAACAGCAATGACAGCCCGCTGTCCCCGGGCCAGGATAATGTTCCTTCAGAGACGGGGGGGGAAAGCAGCGGAGAGGAGCATGTGCTGGCCCCTCCGGGTCTCCAGCCACACTGCGAGGGCCAGTGCCTCATGTGGGCCTGCAAAATCTGCAAGCGAAAGTCCGCACCCACAGACAGACGCAAGGCCGCAACGCTCCGGGAGAGGAGAAGGCTGAAGAAGATCAACGAGGCTTTTGACGCGCTAAAGAAGAAGACCGTGGCCAACCCCAACCAGAGGCTACCCAAGGTGGAGATTTTACGCAGTGCCATAAGCTATATTGAAAGGCTACAGGACCTGTTGCAGACCCTGGATGACCAAGAGAAAATTCAAAACGGAACTTCCTTGAACACCAAAGAACTTAACGTAAGCTTCTACCGATTTAAACTCCTTCTAGCTTCCTCTTATTCTAAATCTGTGTGCCTCAGGGACTCGAATGACTTTCAAATGACATCAAAGCCCTTGCTTGGACTCTAAACCGCGTTTTCGTCCTCTTGTTACCGTGTGCTATTTATTTATCTATCTGGGATTGGCACCAGCCTTTAGGAATTTCAGTTTTGTGCGTGGGTTGTGTGAGTAAAATGTGTTTCTGTCGTATTTCAGCCGCTTGCCAGTGATGAGTATCAATGGAAGAAGTCCTCTGAGACCTGGCGGACCTCTGTTGATCATTCCAACGCCGCAATGAACCAGAGAGAAGGTACATCTGTCAGCAATTTCTCGTAATTAGCAGTAAATTAACAGATTAGAGCCATGACTGCCAACGTGCAGGTTTTCATCTCTCTTTCAGCCTTGGCAGAGCTAACCAATGTGACTATCTGCAGGCCAAAATAGACGAGCACAGCTCATTCACAAGCGTTGTACGACTGTCTGACTTGATGCTAACCTAGACGTCTATAGCTTCCAGGTTGTGGAACAGATTTAGCCATTTTAATGTTTTTTTTTTTAGAGGACAGAAATTAATTATCAAAATTATATCATCTTTGCCTTTTACACAAATTGACATTTTACTACTTGAAGGTACACACCATGCAGAACAGTCAATGTGGTTTGCGAGAACCATTGCACTGGACAATTAGATTCTTAGATATTTTATTCTTTATTTCATTTTAGATTATTCCTACCATCCGGTTGATTTGGATCAGGGTTGTGCATCTGCAGTTAATTTTATTTTCTGGTGCCAAGGTTCTTGTCTTTAAAGCCACATCTCATAGGCTTAGAGGATGAGGATATAAAGCGGCACATTTTAAACTTTCTTGATAATTTGTACTTAATTCCTATCAGAAGCCCCAATGCGTTGCAATATTTGATTATTGGCCTAAAAGTAGGATGATTTTAGTTAACATTCTGCTAAGCCCTATATGTGTCAACATACATGCCATTGACTAGACATAGAAAAAAACAATTATGCTTTCTGAGTAAACAACATGAAATTGTGGTTAAAATGTAAGAAAATGAAAGGATGCCTACACCAAGGTGTCTATTGCTGATCACATTTTAAGTGTCTTTGGGCTAAATTTGGACAAAAAAGCCCAACTTTCTTTGTCTGGACACAAATCAAGAAACAGCCAACCTTGATTAGCCATATTCAGTTCAATTCAATTCAATTTTATTTATATAGCCCCGATTCATGAAACATGTCATCTCAAGGCACTTTACAAAGTCAAAGTCAATCATATTATACAGATTTGTCAAAAATGTCATATATAAGGAAACTAGTTGATTGCTTTAAAGTCCCGACAAGCAGCATTCACTCCTGGGGAAGCGTAGAGCCACAGGGAGAGTCGTCTGCATTGTACATGGCTTTGCAGCAATCCCTCATACTGAGCAAGCATGAAGCGACAGTGGAAAGAAAAACTCCCCATTAACGGGAAGGAAAACCTCCAGCAGAACCGGGCTCAGTATGAACGGTCATCTGCCTCGACCGACTGGGGTTACAGAAGACAGAGCAGAGACACAACAAGAGAGACAAAAAGCACAGAAGCACACATTGATCTAGTAATCTGTTCTACATTAGATGGTAATAGCGGGTGATCTGTCTTCCCTGGATGATGTCACAGCTAACAGAACGTCAAACCAGGTGTACCTACTATGAAGAAAAAAGAGAGAGAACAAAAAGTTAAAAGCCGAAATGACAACATTCATAGACCTGTTTCAATGCAATGAAAAATTGTATTGAAACAGGTCTATGGAGGTTTAGCTCTTAGAGAAGATTTCCAGTCGATAGAGGTCATGCGTCCAGGACTGTGTGACAGTAAATGTGTTGAAATGAGCCAATCAGACCCACAATGTGCAGCACTGGTAGTGTTGCACACGATAAAGGGAAAAGCTTTAGAACACGTTTAAAATCAATGTGCAAATTAATTTGAAGGTAATGATATGCATTAAAGTGCTTCTTTGATTGACCAACTCTGTTGTCAAATAAGCCTTTTTTTGACAGAATGCCTTTTTAAACCAAAAGCATTTTGGAACGCCATGGATTCATTTTCTCTTACCGAGCAGGTTTCATTGAACTTACACCACCCTCACAATCATTGCAAAACTTTGGTAGAGATGTTTGCATGAATAAGAATTATTTGCGAGCCCAAGGAGCCCATCTTTTCAGAGGTTCCCTTCCCGTGAACTTTGGAGGATTTTTTTGTTTCCTCTCCTTTACCGTTTTCCTTATAGTTCATAGTAAAAATGTAACATTATAATTATAGCCCCAATTGGAAATACTGACATGTTTGGGTGAGAAGATGCTTGCTGGTAACCATTTCCTGACTCAACACACATCTGCCATGTTTCTCAACACAGAATAGATGTAATCAAATTAAGCCACAGCAATAAAAGAGTCACTTATTTCACGGATTCTTGCACCTCTTTTACCGGTGTGGCTAAGAATAGCAAAGGCCATTTGAACTATCAATAATAAACCAATGCAAGTATATTAATTGGGTTTCATGTCTTTTGTGATTGGAAGCACCGCTGCCTGTGTAAAAGTAACGTTCCACTTTTCTTTGCTTGCAGTGACCAGTGAGTCTTCTGCATCCTCCAGCCTGCTGCGTCTGTCCTCAATCGTGGACAGCATCACAAATGATGAGAAACTCAACTTCTCAGTGGAACCCTCAGAAAACTGAAGTAGTCTAGGAAGTTTTGTTGTTTCATTATTTAAAATCTTCAGTGTTCTGATCTAATTTTTCCAACTATAATGCATAATTCTGGCTTTTCCTCACTTGTACCAGTAAAAAAGTAAAAAAAAAAAAATTGTACATATTTTATATTGACGGGATTTATAAATGTATTTATTTTGTTTTTAAAAGCCTAACAGATTGTTGAAATTTGTACACATAGCTGACCAACAAATAAAACAGTTTCTCTGTTACAAGCTGTTTGCGCAGTTTTTCGCTTCCCTACTTTCGGATGCGTGCTGAAGGCTGTCCCATTGACTATGATTTTCCTCACAAAGATCTTTGAAAGGACATTTCCTTTCCTTTCACGATATGCAGCATGCCGGTATTTACCTTTTCGGTTGCGTTTAAGGATAAGCGAACCCAAGCAGTAAAAGATCTAGCACTTACACCAGCATTCACGCCTATTAGAAGACCATAAAAACGTTCGAAGCTGCTCTCGAGCAGTTTCGCTGCCAAGAGTGCTCGTCTTTGTTCACCAGCAGGCCTGATCCCACAACAGTAACCCGAGTCCCCCCTCCAAACACCGCGTGCCTCCACACTCCTCCCCTATCACATGTTGGGAAAACAGAAACTTGGGCTCCAAGCACGAGTGCAAACCCCCAGCGGGTTAATACAGTTATTTTAGCCGAGGGGTCTTAATTCATCGTCACTCGGATCTTCATCACATGACGAAGCGTTTACATGAAATGTGTGGCCTGACGCCAGTGGCTCGGCAATCCAATCAGCCTGGTTTGTCGTGTATTGACGTGACAAAGAGGCGGGGGGGGGGGGTTTGGTCAGTGTTCAAAGCCTGATGTCATGTTGCACAATGATCTCGCTCTGATCTCTGCGGACGACTCAAAGTGCTTTTTGACCTTTTGGGACTCAGACAGATAAAGCCTCGCGCAGAATGTCACAGCTGCTCATCAGGTTTAAGGGCAAAAAAAAAAAAAAAAAAAAAAAAAAAAGAGCGAACAATAACATGAAATAGGCAAGGAAGGGAGCTGGGGGAAACGTAACCCCAGGTTTCAGTTTACAGGACGTTTGTTCAATCCACGCTTACATGTGAAGGTCATTTCCTCTGCAGGGACCTGTACTGTAAGTTTGGAGTAACTGACAGAGGATGTTATCGGTGGTTTCCAAAGACTTTTTAGAGAGACTTTTGTAACTTTAGATGTGACATTGTTAATTTTACAACAGTGTCTTTAAATAAATGATTCATACCCCTATATCTTTTCATTTTACTAATAGTTGGGTATCGACTTGGAACTGATGAAGATGTTTTGGGAAAAGCTACAGATAAGGCAGAGCTCTCTAACTCTGGTCATTGAGGTCCAGTGTCCAAAACTTTTAGATGATCCTTGGTCCAACACACCTGAATCAAATGGCTGAATTGGCTCTTCAGTATGAAGTTCTCCAGAGTCCTGCTAGCGACCTGATTATTTGACTCTGGTGTGTTGAAGCAGACATATAAAAATGGCAGGACACGGACTGGAGCTCAAGACTCCTGGTGGTTATGGCACAGATGCCTTCAAACCCCAAAGGTTTGACCAAATGATACATAATCAATATACCAGCGGAAGCACGTAAAAGGTTTTGTATAATAGCTATAATGCTCATGATCATTTTCCTTGGAATATTCAAAAGGGTACGAATAATTTTGACAAGCTATTTTCAAAATAAGATTTTAAAAATAATAATTTTCAGCATTTATGTTCCTTGTACATTATTTTATTATTATATTTGTGTGTAGTGTTGCAAATTTACGGAAGAGGATTAGGGCCATTCAAAACAAAAACCAAAAAAAAAGTATTACATTTTTACTTTATTTTCAGAATTCAGACTTTAATCTCAGCATTCTGAGAAAAAAAATCTAAATTCTGAGAAAGTCAGAATTGAATACATTTATTTTTAAAATTTTTTTTTTTTTTAATGGCCCTAATCCTCTTCCATACAAATATGGGGCACTTGTTGGTCAGGTCTGACCCTCTTTACCATACTGAAATGATTTTTATCCCCTTTCTTCTGTGTATGAAATGATTTTGCAAACATTTGACTCAAACCTGAATTTAATTAGACGCATTTGTTTCTAATTATGCGACAGTTCCTCTTTTCAAGGGACAGTTGGCAACCCTGTGTGTCATTTACTATCAGAAACAGTTTGAATGAAAATAATGACAAATCATTGGTATGTAAAACCGAAAGGAGCGTGAATATCTTCCGTCTAAGCTTCATCTAAAATGCGCAGATTTTGTCGGCCTCTTCGGGGTCATTGTTCCGCTGACAGCTCGTAAGGATACAATGCGGATATTTCTCACAATGTGCCAAAACGTTTGGCAGCCATGCTCTCTGGGAACCGCTCACACCTAAGAAAACACGCCGGCTTTCTCAGCCCCCGAACTGCAGTCGGACTTTGTCCGAGGGGCCACAGCTGAAGAAGACATCGGCGCTGCTGCGGCTTGTTTGGCCGCCCTTTAGGATCAAAGGCTTGCTTTGCTTTAGAGGCTGAGAACGACGTGGTCAATGAGAAAACCTGCCTAATTGAGCGCCGGCTGTTGATTGGCGCAGCACATGGCGCTGCTCTGGATGCGCAGAGGGAGAATTACGCGGGCGCACGGAGCCCGCGATGGGATCTCCGGCCCAGACTGGTCTCTTGGGAACTCTCTGAGGTTTGCTTTTCTGTTGTTCTCAAGGGTCAAAGGCAGAGTTAAGTGAGGGGCAGGAGGTGATCTTTTATGTCCCACCTCCCTCACGTCTGAACGCCTTATTTCCTCCAAAACGGCCTGAACACGGTTAGGCGTCACCTCAGCACATTTAACAAAATAAGTTTTAATTCTACTACTGTTATATATATATATATATATATATATATATATATATATATATATATATATATATATATATATATATATATATATATATATATATAAATTTTTTTATATTTTCGAGCAGCCTGCAGTATGATGATTATTTCCCACTCGGTATGAAGTCCGACGAGAGAAACAAAAGAAAAAGGGAGGGAGGGGGGGACAACAACATTTTGAGTGGCAACGCCATTTGTTTGGCAGTGAGCAGGGAGAAGTGTGCTGCCAAACCCTGCAATTCTGCGCGCTTCTCATGGCAGGATGTTGAAGGAAAGTTTGAGCAACTCGCAGCACTCAGCTTCCAGGTTTGATCCCCCCCCTCCTCCTCCTCCTCCTCCTCCTCCTGTGATGGCATTCCACCTTTCATCAGCTCTGGCTTTTAAAACACTGCCTTCACAGACTAATGACAATTATATGGTGTCATCAGCAACACACAAATCCCAGCAAGGTCAGGCAGGAGAAAGCCTGAACACAGTTTCCTCTGCTTTTTATACAAGAAGCGCGGATACGGAAAACGGGGAGGAATAGGAGAACGGGGCTCACAACACATCTCACAAGACATCAGCAGCTTTAATGATCCCACAAGGAAGATAATCCAATCATAAACAAAGATTTTCTTTTTTCTCCCATTGTGGAAAATATTTAGTTCTAATGCAGCATTTTTCCCAGCGCTGTTGTAATATCAACACGTTTTTTTTTTCTCCAGCAAAAAGCAGCCAGAAATGATCACGGTTTTGGATTAGGATGTGCTCGTGTCCTCTCTCCTGAACGGCCAGGACTGTAGCCTGAAGGGCGTGGCCCTGGCTGAGCTACCTGACTAATCTACCTTAACATAATTAAGGTGCTCTCTGACTCCATCTGTATACCCTTATTGGGTAAGGACTCTTTAGGCAAAGCGGGATACAGCGGAAGTGTATCAGTGGTCACCACGATAAGTGCTGTCCGAATAGTGCAGTCCGTAGGAAGGAGGTAGGAAGAGGAGCCAGTATGCTTCCTCTTGGGTTCCCTTAGATAGGAAATATTTTGGACCAATCTGTATAATCTGATTGAAGTTGACTTTGGAAAGTGCCTTGAGATGACATGTTTCATGAATTGGCGCTATATAAATTGAATTGGAGCTCGTTTAACATAGGAACCTCACGATGTGAGGGAAAGCCGGAGAGAATTGAGCCCGCATTTTGTAGTTGATTTTCTAAAGGCTGTAGGCCCAGATTTTACTCTCATCATCCATGTGCGTTTCCGTCCCACATCGACGTTGGAGTAAAAAAGGCTGTATGGCATCGGCCCACTAATCCAAAGCTCCTTTCCTCCCCACAATAGAGTTTTTACTGTGGTCAAGGAGCAGGAGCTAGGAGCTATAATTAGAGGTATTCGGATGGAGCCTCTGACTCCCATTCGGTCAACTAATACTAATCAGCGCCAGTGCTTACCTGACAGAACCTCCTCGAGCGATTGCCTTACAAGCTGCTCCTGTTACCAGTTTTCTTCCCTCCAGCCAGACCCTCACCCTCATTAAGCTCCTCTAAAACCTTCATCGGCCTCCTACCAGCTCCAACCAGCACTTCTTTCAACTCTCATCCTCTGGGGAACACCAAGCACAGAACCTCCAAGTCAAACTGCACCTTTCCCCCCCTCAGATCATCTTTTGCCTACAAGGATGATCCCTGACCAGCCTGAGTCCTACAGTTTCTGTGGCAGGGTCGGAAAACTGAGACAGAACATGACAGAAATCTGCCTGACAATCGTTTTAAGTTTCCTCCTTTCTGACTGAAAACACAACTAGGTACAGCTGCAGATGATCTCAAAGGTAAAACCCGCCCATTCAAAATGTGAAGAGTGAATGGAGGCCATGATAAATCATTTCAGTACTTCTCATCCTGAACAATTCAACCGGAAAAAAGATGTAAGAAAGCAGGAAGTAGGCACGCGTTTAGACTAATACTTTGTTTTACACACCTTTTGAACCTGTTACAATGTTGTCTTTTTGGGTTCACACCTAGCATCATTTACTTTGAATCTGATTAACGGAAAAACAAATAAATAATTTTTTTTAAAATAAATCAACTCGCCTAGTGTGACGTTCCCAAGATTTGCTCATTTCTGTTTCGTTACACGTGGTTAAAATTATCTCATCAGTCAAGAGAAAGGTCCTAAAAGGAAGGGGAGTATGTTTTAGAAACCACATTGACAACATGGTGACAACATAATATGGGGTTGCTTTTCATCAAATGCAACTGAGGTTTTTGTCAATATATGAAGTTATGAAAAAGATCCAGATTTTGCCCAAATGCCACAGGCATCTGATAGAAACTTGAAGGTGAAGAAAGATTTCCGTCTTTAGTGCCACAGCGATAACAATCAATGGCAGGACAGCTTCACAAGAAGGAAATGAATGTTTTGGTAGTGAGTGTAGCCCAGCCCATAACTACATCTGCCATTAAAGCACTGAGGTCACCTTAAGAGGGAGGTGGACAGGAGATATCCTCGCTTTTAGTTAAATTCCTATAAAAAAATAGATATATATATTGCAAGGCAGAGTGGCCGAGTATTAACAAAATCTAAATAAAAAAGAGCCCTCTGAGCCCCTAACCTGCACCAAAGATCACAGAGGAAGATGCAAATAGGCTTTTTCGTGTCAAAAGACCAGAACCTCAGGTCGACATGTGATGCAGTCAGCTTGGGGCTAGGCTTCATCCTGCACCACCTTGACTATTCAGGGATGCACGCCAGGACCCTGTTTGTGGACTTTAGCTCGGCCTTCAGCACCATCAGCCCCGACGTCGTCCTCCAGAAGCTCACCAGGCTCACAGTGTCGGCCTCTACCTGTCGCTGGATCACCTGTCGCTGGATCACCTGTCGCCTCCTGACTGACCGGCAGCAGCAGCAGGTGAGGCTGGGGAGCATCTTCTCCTGCTCTGGTGCACCCCAGGTGTGTGTTCTCCCCCCACTCTTTGCGTGCTGTGAGGACTTGAAACCAAAGTCAAATTGCTTGATCATGCACGCAATACTAGCCAATGAAGCTGATTCTGAAAACAGAGGCTAGGAAATTTTGTTTTGTTTTGTATATGCCGTTACGCAGAACCTGCCATTTTAACAGAGGTGTTTCAACTTTTCAGGGCATTGTAGAGCATTTACAGTATAACTAGAATGTAATGAATAAATCTAATTTTCACACATTTTTGTTAATATTTGGAAAACTTTTTCCCATGCTTAAAAGTATAAAGCGTTTCCAAACACAAACAAAAGTAGTATCTCATTAGTAATTTGGAAGGAAAAGTGCTTCATTGGCAATTTTCAAAATTTTTATCCACGTCAAGGAAAGCTGAGATTTCCTTTGCAGTTGATTTAAAGTTAAAGAGAAATCTACTTTCAGTCTATGCTTTTAATGCCGTTACAATCTAAGACAAAATTAATGAACATCGTTTTTTATTGAAGATACAAATTAGATTGTAGCACTGTTATGGTAATTCAAAGAAGGGCTTTATATTAACTTTTCTTTCCTTAAAACAAGCTGAAAAGCAAATAATTAGTGTTTCGTGGGCACATGTTTTATTGTGATAAAGTCATTTGCTAACAAAACGTACAATAAATCTAAACAGTGGAAGCATTTGCAGCAGCGTATTGTAATAAGTACAACTAGTCAATTTAATTGATCAGATTTGAATTAAAAGCAGAATCTAAGAGGGGGAAAAAAAGAGTATTGTTTGTGAGACACTTAGATCCCTAAACAATAACAGTTTGTTGCATTTAAAGCACTTGAGGAAAAAGGATTGCCCCATTGTGGCCATCTGTTGGGTGCTGTAATTGGGTGCTCAACCTGAGTCGTTACCTTTTAACGGCTAAAGTTTGGTCAGCGGAGCTGAGCTGCACAGTGGTGTCATTAGCTCTAATGAGCTTTGGCAAACAGGGGTCGGCTCTCCCTTGCAGCACCTTAAATGACGAGGACGGGCATTCGGACAAGGTTTGCTGCTGTTTGCAGGGCTTGAAATGTTACACCTTCCTTTGCAGCTGGGCTGCATCTGCGACGCCGTCGTCTGCACGGTAACAACGGGCTGCCGCGACTGGTCGCCCTGCTCTGCTGCGCAGTCGTACCAAACAAAGGGAGCTCTCGTGTCTTCATAGCGAGGTTTATCTGTGAAGGTACAACAAGAAGTCTCAAAGGCGTCTTACGGATTAGCTAAGCCAAATGAAGACCAAAAAACAGATTTATGACCATTTCAAACGACGCCAAGCTGCAAACGTTCATCCACACCTTTGAAAGCTGCCTGTCCGGCGTTCATCTTGCCCTCACAGAAGCGGGACGGGAGAAAACGGGGTTGAGTGGGAAAACACCAGTAGGTGCAGATGTGGGAAACTCTGCAGGGTACTTTGGGGGGGGGGGGGGGTGGTAGGGATGAGGCAGGGAGGGAACTGAGCTAACTCCAGCCTGCCTTCTGGCTGGGCCAATGGGCCATGGTAATTAGATCTGACCAATGTAGGCCCTGGGCTTTGGCCTGGGGGCATATAAGGGGGGCGTGGGGCAACAGACCCCTCATATCACTCAGAGGTCTCCTCTCTTTCACCCAGCAGCTTTACCCTCTTCCCCTCTATTCTGACGCCTTTTCTTTACCAAGCCATGGATGTCTTCTCCCCGTCCCAGCTCTACTACGACAGAGCGTGCGCCTCCTCTCCAGACAGCCTGGAGTTCGGTACCAGCATGGAGCTCACAGGCTCCGAGGAAGATGAGCACGTCAGGGTCCCCGGGGCCCCTCACCAGCCTGGACATTGTCTCCAGTGGGCCTGCAAGGCCTGCAAGCGCAAGTCCAGCTTTGTGGACCGCAGGCGGGCCGCCACGATGCGGGAGCGCCGGCGGCTGAAGAAAGTGAACCACGCTTTCGAGGCCCTGAGGCGCTGCACCTCGGCCAACCCCAGCCAGCGCCTGCCCAAGGTGGAGATCCTGCGCAACGCCATCCACTACATCGAGAGCCTGCAGGAGCTGCTGCGGGAGCAGGTGGAGAGCTTTTACGGCCTGCCCGGAGAGAGCAGCTCCGAACCGGGCAGCCCGCTGTCCAGCTGTTCTGACAGTATGGTAAGGCTTCTCGCCCATGTCATCACCGGGGTTAGTCGTGACTGTGAAACCAGAAGACATTCGGTTAGAAAAGCATTGCACAGAGATTGTGGCGTTGCAGCGGCCGTTGGTAGATTTAATTCCCTGGACAGTTTTATACTGGAAGGCAACACAAACTTTCTCATATAAAAGCCTAATAACCTCTGGAAATCATTTTCCAGGATCTTTTCAGGTTGTGCTCTTATAATTCGCCTATTCTTTGCCTTTGCTCTGTCTTTGCTAACCTCTCTTTGCCAATTCTGTTGACTTCTTTTTATACTGCAACCAACCATGTATAAGGTTATCAAAAATAACAAATTGGACTAATGGCTTTCCCACCACCCAACCCTTTATGGCCCCAATAAACCAAACTAAGTCCACCTTACTGAAGTCTGGCAGCCAAAACCCGCGCGCTTTCCCCCCCCCCCCGCATTCCATCCTGACTGCATGTATCTGCACCACTGCCAGGATTTTCTGCAGATTTACTCGGAGAAAGTGTCATCTTGCACAAACCGGTGTTGCTTCCACTGATACAATCGATTCGCCACACTTTGGAGCCAGGCAGGGGAGGGGGAGCGGACCCGCGCCACTTTGACTTCAAGGTGGACGTGAAATAAAGGAGCCCCAATAATGCTGGAGTTTAGGATTTATTAGCCCGTCCAGAATATAATAAAGGCCCTGCGCTTTTGTTTTTGTCGGCCTCCTCCTGTTCAGTGTTTCTGTTTGCGGCCGTAACTCGGCATGTAAATTTGTTTTTGTGAGGTGTTTGTTGGCGCTTAAGGGTAAATTTGATTTCTTGTGTTCTTGCAGGCTGGAAGCAACAGTCCAGTGTGGCAACACCTGAATGCAAACTACAGTAATGGCTTTGCCTATGCAAAAAATGGTAAGAAACTATTGATTTAAAAGACTATTTACTGTTTGAATAATTTAAATAGCGGGAAGCTGCAAGAATTACATTCATGATTAGAAAAAGGGGACATTAAAGCAGCCTATGTATGATTTTACATTATCATAAAGGTTAGATGTTTCTTTTGCAACCTCTTAAAACAACCTGTGAGCCAAAATCATTTTTGGGATGCAAAAGTGATCAATGTTTGTCTTTTTTTTTTCATTTTTTCAGACAGTTTGGATGACAAAGCCCTCGGCGCCTCCAGTTTGGAGTGCCTGTCCAGCATCGTGGACCGGCTGTCCTCGGCAGAGTCCGGCTGCGGTCCGGCTGCTCTGAGGGACCTGCCCAGCTTCTCCCCCGGCAGCTCCGAGTCCCAGCCCAACACGCCAGAGAGCCCGGGCTCCAGGCCCGTCTACCACGTCCTGTGAAGGGACACCCACGCTTTGATTGCCACGGCGGGCGGGCGGGCGGGCAGCGCGACGGTTTCTTCAGACCACCGCTGCTTTTGCAACAAAACGATAGTAAGAAGATGTTTTTGTGCAAAGCAGATGAGGACAGTGAAATCTGAGGACCTGTGGCAAATATCGTTCATACTGTACATGTGATTTTTGTAAATATGTAATATAACACCAATTTATTCTACATGGGCTATAATACCCAATGTGATATATTTAATGATGCATTATTCAATTTAAAAAAAAAAAAAAGATATTTAAACAGTGCCATAGCGTACACTCCATGTTGTTTTGTTTATTAAATATTTTTGTTTAAGCATTTTTAAGAGTCTTTTTTAAGTTTTCTGTTAATTATCTACTTACATTCAGTGATTTTTCTTTCTCATAAAGGTCAGAGCACAGTTTTTGTTTTTTATCTTTTGTTTTTGTGTGATTATCAGTCCCAATTTTTTTTTTAGAAGATGAACTGTTTTCCACTTATCTTGTAATGTAATGTTCACTTAAAACCGCAGATTTTTTTATTTTTATTTCAACGCATTCGGTCCCAGCATGGCTGCTGTGGCAAAAATAAAGAATCAGGTTATTTATTTCATACTATATACAGAGTTTGTTCCAGAGAATCTAGGCTGTCTCCAGCTAACAAGGCTTCGGGATCCCTTTACAGGTCAGCTGATACCATTTGTCATTTAGCGCTGCTGCAATCCCTCATGTGGCCTTTTGTTTGCTAATTATTACCAAAAGCCATGTTTTTATTCCTGTAAAAGGAGAAAAAGGGCCTTTACACCAGTCAAATCAAGGGAACAAATGGGAATTTCTCATAATTAAGGTGCTGGTGTTGATTTCTGCACGTTTTGTACCTGTTTGCTCTCTCTAGCCAAATGTGAGTAATCATTAGCACCCCCCTTTATACCACCAACACTAGTGTGGAGAACAGATGGCCTCTGATGGTACTTATCGGGTGACTGAGGCGGTGGAGGGGGGGGGGGTCATTGCTTAGCCTGTGCTCCAAGAAAGCTATATTTTCACTAAATGCAACGCTGGCAAATTCAAAAATAAAACTTTTGATCTCTCAGATATACTTTTTGCTACTTTTCATTTACGCATTTGATACAGAAAATAAGAAGAGCAGATCAAATTGTGTACACTTAAATCCACTCTTCACATTTAAAGTAACTTGAAATAGCTAAAGGATTAAAATACCACTTCACATGCTAATAAAACTTTTAATTAAGTCTGACTTTATTATGTTGTTCCTGACACTAACAAAATATTGCACCGCTTGTAATATTAGAAACTTAAAATAAATTACAGACTGTGAGTGAAGGAAAATCCCTACTAAACAACCTTGTTTTTTTACTCAAGTACTTATTTTTTTAATAAGATACCTTAATGGGGTGGTATTTTTTTCTGGTCTGTCCTATTTTGAATGATGCTTAAGAGAAATGTGTTTCTGTGTCATGTCAAATTTATATTCTAGGGAAACATGAAGCCATGGATTGTGAATTAAAACATCCTACTTTACTTTAATCAACATGAAAAAGTAAAGTGGAATCGTTGGGGTTGCCAATAACAGCCTAAACAATATTAAAATAAATATTTACTCAATAATACATTTTTTTTACTCCATTAAATACATGTACTTCTCAGATTCAGCCTAGCATACGGGAGGTAAGCATGACTTTAATGCAGGATTTCACACATCTTTACTGGGCTGCCAGTAAAGGTACAGAACTGTACCACAGAGCACAGGTAAACTCCTGCAGTCCTGCATCTTTTTGTCTTTGCGTCAACACACCTGACTCACGTAATTGGGTTTTTAGCAGGACTCTGCAGAACTTGAGTGGATGAGGAGGTAACGCAATTATTTGCTTCAGGTGGGTTGGACTTGCCGAGGCCAAAAAAAAAATATCAACTTTCACTACGTCGGTCCTAGATGACTGGAGTTTGTCCCTTGTGATCCAAAGGATAATGGTTGAAAACTACAGAGACATACAGTTAAGTCCACGCTTGCTTCTACTTGTATTGTTTTCCTTTGCAGTGAGTTTCAAGCCACAACCGTATTTTAGCTCCTTCCACAGATTCTCTGTCAATTTCAGATCAGGGCTCTCCAAAATGGTAACATTACTTTCAAGCAGGAAAAACATTTTTATCACTGCAAAAAAGGAACTAAAAAAAGTACAATTTTCTTGAAATTATTGTATTTTTCCTTGATTTGAGCAGGTAAATAACACTATTTGCCAATGGAATAAAATTTTTGCACTTAAAATTGGAACAATTCATCACCATCATCTTATTTCAAGAGCAGAATTCCTAATTATCTTATTTTAGGGGTAAAAATATTAATTCCATTGGCAAATAGTCTTATTTAGCTGCTCAAACCAAGGAAAAATACACCAATTTCAAGAAAATTTTACTTGCTTTTAGTTCCCTTTATGCAGTGATCAAATTAGATAATTATTATTAAAACTAGATCTGCCAGGAGAATGAATATGATTCCACCTGGGTCTAAAATAAAGGCAGAAATTTCTCTCAGAGGTTCTGGAGCTGGGTTGCCTTCTATGTTTCTTCGGATTTGGTTCCTAATTTTCATTTTCTCGTTCCTTTTTAGTTAATTAATTTTAGTTTTGTTGAATCAGAAATGCCTGAAGGGTGACTTGGCATAACTAGCATCATTGAATTATCTATTTTGAGGTACGATCGATAATCAAAAGTTCTTTAAAAAAAGAGATCATATGTAATATTTTCAAGGAGAAGGGTGAGGAAAAGCATGAAAATATTCCAGATTTTATCTGGATGATGGAACACAAATAAACTCACCCTGTGTCACTTTTGTTTTTTAATAGTGGTAAACCAGACTTTGAATTTAGATGATTTGAGGAAGAAAGATTGTTGCAGATCAGTAAGTCATGTCTCTTTAGTCAGCTTTTAACAATTGGTTTGTTAGTAATTGAAACTTAGTTTGATTTTCAAACCTTTACAGAACATTTGTACCTATTTGACAGATTAATTTTGAATCAACCATGTCTAAAGTTTTCTTTAATCTCGGTAAATGCTCTGCAAATCCGCTTTTGCCACTGAGCAGCCAGTCCTTCTTTGCTCTATTATCAAATGCAGATTTCTGCTCTCCGTTTGTGAGCAGATACTAGGAGAGCACAACCAGAGTAACGGGGCTCTTTGCTGCTGCTGCTGCTGCTGCTGCTGTGTTGCTATGAGACAGTCCAGCAGGGGCTTGTGTTACAGTACTCTCCATGGAGGTATGCAGGCCTAAGGAGTCACCTCTGACTATCAGAGGTCACTGGAAAGATGCTAGGAGGAAAACTTTGAATTTGAAAAGCATAACATTTGTGATTTCTCACTCGTCTACTGAACATCAGCTTAAAAACAACAGTATGAGCAAAAGCTGTGAGCCCTGTAGTGCTCTGCCACGCCACATGGGTGAGGTGTTTCATGTGGGTCAGACGTCGAGGCGCGACTCGTCATTTTGAGCCTAGCGAGAACCTGCAAAAGAGACTTGTCCTCGTTTTTGAAGGGGCACAATGAACCAATTAAGGTCAATTAAGGCTATTCAAAGGCAGACAAGGTGAGGCTTGAAGCCAAGTGTTTGCATACAGTGAATAAAGGTCACATGACTTATAATAGATGACATCATGAGAAAATGCCATTGAGTGGTCAAATAAAACCACTAAATCTAGTTTGAAAGTTAAAACTTGGGCACAAATGGGTATCCTAAGCATACTGTTAAACTATTTATAAAGGGCCAACGGTCGACGGCAAAGTCAATGTTTTTAAGTGGCAATAAAAAAAACCCTGACCTAGGCACTATAGGATTTATGTGGGTAGAGAAAGAAGGGTCTGTGTGAGCATCATGGCACACAAACATGTTCTGTCAGGAGGAATGGGCCAAAACTTCAGTAAAATATTGTTATATTTGTGGAAGGAAACTACCAAAACCACTGACTTCAGTCATACATTTTAAAAGGCAACCATAACAAATATAGCAAATCATCTTTAAAATTTTATCCTGACAGGAAAGGTTCAGACAGATTTAACAGACAGCAAGGATTTTTTTTAGTGTATTTACACATTTGCTGTCAGGTTTTTTTCTCCACAACCTTTTTATGTTCTTCCTTGATAACATCTGTGAGCCTTTTAACATGGTTAGAAACTATGAGCATACATCTATTTTATTTAGATCATAAGAAAACCAAAACGAGGGTCTTTGTCAAACCTCTGTTCTCTGATTCCCATCCGGAGTTTGGGGTCTGGAGGAGGAGCGGGCTGCCTGGTCGGGCTCAGAGCTGGGGATGGGCATTGGGTCCCGGGGGTCAGCTGGACCTGGGGCTGGCACTTCTGCTCTCCCCCGGATTATGGAGGGCAGCGTGTGGGGGAGGCAGTGTCTTAGAGTTCGTGGGGTGGGCTCAGGTTGAACGACGCCTTCGGTTCATGTTGGTCGCATCTCCAGGCGGATGGGCCCGTGGGACGTCTGGGGTGAGGGGTTAGGGTCTGCTCCCATCCGTTGGCTGGCGCCTCAACCCCTGGTGTGTTGGTTGTCTTTGGTGTCCGGGGCAGGTTGCTCAGGTGTGTGCTGACTGCTTTGCTCGGCCTGGGCCCCCTGGCTCTGGCGGGTTCCCCTCGGCTTCTCCATTATCTGGGCCCATGGCCGGATCTGCTCTAGCGTAGCTGGCTGCCGGCGGAGCACACGGGTTTGTCGCTGCAGTTCCTGGGTACTTCGCTGTTGGGGGGGGGAGGGGTTCCGGGGTCTCTGTTCTTCCCTGAGATCTGGAATGCAGCTGTCCCCGTGTTGGTCCCCTCTTGGGCACCTTTGCTCTGGGGGTCCATTCAGGCATCTGGGGATTTGGTTCCCCTGTAATCTGCCTCAGTGCTCTGAGCACTACTGAGCATTTGTTTTATGGATATGCCTTAAATATACAAGCACACTCTCACAAACACCTACAGGTGCTTGGATCCAGGTACTTACCGACTCACTTTTATACAGAAAACCCCTATTATTAGCTTAGCTGTCACTTTATTAATCTCGTATTAAATAATATCGTGTATTTTTCAGTGATGGTATTGAGACGTTGGTTGTTTGTACCTATAAAACTTTACCGGTTTGTTTAGCTGTTCTTTTTATATCCCTCTTTGCAGCTGTAGAAGCAGACTCTCAGGATGTATATTGCTCTCTCCTTTTCCACTCATTTCATCTCATCTTTTTTTCTCTTCTACCTTTCCGTTTTTGTGTCAATTGATCTTAAAATAGTCCCAAAATAAAGTATATCAATCAATCAATCAATCAATCAATCAATCAATCAATCAATCAATCAATCAATCAAGCGGAGCACTATAGCGAAAGCAGTAAGTCCCCTTTTGTGAAAGTGAAATCTGTTGGGCTCTCTTTGGCATTTAGACAGCATTTCTTAAAGCTACACTGCCGGACAGGACACAAAGAAAAAAAAATAACAGGGAAATAGAGTTAGCCTTTTTTTCTTTTCTTGCTTTTTTAAGTTTAGGGTATGTTAGTTTTACACAAAATAACTTGTATATCAAAATCTCCAAGACAAATGTGATGGAAGAGACAACGAAGCAGTACACTGTACACAAGGACATAGATTTATTTATACAAATATAGTATGTATAACAATTGCATATCAACAGTTTGTTGTATTTTTGTTTTGTCATCTTTACGGTACAGGACTATCATCCTTTTTAAAGTGTAAATCAATTACGAAAAAGTACCTGTGTTTTTAAAGATACAAAAATGATATTTTACTTTTTCATGTTTTTGGAGAGTGATTCAGGGACAACTATGTTTGAGTCGAATATAAAACCACTACATGTCGCTATAATGCGTCAATGTCCCTTAAGACCTCATTGCTTTGGGGAATGCCCTTATCTGTGTGTAGCAGTCCTTTACTCATGAAGGGAGATCTGTAATCTGCAGTATTTTACTGTTGGGGTCAGACGTTTGCATACACTCATCATGCACTTTAATGTCAAATTATTTTGAGTCTTTTACTGATTTATTTTGACCATAGTCTTTTCAGAGTGGAATGATCATAAGACACATTAATGGATATTGAAGTCCAAGAACTGGGATCAAAATAGCTGATGCTTTGAGGTCATTCCAAAAGCTTAATGTTGGCCTGATCCATCCAGCACAAAAACTATTTGAATGTGTGATCCCTGTTCTGTTGGAGCAAAAAGCTCAGAGTGAACAGGAACCATCCAGAAACCAATAAGGCTCTGGTGTCTGGCCAGTTGTAAACTGCAAGTCTCTATCTACAGATAAGCAAGATTAAAATATATCCAATTAGACTGAGAGTGTCGACAATGGAAGAGTATTAGAGCCACTGGGGAAAAAAAAGTCAGACATCTGGCCCTAGTACTCTTCCGTGGGCAACCAAGAATGGAGACCTGCTGCAGAATGAATGCTTTCTAGCTCATCTGAAATTCAAAACTATGTAAATGAACAAGCCAAGAATTTTATTTGGATGAATCAAAACCTGAGAAAAATTAACTGTCAGCCATGGTAGTGGCAGCATCCTGTAGTGTGTGTGTGTGTGTGTGTGTGTGTGTGTGTGTGTGTGTGTGTGTGGGGGGGGGTGCTGTCCATGCTCAAAGAAAATACAACATGCAAAGATTTGACCTCATCCCTGTTCAAATTATGTGGACTATGCACCATGAGTATGATTTCCAGCATGGCGGTGGAAGCATCATGCTATGGGACTCTTATGCAGGCGAGTTCATGAAGAAAAACTTTTCTTCTAATAAGCGGCTAATATTGGTCACAGTTTCTCAAACAAATACCAAAGCTGATTTGAACTGGATAATGTCCGCTGATATGTTTATCCCTATTTATGGACAAGCTTAGAAGTTGAGTCCATATTGAAGGAAAAAATTAAATGCACTCTAGCAATTCGCTAAAGTTGTTAAATATATAGTCAGAGTTTAGCTCAACGCTTGCTGCTGACAAAAAAAAATGGCTGAGGTTCAACTTGCTAAAGAATATTGAAATACTGTAAGTGGGGATGTTTGTATGTATTTATGCCCATTTATCTATTTTGACCCTGTTGGATTAAATTCCAATTTATGTACTCAATGCTTTAAAAAAAGCATTGCAGGTACATAGTTTTATCATTAAACATTTTGAAAAAGAAGAGAATCATTAAAAGCTCAAATTGAAAGAGATTCTTGCATATGGCGAGTGAGTGTAAACCTCTGACCACAACTGTAAAAGAAAATGCAACCTCATGCTTTTTTTTTTTTTTTAAATGTGTTCATTGATTATGCAAAACATGTTTAGAAAGGGATTCTTTTAAAAGTGGAGGATTTGTTTTGTAATTAATCGTCTGACAGAAAACCCAGAGGCAAGCTCGCATGGTCAGCGAATGAAAGGAAAGATTTCCAACAACAGGAAATGGAAAACATAACAAATAATAATATTCATAATAAATATAATAAAATATATAATAAAGATATATAGTAATATGATATAAAAGATATAATATAATAAAAGGTAAAATTGGACAAAACATGGGAGCACTTTGCAGCAAAGGAAAAAAAACAAAAGTGAAGACAGGCCTAGTGGAAAGGTTTCCACTTTATCTTTGTAATTTAGATACTTTTAGATAAAAAAAAAAAAAAAAAAAATCATTTTAAAGAGGCCGAGAACTACCTTCCACTCAGTCTCACACTGTTGTTTAAAGATTCTTTAAAAACCGTGGGAAATACACATCCGTATCTATGCACTAATATTACACAACAAACATATTTTAAATAATAATCTGTATGTTTAACAAAGAATATACATGAAATGATAAAACTTTACTTTTGCTCTCTAATCTAATATACAATATTCAGAAAAATAAACATAATTCTAGCATGTTCTGAGGAATTTGATGACATTCTGTTTATCTGTCGGGAACAGAGGATGGACATAATCTCTTGGTACATATTTTCTAGCTAAATTTCAGGTGGGATTATTCATTTATTCATAATTATTGCACATAATTGTACATGCTGCCAGTAAACCAACCATTAATCTCTTCAGAGGGTACAGAGGATTTGAACGTGGAAGCTGCCTTACAGTAAACGAGACTGTTTGCTTTGCTGTGTATTCAACCCCGCATTAACTCTGCGCATGTCTTTAATCAGGAACTGAGCCGACGAATGTGTTGTTTTATTGCTAAAACTACAAGATATAAAATCTTCTCTTGCTACAGTATAGAAGGTAAAAAACTGTGTATCGAAAAAACGGGACGAGAAATCATTCATGAGACACAAGCACCAGAATTGAGGAATTTTGATAGAAACACCACGGTACAAATGATATCTATGGCAAAAAAAAAAAAAAAACGGCAGAAGCTCTACTGCATATCGGATGGAGGGATTAAAAAATGAATAACGGGGGGGAAAATAAGACTGACGACAAACACAAGAAAGGGAGCTTTGGGAATCCACAACTGGGGAACAGAAAACTAGAAAAGGAAGTACAAAGTTAAACTGGACAACGTTCAGTGTGTGTGTGTCAAAGCACCAGTTTCACACCAAATTCTCTCTTTGCTCAGTAATCGGTGGTTCACTGGAAGGGAGCGCGAGGAGGTCAAGAGAGTCTTATTGTTGATTTTGATTTTTTTCCTCCGGTACAAAGAGATTCCTTTGGGATCCTCGGCGCGTGCAGGTGATCTCTCGGATCCACCCTTCGGCGCTTTTACTTCTTCTTCTTCTGGAACAACCTGTGGATCACAAAACAAAACGGGGAAAACAGACAAGCTGAGAGTCACGACTTCCCACTCGCTCACAGAGTCCTGTACGGCATCCCCCCCCCCCCTTCCCCCGCACAGCATCCCAACAGTGGCTTATGTTGAACTCCTGTGTTGTCGGGTGGCTTCGGGCTTGACTACTGAAGCAAAGCTTGGTGCACGACAAAAACAGGATCTCTGCTCAGATCGCTCACTGCAACGGCGTGTTACAAGCTCCCACATCCCCTTCCAAACAGGCATTGTCGGGTTTTACAGAGCAGATGTGCTTCAGGGATTCACCATCAAAAGAGGAAGGCGACAGAAAATCTGGGCATACCAGACAGACGTTCTAAAAATTGGCGGCGGCTTTGCAGAGTTGGGCACTGCGTGGCTCGATTTCTCTCAGCGGTCTGAATATTGTTTGGGTGTCACATTCCCATAGTTTGACGGAAGGTTCAGAGCTTGGTTCTATTTTGCAAAAGGCGTGTATTTCACTTGAATCAGTTTTACTGAAACCTGCATGTCAGACCAACACATAGTGTATACGTATGAAGGGGATGGGTCGTTGTCCTGCTACATGGTGAACATCAAATGCAGTGTTTTGCTCCCTCTAATGAGCTTTCTTCCAAAATGTTCCTGTTTATTTAATCCATCTACAATCCCATCAACGTTTGACAAGCTTCCCTGTTTGTGCAGAAAACAATGCGTGCCCACAGCATGATGGTGCCACCACCGAGGGGATGATGTGTGTGTTCGGTGCTATGTGCAGCATTATGTAACTTTTAAGGACTGCTTATGCTTTAAAAAACGAATTTTTTCCTTTCTTACATCTCTATAAAGCTCAGATTTGGAAAAGGCTAGACTGATGGAGTAGGATTACATTTGCAAGGCGTTGTACCTGCAGACCAAGAGCCACAAATGCAGTCGGTTTTATTCTGAATAATTTAGACTCCTCACTAGGCAAAAGGTGCTGGAAAGGCGGAACGTTGATGTGTTTGCACAAAGCTGGGATGCTGCTTAGTTTAACAACGGAGAAAAACACCTTATATTTTCCGGTATTTATGCTGCTTTACACTTCCAGTAGCTTCAAGGAAAATGGATGAGGCCAAAACAGGAAACACTGAAGGACAGACTACAGATGGATTAAAAAAAAAAACTGCATAAACAGATAAAATCA
This sequence comes from Fundulus heteroclitus, assembly GCF_011125445.2. NCBI lineage: Eukaryota > Metazoa > Chordata > Actinopteri > Cyprinodontiformes > Fundulidae > Fundulus > Fundulus heteroclitus. Next base: position 18,527,630 of record NC_046377.1, read on the forward strand.
AAACTTGAATCCTGAAAAGATGTTTTAGAATGGCATGTTTCGGCTTCTGTGAAGGCCATGAGAAGTTTTTGGTTTGGTAAAACTGCAAACAGATGGGTCTTCCTGCAAGTTTGAAGCCCTTTCCTGGCAGCTACAGCCACATTGTATGCAGACCTAAGTCAATTAGCCCTTTTGCTGGGTTGTCCCATTTTGTACCCAGTGGTTGCCATTTATTTCTTACCTACTTGGTCATAAAGTGGATTCAAAATGTATCAAAAAAGAGAATCAAACACAACAAAGAACATCAAAAGAGCGTAACGTCTTTTACTTTCTTGCACTTTGTCGTAGGGTTACTGCTAACTGGCGCTGATGTCAGCGATAAGTCCCCCTAACCCAAAACGTGTTTCGGGCCGGCCTTGTAGTGCCAGTCGAGGCTGTTGGTGCCATTAAAAAAAAAAAAAAAAAAAAAAACCCACCCCCACCCTTGAAGTAATGAAGCGCCTCACCTACGACATGTGGTTTTGCTGAGCGGCCAGGTTCTGCTGCTGCTGCTGCTGCATCAGGAGCTGCTGCTGCTGACGCCGCCGGGCCGTGCGCAGCTTCTCGAAGCGAGCCTCCATCTCCTCGAGCACTTTGGGCGTGTAGCGCACCACGAGCTTCACGCTGTCTTTGGCCGCCTTCAGCAGCTCCACCGCCTTCTCGTGATGCTCTCCTTCGACACTCTGCAGGGAGGGGTTACGGAGATGAGAGAAATTAAACCGCCACTTATTTCATTCTACTAATAAAAAAAGGCACAATCTTCATGTTCCCTTAATTTTAATACCTTGGTATTATGACGAATGAGCATGCTCTGTTTTTAATAAACCCTCCAGTGAGGAAGGACGTTTCTATTTCCCACCCTGGACATTTACAGCATTTTGACCTTGATACAGTTGCTCTCCCTATCGGTGACAACTGTCAGACTTGAGATCATGAAAAGCTGATGAAAGTACACCAGGACAGAAAAAAACAACCATAAATGTGTGCGGAGAAGCTTATCTAAAATCCATTTATCTCGTCCTCCTGTGCAGCACAGTAGCGTAAGGCCGGCCAGACCTACCACGCCGTTGACAGACAGCAGCTGATCCCCTCGTTTTAGGCCGCCGTGCCTCTCGGCCACTCCTCCGGGAATGATGCGGGAGATGTATATAGGGGAGTTCTGCTCTTTGCCGCCCATCACGTTAAAGCCGAGCCCTTCCTCTGTCTTGGGAAGCTCGACCACCCGGGGGTGCGAGTGACCTTCGCTGGCTGCGAAGGCTGCGACCGTGGCCTTAAGGAAAGAGAAATGAGATTAAACGGTAACTAGTTGTGAGAGTTTGGTTGCAAAGAAGCGGGAAACGCAATTATTCCCTATATGCTTTGTCATTTAGTGGGTAAGATTTTCTGTTTAAAATATTAGCGATTAACATTGATAACAGTACTCAGGAATTGTTTTCCAATACGTTTTTAATCATATCCAGGCATAAAAACATTTCTCCACGTCAACTAATAACACATCATTTTGTTCAAAGAAACATTAAAACAAAAATATTCATGTAAAACTAATGTGGCTAATGTAATACTTTCCTGTGCAATGTAACTAAAGTTACTAGTCTCTGACTACTCAGCTACAGGTCCCTACATGTTCCTGTTTAACCCCTCCATCATTAAATTATTCGTCTTAACTCTTGATATCCTCTGGTAAACTGTATATTTCAACATATATGGAGACCTAATTACATCAATGTGTTAGTCTGAGTAAATAACACAAATACAATGCTACACTGAGACGCGTTCATGTTGAAGTGCTCAGCTGCCTCAGCATCTTTACCAACTTGAGCATCCTCAGCTTAGCTGTGACTATCAACCATATGCCAGCCCTTCACATCAGATAAACAGTTACTATTAACACCCTTATTTTACCTAGACATTTATGCCGCTCTCCCTGTGGGGCCTTCCGTTACTACTAAATATAAAGAAATGTAGACATCTGTCAGTATAATTTAACTGTTAAAACAATTTCTGTGATTGAAATACATGTGAATTACAATAAATGAGTATCAGCATGAGTTATTTAACATTTTGATGTTCATTTTGACGGATATATATATATATATATATATATATATATATATATATATATATATATATATATATATATATATATATATATATATATATATATATATATATATATATATATATATATATATATATATATATAATCTCATCTGTTTGTTTGTTTTGGTCTACACGAGTGTAAAGTTGAGTGGACGGTAAAAATGTGATGGGAAAAAAAGAGTGCAAAAGAAGTCCTGACCCTGTCCAATCACTGAACAGTACATGGACATACTTTACAAAAAGGCTGACATTTCTGGGTTAAAAAATATTAATGGATTTATTTTACGTTCTCAATTTCTGTGAAACAAAATGTTTGGTTTTCTTTATCTTGCAAGCAGTAGTACTGAAAAACGACAAGAATAAGTGTAGTTTTGTAGTTTATCTAAATTATTATTGTGGTTATTTGATTGAACTTGTGTTCTGAATTACTAACACACCTATGTTCCCGAGAAGAATAAAGTTGCAGTAATGCTATAAATTCCAATTAAGGCATTTATCCAATTTCCTGCCTACATTTAATCAAAATCTTAAAAACATTTCTGTTTTTAAATATTTTTACCTGCTGGGATGCAATACTATGGAACTGCTAAATACTCGTGGATGTGCTTGGCATTTCTGTTTAACCTGACCCTAGCCAGCTGAATTTCGTTCCGCCTAGCGCCACTTACATCCATCTGGGACATCTCCCATAGAGAGTGATTTCTCCAACCAATTTTATTGTCCAGCCAATCAGGACGCAGGGCTGGAGTTTCATAGATGTGACGTAGTGGAGAAGCGACCGTGACGTGAGACTGTTTTGATAGCAATGGCGGCTCGCATCGAGGAAGCAAGCGTTAACATTGATGCTGCTATTTCTTCCGTGTTGTCCAATCTACCTAATATTGTTTCATTAAAAGAACATCAGAGAATGGCTCTGAAGGCTTTTGTTGGTGGAAACCATGTTTTCGCCCTTCTCCCGACCGGATTTGGCAAGTTTTGTTTTCCGGGCTCGCCCGTGGCGGAGCGTTTAGTGCAAACCATGTTAGGAGGCCTTTAGTCCTCGACCCGGTCGGCCCGGGATCGACTCCGACCCGCGGCGCTTTGCCACCTGTCTTCAGGTGACTGTCAATAAAACGCGTGCCTCTAGAGCCGCAAACACATTTTAAAAAAGTTTAGTTTTTTCCTGTGTCGCTCTCATAGCGCCACGGGTTAGCTTCAGCGTGAGTGGTTGAAATAGCACGTCGATAAAGATGACAGACAAGTGGCTTATCCAATCATATGCAAGGATTTTTGCATATGAAAAAAGGCCCAGCCTTCAATAAAGGCAATTCCTATGGAGAGGTCCCAGATGGATGAGTGGAGCTAGGCGGAGCGAAATACATCTGGCTAGGGTCAGGTTAATTTCTGCTACCTTCTGTTAGTTTTTTTCTTTTTTCTGTACAGTTTGAGTGGTAGGTAGCAGCCTGTGGGGCGACACACTAGGATTCAACTAGCAAGAAAGTTTATAGAGCACATATGCAGACATTATTTGATCTTTAAAGACCTATTTGACATATTTTCAAGGAAACGGTTATTAATAGATGTCCGCCACAGAAAGGGATGAGGAAAAGAAAAACCCAAATGATGAAGTACAATTTGTGACGTTAGGTTTTATTCTGGCAAAGATCTTCATGACACAGCGACGGGATTTAGTCAGGGACGGGGATTTTCTATTCGGCGTGAGAAGTTTCTGGCTTTCTGTGCGCATGGATTAGCACATCTAAAAGTTCAGGACGGAGGAGCTGCCAGACAGCCTTCCCCTCGTTATCTCCACCAGCTGTGGGGTTTCTTTGAACCGCAAGCCTTCCGCTTTCAGAACAAAGCGGCATGGATCTTTTTAGCCAAGCTTTAGGGAAGCTAATGGCAGGAACACGGTGAAGGAGACTCTCCCTTCCCACTGGTGTCCACGGGTGCCGCGTTGAGTCGGCTCCATTTATCACGGCCCGAGACGGATCATTACAACAAAAACACAAAGCGGGGCCGTGTGAAATCTTTGCAGATGTCCGTCCACTTCTCCAACGGCACACAAGCGGTTAAAGCAGGACTTTGAGGTGTCACGGCCTGCCAGACTTTCCTTATAATTTGATTTCCAGATTTTACAGACCCAAATGAATTTCCAGCTTAGTTTCTCTAAATGTCTCCCTCCCCGCTGCCTGTTTTATCAAAGGGGTTATAACGCCACAATTGCTGCTCCTTCTTCCTGTTTTCTCTGTGTTCTTCGCTCTCTTCATCTTTCGCCCTCCGCGTCCCACTGAGCAGGCAGCTTCTCAGCATGCGCACCGTCGCCTCCCCGAGCTCGCAGCGCTTCGACCTTCACAACTTTATCTGGATTTCTGCAAACAAAAACATTTTTTGGCCTCTCACACACGGGGAGAGTTTTAAAACGAAAAAGCTCGCCGGAGGGCGGACGCCCCCTGAACGGCGCATACGAGTACGGCGCAACGCAGCCAGAGTCACTTTTTTTCTCGCCGCATTTCTCTTTGCTCGAAGGATGAAACGGATGAGTTAATCGATTGGAATAACGTGGCACTGAAGGAGGACAGTACTGGTTAAACACAAGTGCTGAATGACAGATTTGCTATCTTGCTTCCTAAAATAAGCGGGAGGCAGAAAAATTCAAATTGGCTCAGTCGGGGCCTTTTTTTTTTTTTTTACATTTACAATTCAGCACTGAGTTTGAGCTGCCTGCTTTTAAATGGCTGCCCCCCTTTTTTTTTTTGGCTCAATCAGCACAGTTTCACAGGCATCTGTATCTTTTCTTGTTAAATTCTTGCTCAAGTAAAGTTGTGAACGCTTCAGGGAGTCTTTTTCTGACTCTGAGAGGAAAAGACGATTTCAGTGCAATTTGTCCGTCTGGGAGCAACATTACTTTAAAACTAGACGTGATTGCTCCAAGTGAGGTAGCGGGCTCCTTTGCTTCAACTGGGATTCTTCCACAAAAGGCACCACAGTGCTAAGCCAGGGCTGGTCACTTTAAAATTGGTTCTCTTTTAAATAAAACGTTTTTGTTTTGTTTTTTGCTGCAGCCAGAAACTAAACTCAGTGCAACCTTCCTTAAAATATCATTCTCAGTATTTAAAAAAAAAAAAAAATTGTATGCCGTTTTTTTTTTTTTCTCTCTGCTCAAATCACATACTGATTTTTTACCACCAAACAGAAGTCTAAATAACTTCCAGCCTATTTTTGCAAACGAAATTGGACAATAAGAAACCTTTTTTGAAGAGTGCTCTAATTAGTACGTAAACGCTAGGATCGTGGTTGGATTATAGGCAGTGCGTTTAATCTAGTTGTTGCTACAACTTTTAAAAAACAAATGATGGGACCCTTTAACTTAGCAGAAGATAAGCAGCAGTGCTGAAGTTAAAATGTGTCAGCATCCATCCATCCATCCATCCATCCATCCTGTCTATCGCAGATGTGTCGGGATATTTCAAATAATAAAATTATCGGTTTCTACAAATATAATGTACTTACAATAAAAATTAAACTCTTGTGCTGCTTGTGCGCCGCCTTCCTTCCCCTCCCCTCGACCACCGTCCCACGTGGAGCGTACACTCAGACTCGTTCCCAAACAGTTTTAATGTATCTTAGTCCTGCTGTTTATTAATGTACGCATGTGAATTATCCGTTGGGGGCATTCTATAACTGTGTAGTTTGCATACCTGCATACCTGAAAATATCTTTAAAAAAAAAGCAACACCATGGTTTTAAACACAATTCACTTTCTATTGAAACATAATTTGTGAAAATATCAAGCCCACCATAGGCCTGAGCCCGCCACATCCGGCACGGATAAGCGGGTATAGACGTTTTTAATATCGTTTTTGAAAAGGAAAGCTGCCTGCTTTGGATGTCATTTCAATTTGGACAAAATACATCACTGCAGGCGGATGCCATATGCTTAGTGTAGCTATTTTTGGTGTGAGTTCCCCCTTTCATATAGTTTTATGATTAGAAAGACATGTAAAATTACGTTTGCACACAAAATGTTGTGCCCTCCCCCATTTAAACACTTACATGATCAAACTTGGAAGCAATTTCCACCCTTCACAATGACTCTCGTCGTTAAAGAAGACTGCATTGCCTTCTGGAGCATGCTCCTTTTGTGTTATAGGCTTAAATTTCTCCAGAAAGATGTGGTTGCAGGAAGAGAACTGTAGAAAAACTGATTTAAATCCATACAATGGCTAGATTCCTAACCCAATGATTAGGACCATCTGTAGCAGTATTGCCTTCTAAGGAGCCATTTTCTGTAGGACGTTATTAGTTCCTTCCATTGTTTTTGATGCATTATAGACCATTTCTACACAGTTATCCACTCTGTGATGTTCTCAGTGTGAATATGACTTTTAATGGACGACAGAGGAGCTTTTGAGCAGCCTTCATTATTTAGAGCAGCGTAACAATTTTAACTGCATTCATGCTCAAAACCACACTTTCTTTGTTTTTGCAATCCCACCCTGTTCACTCATTCCACCCACTCATCATGAGAGGAGTGGGCTCAGCTGGACACTGAACTAATGAGGGGCTCAGAGAATGGCTCTTATTTCATGTTTTCGCCTAGATTCATTATCCTCTCCCTTTTTACATGAAATCAGAGGCATCTTCCTCTGTTTTCCTCAGTCTCCCTGCTCCTTGTTTATGCACCAGGTGTATAAAGCTACTACGGACAGAAACAGTTCGGGGCCAGAGAATGAGATGCCTATTATGTAAATGTGGACAGATTTGAAAATGCAGAGAAACTCCTACTCTCCTCATCATCAGATAAAAAGTTTTGAGTTTCTATCACCTAAATGGGAGCTGATTTTCAAAGGAAGTTTCCACTTTGCTGTCATTTTCGCTGCCCTGTGGTTTGAGCTAATCTGGTGTTATTGTGGGTGGAGGAGCGTATCATTTGTGTTCGTGTGTGTGTGTTTTTTGTGTAGTGGGCGCTCTTGATTCTCAACCCACACACCTCTCTTCCATTTAGTCACAAATCAGCAGCGTTTCAGCGCCCTTTTTTTCTTCCTAGTTTCCATTTTAATATATTTTTAGGTCACCTAAATGGGGAAAGTTTGCTGCTCTTAGTTTGCATACACTTTTAATCTTTCATGGTGTTTCAATTAATGCAATAGTAGATAGTGGATCTACTGCCTCTTTATCTTTCAACTCAGTCCTCGGTTATTCCCAGGGCTTTGACTGGAATCAGACCTGCCTTTCCAACCAGCCTGTCTGCTTCCTATTCAGCCAGCAACCCATATTCCCTCGTGTAACTTCCTGTCCATCTCCAGTCAAAGGCTCCCATCGAAGTTCTGCCTTCACTTGCCTTTATCTTCACCCACATAAACATCCAGCCACATTGTAAGTAATCTGTTATTCCCTGGATGCACATGTCCTGCATTTGGATTCTCTAAATTGACTGCAACAATGTTGGGAATCAGCCGTTTATTTAAGCATGACCTCTCCTTACCATTACCAACGTCGTGCATTTTGATTTAGTTCAAAAGAGCTGACGACTTCAGTCATGGATATCCAGTCAGTTATTATTTTACCACTTGGCGTGAGTTTACCATTAGAACATTTTCAAGGCATTCTGTGGACAGGACCCAGGTCCTGCTGTTGTAACCCTGTTCCTTGTTTCTATGCAGCTTCCTCAGATGTGGAGTGAACCATAGTTTGTTTCTGTCATACGTGCAAAGGGTCTTGGTCTGCACACGCATGTCCTCACAAAACGTGATGCATGAAGGGACAGTGTCCGCACGCTCATTCAGGACAGTGGCTGACACTCCAATCAGTGCTGTCAAAGCAGACCTGCAACATCTGCTTTGATTCCTTAGTCCCCTTCCTGACAGTCCCAACCACGAGCTTAGAGGTGTTCGGTTTGCGCTTGTGAGTCAGGACGAGATGAAGCAGACGGCGATGAGAGCGACCTAGAGCTGCCTGGAGAACCGTGCAGCATGCATATTTTAAAAAATGTGTGACAGTGATCCAGTGTGTTTTTTTTTTTTTTTTTATCCCTGGAGGGGAACTTGATATGCTGTTTGTATTTTGGAAGCTCACTGGAGAGGTTTGCGGTGTCAAAACCCCCCCAAGAACAAAGATGAGGGAATCTGTTTTTATTTTTATTTTATTTTTCACATCTTTTATCAGGTCAGAGAGCTGTTTTTGAGCCTCTGTCTTATGGCAGTTTACGCCGGCCAGAACAAATGAGGAGAACTTTCTCGGAGAGTAAAAAGGTTTATGGTCTCCACACTCCAGGCGAGGACTGCTTGTCTTCTGTAGGACTTTGACATTAGCCCACCAAGCTAATGTTCGAGTTCCTCTGTAGTGAAGCTGATCACCAAAGGGGGCGGCAGAGAGCAGAATAAACGCACAATAACACGCAAAAAACAAGAAAGTTAAGCACTAAGGCTGACGTCCGTGGCACCATTACAGACTTAAACCCTGTTTTGAATCATTTTCAGTTGATTTATCATCTGCAGTTCGGTAGAAGTTCCCTGATGTTTAGTTTGATTTATGAGAATGTCTTTAGAGTAAATATTGCTTTAATCAAACATTGTGTTACAGCAGAACATCATAAAAAAGTTTCATCTAGCAGGGTGACTCCTGAGTTGGCTTAAAGTGTGGGTACCTAATTTATAACAGTTCATTTCCATATGCAGGAACTGGGATGGATGCAATTTACAGCTTTTTCTATGCATCCAATCATCCTCGGGTACTGAATTACTTAAGATGGTGCTTTATCATATGATGTCAGCACACAGCCTTTGGTTCAAACACTTATGCTTTGGCCTAATTACACACAATCTCTTAACGAGGGTCATTAAGACGGAAGCTAGTTTGTTAATTTCATTCCAAGTGGCTGGAAACTACTGGCGATATCAGTGGCTAATGTGATTTACAGATAATTCACCAGTCATTATGTGCTGCTATCAGCCGTTATACGTGATGTTTTGATTTCAAATATTAGACGACGTAATAAATCTCCAGGGCAGTTCTTACCTTAGCCGTGGCTCTCGCCTGGTACTCCGGGCAGCCGTTCACAGTAATCGTTTCGTGCATGTACTGATAGACCTGAAAGAAAACGAAGAGCGGCATGTGGCGTAATTACACACGACTCAAACATGAAATCCCTGCTTTCCACAACCGACTTCCTTCAGTTCACAGGCTCACACTTCACTGCAGCCATCTGACTGATGGGAAAATAGTGCTCTATAGTACCTTTTTAAAACGTTTAAGTGTGTGAATGACAGGTAGTTACTTTTGCCTTAAATACAAAAACAAGCAGATTTGTCAGAAACAGTCACACCACGCAATATAAAATATCAGGACGACCTTCAAATGTATATTTGTACTTATATTACACCTTTTATCTGATTTTGGGTTGTGGGTATGGCATGAAACTAACTGTTTGTAGTATTTTTAACTCTATTTTGATTATTCTTAGTAGGTGTTTCAAGACGGGAAGCGATTTTCTGACCTCAGCTACTGACCCATGTTGCTGAGTTTCCAGGTGAATGAAGAAATAAAAGGATTTCTGCCGGTTTTATGAAGCATACGGAACCAAGGCAGACAGCAGACATCTACAGTTAAAGTCTGGCTTCAAAGACTACTTTAGAAGTTGAATAAATTAAAAAACTAAGACTGATGAAGGAAAATAAGTGATTATTAAATCACGGTAGGAAACTGACTATTTTTCTCTTCTGTGAATAGAAGAGAATAGAAAAGAAATATCATTTATTGTCCTTCAGTGGGGAAATTCATGTGTGTAAGCAAGAAAGTAATAATCCTATAGAAGCATGTAGATTCACACAAAGGTAAAACATAAAAAATAACAGACTGTACAGTAAGTGCAGATTTACAACATAAGAAAACATAATGTACAATAAGTAAAAAATACCCCAAACATGAATCTGAGTAGAATTAAAAAAATACAAATGTGCTTTGATATTTGATGATGTCTGTGATAATACAAAGTCCTTTACATAACAAACTTCAGCCTTTTTATGAGTCCAAGTGAAAATGCAAACTGACAGTTAATATATATGAATATATACCAGGGCACCTTTTTCTAAAAAGGACAGACTATAACCAGAAGTGGGTAGTAACTATTTAGTAGTTACATTTACTTTAGTAAAGATATGCTAAAGCAGTGCTACACTTACTTGAGTACACATTTTGGCTACACCTCCGGATATAACTCTGCAAGGTAGCGCTGAAACGTACAAAGTCATGAACCAACAAACTTAAGAAAATTTGCAGCTCAATTTCTAATGCAAAGGATGCACAAGACAAAGCCAGTGGTGGATTTTCTATTAATATCTCCTCAGCAGAAAGACACGTTCCTGAAGAGAACAAGCCAAACATTTCTAGGTTAGGCACCAAGTTTTTCAATTTCAATTATTGATTTACAAAAAGCTTTAAAATATCCAGACAAAAAGAATGGGGAAAAAAAGATCACAGAAAACAAAATCATTCTGTTAAAAAAAAAAAGATCTGCGTGAAAGACGAACGCTAGAAGAGCTAAAATGATAAGTTATTTAAATGGTAGGTAAATATGAACATAGCGGTGTTTCCCACATGGACATTTCCACATGTAATATGGAAGCCATAGACAAAACTACCACAGTTCTCACCATTCGATGAGTGCAGAACGTCTAATTCAGATTTACCTCAAACCACCTCCTCCTACAGATCTACGCAGACTGCTGCACGGCAACATTTGCGCTTTAAACACTTTGAGGTGTTATAGCAGACGTAAACTGATGCAGAGCAGGGAAAATTGATGTCTCCATCATTGCTGCTGTCAGATAATGGACAGTCCAGGCATGATGGATGCGGCAGCTTAAAATGGTTGATGAGCTGGTGATAAAACCTCACAGATTAAACACGTTTTGCCTAGCTGGCGCCACAGACTTGATTAAAAATGTACATTTTGGATAAGATTAGACGATTTCTGCGGCGCTGCACATCCTAGTTGCTTTTCAAAATCACATTGACATCAGCTGCAGCCAGGGAAGCAAATAAGCCAGCCAAAATCGGTTGTAAATAGCGAAATAGATAATTTCTCTGAATATTGGATTTGTAGCCTGAATACAGATTTTAATCACTTTTTTTCCTGCTCACAGGCGCCGTATGTTTCACATCAGAGCAGAGCGGCTTATTGGAAAAGAACAGATGGGGCAGCTTTGACACAACATCACAAACCTCTGTTTCCTGAATCATCAAAGGCGCTTTTACTTAAAGGGTACATACACTGGGATATTTTTCTGCACACATCTCAGAGTGGGAGAAAAGCACATCCCCGAGCTTCTGTTGGCGGGTTTGCTTACGAAACTCAAAGACCTTAACGAGTTGCTTTTGATTGTGCAGCGCTACATCTCCAACTGCAACACGTTGTGTGGATTCATGGCGCCGGCTCTGTTTTGAGAAAAGGAGCCTTGCAGCTCACACATGCACACGCGGCTTCAAAATAATACATTTTTCCTGAGGTCTTTTTCCACCTCTGCACTTTTTTGAGGCTGAGCACAGCTTTATAAATGCCATGAAAGGTTCACAGTTTTTCTTTCTTCATATAGAGCATAGTTGGTCCTCTTATTTCTCCCTTTCTATAAAACCGACTTTGTCCTGCCATTTAGAGCTATTTATTTAGCTCTCAACAGTTTTGCTCCTCTCCCAGCACTTTTCAGACACTAAATGCAAAACAATGGCGGCTTCATGTAGCTGTTACAGTAATGCCTTTTGGGCCTTTAAATCTCGGTCTCTGTTGTGCAAATGTTTATTAACGCCCTTATTCAAGCAAACAGGTATGCCACAGATAAAGTTTGAGCATTATTTGGCATCTCCGGCATTAGAAAAGGCGGCACAGCAGCGAACTAAAAAGCAACGACACCAAGAAAGGGCCTTTTCTGTTTTCTCTCTGGGCGCATCGCCGACTTCTAATTTTAAAACAGCCACATGCTCAATTCGTAAAGAACATTTTCTCACTCATTTCTTTGGTATGCATTAAATTATTTAGGAGACTGGAATGAGTCCCCCCCCCCCCCTCCAAATAAAACCCTTCAGTTCAAATAACTGGCAAGGGATTAGAGTTATGAACTCCGACATGCTGTCAAGGTTTCTTCTTCTCTCCTTGTAAAAGCGTGCATGTGGTGATCGGAGCAGTCTGAAAATTTGGATTGCATGTAACCAGAGGAAGATTGCGCCATATTTCGGATCAGCGTTAGTTTCCTTTCTGATGAAAATGTCCGCGTCTTCATTATGGCGTTTTACTGTTTCCGCCTGTCAGTGGCCTAGATGAGACATAAATTCTGAAGCTGCCCATCCTCAGTAAAAGCAACAGTAAATCTAAAGTCCAGAAAATGAAGAACGTTGTTGAGAAACCCTAAGAATAGATAGCTAAAAGACACGTACACAATAAAAATTTTCTTTCATATACTCCAGACGTTGTCACCAGAAACAGGATGACTACTGAACAAAGAAAAGTTTCCATCTGCCGTTTCTGCAGCTTTGTGGCCAAAGTTTTTGGGTTTAGAGACAGAGATTCCTTGGTGCACCTCAGTTGCTCAGTCCAGAAAGATCTTCTTCCCAGATAATTTAGTTAATCAGAAGAAAAAAATAATAATTGCAAAAATACTTCCCCCAGAAGACCGGATCACTTCCCTCTACAGTAAATCCATCAGAGTAGCAGGTCGGTTATTTTCTCTATTCCTTCTCCTTTCCACCAGCTTTCGGCAGAAGGTATTTTTCTCTATCGGTGTAGCTTAAATAGCTCTGTACTGTAAAAAATGCCATGAAATTTGCTCTCGCTTAAACAAATCTCCATTCTATGAGTTGAGTCTCTCCTGAATCTGTGCATAATGCCTCATTTAAAGCTATAGTTGGTAATCCTGTTCAAAAACGCTTTTTGTTATACTGGGTAAAATCGTCCTTCCATCCTGAAAGTAGTCAATACATTAAAAAAAAAAGGTTTGCGATAGACTGGCGATCTGTCCAACCCGCCTCTCGCCCATTGATAGCTGGAGACCAGCACCCCTCGCGACCCCACAAGGGACAAGCGTGTTGGAAAATGGATGGATGGATGGGTTTGATCTGTGTGAGAGCTGTAGGACTGTAAAACTCTGCCCTTCGCACTGAAGAGCAGGGATTTGTCAGAGTTTTGGTCCTGCTCCTCTTTCCCTCATGTTCTGGGTGTATCACCTTATCTATTGGTTGTCCCACATGCCAATCATTCTGACGCACTCACACGACGCCAGTGTCTGGGCTCGTTCCTTGTTAGTTTTCAGCTTGCTGCGAATGCGTGTTTCTATTGTTTATGTATTCGGTTAGCTTAGTGGTTAACTTCGGTGTTAGCTGTTAGTTATTGCTCTGCTGATCTCCCAGTATACTTTGAACATGGCTGAGAGTTGCAAGAAGGGAACCGCATCCATGTTTATGAGAAGAAGAGAAAGGCCTCAGTAGAAAGAAATAAGACCAGAGTGGATTTGGGAGGTTTTTTTCACACGATCCCCCCGAGGAGCAGAAGGACAAGGCCTTGCACAAGCGCAGTTATTCAAAAAGGGACATAGAGAAACTTCCGGAAAAATTGCCGACTCTACCTTTAAATGTGGGCTAACTTTCTTTCTGAAGCTTTGAAGGAGCTAAGCTGCTTTTCCATCTTTCTTTAGAATTACAAGCATATGCAAACTCAAGTCTGGTCAAATTCTGGATCCTTACTTTCATGAATTTGCGTGTGCCTGTTCTCTGTTTTCAGGACTGAAAACATGAACCCATGGTACCTTTCAAAGAGATTTTTAACTAATTTCAATTAAAGGCTCAATTAATTGCAAAGGAGAGTTAAATGGGATTAACGAAGCATTTTAAACTGAACTAAAATTCTTCAGCAATGTCTTACTTGCTTTGCATTGTTCAGAAAAGTGCTTGTTCTGTTTATACATTAGCTCAATTAGACATATACAGTGTTAAGAAATAATAGTGATGTCAAATATGCTAATTGGAAATGTCCGAGGTAATAAAAAAATCAGAGAATTTAAAGCTAAAGAGATATTTTTTTTTCAGTCTGTCCAACTAATAATTTCGCCAATGTTTGTGGAGTGGGAATCTCCCACATTATCGCCCTAATTCCCTCTCCTAAATCATTTCTAGAAGGTTATCTTTTCCGGTCTTCTTGTCTTGCGTCCTTCCTATCCCATTTGCAAGGCTGATTGACCCAAGAACTCGCTCATAGTGACTCTGCGCTCCTAAAACACACGGCTGCCCCCCTCCTTCTTGTCATAGCAGAGTGTGGCGAGGAAAGACAACCACCTCATCAAACTCTATCTCTTTGTCATTTATCCAAGCGCTGCTGAGGCTGCTCTTTTCCCTCCTCATCATTCTTCATATTGACAGCGAGCTTGTCATCTTTAACAGGGCTGAATCATGTTTTGCAAATTCTTCTGCTTCACAAATGCAGACAGAGACAGGATTTTGGAGTGGACCTAAATGCAGGATTAGTGCTTCCATCCTGTCAGCTTTTAAAGGTGCTTAACCACGTTATTTGACTTTTTATTAATTTGTCAGTGGCTCACTCTGGTTGCATACAACGTTTTGCTGAAAGATTACCACGTCCTGCTGGCGTATTATTATTTTTGCCGTTTTACGCTTTCTTTTACCATCTCCCAGCGAAACACTGAAGAATGGTCTAAGATCCAGTGAAAAAATGCAAAAAATATGATTCCAAGAGGGAAAAGACTGGGATAGCGCTGGGAATATAGTATGAACGTTGGTGTTCACTGAAGCAGATGCTAAACCTGCGCATTGCCCAGATGTGTCCTCAGAGATGGCAACTGTTATTTTATTGTAAAAAGAGTTGATTTTACTTTTATATGTCTTTGAGAAGGGCACCAGAAAATGTGGCAGTTAAAAAAATGTTAAACCTGATTTTTGCCTTCCACTGACTACAACATATCCATTATGAACCTGTTAGTATAAACTTATTTATTCAGCAATTGAATGAAACATTTACAACCAAAAATGCACTGGTTATTTTTTAAGGGTTTCTGATATGTTAAATACTGTCAGTCAATCAAAGATTGTCACAGCACATCAGATCTGCTAAAATTTGGTTAATATTTGTAATGAACTGTAAAACATTGTGGTCAGTGTTTAGTTATCAAAGTAAGGATCTAACATACAACTGAATTTATTTGTTTCTCCAAAACCATAATGATATTTGCCCTAGGGCTACTCTATGAGGACCCCTGATGGTTTCCTTGACTGTGTTTAGCCAGCTCTCTGTAGGTAAAGCTCATTGCCTCTTGGGGAAGAGCTGCAGGACAGGTTATTGTCAGTGGTTTTTAAAAACGGCCATGTCACGACACTCCTGTGACTGGCACCGGAGTCAGTCAGTCAGCTGCCAGATGAGCCTCTGGTGCCAAGACGTGCCAGGGTTGAGCTGACACAGAGCAGAGCGCCAGTTCTTTATTCCTTTATATCACTTAGATGATGCCAGCAGCTGTACCTCAATTTACGACAGATTATACTAGAATGGCTCTGTTTTTAAATCTAATAATTTCACACATTTGCAAGTTGAAGAAATTTATGACTAAATAAACCATGTTTATAAATATCCATGTGTCAACCATATGGATGAATGGCCTTGTTCATTGGTTTAAGGCAATGATCACAATCTGCTTTGAAAATCTACGTTTAATTTAATGCCAGTTTTCACTATGACTCTATTATGTTATCTGTCCCTGAATAGTATTTCCTGCCTTTCACCTTCTGGCTGATTGTACAGGCTCCAGCTCAGTGCAACCCCTTAACAGGATGAGACAATTACAGAAAATTGGAGAAATACTTTTTGCCCTGACTGATCATTAATGAAACATGCTCATAAAAAAACACAACTGTAAAAAGTATATTGGTCTAATAAATTTATGACAAAAGAAAGTGGAAAAACCTTAAACTGATTAAATCAAAGATAAAGATTGTCTGAAGGTTTCAGAGTGTAAAATTGTCAACAGTAGTCTATATAAATATGTACTGCTTTAGATTTGTGATATAATGAAGGAAGCGTTTACCTCCTGTTAGTTTCTGTGAATAAAGAGCATCTTTGGTTTCTGTTACAGGATATTTGTTGGTCACCAACCCTTCATCTTCTCTGACCCTCAGCTCAGCAGCAGAGATTCTCCAGCACCCCTCACCTTCATACAATTTCACACAATCAGCATTTTGCAATCTACATAGAGGCACGTAAAATGGATAGACTTTCCCTTTAATGCATGCATGATAATCAAATCGGGAAGTCAGCACCAAAACATGCAGAGCTCATTCAAAGCATCCTGGAACATTTCAAGGCATGCTGCCAAAATGTTACTCTTGAGTCCGAAAAATAAGATACATCTAATAACACTGGCTTTGTACTGAAACAGCTGCAAACGACAACAGGGTGCCAAAATTCTAATATGTCCAAAGAGTTTACAGATTCATTCTTAGCAAGGCCCATTAGGTTCCACTCAATATGAAAAATACAACTTCCGGATAATTAATAGTGGCTGCATGTTCTGAGAGCTTAAAGCACCCGGCTAAGGTTGCAGGAAGGTCGACTTGGTAGATAATGTGAAACTCCCTCTAACATACTGATCAACTCCAAGAAATGCTCTTTCACTCCAGGCCCAAATTACATTCTGACTTTGTTTGTAATGAACTCGCAGAAAGAGGCCATTGCAGCACCTGTCACCAGTTGTTCTTTAATGCTGCTATTTGCCTCACAAACTCACGTCCCTATGTGATGCTGCGGTATATCACAACAGACAAAACAATAAATATACAAGATCTGTGGTTATCAGCCTGTGTGGGGGGTGCCGCGAGTAGAAAATGCTCGTGTTTGCCTTTGACGCCTGTCCTGTTGATAAATGTGGTTAAAGCACTGAGTCAGCAGGGGGGTATTTTAGACGGCTTGTGTATGACAACAGAAAACCAAGATTTAGAATACCCACTACATTTTGCTCCAGTGAAAGGAGATTAAAAGCGGCATAATTAAAATTACAGGTAACAAGCCTATCAAGCTGTCATTGTAATGAAAAGCCCACAATGTTTCCAGTGCCATCATCATTGGCTGCCAAAAATAGAAATAATCAAATTAACCTCATGGTTTTTCCGTTAAGCTCTGGCTGTAATAAGGTAGAGGTATGAGCTCTGACATTTTCACTGTGCTGCACCTACTTGATGATTGATCTTGCACAGCAGCGACTTAAAGTTATAATACGCACTTTTGTCATAGTCTCCTAGTGCAGGCTGGAATTGAACATCATGATCAACCCTTTACCACATTTTAGTAATTAATTCAATCAACAACCACTAAAATTGCATCACTTCAACATCAGCAACAGCTGTTGCAGTAGAAACGAATTAAATAGTTTACTCTGTTTGTTCTACAGACAAATGTAAGCCAGTATTAACCCCACCCCCCTTTTGGGGTTTCTAAATGATAAAAAAAATTAACAAATTGTTACACTTATGATAGACCTCTGTTTCACATTTTGCCCAGGTACTATGATGAGTATGTGAAATTAACAGTTTGTAGCTGTGTAAAGACCCAGTAAGTGAGTTCTTGCTATGATGTAATTGTATCCATTTTAAAGTTACGTTTAAAGATTACCTAACCATCAGAAGTTCAATATTTATTAGATGCATTAATTGGAAAATGGGTTGGGCTGACCTGCTGTCGAAGCTTGTTGAGGTGAGTGAGTCTTCATTAGGGCAGACAGAGAGCCTGCATAGTTTGGCAAGAGATTGATTACTTTTTATTTTTGGGTCATTACAACATTGGAGTATAAATTCCAGAGCAGTGCCACACAATCATGATGTATATGGAGACTCTGATTAGCAATGTTCATGTCACAGAATTGATGGAAATTTATTACTTATCAGATTTGTAAAAAGATGACACTGGGGTGTCATTGATGTGAAGCCAAGTTTCTTTGTGCCAATATATACAACCAAGATACAGGAAAGTAAAGGCTAGTGAGGGATGTTTACTATTGAGCAGCAGCAACTAAGGTCAACATGAGGAGAGTGAAACATCTAATATGGAGCTCCTCTGTGAATTTCATAGATTCTTAGAGTTTCGCAATAATGCAGGTCAATGTATTCTCTGAATTGATTAATTTTTAAAAGAATTAAATAAAAATTTTGTTACTGATCATCATTTGATCATCTCACAGCTGCCATCAGCATTGTTTTTAATTTGAGTCACAGCAGCAGTTTCATTATAAACTTATTTACAGAAAGGGTCAGAGCAGACTCTTCCTCCTAAGGAAACTAAGGTCTTATGGAAGGCATCGAGTGCCTTTTTTTTATACTCTGTATCAGCCATCCTCTCTAGTGCAGCTGGTAGGAGCTACAGCTTATCTACAGATGAGAGGAAGCAGTTAGATAAGCTCATCGGGAAGGCCAGCTCTGTCCTAGGATGCCCACTTGACCCAATGCAGGTGGTGGGAGACAAACATCCCTGTTGGACTGTGTCTCCAAGTCTATGCATAAAGCTGCTGCAGATCTCCTTCAGTGACAGACTGCTGCATCCTAAATGCGCTAAGGAGCGTTATCGCAGATCCTTCCTCCCAACTGCTGTTAGGGTTCATAACTATCATCCTCCTCAGTTGAATATATATTTCTTTTTGTTTTTTATGAACTACAATATTTTTTTCTATGCTGTACATTTGCCTTTACCACAAAGTATTATTTTTAATTTTTTTTACTTTTGCGTGTATCTACATGCTTTCATTTGCCTTTCACTTTACTGCTGGTACCTCTGAGTTTTCCCACTGTGGGACAATAATGGATATTTCAATTCTATTACATTATGTTCTAAGCAATTTTACAGAGTTAGTAGTTAAATAAACTGAAGCTTTTCCCAGAGTCTAATATTACTTCATCTTAAATAATTTTTCAATCAGTAGTATCTGCTTAATATTTAAGTTCTATCTGCTTGTGCTGACTACTGCTACTTTGCCAACAAAACACTTTATTTTTAAAGATTTTTTTTTGCCTTGTGAGAGTGACCAAAAATCATCACAATACTGAGAACAATCACTAAAAGAGCAGTGTGATAGCACTTTTATAGGGAGGCGCAGTACGAGAAAGGTCAGCCACAAAATGAGAAATCATCTCACAGCCATTCTGACTCACCTCTCTGATTGCTGTGCAAAACTCGCTCTGCAGAACCTTCTTCAGAGACTGCAGCTTATGACCAGGAACATCCCCTGATTCCTGCAGCTTCTCCAGCAGCTCGATAGCTCGGGCAACATCTGCCAGGAGGAGGAACAAAGAATTGGTATAAACGAAACTGTGCAGGGATTCGTAGCGAGAGAGTTAAAAAGAAAAAAAAAAAGGGGGGGGGGGCTAGTCAATTACATTACCAGCACAGCAATGACAAAGGCGCTGGAGCAAATCAATGAATGCTATAATGGAAATAGACTCAGTCAAGGCCAGTGGTTGCAAGGGTGATGGAGTAGGAATAAAATCTGTGAATCATTTGCATTGACTCAGGGTTTGTGCAAATAAACAGAGAGCAGAAAAAAAGTAAAGGATTTCATTTAAAGCAAACGCTTCCTTAAAATTCTGAAACCACCACTTGGTTCCTCTGAGAGATTACTGACCCCGTTAATCTGATTCATGTTGGTCAAAGAAAACGGGAAAAGGTCATGCGAAATTAGAAGTGAATCACAAAACGTAACAAGATAAACAACATAGACCCGAAGAGTAACCCTGACCCAAATAAGCTATCTCTGCTAAGAATGCAACACATAACATTGGATTTTGAGGTTAAAATGTAGAAATCTGCAAAATCTCATAAAGAGCTTTGCTGTTATGATCACGTTCTCCAGGTGTTTGGGATTTGGTTTTTCCCTTGTGTTTGTATTTATCTTCAATTTAGTCTTGCCTTATTGAGTTACTATTCCTATTAAGGTTTTTCCATACTAATCCATGCTTTTGCATTTAGTTTCATAGTTTAGTCTGGTCCTCTATCCATTTGTGGTAATTTGGATTTATTTCTCTTAGATCTATGATTATTTTTCCACCTTGGTTTGTTGTTCTTTGTGTCTTACTTCAGCTTGCCTCTGTGTTAATTAGTCGCCGTCCCTTAGCTTTCCTACTTTCCTTTTACCACAGCTGATCCACACCTTCTCTCATTGCTTTTCAGGTTACCTCGTCATTTTCTCACCCCTGTCTCCATATTTAAGCTCCCTGCTTGCCTTTGCTAATCACTGGATACATCCATTGGGCTGTCCATTCCATGCCCCTTTTCACTACCCATTACTCTGCTCATGGTCCGTGTCCTGTTCTCCGTGTGCAAGACCGACATGTAAGTGCTTCTTATTTTATTATTAAAACTCTTTTCCCTTTCAGTCATTCTCTGCATTTGAGTCCTTCACCAAGCCGAAACGTGACAATATTGCATAATCTGCTTACAAAATATCAGGAATAAACATGATTTCCCTCACACTTAAACAAATTTTTGCACTTTTGATTAAGCAATCCACACTATTTTTTTTTAAAGAGTTAAAGTCAGTTGAAAGTTGCAATGCAGATAAAGGGACAGTGTGTAACTAATTTGACTTTTAATTATCAAAAATCAAGTATCGCTTTCATAAATACATTGTCAAGTCAAATAACTATCACATCAAAAATGAAATCGTTCTCATAGATTAATTTATAAATACATAGGTGGAGATGCACCCAATGAAAGATGCCATGTTGCGCCGCCATTTTTGATTACAGTGGCCAAAATGGGACAAACTTGTTAGCCTTATCCTTTTTTACTTCTAAATGAAGATGTGCTGTCAGTGGAGGAGGAGTATAAAACAAGCAATTATGGCCGTAGATCTTTCTATTTGCTGGTTTCTGCTGATATGGAGGACCCAGCGAGAGGGAGGAGAAAGTAACCAAGAAAAAAAAGAAGTAATAACCAGGAGAAAAAATGAGAGTCTGCGTATCTATTATGACTAGGTGGAGATGATTCATGAGGGAACACAGATTCAAAACAGGTGCAGAGGTCGCAGGCTTTCTGCTAGACAGGTAAGTTAATTCAATATAACATTGAAGTTTATTTTGCCGTTAAGTTAGAAACAGGGCAGTGTAGTCCAGCAACTACTTTGTTTGTTTGTGTTTGTCTCTCTCCCCCCCTCACTCTTACATCGTATAATCTCTGAGTCTGCAGGTGACCGTAGTTGTTAGCTGTTAGCAGTAGCTTAGTAGCAGATGCATGGAGAACACACTTGTTGACATTGTCACATTTATGACACTCTGTAGTAGTTATTACGCACTTAATGGTGAGGTTGTTTGTCATTCATTTAGCGCACCACAAGATGGGTGAAAATCACTGGGGCTTTAAAAATATTATGTGGCCTTGTAACTTCATTTAAAACTCTAAATAAAGAGATATGTTTGCAAACTGGTTATTTTAAGTAAAGATGTACTACACTACCAGAATATGACATTCTATCAGATTTATAGTAAAATAAATATATATTTTCAGTCCATCACCCCATCCACCCCCCCCCACCTCCACACACACACTTTTTATGCTCATGTGACTAATAAATAACATCTACTAGCAGAAAGTTAGACTTATTTTGCTTTAAAATGTGGGTTTATAATGTCTTGCACGTAATAAGAGTCAAATCAGCAGCACCACTGAAATGCTTGAACAAAACAAGCCATCTAATGTTTAGGTTGGAATGGTTTTACCCTCTGAATCAAACAATGGAAAATTATAGTAGTACAAGGTGAATATTTTGTTTTTGATCATAAATTACTGAAAATGGCAACAATCTTTTCTGGTCAGTTTGTATGATTAGACAGTGTGGATGTAAACTGTGATAACTAAAGCACGTTTTACTCTATTAACTAGGAATACCACAATAGCAAGTATTCCCATGACAACAACAAAGCAGCAGCACAAAAGGGCCTACGGCTTTGATTTCATTGTGTTTTTGATTAAAAAAGCGATGTGCCACTGATGTTTGGTTGTTACACACGCTTTAAGTTATTTTCTCTATTCATTAGGAACAGCAGCCCGTAATAGACACTGTGGACTTGGTTCTCCCGCTGCCCAAAAGCAACTGATTATTTATTCAAAATTACTTGAATTGAATATCCAGGGTTTTTTTTTCACCCACTGTTGCTTACAAGTTCTACAAAGATGTCACTGCAGCTGCAATAGGACTATTTTCTAGTTGACCGCTATCTACTTTAGTATCCACAGGGGCTCTCCAAAATCTCCAGAGCACTTAAGATGTTTTTATTTGCAGCCAAGATCTTGATAAGCTTGAACCACTCATCTGTTTGGCTGTCTTTGAGATTTAGTTTCATGTCACAGTAAGAGTGGCACAGCATATTGAATCACCGCATGCCTTGAGACATCTTTATGTGCAATACTGCACTGACAAAAGTCTGTTTGGATATAATTTATGATGGGTTATAATATTTCTGGTATCATGCATTCAAATTCTTCTTGCCAAAACTGTATTTGCCTCCTTGTATGGACTTTTATGTTGATAGCTGAAACAGTGAGAGAAACTAGGGTAAATCACAATGTATATTGTTATTGCAAAATGTAAAAACCAATATAGCAAGTAGCTATACTACTTCCCATTTGACTCAGAATTTGGAAATTTGATCTTAAAATGATATCAAATCAAATTAAAACTTGTTACAACTGCAATTTGGTAAAACCAGTGGGATTTGCTCAGTGCTGTCTACATTTAGCACTTTAATTGAAAGCATATTTCCAGGGAGGTTCAAATATGGAGGCAGCATTCTCTAGTTTAATGTAATAGAAACCAGTTAGAAACTGCTTTCTGCAACTTAAACCGTGTTTTACACGGCTAAAACAAAATCAAAAAATAAAGGGACGACTGGGAAACTCATCAGACCTCAACTGAAAAAAAAAGTATCCTGCTGGATGTCCATACTAATGTTAAATGGGTAATGTTAGAGACATTTGATGACAATGAAAATGATCAACCCAAAGAGGTCTTAATCCAAAGTCATAGAAGGAAGTGAAACTTAAAAAAAACTGGTCCAATTTGCTGGAATCTCATTACAGCCACTCAAAATGGTTTTCCAGAGTTCATAAGGCCGCTACAAGCTTGTGCGCATGCCTGAAAACGCTTGCCTGAACTTGCTCCCTATGAGAGGATGGATGATGTCCTGGGGTACATCTTCCCTGAGCTCCTGGACAGTCTGTGTGGAAATCTGGTGGCGTTGGATTGACCTAAACATGATGTCCAAGAAATGTTCTGTTGGATTTAGGTCAGAGTGTGGAAGCTAGTCAATGGTATCAATTCCCTCATCCTCAGGCAATTGCCTGTATACTCTTGCCATATTAGACTGGCATTATCATGCCACCAGGAGGTTTACAGGACCCACTGTACCAGCAAAGCGTCTCACAATGAGTCTATGGATTTCCTCCTGATACCTAATGGCAGTTAGGGTGCCATTATTTATCCTGTACAGGTCTATGCATCCCTCCACGGATAACATCAACCTACCACCAAACCACTCATGCTGAACAATGTTGCGTGCATTCTGAGACATTCATGCCAGTGGACCACTGGAGGTCACTTTGTGGGGCTCTGGCAGTACTCGTCCTGCTCCTCCCTGCACAAAGGAGCATATACCAGTCCTACTGATGGTTAAGGACTTCAGACGGCCCTGTTCAGCTCTCCTAGAGTAACTGCCTGTCTCCTAGAATCTCCTCCTTGCACTTGAGACTGGACTGGGAGACACAGCATGTCAAAATTTTTTCATGCTTTATTGGCATTAGAGCAATCAAACCTTGATTATTAACTAGCTTTTTGCAGGTTCCTACTGGTATTTTGATAATTTGTCTTGGTGACGAGCTCCATGTCTGTGAGGTTGGAAAAGCTCCTTCCCATCACCCTATTGCAATTTGGGACTACGACAGGGCCCCTCCACTGGTTGAATATTACATCCAGTGAGAAGAAATATGTTTGTAAAACTAATGATTAATTTAATTCTAAACTGATTTAACTAAACCCCAAATAGCAGTGCTGCTCCAGGTGTATTGTACAGAAGCTAAAAATTGTGCCAATTGGGGAACGGAAAGTTCTCAAACTTTAATGCCTAGTTCAACAAAATAACCAAAAACTGTAAATCATAAGAGCATTAATTATTTCAAATCATTCTGAATTAGGAATATTTGTTTTTTCCAACCAGCAAAATACACACAACAGGGGATCCATTTTTTTCAAACGTAATCTTTCCACGTGTGTTTTGGGGCATTTGCTTTAACATATAGGAGACATAAACACTTGATGTGGTGCAGGTGTTGCAGAGACGGGGGTTCACGTGGGTGCACAGGTATGGATGTGTGTGAAAAGGTGCGCGCTCACCTGTGAGCCAGATGAGTTAGGTCACAGGTAGCCGTACTTTTTCACGACCACAGTTATATCCATGCATCGTCATAACTCATTTGATCACAGTTTTACCTGTTTGGTTTGATCACTTCATAATCCACCATTTTACGCTTTGATAACTGTGTGTTTGTAGTAAATTCACCAAAATGCAGTTCTGGATTTCAGAACGGCACCATCTCCTCTATGCGTCACAAATCTGCAAATCTCGAACCGACCTGTATACTCTCAGCAGCGGCTAAAGATTTGCAAAGGAAGCCGCAATAATACCTTAAATAATCTTTTATTAGATGCACATTTAGAGTCTCGGTTTAAGATAAAAACCTAAAATTCAGTCAAACATCACTGGGCAGAGGGTCTATACTGGGCAGAACAGCCAGTCTAGTCTGATTTTTCTCAATCCTATTATGTCTTTTGACCTCTATATCCCTTCCTGAACATGTGCCAAATTATTTATGACCCTTTGTAATGGTCCATTTTAACCTGCCTTTTATTACAGCCAGTTTGAATTACTGGGAATGATCTATTTTACGCTCTCTGTTCTGAATCACAGACCATATGGTGAAGATTTTTTGCGAAACATGAAGTTATATCCTTCCTGTAATGGATCCTCGTGGTGTTTGGAGTATATTCTCCCTGCAACATAAACTGCGCAGATGTTTTTTTTAGCCGATATCATACGACCTAGCAAGAAAATCGGTTCCTCTTTGAAAGACTTCAGTGAGAATAAAGTTGCAAACCCTTTTCCTCTGCATGATGTAGTCAGAGGAAAAACTGCTCACAGCAAGGTCTGTGGGTCAGAAGGTAACATAAAAACTCCTGTTTTCAGAGTTGTGCGCAGCTGGGAGCAGAAATGTCAGAGAAAGACATCTGAAACTCTGTGGGAAAATAAAAAGCTAAAAACTTATATCTGTGGCTAGCCAACACAAACTTAGCTTGTATCATCTGGAGGAAGAAGAAGCTTCCATGAGATTTGCAGTAATAATACTTTCAATCAAGGTATAAGTGTCACATTTTTAACCCTTTCTCTCAAAATCCCCAAACTCTTATTCTCAAAAGCGCTTTAATGAGCTGGCATACCTCCAAGCACCAAGGATAAAGCTGTCTAAGAGGGTTCTGAGTAATTCTGTCTCATTAAACAAAGGTGAAAGGCCAACAAGATTTTTTTTTTCTTCTTTTTTGCCCGCTTCTTTCTGCTCATTAACACAGTTTACATAATCGCCATCAATATCCTCGAGAACTCAACTAAGAAGAAACAGAACTTCAGAGACGGATACTGCAAACATTTTTTTTTCCACTGATGATCAAAAGTGACAGTTGAACATTTCTGGATACAGTAGAAGCCTTCCGAATAAAAATAGGATAGTCTTGAAATTTCATGAGCCTTGCATCATCAAAGAAGCTGTGCAAATTTAACAGAGGGAGTTTTAATATCCTTTATATCGTAGAGAGTGATCATTAATTCACAAACAAATTTTTTTTTCAAACACATTTCAAGGTTCTTAATTCCCAAGTATGGATGGAGTATCTAACTAAAGCACATGCACACAAGAAGCTGTTCACACTAAAATATGCACTGAGGATCAGAGGTTTACAGTCACTCGTCTCTTACATGATTTAATCATTTATTTCAAACGTTGAAAGGAAGGACTTGGTGCACGACTTCAAGATATTGTGGATTTTCTTAAATACATACAGGATCAAAATGATGTATATATGTAACCACATGGTGTCATGATCCATGGGTGTTTTTTGTTTTAATTCTATGCTCCTGGATCATGCTTTCTTTAATTATTTATCCTTTAGTGCTTAGTTAGTTCATTCTGTAATTAGTTTTGGTATTTTTCGATTTTTTTTCTTGAGTTTCTTCCCTGTTCTGCCCGTCTTAATTACTTTCCTTCTTCCTCAGCCCTATTTGCTTTCAGCTGCTGTCCATTACTTGCATGATGACTTACACCTGCTCCCCATACCTTCTCTCTTCTTTCCCTCTGTATGTAAGCTGCCTGGTCTGATCTGTTGATTTGCTGTTTCCTCCACTGTGCTACCCTACCTTTGTTGTTTCTGCTTTGCTCTGTGGATTATTCCTCCCGCCTCCCTGTTTATGCGTTCCCATTTATTCGCTTCCTGTGCAATGTTTATCTGTAAGTGTTTTTCAGTTATTAAAAGCTCTCATTTCATAACCCTGTGTCCTCCTTACCCAAATCATGACCTGCACCCTTCTAAAACTTGGGTAAATGTCCCTTAGCAGGTTACATCTTAATAATTAGCTTTTGGAAGTTCTCAACAACCCTCTGGCATATTTTTTGGTGGGATATTGAATCAGCATTTGGGACAGAATTGGTAGAGTTTATTTTAAATGGTTGATTTCCTTGCACATACTGTACATTTATTGCTTTTAGGCACAGTCATGAATTTTAAATTGAATTTAGATCATCTTAATGTTTGCCTGCTTTTTCTGTTATAAAATCTTTTCTGTCATCTGTTGGGGTCACTCGGCTGTCTCCAAAATGTTAGTTGTTGGTTGTCCTGCAGTTAAGCTGTGGTGGTTCCTGGTTGGTTTTGAACAACTTAAAAAATCTGCTTTCATTTGTGGATGACAGTTTGGGTTAGATGGTGGAAACCTAGTTATACCAGGGTGCTGGAAGCTCAACCCCAAATAAAATTTGAAGGCTATGTTTAAAAGCCAGGTCCACTCCAGGAAACCATCCAGTTTAAATGAACCCTTGACATTCTGCCTAGAAAAAGAGTAGCCAGATATCTAAATAGTAAGAGGGAGATAAGATGGACATCTGTGTCCATCTTATCTCCAGATTTTGGCAGTTTTCTGAGTGGCTTATAATCAAATAAATAAATGAATTAGTGCAAAATATATTGTGAATTGGAACTGTGCACTGTGAACTATCTTGTTTTTAAACATTTCTTGTATTTTGTCTACTGGTTCAATCTTTGAAAAGAAACATCAAGCCCATTAATTGTTATGAAACTTTTAACCATGATGAATGTCAATTTCTGAATGGAGCTATGAATCATGGTTGCTCTGTAACAGTAATAGTTTATGCACTCTGACAGATTTTAGCACATAATTACAGTATTCATTTTAAAACAAGTAAATTACTGAAGTTGGTAGATCTGGTATTGTTAACTTCTGTCTGGCACAGTGATTGTAGCCCTTCAGCCAACAGGCCTAAATAGTCCATCAAGTTTGCTGGTTATTAAATCACTACCAATCCAATAAAGCAGGGTTATTGGATTGGTAGTGATTTAATAATAGTTATAGCCCAGCCTTGAAAGGGGTAATGATAGCAAGACCTAAGCCAATCGCTGTTCTTTAATCAAGCCCAACTCATACACCTAGATATGGCAGCATTCTAATATTCTCTATACTAGCAAGCTCAATCTAATCTAAAAGTGAATTTTCCAGTTTTGTTTATGCTCTGACATGCTGATTCAGATTGTTTAAATCCAATATACCATACAGTTAATTGTATTGTTTATTTCCCAGTATTAGGAATACAGATCAATGGTTAAAGCCATTCTAGGATAATTAACTAATTCTGATTCATGAACAACTGACTGGTGCATCTCTACAAAAAATGGTCACCTAGCAGCTTATTTTTCCAGTAAAACTGTGAATTTCCTTTGACAAGTGAAGTGTAAGTCAAAACGCATAAAGGGAAATAACCAAGTGCAAGCGATTACACATTCCAGTTGAAGCCAATATATCTGCAAAGGTTAAAGATAAAAAAACAACAACAATGTTGGCTGTGAAGATGTCAATTTGGTAGCAAATATAACACAATCCTGCACAGTATGTGGCACCACATCTCTGTTTTATTTGTGTATAAAAGCAAATGCCGCTTAAAGGCAGGTGGCCAGACTACAGTAGTAATAAACTCTGTGTTCCTCGGTAACCAGCTCAGACATGGTTTAATGTCTGCTGGCACCGCACTAGTACATCTTCTCCTTAGCACAAAAATATCACTGAGGATTTAACACCACTTGTGTTCACACAGTACATGTGCCTGAAAGGATATGCATAAACAAACCCTGACTCGTGTTACAATCTGTAATGAGCTTTTAGATTTTTTTTGTCAAATTTTACCCTTGATGTTTGTGTTTATATTTGTAATTATGGCTTCGTTTTTTGGCTTTTTGACATGATTTATATAATTAATACTTTTGCAAGGCAACATCCTGTGCCATTCAATAGAAAAACAAAATCTGTTTCAGGAAAAAGCATGAAAGTATAAAAGCTACACACCTTCAAAGCAATACTTTGCTTTTCAAGGACTTCAATTCAAACATTCGGTCTTCTTGGATAAATGCCTGTTATCAGTTTATAGAGAATCTTGTCAACCATACCTTTTAGATAATTCTTCAACATTTGGTCATATTTATCCTTCACCTGAAGCCACAGTGTGCAGAGGGATTAGACATTATCAAATATAAATCAGAGTTTTAATATATAAATTAGGAGGAGGGTAAATCTGCAGCAATATATACTGATGATCCTGGCACCCACTGTGAAACATGGTGGCATTAGCATCATTATCAAGGGTTGCTTTTTGCAGAGGTAACTAGCAGAGGGAACTTTTTTTTTCATGGCTTGAGAAAATCAAAAACACTTCTAAAAAGTCGCTTAAATCCATCAATTTTAGTTGTCTTCAAGAAAGCTGAAAATTAGGATTTCATTTCTCACCATCACAATGAGTCCACACATACATCAAATTCAATAAACACTGCCTTCACCAGGAGCAAATTAAAGCTGAATGGTCAGAATTAAATTCAAAAGAAAACCTACGGGTCACATGTAGACAGATTTGTTAACAAACCAAGGGCTAGCAGGCACTTGAATCATTGTAACGGCACCGCTGGACACCCTTAAATCCACTAGCTCAGTTTAGCTAAACTAAAAGGGACTCCACCTGTGTTGCAGAATAGCACGTTTATTTCAATTGATGCACAGCCTCTTCCAGGAACAATCAGCCTCTCAGAACCAAGGTTGGGGAAAATAGCAGAGCTTTTCCTTACAGTAGAAGCTCAGCAGCCATAACCTTTTTATTACCAAACACGAAACTGTTGCACCTTCTGAGTCATACACTCAGGAGCTAACGTCTCATACCCCCATGTTACACATGTACCAGCTCCACATAAACAGAGACATATATGCCAGGTTCTGCCTGTAACAGCTTTGAAACTACAGCTGTGTGCACAGTTTGATAGGCTTAGAGAATTTTGAAGGGCAGTGTTGTAAATATTGCTAAGACAAGACGTAGGGTTCTAACAGACTCCTACCAAAGAAGGAAATCTAATCAAAACAAGTATTTGTTCAAGGGGTTGTACACTGCTACAAGCAGATTGTTGCATGTGTTGTTTTTTTTTAATTAAAATTAGTCTCTTCAACATATTTGTCTAATTTTTAATAACATTTTATGGGAGATTAGTGACACTAAATGTGGAAAAAGCTTGGAAAACATTTAACATGGTGTAATTATACTTGCGTCACAGAAACCTTTAAGGTTTCATAGCGATATTTAGCTTTTTTGACTTTCAGTATATTTCAGAACAAAAATCTCAAGGTGGACATCCTTGATTGTTAGTTTTTGACATAGAACCTTTTATACTGGACATTGCATGTTTTTTATAACACGACAAGTCGAGTGATTTAAAAAAAAAAAAACAATTATTTAATTGCAGCTCTCTTACCAACAGTCAGCTATGGACAACATGCTAACTTTAGCATTAGCATATTTGGTCTGTTGTGGCGGGAGGACATGATGGTCTATCTTAACTGATTTAGGTCACTACTGTGGTCCACTACTCTACCGTAGAATGTGTGGAAATGGGAAATCTGAATAATACTCCAACTGTATCTCCTTGCTTGTTTGTCTTTGTGATTGATTTCATTGTTTCCATCTCTCTGTCGTTAATCCTTGTGTTTGTCTGTCCCTTCAGGTGTTGGTTCCCTTTCTCTTCACCTGCTCTTCAATGAGCTTGAGGTTTGCATGTTTTTAAAGGTAATTATGTTCCTATTTGAACTCTTGTTTTTTAGAAGTCCTGTTGTTCATGGTAAGTTTGACTTAAAGTAGTTTATCTGCACATTTTACCCAGTTATCAAAACCTGCTGTACAGTATATGTGGGCACAAAACTGTAAATTAAAGACCGTGCCACTATTCCTTGATAGGTTCAGTGGCTTTGCCCACATAACTAATAAAATGAAGAAATAAAAGATGGTGATAAATAGATGTTCATTTTAGATTTTAAAGTAACTGTGCAACAGCACATTGATGTTCAAGAGGCTAAAACTAACAAGCACACCTGAAATGTATTTTCTTAAACAAATAAACTCTTCGCAAATGTTGTGTCATAGCATACTGGTAAAAAATAAGTGTTAAACAGTTGCATTTTAAAGGTGTTCAAAGATGTTCTGTCTCTGCAAGCCTTTAGACCCACAGTACACTGCAGAGCATCTAATCACTGGTAAATTGAGAAACCTATCTTAATTTCATTAATATTTAGCAGAACTGCCTTTAAACTGCATGGCTTTAGGCTTCTGACAAGAATGGACTAGTCTGCTGACATCAGGGCTTTAGAACTGACTTTGTTGTCCTTAAGCCACTTTGTAACTGATTTGGAGGTGAGCTTAGGGTCATTGTCCATTTAGAAAAGCTATTTGCATGGCCAACAGTGCCTATCCCCAGCCTTCAACGAGTGAGCGGTAGGGTCCAACCTTCAAATGGGGGCCCGCCTATGACAGAGACACACAGCACAAACAGCAAGGCACACACACGTACCTAAGGGCAATTGAAAGAGAAAAATTAGCCTAACAGTCATGTTATTTTGGACCGTAGGAGGAATGGGGAGAGGAATGGGGAGTACCTGGAGGGAACCTAGGAATACACATGGGAGAACATGCAAACTATATGGAGTGGAACCCAGGGGTTTCTTGTTGCAAGATAACGGCATTAACAGCTGCATCACTGTGCAGCTGGCCATAGGATACGTGGTCTGCAAAAATAAAGATCTTTGTTACTGTATGTATTTGCCAACTATAACTTGGCTTTTGCCGATGTTTTTGGAGTAATGGCTTCTTCCTCACTGAGCGGCCCTTCAGCTTGCACAGGACTCAGTTTGCTGTCGATAATGACACGCTCTCACCAGCACTGTTAATAAAGGGCATTCAAACAAGATATTTAAACTTTGTTCTGGGGTTGATACTCATATTTTGCACTAAAACCCTCTCTGTGACACAAACTTTCCCCTTCCCGAACGATATGATGGCTGGACTTTCCCATGCAGTTTAGATTTCACATTTACATTTTATTGGTACAAATAGCATATTTCATGTATTAAACTTCTTCCATGTCTATATTTTCACCAGACTTGTTATTGTAAAAACTGCTAAAAGTCATATTTGTTT
Source organism: Fundulus heteroclitus (assembly GCF_011125445.2). Classification (NCBI taxonomy): domain Eukaryota; kingdom Metazoa; phylum Chordata; class Actinopteri; order Cyprinodontiformes; family Fundulidae; genus Fundulus; species Fundulus heteroclitus. The sequence continues at coordinate 18,559,587 of NC_046377.1, forward strand.
AGCAATGATTGCTTTATGTCATTGGGTTGGGGGTCAAACGACACTTTTCAGCTGTTTTATTTTTGATACATTTGCTCAATTTCTTCTTTGCATAAATGTTGAATATCAAAGAAGGGGGGTTTTAGTGACTTTAAACGTGTAATTTTTTGGAGGATATTTTTTGACACGCTTTGGGCAGCTAAAAGTTAATTAGGGTTATAATGTGATTTATTTTAAATTCTGCGAGAGAATATTCCTTTTTAATGCAATGTCATCAACGGTTGGTGAATAATTCAAGGATTATAGAAGTGCATGGCTGGGCAAATCAATTTACCCAAAATAAACTGTTGATCATTAGTTGTGATCTTGAACAGCACTGCTTAATATGATGATAAATCTAGCATCTATTTCATTTATTGCTTATCTACAATTATATCTTTCAAGAATATTAGTAAACATTGAGTCGTTTTTTTTATACCCCATCTGCACTACTAGCTCTATAATACACTGGCTGGTGATGCAGGTCTATATCTGCTTTAAACCGTTTGTCCACCTGTAAACAAAATTCGGAAAAGTCTCTTTTTGTCACTTCGAGTTGTTCAGTTCATGAAGATTATTGACCCTGCAGCCTTTGCTAAAGTACTTTATGTAACACCTCCCTGCCAAATGGTTTTGCACAACCATGACCCTTTTCCTCTGTTTATTACGTTGCCTATTGTGGGACTAAACCTTTTTGCTTCTGATTGCTGTCACCTCACAACACTCCAAACATGTCTCTAAAATCTACCTTTAAGTATTTCTGTTCTCAATTTGGCCACAGCGAAAACCCACAAAGCTCTCTACTTGGCATTTTGCAAAAAAGAAAATCAATTTGAGCTATTTATTGCCTCACTGTACTTTACTGACTATAGTTCAGTAGGGGATACTCACGGTGGGATAACCTAAAAACACAATGCTTTAAAATTATTTTGTTTTTTTACAAAGGCTTACAGAAAAAATCAATAATATGATTTCTAACATACTTCCAAATAGCTAAATAAAGGAAGCATGTTACACACTTTCAGCTGTCTTACCAACAGTGCACAGCTGTGAAACTGGCAATATTTAAAGAGCTGGCGAATCTGTCACTTTCTCTGGCATCATGCTAAATGGACTTTAATACTGACTTTTACAGGCAAAGACACTTTTGTCCTGCCAGTGAAGTTTTATTGTTAATGCTTAGATATCTTTGAAGGATGCGTTGTACCCTCTTGAGGCATTTTTATGACAGAGATTAAAAAGACTTTAAAATATGCACCAATTCCTTTATAATTTATTTGATTTCAAGAACAATGACCCAAAGGAATATCAGGATCTACAGAAAAATCCAGAGTTGAAACTGAAAGTCACTGAGCTCTGTGACACCCATAATACACCACATTAAGCTACAGCTGTACTCAGAGGTCCTTTCTTGATTTTTGAATGAATCAAACCGAGGATGTTGTTATTCCTGCTGATTAAATCATGCAGATATTTACTTGTATGAATCACATGAGAGCCTCAAGGCATTGCTATATTCAAATGAAGATCTACATTTTTTTAGGCTTTTCCTGTGGTCGGATTACACTGAATTTGGAGTGTTTGGCCATAATGATAAAAGTTACATTTGGAGGAAAAAGATGAAGCTTGCCAGAATAAGAACATAATCCCAACAGTTGAGTACAGTGGAAGCAGCATGATGATGTGTGGATGTTTTTGGTATAGCTGACATCATGAGAAAAGAATATGTGGAAATATTGATGTAACTTTTCATGATGTCAGCAAGGAAGGTAAAACTTGTGAACAGATGAGTTTCCCACGTACACAGTAACCACAAGCACACCAGCTGACAAGTATGGATATTTCAGTTTTTGCCATTTTTCATGCAAAAGTCTTTTCCAACTCAAGTGAAAAGAATAACAAAACATGGGAATAGTGTGCTTGCTGTGTTAAAAAGAAGATCAAAAGGAAGGTGCAACTTTCAATGTTTCTCAAGACTCTGACTTTGTGGATGAAGCACATTTAAATTTCAACTTTTTTGCCTCATCTGTCTTGCTAATTTGGTGATTAAATATTGAATACAAAGACGTTTTCCAAATGTAAACAAGGACAGATCTATTTCTGCTGTCAGTTGCTTAGCAACAGTTTTCATAAGCAACAAGAGATTTGCATCTCTTGAATGCCAAACATATTGTAGTTTTCCCTGTTGGAAACATGACCTTATGACATCTGTCTCATTGAAGCATTAGCAGAAGAATAGCAATCATTCTTTAAAATGTTGTGCTCTTGCATGGCTGCATTAACTAGCCGTGTAAAATGTGGGAATAAAATATTTGTAACTGTAACAGGGGAAAAAAAGTTCAGCATAAAGGTGTCATCTTGTCTATTCAATTTAATTTTATTTATATAGCTCCAATTAACAACACGCCATCTCAAGGCAGTGTACAAAGTCAAACTGAATTAAATCATACAGATCGATCAAAAAGTTTCCTATCTAAGGAAACCCAGCAGGTTGCATCAAGTCTCTCCAAGCAGCATTTACTCCTCCTGAAAGAGCGTAGAGCCACAGTGGACAGTCGTCTGCATTGTTGATGGCTTTGCAGCAATCCCTCATACTGAGCATGCATGAAGTGACAGTGGAGAGGAAGAAAACTCCCCTTTAACGGGGAGGAAAACCTCCAGCAGAACCAGAACCAGGCTCAGTGTGAACGCCCATCTGCCTCAACCCCCTGCTCTGGGTCCCTGTCACCCACCGGGGCACGACGTACAGTGTGAGCACTCCGGTCGCGTCCGAGCGCCGCGCCAACACAGATCGTGAGCGGTGAACTTTTAAACCCCGCGGTTCCGTCGCACAGTTTGAGATGTATATAAGTACCACGACTGAAAAACTCGTACATTGTATGCCCGGCTTTAGAGAAGACAGAGCAGAGACACAGAAAGCACTTAACCACACATTGAGCCAGGAATGCTTTCTCTATAGTAATGGCAGATAAGAGGGAAGTGCTCTGTTAGGAACATATGGTGTAATCAGATCTCTGATACATTATGGAGCTTGATTATTATGGGCTTTATACATGAGAAGGATCATTTTAAATTCTATTCTTGATTTAACAGGAAGCCAGTGAAGGGAAGCTAAAATTGGAGAAATATGATCCCTCTTGTTGATTTTCATCAGAACTCTTGCTGCAGCATTTTGGATCAGCTGAAGACCTTGAACTGCATTGTGTGGACTTCCTGATAGTAAAGAATTACAACAGTACAGCCTTGAAGTAACAAATGCATGGACTAGTTTTTCAGCATCACCCCTGGACAGAATATTTCTACTTTTGGCAAAATTCCGGAGGTGAAAAAGGAAACTCTGGAAACCTGTTTAATATGGGATTTAAATGACATGTCTTGGTCAAAAATAACACCAAGATTTTTTACTTCATTACCAGAGGCCAAGTTAATGCCATCCAGATTAAGTGATTGATTAGAAAGTTTATTGTTTAAGGACTCTGGACCAAAGATGACAACTTCTGTCTTGTCAGAATTTAAAAGAAGAAAATTCAAAGTTGTCATCAAGACATGCCTGTAGTCGAAGGAAGTGATTGGATTCATCAGGATTTATAGATAAATATAGCTGAGTGTCATCATCATAACAGTGGAAATTAACTCCATGCTGTCTAACAATTTTACCAATCTGAAGTGTATATATAAAGTAAAGAGAATTGGCACAAGGACTGAGCCCTGTGGTACTCCACAAGTGACCCTAGAGGAATATGTCAGATGAGATTTAAACCAGACTAATGATTTTCCCTTAATCCCTACAGTATGTTCAAGTCTTTCTAGAAGAACATTGTGATCATCTGTATTAAATGCAGCACTGTGATCTAACAGGACAAGTACAGACACAAGTCCATTATCTGAGGCCATGAGAATATCATTAGTGACCTTCACATGAGCTGTTTCGGTGCTATGATGAGCTCTGAAGCCTGACTGAAACTCCTCAAGTAGGTCATTACTTTGTAGATGTTCACATCCTTGATTAACAACCACTTTCTCAAGGATTTTAGTTAGGAAATGAAGATTAGATATAGGTCTGTAATTTACCAACTCATCTTGATCAAGATAGGATTTCTTAAGTAAAGGTTTAATAACAGCTACTTTAAGATGGGTCACTGCAGATTGGAGACCCAAGGTGAACTCGTTGCTACGTAATATCTAGATCTGTTGAATAAAAGTTAGAGGAACACCAATTAGGCTGACTCATCTAAAAAAAATAACACTAAAACAATGTAAAATAAAAATAAAAAGCATGATGTGGTATGAAAAATCTGCTGCTGTTATTTCTACAAAAATATATCCGGATCCTTTTTCTTTATCATCACAGTGACTAACTTAAAAAAAGGTCAACATCATTATGTGTTGGTTTACGGAAGGCTGAGAAGCTGAACAAAGCCATGCAGTGGTTTAATGAAGGCTTCGGTACTCGACAGGTCCTCGCTACGCTGTTGCTGAGTTGTTGGCGCTTGGCTGCATTCCAGTTTCCTGGAGTAATTAGTCCATTTAGAGCAGAGAGCAGAACACGGTGCAGTGCATTTGCAGGACTCAGAAGTGTCATTTTGTCACAGAGCTGCAATGATGTAAACAAAAAAAACATCCCCATTAGTGGCCATGCTCAATAAACTGGAAGATGTGGCAATATCTCTGCAACCTCTTGAAATGTCTGTCCCTGATATTGATTGAACTCTTGTCTTTCACCTCAGCAGATGTCAGGAGGTCTAAATCACTTCCTCGGATTCCCGTCACATCGTTTCTACCCTGCAGGAAGCCGTTTGAATGCCATGAATGAGAATAAAGTGTCCTGAAAGAGGGTCTTATGATCTACATCTGCCACTTTGACCGGACTGTCCTTGATGCCCTGAGCATCTCTGCTCCTAAATCCCGCCACAGAAACTGAAATGATCACTTTCTAAGCGTGTAAAATGGGCCAACGGGGTTTTACCAACCAAGCCCTGTCCGCATGCCAAGGGAATTAGCTCCAATTTACCCGGCTGTGACTACGCTCTCATAGCTCGACAAATCTCTCCTGGAGGGCTAATGGCTCCAGCAGGAGCCAGGGTTGAAGACAGAGACAGAAAACGTCACACTCCTAATGTCCTCTCCATCCTCCAGTAATGACGGGGCAGTGCCCCTGCAAGACAATTACTTGAGAAACCGCTTATTTGTGCATTAAGGGCTATGCGGGATGTAAACTTGTCAGCAACTTTTTTTAATCGCTTAATACGGATACAGAGATATGTCTTAAAACTGTAACTGGGGAATAAGTCATGATCTCACGGAGGTAAAAGCAGGCCAGGCAAGCAAAAGGTGTCGCTCTATAAAGCTGCACTGGCCGTATGACAACCGCACAAGTAGAAGGTGCAATGTGGTGAATTCTTTTTCTCAGACTTTCTCTCTTTCTCAACTAGAAGCCTGAAAGCATTTCACACATTTTTTTCCCTCAGTAGCAGCAGGCTGGGCTACAAAGATTTCTCCCTCTCCACCAGACAAAATAAACACATTTTGAGTTGTAACCAGACAATTTCTTTGTCTGCAAAACCACGGGATAATCCTGCATTTGGTGTAAAAGTCTGGGTATATTCCTCCACGTGGGCACTTTATCTACAACTGCTGTTGAAACACGCTGGATATATCAACAATAAATCGGGGAAGAAATCTGAATGAAAAATGTGGACCCCCCCCAACAAGTCTGGTTCAACCTTGGTTACAATTTGCAGCTGCCTGAGGGTGTCGCATTCATCTGCTCCTAGTATGCAGGTGAGAACAGTGAACAGCCCGGTGATGTCCAGCTGTCCCACACCTCAAGAGGTTATGTGTACAGAATATGAATGTGGTTTGATGTGAAATGTGGGTATCAACCTCAGAACAATAGCAAAATGGCTTGTGAAAGATGCTGACTGAAGCTGGTAAGAGAGTGTCATTATCCAGTCTTTCTCTAACACATGCTAAAAGGCCGCACAGCGAGGAAGAAGGCATTACTCCAAAAGCAACTTAAAATACAAGTTTATAAAAACCTCCACTTTTGGACACTTGTAATTAGGGTTGTGCATAAAAATCGATACAAAGAGTGATATTGATGTTTTTAAAAACAATTTAATATCGATATTCTGGCTTTCAATGTCGATATACTTCCCAACCCCTAGGGGGCGTTATTGCAGCGCGCCATTACTATTGACAGCGAGGAAGAGCAAGTGAGACGAATTTGTGGAATGGATGACAGGATTTTAGAAGCGCCTTCGTCCCTAAAATCAGACATTTGGGCACATTTTTGCTTTCTGTGATACGTTAGAAATGCATTGAACCAAATGCACTTTACTTTCCTGTTAATATCTCAATATACAATAGATTGAACATAAATTTAATATTTGGGCGGTTTCGTTGGTTGAATAACTGGGCATTAATTTGAAAGTAATAAATATCGATATTGGAATTAAGTCAAATCAAGCTGAGCTATATCGAGAGTTGTATTGCATCGTGAGCTATGTATCGAGAATCATATCGAATCGGCTCATCCTAGATGATACCCAGCCCTTGTGTAATGCTGTTGACCATACTGACTAAAGATGTCGATCGTTAAATGTTGGTGGGAAAGGGGGAAACTTGCAAGCTTGACAACACACTCCCAAGTTTGAATTACAGAGGTGGCAGCACCAATGTTTTGTTTTTTTGGGTGTTTTGCTGCAAGAGGGAATGGTGCACTTCACAGAACCGCTAGCATCATTATGAAAAATCTAATTAGAATCAAGGGGGTTTAAGGACTATAAAGTCAATGTTTGGGAATCTCAGTCCAGAAATCTCTGTCCCATGGAAGATTTGTGGGACAGAGCTGAAAAGGCTTGAGCAAAAATGTAAACTTTTGAATATGAAAATGGTTTCACAGTAATTATAAAAGACCCAAAACAGGAACTGTTATGTCTAATTTAAAGAAAAAAATTGTATGCATTGTTTTTTTTCTAAAACAAATTTCAAATGTACTGTAAATACTAACTCCCTAGTCTGTTTCAAATCTTCACCTTTGTTAAAAAGCTCAGACATATACTTATTTTGACCTGATAACGTTTTTTTTAATACACCCTAAAAATTCAGATTGCATGTAATATTTTAGATAAAACAAGTAGTTGTTTAAGATGCATAACTAGGACGTTGTGTCTGTGTCTATTTGCTGGGAGTGTCAGGACAGGTATAATGGCACAGAGAAGAGGAAATAGAAATGGTTGGCCAGCTTTGAGTGCACAAAACAAACAGTAAGTATGACATCCTCAATTTGCTATAAAAGGCAGTTACTACAGTTAGCAGGGTTATAAAATAGGGAAATGCAAAATCGGAACTGCAAACACTACAGGTTTTACGTTGAATAAAGATATTGTTCTGAAATTGGGAGGTGCCTTATGTTTACCAGTGGAAGGATTTAAGTCAAGAATGAAATCTGAGACTTTAAATCCCATTAAGAAATACATCTGTTGCCCAAACACCATCATTTGTGTCAAAATAAAGTGTTTGGAGAAGGTTTCTGTGATGGATCATTGAGAGCTTTTCAATGCAGCTATTCAAAAAGATAAGGATGGGTTTCCTTATATTTAAAAAAAAAAAATCAACACAAGCCATCACGCCTGACTACAAACATCTCCCCATATCCTATTTTTCAATCTGTTATGTCATTCCTTTGAGAAGCTGCCACTTTCAGCGTGAATTAATGATTGAATGGGTACTCTGGGTACTCCGGTTTCTTCCTAGTGGTTTTAAACCACCATTTAAAACCACAATACTTGCTGATGTTGGCAAGTTGGCTGCATTTATATCCCTTTTAACTAACATTGTTGTGTTGCATTGTAAAGATTTAACAGCCTTTTATGCTGCTGTTGAACACCTTTTGTAAAAGATTAGTTAGATTTAGAGAAATTAGGTGTCTGATTTAGTTGGCCTGTATCATAAAGTCATTGTAGACCTAGGAAGCAATAAGTAAAATGCAAGACATTGTGTGCATCGGAAAATAATGCTGTCCCTCACCCTGAACTCACTGTGAAACATGGTGGTGGTGGTGGCATCACGCTGTCATTTCAGAGTTGATAAGACAAATGGAGCTAAATACAGAGCACTGTGCCGGATGTTCACCTTCCAACTGGACAATAACCGTAAACATACAGCCAGAGTTACAAGTTTGATCAAAAGCATGTTCATGTGTAATAACAGCCTAGTCAAAGCCCAGATCTAAGTCTAACAAAATAGTCTGTGGTACAAGAGCAAAAAACAAAAACGAGATGCAATTCACAGATGCTCTCTGTCCATTCTGAATTTGCTGAACTGATTTTCAAAGTGTGGTATGTCATTTTCTAGATGTGCTAAACTGCAATTGTGCACCTGCAACTGTGGTCCTACAAAGCATGGACTCGGGGGGAACTACAGATGCACGCCACACTTTTCAGATTTTTATTTTTAACAAAAAAACAAACAGAAAAAGCATGGAAACCTTTGGTTTCAAAATGACAAAACGTGAATAAGCTGACGGGATATAAATCTTATTTGCACTACATATATTTTGTAGACTTATAGTGTGGAATTATTGCCTATTTCAGTTCTGAAAGCTTTATAAGCTAAAGGTACTTCTAGAAGTTTCTGTTACAGTGCCCTCTGTTCTTACGGTTTCCTTTACGGAAGGGTTGGGATTCATGGGGCATCCCTTTTTAATAATTAAATGCACGCTTTGCTGAGAATGTCAGTGGTTCATGTCCATTGTTCTCCGTGGTATGTGCTAATCAGTCATTTCCCCTCCCAATAACAGGAAGGAGATTTAATTTGAGATCTTTTTCATCCTGCAGTGACCCAACACGCTGTGTGGGCGCTCTGGAAATGAAAATATGTTGTTCATTTCCTCCCAATGAGCATTTGTCAACCTCAGCAACCTAACAGCTAAAGCCTACACTCAACACGAGACGCGAGGACCTTTTCATTAGCAATTATAGTGTTTTCTCCAAATTGGCAGCACATAGGCAAAAGGCAGCCTGTAATGGAGCGTCTTTCTGATGGCTCCTATGGAGAACTATCATTACTACTACTCCTGGTGTTACACAGCTGCCAGCAGCTGACTGGTCTAATTCATACCCCGGCATGTGAGCTCCCTCCCCCTCCTCCCACAGTTACGGCAAGCGCACTGAGGTCACAAGTGAATCATTGCCCCAACAAATGACTCAGATCAGACATGGCTGAATGTAGATATTTGAAGCTTTGAGACACTCTTTTTGGCTTTTGGTTTAAATAATTGTTGTTTGCCAGGACAAAAAGCCTCTTCCTATAAAGTCTGTCAAATGCAAAGCAAGCAGGAGAAGCACAGCTTGTTTTGTGAATGCGACGGCCTTGTGCAATCTTGTGCTTATTTCATTAACTCAGCATGCATTAGTGGCTACTCCTGCTACCTGCAGACTGAGCATCAGCACAGCTTTATGGCCTACAAACAGTAAACAGGATTGGAGAGCTAATTGCGGCTGTACCAAATGCATTCGGAACAATTTTAAAGCAGAGCGGCGTATTTATATCTCTCACCAAAAACGGGACATTGATCAGCATAGCTCTTTCATGAAAAGGTACACTTCAAACTTGAAAAAGTCCTTATTCGTATATTTGACATAAAATAACTTCTGCTGAAGATATAGTGAGGGAAGGTTTCTTTCTTCCTCTAATCAAATTATAACCATATCTCACTCCGTGGTGATGCAAAATTCCATACCACCTGCTAAATGTTTACCTATAAAATACAGTTTTAACCAGATTGCCATTTATAATAAGCTTATTTGTAATTTTCCTTAAAAAAGAACTATGTCCATGTTCATTAACAAAACAAATTGGGCTTCCATTCTGAATGCATTTGCACTCCCTTGCCAAAGTACGTAGTCATAAACTTTGACTTTAATGTTTTGTTGGGATTTTTTATTCATACTTATACCCTAAAATAAAATCCTGTGCAACCAACTGCCTTCTGAACTCACCAAACCAGCAAACACGATCCACCAGTACGTAAGTCAAGCTCATACACTGCAAAAACGGAACTAAAAATAAGTTAAATGTTCTTAAAATTAGTGTATTTGTCCTTGATTTGAGCAGGTAAATAAGATGATTTGCCAATGGAATAAGATTTTTGCACTTAAAATAGGAACAATTCATCTCCATCATCTTATTTCAAGTGCAGGATGTCTAATTACCTTATTTTAGGGATCAAAATACTCCTTCCATTGGCAGATAATCTTATTTACCTGCTCAAATCAAGGATAAATACACTAACTTTAAGGACATTTTACTTATTTTTAGATCTGTTTTTGCAGTGTAAACCCAGCCGTTACGTGAAGGCTTCCTGAGTGTGTTAGAGAACATTCCTGATAAAACAGCGTCATGAAAACAAAGGGACACTGCTGAAAGGGCAGGGATAAAGTTCTGGAGAACTTTACCACAAGCCCTGTAAGAGACCCAGCAGACAGAAAGGAGTGCGTGATCTGGTTAGATTACATAAAATCAGGAATTTTCTGACCAACATGAAAAAAAAACTTTATCTCCTGATACTTGGACATCTCTCTGAGCACACGGCTCCCACAGTGATGCATGGTGGTGGCAGCATGGTGCTGTGGGGAAAATCTTCTTTACTACAGAAAGGGAAATTTGTCAAAGGGAGCTGATGGGAACAAGGAGAAACGCCAAATTCAGGAGAGCCCTGGAGGGAAATCTATCAAAAGCTGCAAGAGACTGAGTCGGAGGTTCCCCTTCCAGCAGAACAACAACGCTAAACATACAGACTAGAGCAACAAATTAAAGTTTTAGATCAGTGCTTGCTGAAGTTTCTCCCATGTGGGCCAAATTTGTGAAGCTGAGAATATTTGCAGGCTACAAAATTTAAGAAGCAGTGCAAAAATAGCTATTGACACGAAGCAGTCCCGTTTTTGTAAAGGTTAGCACGGTTAGCCTTGCAGGGAAGAAAAAGGTTCTGGGTTCAAATGCCAATCTGGGGTCTTTCTGCATGGAGTTGATGTTTCTCCCCCATGCATGGTTGGGTTCTCTCTGGGTACTCCGGCTTCCTCCTACAGCCCAAGAACTGTGGAAGGTTAATTCCCCTCAGGTAAGTGTGTGAAATCTTACTCTAAGAAGTGTAAGAGTCCTTCAGCATGAACCTTCTAACCCAGCAGAAATTCGCAACCTAGGCCAAGTATGCACATTCGTTTTGCATTTAAAGTCCAACATTAAATCCAATCGAGAATCCCAGGCCCTCTGCATCTAATATTACTGAGCTTGAGCTACTTTGCAAAAATGAATTCAGTCTCCAGACGCAGAACGCGGGTCGAGACAAACCCCAAAAGCGCTTGCAAATGTAACAGCAGTGAACGGTGGTTCCATGAAACATTGACTCTGTGGGATGAACACATCCAGTAGACGTTATGTGACAAATGGGTGAACGTGGCGGCCTGTCACACAGTCCCAGTAAGATGCACTGGAGACGGTGTAAGGGGTACACAAACTGCTGCAAGCATGCATGAGGCATAAACAGAGAAAACGCGTTTAAAAGTGTGAATATACATTTTAATAAACCCAACAAAACCGGGCTCTGACAGGCATCATAACTACTGTTTGCCTGCATAATGTGCACTTCCATAAGGAGCACTCTTTTTGTCTGCGCGCGTGCGTGCGTGTGCGTGCGTTTGTGTGCGTGCGTGCACCTGCGCACCTCCAAGACAAACTTGTCTCCTGCTCTACAAAGTGGACTTCCAACAGCCCAGCCCTCCTGTATGCAGATCATAAGGCGATCTGTGATGGGACAACATATTACCGAATCGGTTACATAATAGAGACGACGACGGAGGCAGGCTGAGCGCTGTACGCGTACAGTGGCCACATTGGTCAGATGTTTGGCTCCACGAACGCCACAAACGGCGGCAGAAAGCCGGCGCTCCGTTCGGCAGCCGACGCGGACCGAAGCGGCGCCTTTCGCGTCATTTACGCTGCGCTCATCTCGCCCTGAGACGACAACCCGTTCAGACCACATTAGGAAATTCGAAACGGACGCGGACGCTCCCATCCGAGCCCGATCGGCACCGCTTTGAAGTTGTGTGCCTTTAAAAGAAGAGGAAGAAGAGAACCGAAGCCCTCCAATTAAAAAAAAAGGGAGTCCAAATCGCGAAGCTCCGAGCGCCTTACCTCTTTCCAATGTGAGCGGCTGGACCACTGTCGCCATGACTGCTGTTTACTGGAGACTGAGGAGAGTACAGGAGCTGCAGCATCACAGACAGAGCGAGGGAGCCACAGAGAGGGAGGCTGGGAGTGGTTACAGGAGTAGGATTGTATCTGCCTCCATCCTCCTCCTCCTCCTCATCACCTGCCTCTGTTTGCAGCAGCAGAACTGTTGAATTGGGCAAAACTTGTTAAAAATGTACATGTGCGTTATTATTTTGTGGGCTCCTATGTTTAACTAAAATATTTAAGAGGAAATATGGTTGAATAAAAAAACAGGTGGTGTTTTTTTTTTTTTTTTAGCAAAACCAACACATTACATCGATAAACAGATATCACTGCAAATAAATCCGAGACTTTTTAAAGAGCCTTGCAAGAGTATTAATGCTCCTTGCAAAAGTTATCAGAACCCCACAGCCTCGAACTACAATGTATTTTTGTAATATATTATGCAATAGATAAGATAATATAATATAAGATAGGCTTTATTGATCTCACATTGGAGAAATTCACTTGCATTCACAACACAAAATAGTACATAATGGCGAATAAGAAGGAATAGGATAAGTGACTCTCCACAATATTTACAAGAAGAAGAAAAATCTGAAAAGTGTGGCATGCATTTATACTTTGCAGAAGCCAGTTTTGCTGCAACCAGAGGTGGGACCAAGTCATTAGTTCCCAGTTTACAAGTCTCAACTCAGTCACAAGTAGAGAGTAACAGGTTCCAAGTCAAGTCCGAGTCCTATGGTTTCAATTTAAAACCATAAACAAGTCATGACGAGCCTTCTCTGAAACACCACGCACAAAAGATAATGTGTTTGTTGAAATGTCACAATGTTTGTTTGTTGGCAGCTTTGTTGGCAGCTGGGAAAGACTCCCAACCTTCTGGCTTAAAAGACCCTATACAGCTATGTTTACATGCACAAAATTTCACAATTGGATTAAAATGTATTTGGATTAAATAATCGGATTATACTGTTTCTATGGGCACACGTGATCGGATTGATTGTGTGCCCATATAAACAGTTTATGCACCTGGCTTCATTCAGAATAGAACCACTCTGACATGCGCAGTTATCAAATTCCCCTAAAAAAATACAGAAGAAGAAGTGCTTCTGTCTTTGCAGCCAGAGCTAAAAAAAAAACGGTATTATACGAGTTTGTCTTACAGTTGAAACGTTACTGAGAAAGCAACAATTTTGAGCTCTTTTATTTTTTAGAATAGAAAGGTTTATCGGGTGCCACGACTGTTTTGGTTCGTGACGTATTTCCGCCACTCACCAACACGGAAATGCATCACGTTTATGTTGGGCGCTCATGCGCACTCGGATCAGTTTGCCACATTCGGAATAACTTGAGCCTAATAGTGTTTATATGTACGTTGATTGGGATATCAATCGGCATAAACTCCCCCTCTCATTCGGAATACAACTTCATTCAGATTGAGCTTAATCCAATCATAATACTAGTCCATGCATTTGTTACTTCAAGGCTGGACTATTGTAATTCTTTACTATCAGGAAGTCCACAAAACGCAGTTCGAAGTCTTCGGCTGATTCAAAATGCTGCGGCAAGAGTTCTGATGAAAATCAACAAGAGGGATCATATTTCTTCAATTTTAGCTTCCCTTCATTGGCTTCCTGTTAAATCAAGAATAGAATTTAAAATTCTCCTTCTAACGTATAAAGCCCTTAATAATCAAGCTCCATCATATATCAGAGCTCTGATTACCCCGTATGTTCCTAACAGAGCACTTCGCTCTCAGACTGCAGGTCTGCTGGTGGTTCCTAGAGTCTCTAAAAGTAGAATGGGAGGCAGATCCTTTAGCTATCAGGCTCCTCTCCTGTGGAACCAACTCCCAGTTTTGGTCCGTGAGGCAGACACCCTATCTATTTTTAAGACTAATGTTAAAACTTTCCTTTTTGACAAAGCTTATAGTTAGAGTGGCTCATACCCTGAGCTATCTCTATAGTTGTGCTGTGATAGGCCTAGGCTGCTGGAGGACATCAGGGTCTAATTTTCTCACTCTACTGATTTCTACTGTTCTTCAGTCTACTGTTCTCCAGTTTTGCATTGTATTACATTGAAATGACTGTCGTCATTTCAGCTTTTAACTTTTTGCTCTCTCTCTTTTTCTTCATAGTAGGTACACCTGGTCTGGCGTTCTGTTAACTGTGACATCATCCAGAGAAGACGGCTCACCCGCTACTACCATCTAATGTAGAACAGATTACTAGATCAATGTGTGCTTCTGTGCTTTTTTGTTTCTCTTGTTGTGTCTCTGTTCTGTCTTCTTTAACCCCCAGTCGGTCGAGTCAGATGACCGTTCACACTGAGCCTGGTTCTGCCGGAGGTTTTTCCTTCCCGTTAATGGGGAGTTTTTCTTCCCACTGTCGCTTCATGCTTGCTCAGTATGAGGGATTGCAGCAAAGCCATGTACAATGCAGACGACTCTCCCTGTGGCTCTACGGTTCCCCAGGAGTGAATGCTGCTTGTCGGGACTTTGATGCAATCAACTGGTTTCCTTATATAGGACATTTTTGACCAATCTGTATAATCTGACCCAATCTGTATAATATGATTGAACTTGATTTTGTAAAGTGCCTTGAGATGACATGTTTCATGATTTGGCGCTATATAAATAAAATTGAATTGAATTGAATTAATATTCCTATTGGCTTGTTTACATGACGCATTTTTATTCCGATTGGCCCTTTATTCCAATTGCTTTTGTGCATGTAAAGGTAAAATATGGATGGATGAAGGCAATCATAAAACAACTTTTAAAAGCAAATTAAAAAAAAACATCATTTACATAATAGAATCACAATTGCAAATAGAAACCAGAAAATAAACCCTTCCCAGTGTTTATTTTCAGTCTTTTATTTTCATCAAACATAATCAATGTTGCAAAACGTTTATCCCTTAATAGAACTATTCCTCGTTATACCTGTCAACACAAAAGGTTAGCATGCTTCTGCACTGCTAGAACAAATAAGGCATTTCTGAAAAGCCCTTGTTGGGCAGTACTATAAAGCTTGGAACTCCCAGTACTCCAGACATTTTGAATTGAGAAAGCTTTCTGGATGGGAAGCGTAAAAGTTGTTTTTTTTTTTACTTTTTTTTGGTCTAACATCAAGATTTGCAACAGATTTACAGTAGGTAGGGCGTCTATTAGCAAACCATTATGCTTTGACATTAATCAACCACTGGTACCTCTGGTTTTCGTTTTAAGGTTGTTGTCCCGCTGGATGGTGAAGCTCTATTCCAGTCGCAGCCTCTTAACTGGGTTTGTTCCAGGAGTTGTGTGTTTTAGGCGCCATCCGTCTTTTCGTCAACACCGACCAGCGTCCCTGTGGCAGTGAAGAAAAACACCACCACAGGCTGCTTGGTTTGCTGTGTTCAAGATGATTTGGATGTAGGGGTAAATGTTGAGTTAGTTGATAAGCGCACTTTTATCCGTTTGTGTGTTTGCGCTGAGAAGAAATAGGAAAAATAATTAGAAAGTGCTTTTAATTACAGTGCTGTACAGAACTATAAAAGTAAGGACAAGGCTAAACATTAAAAGCTGAAAATTAAAACACCAAAAATTATTTAAAAAGACACATCTTAAGCTGGTTGATTAAAAAGGTTTTTCACGTAGTGTTATTGGTGTTAACGTGGCTTATTACACGTGCACACCACAGTTTCCTTTTTATATATGTTAAAAACATGGAAACTAAAGAACCCTTTCCTTTCACATCTATACTATAAAATTCAAATTAATTATATAAAAAATCTTGTGTTTTTGGCCAAATGTAAACTGCTCGATAGATTTTTTTTATTTTTTTTTTCCCCAAGTAGTTGCATGAAGAGCCCTCTAGTGTCATTCTGCAACCACGTGTGTGAATTCAGACTCATTAGAAAGTCAAGATGTAAGACGCACGTCTGCTGCTTTAACAATTTTAACTCTTCAGGATGGACTCTCCACATGACTATTTCGGAAATTTGCACTTATTTAATCATACAAGCACAGGGCAAGGTCACGGACGCTTGTGAATAACGACAAACTCAGAGCAAACGTTCCTGGTTATCCACTTTGATTTTGACTTATAGATGGGGCTTCAGTTTGTTTTATAAAACAAACTGAAGGTGGCAGTCATTCAAGAATGTCTTTGTTTTGGCTAAATAATAACTACCAGACCAGAATACCTGACAACTACACACTGTACATGTGACCAAAGGTTGTATTAAAGCTTAATTCTGAAACAAAATTTCTGTTTATTTTACTAACTTGTGATTTTGTTAGCACATTCGGCAGGTTTGCATGTAGGATATTTTTACGTGTGCATGCATGATGTTGTTTTTGCCCATCCAAGTGAATAATTACAATCCAAGTAATCTGTTCAGGTACTGCACCTCCATAGCTGGGGAGAAAAAAAAAAGGTTGCTATTAAGGTATTATTGCGATGCGCTGAGCCATGCTTCCTCTTATCTGCTCGCTGGGCGACATGCGCTGCGTGCAGAGCTGATAGGGACTAAATGATGGCAGTGAACCGGAGTTGAAGGGCTTAAGGATTAATCTTGATGTTTACGCGCCGCCGTAGAGTCAAACCCCTGACTCTCCTTGGTTACTGTACATCAGCTGCCAAATGGTGCGTGCAGCACTTACGCCGTCGATATAGAGCCAACAGAAGTCGTGCTCAGCAAACGACACACGATAAGAAAAGTCGGAAATTCATGGTTAGCGAGAAGCCGTGGAAGCGGGAAGCGTCGCTGATTATGGCTTCACCATCACAAATGGTGATGGTGAAACAGGAAACTGAACAGGAAGAAAACACCTGGGGCAAGAGCCAAAACATGCACAGCTGTCCGGACTAAATACAGAGCCATACTCACACTATGCATGTGTCATTTATCTTACATTACATGACAGAAACCAAAATGTCTGTGGACTCATCATACCCCTGGCGGTTGCGATAGCTCCCACTACACAGAAATGAAATAACGTTGCTTATATTGGAGGGCTACCACGTGATCAGAGTCTGCTTTTAACTTGCAGACTCTGATCTAAACCTGCAGCGTGTGCTGTTGAACTCCAGCCGTGCCACCCAGCTGTTTGCTCCGCTGAAGCAGTTAGTGGATGGATGGATTGGTGGATGGAGGGCGAGGGCTTAGAGAGCACGCAGAAGGAGGCCACAGCGAGATTACAGGCTCACTTCCATGTGAGCTGTAATACAGTTCTCCTTTTTCTTTTTTCTTTTTTTTAAAGAGGTGGGATTATGTTGCCTCCCACCGCAAGAGAACTGATTTCTCAAAAGCGTCCCCTCATCCTAAAGGACACACAGAAAGCCCCGCAGACGGACCAAATGCTGATTATGGTTACAGATTAAATCTTGTAGCATTAGTGCATGTTGGAGTTGGGTTTGCAATCCCGACTTCCCGTCAGCATCCTCTAGATTCTGAACGATGTCTTGATGTTTTGGGAGTTCATCCCCAATGCACTGCAAAAAGGGAACTAAAAGTAAGTAAAATTTTCTAGAAATGAGTGTATATTTTATTGATTTGAGCAGGTAAATAAGCCTATTTGCCAATGGGATTAGTAGTTCCACCCCTTAAATAAGATAATTAGATATTCTGCACTTGAAAAATGATGATGGAGATGAATTTTTCCAACTTTAAGTGCAAAAATCTTATTCCATTGGCAAATAATCATATTTACCTGCTCAAATCAAGAAAAAATGCACTCATTTCAAGAAAAATTTACTTAATTTTAGTTCCCTTTTTGCAGTGTGAACGTCAAGTCATGGATTTCAGTGGGCATTTCGAAGGGGGAAACAGCTAAAGAAATAGTGACTTTAAAAATATTCACTCCACTTATACTTGTTCATATGTTTTTTAACTTCAGAGTCACAAAGATTTTCTTTTCTTGAGATTTTATATGTGGAAGTTGAACCTGTCTGCATAAAAAATGCATCCCTACAGCAGAATGCTACCATGGGGTATCATAACTCGCAATGTCAGCTTTTTTCGTATGGTTGCACTGGATTTTATTCCAGGGCCACGGAGTACATGGGAGATTACACTGGGCCTTACAGTAACATATTTGTAAAACACAAACAAATAACGTAAATCGATATCCTTCAACTTTTTATGCACTTTGTCTTGGTGTGTCACAATAATCTGGTCAAATACGTGTAAGTTTGTTGTTTTAACGTGAGAAAAAGTTCAGTTAGGGTGAATACTTTTCCAAGGCACTATATTGATTCTGTTCCGATGCTTTTAGCTAAAAATAAATCCACATGTTTAAGCCATAGCAAGGTTTTATGTTATTATATTTCCCCGAAACTATGCCGACTGAAAATTGTTGCATTTTAAGCCCCTTTCCAATTTAAAAAGGCAATCTTTATCTTAAAGCTAATTTGATTATACATCCGTATTCAGGCACTCGAGAGGATAGAGATAGTGAATATGGATCAGTTGTTTGCTGATAGAGTTCAGCTTCTGAAATTGAGCTTTACTAATCTCAGCTTGGTAAAATTCAGACTCCTGTGATTAAATCAGGAAAGAGGGCAAAAGGGGCAGCTATAATAAGTAATTAGCACCTCTGTTAAAAGATTAGCCTGAAAAAGCTGCTGTTTATGTAGTTTCTGTAGTTAGCGCTGTTTGCACGTCTGCTGCAAGTCTGCAAGAACGTGGCAAGTCCTGCCAGTTGCATTGGTACTGCTGTTCAAACGAAATTAGCGCGCTGTCTAAAGGAATAATAATAATGTGGGAAATGCAAAATCAGATCTTAGCAAAAGAAACAAAAAGTGTTTAAAAAAAATCACAGCATAAGTACACAAGTGGGATACAAACCATAGAGGGTTATATTTGTTTTGAGGTTGCAGGTTATGTGATGTCACTGTTTATATTTCCATCAAACTGCAGCATAGCAAGAAGTTCAGTGAACCCAGTGGTTGCAAGGCAACCGCTTCCAGGAGCGTCTGATGGAAACATTGTTCCACACGTATAAATAGAAACAGACGATGTGAAATATCAGATGGTTGACTTACTCAAGCCCTGTGGGATTCAGCGCAGAGGTCACGTCCAGGGAGGGTCAGCTGGATTATGGGTATTTACCAGCAGCTGGGATGCTGTTTGCGATGGAAGAAATGTGCACACGAAAGAAACTGCTTCTAACTATTATAGACATTAGAGCTCTAGAAGGGATTTTGGTTTTAATTTTTTTTTTATCCAACAAAAATCATTCACCCCTCGATCCAGATCCGTTGTTAGACAAATCACTACTGGAGATCCTTCCTGTGAACAGCCATCAGCATCTACAACAACTCATTGAAGAAACCCTCATAATATGAGTTGCAACAACATATACTTTCCCTTTGGGATCAAACTATTTTTAAACCAAACTGTAATACTCTGAAACCCTTAACTAATCTAGGCAATTGTCTAAAGAAAGAGATTGATTGATAGATTGAAGCTTAGAATAAAACCAATCCCTAAACATCCCATGGTGAAACATGGTGGTGGTAGTATCATGCTGTGGGGATATTAATCTTCAGCAGGGACAGTAAAACTGGTTAGAGATGAGGGGAAGATCAATATAGATGAACACAATTCAATCTTGGCTGTGCACAAGCTATTTAAAGGGGGCATATCATGCAAAATCCACTTTTTAGCCCCTAAATACATTTTGTTGTGCAGTAAATTTTTATGTACTCTGTCCAGGTGCTACGTAGATATCTTTATATTCTTTTTGGGTCACATCTTTCAACCCGTTAAGTTTTCTCTGTTCGTTATTTGAATAACTGCATCTCAGTATTTGCTGCAGGGCTGCTAAACAAGGTCATGGCACTGCCAGCTAACCAATCACAAGAGTTTACTTTTTAAGCATCACAGTGAGTCCATGGATACGTCACAATCCACAAAAGGATGGGTTCAGTAGAAGAAAGCTAAAGTTAAAAAAAAATGGACCAGCCAGAGGATAATGTGTTGCAACCTTTGCAAGGAAGAGTGGAGAAAATATTGTTAAGATGTGGGACCCTGATAAGTGCTGAAACTGGAAAAAGTAGCTTTACCAATATATTAGGGGTGTATAACTAATGCAGTCCTCTTTTTGATTTATCTACTCTAATAAATTTATTTCAATTGATTTGTACAGGATATATGTCACATTAACGGAACTTAACTGATGTTTCACATCACGGCAACCTGCCTTTAAAAAAAAAGAGGAAAAAAAACGTGGAGCAAACTGGAGATTATTAATAATGACAATGCAGTCCTCAAAATAATATCACAAAATTCAATTATGAAAATATATTAGTTTCTGGCTGTAGTGATTAAGTTACGTATAACTTAATGTTTTAGTAGGTGCTGTAGATAAATAAACTTTGTCCCCCCCATGTTTTGTTAAAGTCAAAAGATGAATTGTTTTAGTGGAAACTGCTGAGAAAAAGCTGTGAATCTGGTTTTAAGGAGAACACATGCAATAAAAAAATGCAGCCTGTGCTGGCAGTTCACATGACAGCTCCGGCTTATGTAATATTGTTTCCCCTCCTGTTGCTGCTCAAAGCTCCTCCTGCATCAACTACATCCAGTTCATAGTTCGCATTCCTTAAGGGCACTGCAGAAGGGTTTCCCATGAAGTCTTCTTCCTGTAGGGGCCCCAGGTGAGCGCTTTCAGCGTTGAATCGTACAGCCGGGCTTCCTGGCCGCCAGGGGAACGTCGTGTTAAAAGTTAAAGAGACAACTACAGAAACAATGCATGCCCAAATAAAGTACTTTGTGCGCCTGAAGCCATGCGCTCCTGCTCACAGCAAGATGACACTGGAGAGGGGTTTGTGGTCCAACTGTGCAGCAAGACCACAACCTCAACTGCATGGACGCTTTAGCGCAGCAGGGTCGCACGCAGCTGCGAGAGAAAACGCTTTTTTCGGATCCCAGAGCTGCAGAAACTACGCGTCCGACTGCGCGTACGGCCGAGCTTTCGCTTCGGCGAGGGACCACCCCGAAGCGTTCTGGGGTGAGATGGGACAGAATATACAATGGTTTGAGCCGTGGAGCAGAACTCTGCGTGTTGAGGACCCGGTGTTTCCGAACTGGTAGGTCTTCAGCAAGTACGCGACACAGACATGCATCACAAGTCAAAATGACAAATAAATAAATAAATAAATAAAAAATAACAGCCTAGCTCTGTCTCCCACAATGAGGCAACATAACAAACGCCATCCAGCACAACTTAATCACGCCCCATATTATGGAGCGCCAAAGTGCCACAATTTGAAATTATCTTTAGATACATGTCATTCGGAAATTAAATTTAAAGTAAAAAAACAAAACAAAAGAATGTTAGTTTCTGCCAGATCCAACTCTGATTTAATAGAATAAAATAAGTCACACCATTAGAAACCGTTTCCAAATATCCTTGAGCAAAGCTACTGTTGCATGTTGGTAACCAGCATCTCTATTTAGAAGTTTACATTTTGTAATCTGTTAGTAGACTTTTTATACTCCAAGAGGTCAATTGTACTGTAAATATACAATTTTTAAAATTATTTTTCTTTTACAGTTTTGCAATAAATATGTTAGAAGTAGTCATGTTTTGTGGCCTACAGTGGGGTGCCAAACATTTGTTCTTAGTGGATGGACACAAATGACTATTTTAATGTCACATTTAATTGTATAAATCCCTGTTCCTGGAAAAAAAAAGAAGAAATTAGAGTAACTCAAATCGGTTCAATAAATAACCTGTAATGATAAAATTGAAATCAACTGTATATGCAATATCAATAAAAATTATGAAACAATTACCAAATATATGGAAGAGGATTAGGGCCATAAAAGAAGTCTATTCAATTCTGACTTTTTTTTTTCAGATTTCTGAGATTAAAGTCAGAATTCCGACTTCTTTTCTGAG
The DNA here is from genome assembly GCF_011125445.2 of Fundulus heteroclitus. NCBI lineage: Eukaryota > Metazoa > Chordata > Actinopteri > Cyprinodontiformes > Fundulidae > Fundulus > Fundulus heteroclitus. The sequence continues at coordinate 18,581,731 of NC_046377.1, forward strand.
AATTCTGACTTTTTTCTCAGATTTCTGAGATTAACGTCAGAATTCTGAGAAAAAAGTCAGAATTGAATAGACTTTTCTTTTTTTTGAATGGCTCTAATCCTCTTCCAAAAAATTACAATAGTTAAAAAGCTAGATTTTATTTCAGTTTATTTAAAGGAGTTATAAGTAATACTGACACCTTGTGGCTCAAATCAGTACAACAGCTTCCCAATCACAAACAAATCTAGTATGCTGTGTTTAAACAATGTGAAACCCTCCTGAAGTTTTACCTCCACAGGACAGTATATGATGTTGTATTCTGTTCTATTTCTGTTCCACTTCTCTTACTAGCATCCATGTTAGCAGACAGCTGCTCTTTTGCCAAAATTAAATACCAAATGCTGCGCTCTGTGTTGGGAACCCTGGGAATTTAAGAAGATTGGCTGAGGAACCAGGAAGTAAACACAGGCTACACACTGCACTGGAGTAGTTCTGGATCTGAAAGGAGAAAAACGTGACTAAGACAATGTTGATGGAGAGAACCGATTGTTTATAGGGAATGTTATTTCCATCCCGGGTGACCAGTGAGAATGATTTAGGTTTATTTTACAGTAAATATCTTACTTATAGCTCCTTTAACTTGATAAAAAATAATGATGATGAGGGTGGTTTGCAAGAAAAGCAGATTGCAAAAATGAGCAAACACATGAAAACTAAAGTCAGCAAGTCCAAGAAGTTTTCCCCTCCGGAAAAAGGGAAATCCCAAGATTTTGATTGGCTCGATATTGCGTACTCTGTTACTTAATTGAAATAAATCAATGCAACCAAGTTAAAACAAATAAAATAAATAAAATGGTTAAAAATCTATTAAGTTTTTTTTTTTTCAGTTGGCTAACAAGTCTGGTGTATTTTGATATAAAGTATTCTGTTTTTTTCGTTTTATCTCAAGACTTTTACATACATTTTTTGCTTTCGCCCGTGAGAGAAAAATCCCCAGTGTGTTGATTTTAAAAACAGTTTGGAGGATAACTTTAAGGAAAGGTTTTCTACAGTGGAGCAGTTACATGTAACAACGTTTGTGAGCCCAGGAGAATTTTGACAAACTGGATGAGTCCTAAATGGGGCTTGGGATACACGTAAGTTGAGTAAAAATAACACATTTTGGCAACACCAGTTGGGCCTTGCCCAAATGGGCCTAGTAAGTCTCAGTTCAAATGAAGCAACACATGATCCTCATTACCCAAAGTTGTCCTAAAACACCTAAATAGACAATTACTCTGTTGCCGTGATGTAACGTCTGCACAAATCCTAATGGGGGCCACTTTTTACATTGCTTCCTAAATGTAACTTATATGTAAATGAAACTTTGGCATCCTGCTTTTTCAGAAAACCAATTTTTGTCAATGATAAATGGCAAGGGAAAAAATATGATGAAAAGACAAATGTCAGAAAAAAATCCCACAAATCCCTCTTGAATTATGGCCATAACAGTTCATGAAGCCCAGGGCTATCTGAGGTATAAAAGAAGATAGCTGTAGCCTTCCAGAAAACACATAGCCTACACTGTTCTCCCCTGAGACAGATGAACAAAGAAAGCTTTTTTTCTCCTTTAGGAGCTGTCAATTATAGCTTCTGGTGTGGAAGGATAAACAAATACCCTGACAGTTGGATCGTGGTGAAGCTCGCACACCTTCTTGCTGCTATTTAACTGTACTGAAAGCAGCAGAGTGACCTGTCCGCTTGACGACATTGATTAGCCGTAATCTGCAAACAGAGACCTCTGCTAGATTGCTTCAGTGTACTGTACTGAGGATTTTTTTTTGACCTATGGTAGAGACGGGGTATGATTAAACACCTCTGTGCAATTCAAGGAGGACTAGAAAGATGTTAGGGGGGCAGCTAAGGTCAGATCTATTTCACATCATGCATCGTATAAAGATAATCTTGGTTAAACTTTGAAGTCATTCACAGAGACTCAACCAACGCTACGAATAACTTAAAAAAACAGCAACAAGAAATGCAATGTATTAGTTGCATGTCTGTGATGTCTAAAGGCACACATTTCTGGCAGGTTTGTTGGGGGGAAGTTAAACATGTGCTTCAACGCCGTGGATCATCATGTTGAAAGCGGCCGTGGAGAGCAGCCAGCCATCATTTATGACAGCCCGGTAACTGGAACCAAAAGGATCATCACCTTCAGGGAGCTTCAGGACCAGGTGGGCGGTAGCAGACAAAACAAAGGAACCGAACAGTGCATTTAGCCGCCCAGATGGTCAAATATAACGCCTGTCGATTTGTTTTGAACCTCTGGGTGAAATTCACATGAACGTTCGACAGGGTGCTGGTTGAACTTTTGTCAAAATGAAAGTTTACGTTCGGTGTTTTGCATCGTGTCCGCTGTGTCCTGATCCAGGTGGCCAGGCTAGCAGGAGTCCTCGTGAAGAATGGCGTGCAGAAGGGCGATCTTGTGGTCATCTACATGCCCATGGTGCCCCAGGCCATGTTCACCATGCTGGCCTGTGCACGGATTGGTGCCCCTCACAGCCTCATCTTTGGTGGCTTCGCTTCCAAGGAGCTGTCAGTCCGCATTGATCATGCCAAAGTAGGAGTTTTCTTCTGTTTGACCCGCAGTTGCTCTGGGAGATCAGGAATGAATCAATTTTACTACACCTAGGCTTTGTTTTTAGTGAGGCTAATTGTGTGTCTTTAATTAGTTTGTGTATTTTTATCAAGTGGGGTGTTATGTATCCAACTTTAGGTCAATGTTCCTGTTTTGAGTGTGTGTGTCTTCTGTCAATAATTAAAAGACAAATCCACCTTTGTTATATTTAGCTGAAAATGATTAATCATTAACCTATGAAAGTCACATCATGTTTACTTTGGGCACGTTTATGCATGATTTCAGTGCCACATAACCCACTCTTGGACCTCCAGTCCTGTTTGGAGGAATGTCCCTAACCACTTTGCAGGGATAAACAACATGGGCCATCAACAAGCTTCAGATGCAGTTCTGGATGGGAATATGAGGACTTTCTCCTATTGTAGTCGGTTGGTTTCCTGACATAAACTTGACTTTTAGGCATAGGCCAAACATTTCAATGGGGTTGAGACCGGAACTTTTTAGAAATGCCATAACAGCTTAATGATGATTTGTCTTTCCTGGATCCGGTTTTGATGTTTCTGACATGTGTTCATTGTCATCTTAGAACCCCTTGTTGTGCCTCCAAATTTGTCAAACATATATCCTAACCCCCCCCCCCCCCCCCCCCCCCCGCCCCTCTTTAATTTGTCAGAATCTTTCAGGAACAAACCAGGAACCATAAAACCTCAAGCCTATCGTAAGCTAGAAGATGCTGGAACACCATTGTCTCCTTTCACGTTGAAGCCAGCTAACATCGCCATAGATAGGCCAAGTATCTTCTGGAGAAAGGTTTCATGGTTGCATCAGACAAAGTTAAAGCTATTTGGTCACAATGACAAGAAATGTGTTTTGCAGAATCAAGTTGAGGGTTTTAGATGGTACACCATCATTCTAACATGGTGGTGGCAGCATCGTGCCGTGGGTCTAATATTACTAGCAGATATAATGATGCATTAAACTTGGAATTTGATCAAATAAAATGCAGACTGTATTAAAGCTCTTAATCTTTACCTGAAATCAAAATTTAGGTCTTTGAATCGTTGACACAATTGGTTGTTTTGACCGCTCCAGCCTACTAAAAATGTGGGGACTATGCTTAAAAGTTGCTTTTGTGCTGGTAAACTAACTAGTTTAAGTGAATTTTACAAATTTTACAAAGAAGAATGGTCAAATATCCGGTCAGAATTAAACTCGAAGCTTGGTGATGGCCCCAATAACTGAATGGTTTCTCTGCCACTTGCTAAGATAATTTAACCACATATTAGTTGGGGTGTATGTATATATTTGAGCATGCATGTAAAGTTTTTTGACTCTGTGGTCATTAGAGGAAATCCCTAATAAATAACAAAAAAAGAAAAAAAAAACTGCGCCCCTAGTTAATGTTTTAAAAAGATGTTCAAGTTGTTTCCACTATACGCTGTCAAAAAAAAAGCTAGATTAAATAATGAAATGCAAGGAACATATTTTAGGCTTGAATTGATGAAACAAGGACAGTTATACACAGATATAGTGAATGGATGCTGTTTCTTTTTTTTTTTTTTTTTACCTTACTGAACCGAACAGCAAAGGTATTTAAGCGAAATCTCCAAGTGGAACATTTTTTTAAATGTTGTAGTTTGTTTAAATACTCAAGAAACACATTTAGTTTGGACAAGTTTACTTTTATTTGCCATTAAACAGCTCCAATACAAGCAAAGAGTTAGAAATTTAAAGACATCAAGAGTGTTACTAAAGAGCAAAAAAGGAGCCAGTTTTTTTCTTCTACAATGATTGTTATTCAGCTTTAGAGGCATCGGCCCTCTTAATTTGAAGGCTACAGGAAGTGCCTTTGATTGTGTAGGAAGGCGCCAGGTGTGCTGGAGGCTTCTGCTTGATTACACGACTGCCAGAAAGTCCTGTGCAAACTGCACACCGTTATGCCTGCTGAGAACTCTCCAACTTGTTTTTCCCAAGTTTTCACACGATTGGTGATTTTTGCAGCCCAAGCTGCTGGTGACCGCCTCGTTTGGCATCGAGCCGGGCAGAAGAGTTGAATACATCCCTCTGGTGAAGAAGGCCTTGGAGATGAGCTCTCACAGACCCTCCAAAGTCCTCATCTACAGCAGGCCCAACATGGTGAGGAAATCTCATGCAGCATAAATGGCTTTCTGACTCTGTGGCACACTGTCAGAACATGGGTATTTCTAAAATGCACAAAACAAACAGGCTGATTTGCATAGCAGGACTGCAATTAAAGGGTAGACAAAGCGGCTTTGTAGAAACAAATACGATATTATGCTAGTTATTATTGATTGAGCTTAATAATGAATAAAGCTTATATTAGCAGTAAGCAATTTTTTTTTTAAAGGTGTGTGCCCGAATAAACAATTTAAACATTTACTTTAGTGCCTATAGAAAAATCACAGAATCACAACAAATGGATATTTTAAATTATTATTTTTTTGGATAATATTTTGAATCTTGAAGCAAATTAATTGTTTAATAGTTATTTTTCCATGTTGGTTTTTTATGTTACCGTAAAAATTGTCCTCCGCTATTAACGGCAACACAGATTATTCTGCCGCGATACAAAAGGGGATTCTGCCGGCATTGTGTTTCAAATTTTACATTTGATTCTAATTCAGAAATGAATGACATTATTAAAGTCTTTTGGTTTTTTTAAGGGTAGAAATGCACGTCCTCACATCCTAGATGTGTATGTTGAATATTTTCCCACATATACACCATCCTAAACTAGAGATGCACCGATCCGATACCCGGATCAGATATCGGCTCCAATATCGACTAAATAGCTGGATCGGACATTGGCTGAATTACACCGATTCAGTAATTTTGTTTTTCTTTTATATCATAAACAGCAATACAGTTACAGCCTATCTAGTCACTTAATTTCTAGGTTTGCAACACTGGGTACGTCTTCATGCAGAGCTCGCCCAGCAGCTAGCGGTGAGCAAACACAGAGCAACATGGAGCTGGACTGAGCCACGTCTGCTGTTTGGAAATAACTTCATACGGCAACAAGTCCGACTGCAATATCTCCAACCTTCATTCATTCAACAGTAGTATCGGATCAGCATCGGCACATACGCTCTATTTTAAACCAGCTGAATTCCCAAAAAAACATTTTACTTTCCACAGTTTCTTTGAAATGATTACTTACCCATCAAAATGTCCTGCTTCCACCAGACACAGATTTACATGAAAAAGTAGAATTTGGCAGGGCTTTGCTAACAACAGGGGTCTGCAACGTTTACAATCCAAAGAGTGATTTTTGCTCTCAGTCCAACTAAATAAAATTAGTTTAGAGCAGCAAATGTCACAGGGCCTTTCTAATTTTAATACAAACCTACTATAGGAAATTTGCTGTCATTTTTGAAGCACCCCCTCCATTTTATTTTTATCTTTAGTTGTTTAAAATAAAGACTAATAAAAGAAAACCTTTGTTAAAAGAGGATGGAGAAATTTTCTTCAATAAGATGTTGATATTTGGGGAAAATTTATATTACTGGTATTTTTTGTCATTGTCATTCGGTTGTGAAAATTCAATTACTCAATTATTCCATTAAAAAAAAACTCAATTTTTTTGTCTTTTTTTTACCAGTTTTGGCAAAAGTGATCAAGAGCCATTGTGGATGGTCCAGACAGCCACTTATAGGTTGCAGACTCCTGGCCTACAAGTTTTTAACAGATTATATTTTTGTATAAATCACCAAATTTCACACTACATGTTGCCGTGCTTTCAGAAAAACTACATGTTTTTCTGAAAGCAGAAAGATGCACGGTTGCTTACTTTTACAGATCAAACTATTTGTAAAAGGAAAATAAAATTAAAGATTTGATCCTAACATTTGCTTCTGGCTTGACAGAAAAATCCATAGCATGGAGATGAGGCAGATCCTAATGTTGGACTGAAATTGGAGCAAAACCAAATCCGCTTCTATTTGTAGATTTTTTTTTCTTCTTTATTTCAGGAGAAAGTTTCACTCGATCCAGAGCTGAATCTGGACTGGGACCAAGAAATGGCCTCTGCTCATCCACATGATTGTGTTCCTCTGCCCTCCAACCATCCTCTGTATGTTCTCTATACTTCTGGGACCACAGGAACACCAAAGGTACTGGCTATCGGGTACTGAACCATTTTTAGTTTCAAGCAGGATTGGATCTTTGTTGTCACATGAATGAAGGAAAAATATATTTAGTTTGATTTAAAAACCTTAAAAAAAAATTACAAGCAATATCAAATTTTTTTTTAAATTCAGAAGCCAAGGATGAAAGATGTCGAACAGAATTCAAAAGTCTATGAAAAATAACCCGAGAAAGATGAGAGGATGCAGTAATGGGATGCCTGTCAACTGCTATATGCAGATGATGACCTAAAATCAATGAGTTGCCCTGAAGAAAGATTTTTCAGGCATTTTTATTCACAAAAAAAACATCTCCACCCAGTAATTTGGTAAACCCCTTTTGTGTTTATATTTCTGAGGCTTCAGTATAAAAATTTTACTTTTCTGCTCCTTTTTAATAGAACTGAAGACAAGAAATGAATTTCCCAACACAGTATATGTGCAACATTTTTGTAGAAGTTCACTAATGGTGTAAAGCTGCAAAGCAGCAGCTACGATGAAAATCAGCTATTTGTTTTACTCAAGTCAAACAAATATGTCAAACTCAAGTCAAAAAAACTCAAGTCAACCAATATGCGCAAAGATTTTAACTTTTGTTTAAGTGATGTTCAGCTCACACGTAGTAGTCAAAAAAGTTTTTATAACAGTATTCTGTATTATGTTGCTGTGCTTACATGCATGTTGAATGGCGCTTTTTCTTTACGTGTTTAGGCTTTTATAGAGTTTTCAGATGGGAGGCATTGACTAAAAAGGCTTCGACCTGCAAAAATGTTTCTATTATTTCAAATGCTGAATATTTTTCAGCACTATGTTTTTCAGGTTACTGATTAGCAATTGATTTCGAGTTAGATGATTGACTGTTTGAGCTGCTCCTAAATGGTTGGTATTTATGGAGCTCGTGTTTGACTCATCAGCTGCGAAACAATCCCCGGCCATTCTAATCTCTATCACCGTGTCAGAAATATGACAGAACATTTCCACTGCAGCGGAAGCTGTTTCGAATGAATAACCGTCACGTTCCCTTCAAAATGCATTGTTTATCTTTCACTAAAAGGTAATAAAAAAAGCTCCAGGGGTTCTTGCTGAACTGATCTGAAATTGGCAACTTTTTTCCTGTTCGCTGCAGCGCATGTTGGTGTCGGTGGCTAACGTGGAGCCTGACACTGCTGGGTTTCAGAAAGCATTCGCTCCGAAACAATACGCAGTGTCCTTCAACACTGCATGGCTGAGCATCTGTGTTTCAGCTGATATTAGATCGCTCTTCCTTGGCTTTGTGAAATACCTGTCACCGCTTTAATGTCTTGTCTTATCTCACTCCCCAGGGCATTGTGAGAGACACCGCAGGCTACGCTGTTATGCTAAAATGGACCATGTCAAATATTTATGGACTAACTCCTGGAGATGTAAGTTGATAAAGCACTCTCTTCTGAGTTATTGCTATTCTTATGGGGGAGCAAAGAAAGTAAGCAATCAGCAAAGAGGTGAATGAATTTTCACTTCAGAGATGATATGATTATGGCGAGACGCACAATAGGTTTTTAACTTTGTATTTTCAGCTGCATTAATCATTTAGATGTCTGATATTTGATTTACACTTTCAGTACCCTGAAGCCTTTAAAGCCTTATTGCGTTTTTTTTTTTCTTTCTTCCTCCACCTTTGATGCAGTTTAAAGAGTGAAAATGTGGGACTTGTTCTGTGATGTATGAAATTATGTACACGGTTATTTGATGCAGGTTTGGTGGGCTGCGTCTGATCTGGGCTGGGTGGTCGGCCATTCCTACATCTGCTATGCGCCTTTACTCCACGGGAACAGCACCATTCTCTACGAGGTATGTCCCTTCAGGACAAGACGAGCATCTAAACAGGCTGCAGAAATGGTGCAGGCCACGCAAAATAAGTCTGGGCTGGACAACATGCAAACATTTAGATATGTGTTGAACGTAAGCCGGGAAAACGTAGTGGGTAGTTAAGTGAAAGGAAAACATGATTTTGAAAAAGTTTGTTGCTCATGTAAAAAAACAAAAAACAAACATGTATTCTACACCCATCAAGCAATCATGCTTTTCTTTATTCTGGTTTCTGTCCAATTTGACTTGGCTTAAGCCATATCCAAAAAAAAAAAAAAAAAACAACAAAAAACAAACAAACCCTTGGCTTACATTTCAGTATTTATATGCTAATTTCTGTTGATTGGTCACAGAAAAGCCCCCAAAATGTTGGCAGCTCTTGTTTGTTATACAATGAATGTGAACGTCTGAGAGGCATTAGGCAAATTGTTTGACTGTCCGATCCAGTTTGCAGTAATATTTAAATTAAGGGCTTTCTTACCTTATTTGCTGCTTTTCTTTTTTCAGTCTTGCAAATGTGACACCTATATGTGATTTATGCTTTACCAAGCTAGCCCTAAGAGGAAACCTCATCTTGTTAAAAAGGACACTCTTCCAGCAGGGTTTTATTGATCAGTCTGTGCCTTTACTCGACTTTGATATATATTTTTTTTGCTTGTTATTAATTTAGATTAAGCTTCTTTGAGTTCTATACAATCCAGTCTGCTTTAACGAATAGACCTTTAGGAGGTAAAATGTCTATTTTCTGATTATTCTGTTTCTTTCATTTTTGATTAGATTTTCTCAGATTTTTCTCTGACCTGAGGGGAAGCTGCCTCATTTGACATCTAATTGGCTTTCAATAAGCCTTTTTTTTTCTCCCCCCACATGGGTCTTTGTTTAAAAAGTTCAACCATTTAAAGGCACTTAATAATTCTGTTGTACACATACAAGTGCAATTAGCCATTTAACATGACTACATTTAACTTGCCTTGTATTCACACGAGTCAACCTCTTTTACATTTTGGTATTTTTCATCCACAAAGATAATATTGAGATTTTTTGTGACAAACAAAAAATAATTCTTTTTAAACACCCTTTTTAGACATGTGTGTGTTCTGTAAGTGGAAGTACACAGGTGCGCATTATTATTGTGGACATGTCCGGTTATTACGGCCCGTCGTGCACATCCCAATTTTTGTAGCGCTATCTCTAAACAAAAGAGCTGGAAGGCAAACTCTGAAAGTACATTAGTTTTTACTGGCATATGCATGGTTGAATGTAAAAAGAGGGAATAATATTTTTTAAAAAAACTTTAGAGTTGTTAATACAAAATCACCTTTTAGTCGATTTTCTAAGTCAAACTGTTAGAGTTGCATTAAGATTGCACACTCTTCTTCTATTAGTTTTTGAATACAGGCAGCTTTTATCTGCAGGGACATATTAGTGTTTAAAATAAGAACCTCAAATGAAGTTATGAAAGCCAAAAGAGGGTAACTGATTGCAACTGAATTTTTGAGGTCTCTACAGCTTGACTGATTTTATTTACTTTTTTTAAACCCCTTTTTTCAAATCAATTGCGTCTAGGTCCGGACTTTGACTGGGCCATTCAAACACATGCATATGCTTTGACCTAAACCATTTGTAGCTCTGGTTGTCCGTGACCTGTTTGTTGGCCTTCATGATGCAGTTTGCTGACTAATGGACTTTTAGCAAACCTGTGACTTTCACCAAACCACTGCCATACAGTAAGATTACTTTACTTATCAGGTGGTTTGTAAAGGTAGTCAAATCAAATTTCATTTGGAGGTATCGGAGGGGGTTAAATAGAAATGTTCACCACATTTTTTTATTTTTTTTTTGTAGAAAGCTTTATACAATATTACTTCCTAAGGTGTTATTTTGTGGTGTTCTATCACTTATCACAATAACATACAATAGTCTGTAGTTGTAATCTGATTGAATATGAAAAAGTTAGAGATGCAAAAAGTTTGCAAGCACAATAATGTTTCCCTCAGCATTAAGATACTTATTCAGCTTTAACAGCAGAAGTGTTTAGTGTGTGTGGGGATCCTGTTTGTCTGGGTATTTTCATAAACAGACGCCACCGTTATATAGCAAATCTTTTCTAATCCATGGGTTTCTCGCCCATCTGTATCAAAAACCGCCTTTGTCACTTCGAGCAGCTGCTAATTTATTTACTTTTGATTTTAGTTTGTGGTTTCTATTATGTAGAAATACTGCTTTTAACAAATGTGGTGTCTCACATACTGCATACATTTATGTTGTGTATTTGAACTTTTATTAAATATTTTATTTCATGTTCCACTATGATGTGATTGTAGGGGAAACCAGTCGGGACTCCGGATCCCGGGGCGTTCTTCCGGGTCGTGTCTGAACACGGAGCTTCCTCCATGTTTACGGCACCCACTGCAATCCGGGCCATTCGGCAGCAGGACCCCAACGCTGCAGTTGGGAGAAAATACCCTTTGACCAGGTAGACGTCATTGCATCACATAATAATAAACCAGATAATTTCATGATTTGGACGCTAGATCCAAATGAGAAGGTCTTTAATAGATGACTGACAGACAATTTATTGCCAGCAGTTCTATTGGTTAACAGTGTAGATATTTCCTCTTTTTATTTTAATCAGTTTTTTTTTTAAATGTTGAAAGATTTTGCTGTGTGTTTTTTATATTGGAGGGAGGAGGGAGGGGTAAGAATGGATATATGTGGGTTTTGGAGGCTGGATGTATTTTAATCTTTGTTTTAACACAGGAGAATAAGAATTGTAAGACATGGGACAGAGGATGGAAATTAGCCTTGGCTATAATCTTATTTTTTTTCTTTAGTATTTCTACAGATTGTATATATACTATGTTCCCCTTTTTAATATAAAATAAAAATAACAATTCCGTTTAGCTTCAGAATGATTCAGATCGCTGTTTAGAGCAATTTTGAGTACAATCTTAGTGAGGAAGTGTGGTTGACACTGTTGCTAGGTGTAACGCTGTGATTGGTTGATAATACAAAAAGAAAAGATAAAAAACAAGATGCGAAAAGTAAAACAAATGTGCTCCTTGTGATCAATGGAAAGAAATTAACCGATTAGACTGGATCAAGAAATCTGAATCATGATATTTAGCAAAATGAAATCTGTCACACAGCATCAAAATGTTTGAGCGTACCTTATTCACATCCTCATCATTATTTCAAATAATAATCATCTTTATTGTCACTGCAACGTACATTCCAATGAAATTTGTTCTCTGCATTTAACCCATCCCCTGTGGGGAGCAGTGGGCTGCCACTGTGCCGCGCCCGGGGAGTAATCTGGGGTTAAGGGTATTGCTCAAGGAACCAGAGTGGTACTCTGTTGGAGTTGAACCCAGAACCTTTGGGACACACGCACAATGCTCTAACCGCTTTTTTATTAATTTTTGATTTGCTTTTGATGTTTACTCACCAAATGGCTCATTTTACTATATCTATTTGATATTAATGCGCACTCACCTGTCAGCATTTTCCTGGGATTTCCTGCTTGTATAAAGCGGTTGAATTTGGCAAAACGTCTGACATAAAATGGAAGAAAATGGGGTGGAGACTTTGAAGTGCATTAAACCAGGTCGATGCGTCTTTTTCTCTGCTTTTACGACTATGAGATGCTGTTATGACCTTTGAACCAAACGTAAAATACATGCAATCACACCTTTGCAGTGGCTTGTCACATACTTTGGAGCAACTTACCAATTAAGTTAGGAAAAGGCTCTGAACTTGTACAATATTAAAAAAAAAATATTTTCCTTTAAATTGTGATTTTAATGTCTTTTCAAACTGTTTTTTGTATTACTTTTGACATTTTAAAGATGAAGCCAGTGATAATTTTGTTTTTTTTTTGTTTCATTCTGGAGTAATGAATTGAGAAACTCCAGACCTTTTGAATTGAGAAAGCTTCCTGGAGAGGAGGCGAAATGTCTTCAACTACGAAAAACAAGTCTAGTTGTTTAGTTTTTTACTTTTTTTTTTTTTTGGAATGCTTTTAGTTTCCCCACCTCCATCATCTTTACCCTCCTCTTGACTTTAACCCCGGCACTACTCGGCATGGCTTGCAAACAGCCACCCTGTCTTGCCTCCTTGGTTAAATCTTCTACTTGCATCATTTAAACACATATCTGTCTTGTTTCAATGGCAGAAAATATGAAGACAAACATTTTTAACCAAATGTCATTTGACACAGCAGCATATATAGGTTAATCATTATCTAAACCAATCTGCCACAGTTATTTGAAATGTGTGAAGAAAAACTAGCACGAGCAACGTGGAAACGCCACATTTACCCCACATGCGTGTCACTACTAGAACGTTTCTGATTGGTACTCAGATGTTGCAGAACCATGTAAAGTTTGTACTTTCTAATACAATCCTCTTACTTCAACGTGCTGAATGCTTGAAGCTCCATCGGCAGAGAGGGCAAAAACCTCTCTGATCTATTCAGCTAATAATTATTTAACCACTCTGGACAATAATAGATTGTGCATTAAATTTAATTAATTTTCGGATAGCCAAGTGATCATTAAGCTGGCTGCATCATGGCTAAAGGGACTTACCAAGTCATGATGCGCTACAACAGCTTAGATTTTAGTCTTCACTGATACAGGCACAAACTTTGCTACGTGGGATTCAAATGAGCAGCACACTTAAGAGATGTAACAGGACTTTAACAATATGTGCTTGCATCTTCCATGTTTAGACTAACAACTGAAAAAAAAACAAACATGTTTTGCATATGTCTGAAGATGCATGGTAAGATAAAAAAACGGACAACAGCTTGACAGACTCAACTTGTTCGTTTGAGGCCATCTTTGGCAGGGAATCAAATGCCCTTCCTTCCCCCTCATTTTATTAGTTTTGCCCAGTGATTCAGATACTTACCGAGATGATCACATTTGTCAAATGTTTGTTGTGGACCGGAAAACTCGGACCTGAGGGTTGGTTTGTCAGTTTATTGCATTCACTCTGGTTGAGCGGTCTGAGAATGCCTCTTGGCACACAATCATAAAGCAATTCCGAGTCTCGGAGACCTTTGGCCTCGGTGTCTCCTTCACTAAACGTAGCAGCGGCTGTTGAGTCCACTGTTGGAGGCACTGAATGAACAGCAGCTTTTAAACCCGGACAGACACATTATTGTGTGCTGTCTTTGGGTGTTGACCCCATGTTAAGTCACTTAAGCACTAGTTATGTTTTATGTATCATCCTGTTTGTGAACGATTACCGTGTTTTTCTTTGGCTCTGAACAAAACGTCTCACTGCGACATGAAGGCGGCTCTATAAAAGCATCACCGGAGCATCGTTTTGCTACAGCGTGATTTGCTAAATTCCCATTTTTACGCTCTCTGTTACTTGACTGCCAATTTTACTGAAATGTAGGGAATGAAGTGTTGCTTGCGTTTCAATAGTATCTTCCCAGTTTGGGGAGGCGGGTGATGTTTCTGTGAATATCTTTTAATGTATCCACATATTTAAAACTTTGAAGGATGTGTTCATACAAAAAGTTCTGATTCTAATGCAAATGTGTCGGTGAGAGTGGTAAAACATTTGAGAAAAGCTTTTTAGCTTTATTACCAAACATAATTTCAAGCCAGAGAGTTCAAACGATGATTTGATGCGCCTCACTTGTTTTTTCATCAGTTTATTGACCTAGGACCAAGATTTCTCCTGAGCCTTTTCAGCTGTAGTGAGCCTGTCTAATGTAATTGAGCTGCTACCGCCACTGTTAACATGTCAGACCGGCCTAAGGATGTGGCAATGCATCCGTACACCCATCCGCTGTCTATACCTGCTTATCCGTGCGGAGTTTTAGCAATATTTTAAAAGAAAAGTAATTGATTAGGGAGAGACCCATGTGGAAACAAACAAAACTGGTGTCATATTTTTTAACTAACTTACTAACATAGGGAGATTTTGGCTGATTAGCCAGCAGAGGAAGTGTCACTTGTTTGTTTTTTGAGCAGCAATTTTTTTACTGTTAACAGCTTCGTCCATTATTATAATTCTGGTGCAGCAGTGGATAAACAGGGAGGAGTTAGTCCTCTTGCGGTTGGGAGGGTTGGGATTCTTGCGTCCTTTGGCTGTAGACTTTGATCCTCACTTTGGTAAACGGTCTCCAATTTGTTTGTGGAATTAACACCCTGTGGTGGTCACCAAGACTAGATTTGTCCGTTTATGTAAGTACTTTAATTTCAATCGACCATCTAAACACCAGCGACACTCAGGTGGCCACATCTTGGCTCTTTATTTATTAAAGGAACTATCAACTACAGTCATTATATCACAATTACACAGCCAAATTGACAGGGCTATACCATGGGCCTTATTGTCTATTTTGTGTTCGGTTTAAAATTTTCATTAAGTAAAACTTCATTTTTATAGTACGCAGATCAACATTTGGGTTCAAAACAAAACTATAAACATAAACCACCAGTACCTCCAAATAGGTAATCAAAATGAATGGTAAAAAAGATTAGTTTTTAGTTGCTTTTTCAAAAGATCAAGAGTCCAAAGACCTTAAATTAAAGGGGAGAGACTTCCAGCCTTGAATGTGACAAAATCAGTAGGCCTTGTTTACATGACCCTTAGCTACTTCCAAATGCTGCTGTACTACCATTCAGATCACATATTATCTCATTGTTCTGTAAATGTGCTGGTGTTTAACTAGAATATTTAGTATTTTATCTGAGTTTGCAATATTACCAATAATTTAGCAATATTTAATCTGGTGTTTATTTTACATTTCGTTGTTTCTGATAAAGCTCACCTTGTTTTGCTTTATCGCTTTAGCTTGTTTTTAACATTACTAAAAACTGTGTGCAACTGTCTTTGCCACTGTCATGCCCAAAATTCCCCATTGTGGGACAATAAAGGAATTTCTTATCTTTATATAAAGCAGAATTACAGTAATTTGCTGTGATTTGCCTGTAATTGCTGCCCTGCAAGTCCTCGTTTATCACTGTTCTGAGCTGGGTCTGAGAGTAATTTGTTTTTAATGCGGTCTCTTCACACACCCCACCATTCAGCCATTTTTGTAGCATGTATGCTGGTGCACGGTGCGATGAATTGTGTAGACCATGTCATGTCACACCACCACTCGTCCAGCTGGCTCTCCAGCCACTCCCAAGTGCAGCTCAAGATCTTCATGCCTACTTATGCCCTGTAAGTAGGATTGAAGATCTTCATTTGGATTGTGTAGCACTTGTTTACGTCTCACAATGTTTAAACATGTATTTCCTAGCAATGTTTATACTCCTGATATATAGATCAGTGCTTTCTCACTGTTAAAACCAGTGAGTTAATGTTTTTTGTTAATGTGATGATGCCAAAAAGATAAGGCTATGGTAATATAGTGCTCGAATCTACATTTTATTTCAAGACTAATCCCTCTGGGGGATTTGGTGAAAGATACTGCCATAGTTGTTACATTTAAAATTAGAAATTTACTTTAAACCAGTTTTGATTCCCTTCCTCAACAGGAACGTTGGCAATGAGTGGGATTGTTGTCCTTTATACCTAAGAGAAACATTATCTGGTACTTTCTTTACATTCTCAATAATTATGCGCAATTAAACATATCCATCAACCATTGAAGTTGTATAAAACAGTAGCTACAGAAACTAAGTCGTTTTTACACGTTTCACCTTTAGCCATATACTGTTTTATTACCTTTTTTTTAATGAAAACAATTTAGTCTTTAAAGAATTTTGTAACCAATGTAATAAACTGGGATTATTGTATGATGACCTATTGTACGTGTAGGGTTGTCTTAAAGGATCCCACATTTTCTTTCACTGCTTTGTAGGGGCTGGACGGTTGAGTTTCCACTTGGATATGAGCCGCCAGGCGCAGCCATCTGAAGAGGTTCTTGAAGGGAGTGATGAGGAAGGAAAGGCTTAAGATAGAAACTTGTATTTTGGGGTCGTCAGTAGGGCAAAGAGGAAAGTTGTAATGACGTTTTGGAGTAAGAGGTTTTAAAGCTTGAGAAAATAAGAGACTGGCCAGCAGAGCCAGGATTTTAATGTTATTGTGGAGCTTGTTGGCCTTTTTTTTGGGGAATAAAAGACTGAGATAAAAAAAGAATAATTAGGAGGACAACTATCTCACTGTTGACACCAGAGCAAATTGTTTTATGTTTTAGTTAAAAATTATCAAATTTATTTTATTCCTAAATGCTTGAATTCTGACAATTCATCACTTTCTGCAAATTTCTAAGTTTTTCTGAAATATTACTAAACTGATAAACACCAAGGCATGTATTTTAAAGCAACACAATAAATAAGCTGCTGCTTTGTCGGATATCATAGAAAAGAAGCTCAAGGTGTCAGGAAGTGAGTTGTGGATCTCCACAAATTGGACTAAGCAAGTCCTGAATTAGGAAGAACCCATTAAGCAAAAATCCAATAGTTTCCAAATGTATTTTAGTGCCAATCCTTTAACCTTTGGTGCTATGTGCAATGAAACTAGATTAGATATGCTAAAGAAGGTATGAGGCTGGGCTCATCATGGTCTCTCAGTGCAGGAGGGATGGATGTGCTTAACAAAAATATAATTTGTTTTTTACTTGCAAAATATTGTGGAAGTTTTGAAGTAACATGTCACCATGACACCAACCAAGAAGTTGGAGCTTGGACACAGTTGTTTTCCAAAAGGACAATAACTCTACACAGTTACAAAAAGCGCTTTAAAACTACATAGTCAGTTGTTATTGTTGTTTTGTTTCTTTCTTTTTGAGTGGCTTATTTCCCTTTATAAATTGTAGGAAAAGCTCTGATCTTTTTGTCTGAGGAGGGCTGCTTACAAACCTGGCTTAGTTACACCAGTCCTGCCAGGAGAAATTGGCCAGATTTCCTGCAAATGGTGCGAAACCTGTGGAAAGGAGAAACAAAATGTTTGCAAAGTAATAATAATAATAAAAACAAATCTAAATGAATCCGATCATTTTGGGATGTACCCAGCAGAGCTAACATTGATAATCCTCACTGATCTAAAACAGATATGTTTGAAAAAGTAGTTAATTCTTCTCACTCACTTTCATTCAGTGTATGTAAACATCTGGTTTCCACTGTGTAAGAAATGCACATTTTGTTACAAAATGCCATATTTTTTTTTTATTTTTTTTTTTCCAGTGTCCTGTCTAGCAATATGGCAATAGGAATTGATATCTCAATGCCAGATAGAGCTCGACAGATTTTGCTTTTACAAGTGGAGCAAACAGCTTTCGCCATAGTGCTCCACTTGATTTATGCTTGTAAATAGCTTTATTATGATTCCTGCAAGGAGAATTTCAAATTATATGGACATGACAATGGGAGAGTAAAGGAAGAACAAAAAGTGAAAGAAAAGAAAAAAAGAGTAGAGGTGAAAGAAAGAGGAGATAAAAGGGAGAGAATGATAAAACCTTCTTTGTCTGCTCCATCACCTGGAAAGAGACACAAAAAGAACAGCACAACCAACAGACATAAAGCAACAGATACACTCGAATAACACCTAGATGCCATTGCTAAATCATATATATTATTATGTAAGCTGACATGTGTAATGTGATATTTGAAAAAAGAAAGTGAAAAAAACATAAATAAATAAATTATAAGATTACTGTATATAAGTGAACACTTAATACCTGGGACCCAGCACCTGTGGGAGATGTGAAAGTGCACTAGTTTAGGTGAAGATTATCCAGAAATAGCTTGATAGTGATTGTGGAGAACCGAAGACCCACCTTCCCCGAGCACAGAGGCAGGCGTCAGGGGACCCGTAACCCCGGACTCCCAAAGGGGTCCCTAAAGCAGGTCGCCCAGGAGGGGCCGACACAGGATATCTGCAACCCCCCCCCCCAAGGAAGGAGCAGAGACGACCCCGAGGAAATCCCCCAGCCACCGCAATGCCGACGCCCTCAAGAGCCGCGGAGACGAGCCCGTGGGCTCCGCCGGCAGCTAGCCCCGCTGAAGTGGTCCCGGCCATGGGCCCTGAGGGCCAGAGGCCCCAGGGGTGCCCCGCCCCCGCGACGAGGGCCCCGGCCGCCCCCCGGGGGGCCAGGCCCCGCGAAGAGGCCGCCGGGAGTGGGCCGGCGCACGCCCGGGAACCCTCCCCAAACCCGAAGCCAACCAATGTGCCAGGGGGCCAAGGCGCCCGCCAACGAATTGGGGAGGGCAGGACGTGGGGGGATGGGCTCCGCACCTAGCGGAGACTTGAGATGTTCTTGGGAGAGGGAGCGGACCACACCCATACCTGAAAGAAAGAAAGAAAAAAAAAAAAAAAAAAAAAACATTCACCCCATCCCTCCCTTGTGCCCCACTCACCACACACAGAGAGAAAAAAAAAAAAAAAGACGCTGTACACACATTCCCACATAACACTCACATCCA
Source organism: Fundulus heteroclitus (assembly GCF_011125445.2). Classification (NCBI taxonomy): domain Eukaryota; kingdom Metazoa; phylum Chordata; class Actinopteri; order Cyprinodontiformes; family Fundulidae; genus Fundulus; species Fundulus heteroclitus. The sequence goes on from NC_046377.1 coordinate 18,600,720, forward strand.
ACACTGACCAAAGGGGGGTCACCCCAAATCGACTATACGACTGCTTGTGCCCGACCCCCGGCCCCGGCCCCGGCCCCAGACCAGACGCCCCCCGGACCGGGCCCCCCCAAGAGGGCGGGCCAACACGACCCGCACGAGCCACCCGGCCAGAGCCCCCCCTCCCCCTAAATACCTAATAAACCCCCTCCTTCCCCCCACCTTACCCTTGCCATCCCTGCCCCCCGCCCCCTGGGGGGAGCAGAGGCTTCAGCCCCAGACCTGGCAAGCCGCTGACTGCACACCGCAGCCCCCCGCCAAGACCCCGGACACAGTGGCCCGCACCTCCTCCAGGCCCCAGACTCCTTGCCGCCATCGGAGAACGGGGGTGTGCAGAAGACCCCGACCCTCCCTACGCCTGCTCAAATGTTGTGTTGTTGCATGTTGTTCTCAAGTGCGTTTAAAAACTGGGAGCGCCGAAGGGGATGCACGGCACAGCCCACCCCCCTTCCGGAAGGTAGCTGTTGCCAAAATGCCATATTTTAAAACAAAGTAATCAAATGTGCTTTGATGAGACATAAAGTGCAAGTGTTAGTTTCTGTAAAGTGGGGAAATGCTCTCGAATGAGGCCAATTATCTTGACTATTGGAGGTCTTTAAGTAAAGTAGAACGCTCCAGGAACTTATCTGAGAATTTTGTTCAAACCATACTCCTGAAAAATTATTAAAACAAATAATTTAAAACAATTGAGAGGTTTTAAGGTTTGAATTATCCAGTTTTCACATGAGGAATGGTAAACATGACACAATACTTATCAATTTTCATTTACAGTAATAAATTCTTTGCATTGCATTTGATATTGAGCATTAAAGATAAAAAACAATGTTATCAGGCTCTTATATGATGTACCAACATAGCCTTTTTCTCTTTGAGTCGCTGATTAATGTGCCTTGTGTCCTCCATAGGTTGCGGACGTTATTCTTAGCAGGAGAGAGATGTGACGTTGAGACACTGGAGTGGGCAAAGAAGAGCTTTGGGGTTCCAGTTCTGGATCACTGGTGGCAGACAGGTTGGAAAACACTCATTTTCCTCAGCGTGAACTTATACATAACGTCTGTCTTGGAGTTTAGGCTTCTGTAGGGGAGGAAAATAAGTTGATGGATTGAAATTTAAATGAGTCATTAATGCATTAGATGAGATCGTAATCAACTCGCAGAGATCAAAAGAAACAAATAAACCAGTATTGAATCGTAACTAAAGCAAGTTTATGGATTTTTCCACAGTGAAATGTGGGCTATATTACAGTGTTATAGTGCCAAGGTGGGGACTGGCTTTTATCCGGAGTTCTGTTTAAAACTTAAATTATATAGGCAATATTTTAGTGCAGGATTATATCGCTGCAGTTTTAATGAATGTCATACTGCGGGTGAGACTGCATGTTTTAACAGCTTGAGCTGTCATGCTTCACATCTTTGTTCAGTGACTGCAAATTGTAAAAGTTTGCAGACGCGTTCAATTCTGCATGATGGTCAGACAATACTGCAGCTTCAGGTTTGTTTCCCCATCTTTATTATTGATTCTGGAGTTTGAAAAGTGGTTTGTCATGGAATGGATCTTGAATGCAGGGAGCATACTAATGTCACCCCCCCCCCCCCCCCCCCCCACATACCTCCCACAGTTTGATTGCTTTTATCCCAGAGTGCCACAGAGCTGTGATAAATGTGTTAGGGACCGCGATAGGATCCCTCTTTGTTTTGAAATATCCTGGCAGTGCAAATAGAGGATCGATGCTGGACGAAATGACATATCTGTGTTAAATATGGAATCAATGCTGTTGTTGGAAAGCCGTCGACCTTGAGTGGTTTGTACGTGCTATACTCCTCAGATCTGGGTGCAGATTAGCCCACTTGACCAATTAGTCTGCCTAGGATCAATTGGATTGTGTAGAGCTCGGTATCGGAATAATACAGACATGTGATTCATCAAATTGATCTATTGTTGAAGTTACAGTCAGTGCAACAACCGTAGACTTGGAGCCTTCTCTTGTTTTTTTTATACATGCCTTGAAGGCTGAATATTTAATAGAAATATTGGAGAACCAGAGTTTTTATTTTTATTTTCAATTTCATAAAACATTTACTGTCAGACTGGCTGAGCACGTGAGCTAAGAACCGTGACAGCAGAGGCCAGTTTAGATATTGCCAAAAGTATTCACTCACCTGGTGAGACTCGCATATGAACTTTGGTGACCTCCCGTTATTAATCCACGAGATTCAGTGTGATGTTGCTTCACCCTTAGCAGCTAAAACGGCTTCATCTCTTCTGGGAAGGCTGACCACAAGGTTCTGGAGTGTGCTTATGGGACTATTTGACCGTTCTCCCAGAAGCTCCTTTGTGAGGTCATGCACTGATGTTGGATGAGAAGGCCTGGCTCTCAGTCTCCAGTCTAATTCATCCCACAGGTGTTCTGTTGGGTTGAGTTTAGGACTCTCTGCAGACCAGTCATGGTCATCCACACCAGACTCTCTCATCCATGTCTTCATGCCCCTTGCTCTGGCACTGATGCACAGTCATGCTGGAAGAGGAAGAGGTCTTCTCCAAACTGTTCCAACAAAGTTGGGATCATGGCGTTGTGCAAAATCTCTTGGGTCTTCTGAAGTATTCAGAGATCCTTTCTCCGGAACTGACTGAGTCACGGCGTAAACACGGCGTATCGGTCTGGGAACCAGCGGGTAGAGCCCGATTTCAAAGGCGGCACTAGGACGGGAGTAACAGGGTCAGCGTCAACGGATTATAACCGATCAGACAACTACGGATGTCACGCAAACTCAAAGCAACACGCTCTGTTTTAGCCCTTAGAGCAGCCAGTTGTTGAGTTTTAAAAGATACATCCAGCTTATCCAGGTCATAATAAAGAGCATCATGACAACACTGCTCCACTGCGGCCGCCATCTTGACTGTTATGGAGACAGAAAAGTGCTGCTGCGTTATTGGTTATTCTGGCGCTAAGAGTGGCAAGGCAAGGCAAGGCAAATTTATTTGTATAGCACAATTCAGTACAGAGACAATGCAAAGTGCTTTACATGATTTAAAATACAGGACATGTGTGACGCATCGCAAACTCCTGTGCCGTGTTTGGTCCGGTACGTTTTAGGACCAGAGAATCAAAGCCTGCCCAGACTGACAGGCTGTGTATTAAATACACATGGTGTAAGCCAGTCTGGCTGGACAGGCTAAAGTAGATGGATTTATCTTCAAGTGGAGTTTATTTTGGTTGTAATCTCTGACCTGTTGTGCTGAAAAGCACTTCTAAATAAAATGTATTATTATTATTGCATCTATCTGCAGGGATGTATGATTGGTTGAAAACCTAGTCCAACCTTTAACTCTTTAAATGGATAAAATTTCTTTTTTTTGTCTTGTAGTTCATCTTCAAGAGAAAATATCATTCTATTAAGTGCTAAAGCGTTTATAACACGCTCCCTCTGTTCTATCATCTCCCAAACACCCCTAAAACTAAAATCCTGTCACATTTTGTGGCCATCCAAACCAGATGATTTATAGAGTTTAGAGAGAAAAAAAAAAACCTCTGGCACCCTCTTGATTTCTGCCTAGATGTGTAAATCCAATATGATTGTTCACCCTCTGCTAAACTCTGTAGCTGGCAGCTTGCAGCCGGCGCTGGAGTCCAAATGTGTTCACCACTTTGGTCATGCTCGAACGGGCTGCTTGCCTTTCTGTCTTTTCTGTGTCAGACTCTGCTTGACTTCAGATACGGGAGGTAGTAAAGCAGCTATTATCTGTGAAATAACCTCTATTCAAACATTCAGCATTATTTGAATCGCTTTTAAAAAATGGTATGCTTTCTGTGCAGGTTTTTAATCATGATCTGCTCTAATGGCACCTTCAGAGTTGCCTTGCATATTGGATTGAACCCGGCCCGTTTTTCCAAACCATACCATAGTACTGTTATCTTATCAGTCTCTTTACCACTGGTTGAGTATTGTTTTGTTTATTGCAATTGGAGAATAATTTACTGGTTTCAGGGGTTGAAGGCTTTTAGTTTAGATGTCCTATAAATAATAATAAAGGAACACAATGTTTTACACACTGAGGGACTGTATTCCTGGTTTATTTGTTGTCTAGCACCATGGTGATGAGCATTTGAATCTACACCAGACGACTGATTTTTATTTATTTATTTATTTTTATGTGTCTTAAATTATGTGTGAACAGTCAGGTGGATGGCTTACAATTGGTAGAGTCACAACATCAATGTTGACAAAAGTACTCTTCTGAATCACAAGAGTAGATTCAACATAGTCATATTCAATAAATTATCATTAGAATTATTGAGAAGTTCATTTATTTCAGTTGCTCATTTCATTAAGTGAGAAATTATTTAGATTAATTGCACACAGACGGATGCTGTCAAAGCATTTTTTCATTATTGATTTTTTTCCCCCCACACAGCTAATGAAAACATGACATTTAAAATTAGACAATTAACTCAGGCTGATTAAAAAAAGTGTATCACAGAAATGTGTGCTTAATAAAAAGTATGTTTATTTTTTTGAGATATCTTTAATCTAAAAATCGAGCCTCGTTGGAGTGCTTCTTATTCATTTTATGACTACATAACAATTCCAGCAGAAAGTTTTTATATGGTGGACAAGCGTAAATGGGGAATTGTAGGTGGTGTTGAGGCCGTGATTTGTGAAATGGATTTATGGATAGTGCTTCAGTTACTGGTGACTAAGATGCTTTAGAAGTATGAAGAAATAAACATTTCACTTTTTCTTTTCTTTTCCGTACTTTCTTTATATTTTTTTTTATTTTTTTATAACCGACTGTTTCATCTTAACATGAAACGGTCAGGTATCGGTACTGGAGCATTTTGTACCAAGCCTGCATCAGGTGGAAATATCATACCTCTTTTAACAACCAATAATTTCTAGTAATTCCATATAAGGCTCATTGACATGACTTGCAGTTTATTGCTCCAAAAAGCATTATTTCCTTTATAAATAATGTGATCAATTTATGACATGTGTTACGATATACTTTTAAATCTGTGTGGATTCAATATAATTTTACAACAAATATCCAACATATAAGGTGAGCCCAACCTTCCATGCAAAAGAACATGGCACGACTATTGAAAATGTTCCTTTATTGCTAATGCTAATGCAAAATAAAATATTTTAGCATCACTTTCTTTATTTCAGTTGTTCAAAATGTGATTAAATATTTAGAGTGATATATCAAGCTGTTATTGTTCTCTAGTTTTGACAGTTTTGGACTTTTCAGTCTTTTCTTTGACTGATATCAACATTGCATTTCCATTTCTTTTTTAGATGCTTAGATGGTTTTTTTTAATCTCTAAATGACATATAAAATTCAATCCAATGTTCCTCCTGAAGTCTTTATATAAAAAATTTAATTTAAAAATATACAGGAGACAACAAATGGACTTAAAAACCGACATTTGCTTTACAACCAATCATTCAAAGAGTGAGCAAAGGAAATGGCACACAACATAATTTAAACATAATAGTCTGAGTTATAACCCCTGGTTTAAAAAGCTTTGTGTTGGCCTTTAAGACATTTTAACCCCCATACCAGTCTTACTCCACCCACATCTATTATTTGAAAACTGTGCCGAGAGGAGGCAGCGTCCAGCAGACAAGGGAACATGCGTGGCCTTGGCTACTAGAACAAGGTAAATAAATGCTAAATACACTAACTGAATACTAAGCTAATAAGTTGCTAACCTGCGAATCGATAGAACACAAAGCGCACTATTCCAACTCCAACTGTCTGCAAAGACATGTCCAAGACGGAGCCACATTTTATAGCAGCAGAGCTACTGACGTTGGTTTTTCTGGGTGACGCCATTGTATCTTTTGATTGGATGGCAATACTGATTCAAAACTCAAATGCAGTACATTCATTTAATATGAGGCGGGTGTCATACAAAATGTTTTGGACACAGCAGGATTTAACCAAACTGTCAAAATGACTGGAATATGTGGACTGCACTAAGACATCCATGTGCACAGTTTATTAGGGAGGGAAAAAGTCGATTTGGGGGTTAGTTGTTTGTTTTGTCAGATAAGCCCTTCCTCAGACTTCTCATCATTTTAAATTTCTTGATTGATTACAATAGAATGAATTATGAAGTGAAATGTTTTGCTGCATCAGTTCTCTTATGCCTTATCTGATTCAGTAGCTGATCCTTCCCCCTTCTGGACACTGTATCAGCTCTGCAACACACACACACACACACACACACACACACACACAGCTGTGAAAAGGTAGTCAGTTTCGCTTCATTCATGCCAATGGGCTCCATCTACCTGACAGTATTAGTGAGTCATGGATGATGGGCTAGCCGTCACGGAAGAGCCAGGACTGGTTTCCGTATGGAGTGATCTGTTCAGGTATGTGGACGGCTTTGGTTTGAAGAATGAAAGGTCAGCTGACACGACACCTCCAGTTTGCTACAGCGGTGCCATAAACGGAGGCTTGGCCATGACGCTGTGAAAACAGGAGGTCACCGCACGAATGTCTCCTCTAGACGAGGGTTTTATCGTCCTTTTGATATACAGGATTAATTATCCTTTGTCATCATTCTGACAACGCTAAACTAACGACCCACTGGAAGTATTTAACAAGCTGACCGAGTCTTCAGTTTTATATCCCTGGCTGGAGTGGTGAGGATCAGTTTTTCCATAGAGAGCAGAAGTGATTGAGCGGTGGCCTCAGTCGTGGCTCGGTCTCTGACATCTCATGCTGATTCATCCTGATTCATCAGTTGAGATGGCGCTTATCTTTTACCCATTCTCTCCCGTTTCTTCATTCTATCCTCCTTATACGAGTCTAATTGTGTTTATATACCCCCCCCCCCGCCACACACACACACCACCATGGTTGTCGCAAAGGAAACACCTCTAGCCACCTCCCGCCAACCCAGAGACCCCCCTCACATGTTTGTTTGTGACCCACCTGATGCCAGCGGCAGCTTGGCTCACCTGCCTTTCTGAGCATATGAGAATGTGTCTGTCGTTTTGAATCTTGATGATAATCTGCGCGCTATTTTAAGAACCAAGAGCCATCGGAAAGGGGGGGTGGAGAGGGCTGAGGATGAAGGTTGCTGATGTCACGACTGTTGCCTGGCAACAAATGTGTATTTCCAGTCGGCAGGTTTGGGCTGCTTGCATGAAAGGGGTGACAGATGCTCTTGTGACGTTTTAGGCACGTGTTCTTTCTCTGACTTTTCCTCCACGACTTTGTTTCTTTTATGCTTTATCTTAAGTCAACCTGACCTTCTCAGAGCAGCTATCTTGATCAGGGTTTCTCTCTCTAGCTGTGCCAGGAACTGAGCTGGCACAGGCGTGCACACATTGGCCCATCTCAGAAGGTCTACCAAGGGCAGATTTTTCAGCCTGTATGAAAAGACAATGCAATTAAAGGAAATAAAGGATTTATCAAGAGATGCTGTTTCACAAAATTAAAAGGGATGATAGCATAAACGAGCAGTAAATTGATTAGTGATAAAATAAAGTTTTCCTTTTATTTTTTTGTAATAATTGACCCTTGAATCAAGATCTCATTGGAAAAAAACTACTTTTTTTCCCCCCAGTTTCATGACCGGGCTTTCTGCCTTGGATCTATGATGTCCACAACTTAAGTAAAATTGATTCAATTAGTCTGTTACAAACTTATGTTTGTATTCATATTGGCAGTGGACTGCTGGGTAAAAGCCCATCTTCTTATAGTGGCTGATAGATATTACAACCTAACTCAGTAGCAACGTTGTATATATATTTTTTTACATTAGGGCATTAGAGAGGCATTGCTGATGTTAATTTAGATGACTGCTTGATATTTGTGCTTCTGCAGGGAACAGGAAGGCTGAACAAATCACAACAGTTACTGCGCTTTGAGCTTCCAACCTCCATCTTAATTCTTGTTTTGTCTGGTCAGTTTTGTAGCGAGGACTCTCACACACAGTGTGACGTCACCTCTGCTCCATTGTTTTAAATTTTATCTCTTATGTAGCCCATCTACATAAGAGGTTGGGGTTCTGAAATATCTCTATAGTCATGTTATCTTTACCTTTTTAATAAAGTGGATGGCTGGGTAAAAGCCCAAATATTTCTTGTAAATGTATAAGTATGGAAGAATCCTAACTTGGCATTTTAAATCTTCCTAAAGTGGAATACATAAGTCCTGTTTTTGTTTTCATGCTCTATTAAGTACTGGACTGAAGAGAATTCCAGTTATCTCTTTTTAAACCTTGATATATCTCTTTACAGTTTCTTAATCGTGATACCATGTATTTTATCATCTTTTTCCCTTTTTGTTTGAACTTCTATTATCAGACATCTAAAGCACTTCGAGCACCAACTGGATTGTTGAAAAGTGCCCTTTAAATGAACTTTGATTTTGATGATTGAAATTTATATTGACTTTAAATATTTTGGATGAAACAACATAATGTCTCGAGGTTTGAGATATAGGTTTACTGGATTACATGTGTGTTGCGTGGGTCTGCATTTACATACTAAAGGGAAAAAGAGACGACAGAAAACGGAGAACTTGTTCGTGTTTACATCTAAGGTGCAGCACAGCTTGCTGCTGCACAGAAGTGAAGATTAGGTCCAAAAGTTTTGGTTTCTAATTATCTATTATAATTTTTGCAATGTGGAAACTGGCTACACTTAGAATCATTTTTGATTTCAGTAGTTTTTAATGTTGGCGTTGCTGTGAAAATGGAGGTTTTCTAAGATGAACAAGTCATGTCTTTTTGAACTAGAGCAATTGCACTCTGCTGTAGATATAAGGATGGTAAGGAGCTTGGCTTTAGCTTCAAAGTTATCCACAACATCAATTGGGAAAGTTGTCTGTGCCTTTGGATGTACACGTTTATGACAATTTATAGTGTTTCTGATAGTCTCATTTTGAAATGTTTAATTGCAAATGTATTTTTTCTTGACTCAAGCTGAGGTCTGTAAATTGATTAAGAGTATTTCAGCTCAAGTCACATGACAAACATTTTTACTGCATTGCACTAGTTGCCGTTTTTCATTAGTGAAAGGCTAAATGTGTTTTAATAAACCTGGATCTGAGAGTACAGTCATGACATGAACTTGTCATGTGTTTTCTCACTTTTTTACGGTCACCTGTGTTACTGGCCTGTCCTTGGACGGTGCCATTGGATACACTTTTATGTTGCTTTGCTCAATGAACTAACTTTGATCAATGAAAAAGCACACGTCTTCTGAATGAGGGTGGAATATGATCTGTTCAGAAAGTTTTGAATTGGTATATACAGTAGATAAAAAAAGAAATGTGCACTGTGCACACACCACATCTTTTTACAATGATCTTGGGTCACCTCTCTCCAAGCTACTCACCAAGTTACCCCAGCAACCACACATCACACAGACGGCCTCAAGCACTGCTGTGCATATGTATGATGTACAAAGAGAAACCTCTGAGCCTTTTCTGTTGGGGCTGTTGCTGTTCACTCTCGTTTGGTTCTCTTGGAGATAAAAGTTGCTTTCCCTGCTGACATTCCAACCTGAGAACCTAAAGTGATGGTCTGAATTAACACATGAACATGTCAACACAAACTAATCAGCTCTTTTAAAATGTTCAATTGAAAAAAGTTTTCATTGAATTGCTTATAATTTGCTGTGTATAAAATGGAAAGCCATTTAACTATCTTGCCAAAGATAATCGCTCACCTGGAATCTCAACCCCAAACTTAAGTGAATTTTAGTGGATTTTATGTAATAGACAAACGTAACATAAACCATCATTAGTTCCTCTTCCATTACAAGCCCCAGGATTTAAAGTCCCAGGCTTTGTTTTTCCTGGTGTAAACCAAAGTCCGGCGCTTTAGGAGTTTTCGTGTTTCCATTTCCTAGGGGCCATTTATGCAAAATAGGTTAATGCGGTGTGGTGAAGTTGTGAGGAAAACTGTAGTACCACTCCGGTCCAGTGAGTGGCGCCCAAACACGGCATAGGTCAAATAAACAAAGGCAGCCTGAGAAGCTGCATCCGTATCCTCCTGCCACTCCTCCGGACTCCGGGTAAAGCAGGATGGACAACTTTTGCAGATGGCGTTACACCCCCTTAGCCACTTTTACATTGATCAAACCCTATTCTGCCCGCATGGATCCGCCGGACCTTATTCTATTCCACACCTGTTGGTATAAATAAATTAACATAAAGCACAGCTTCTCTCAGCATGTGCGGCGACTGCAGTGGTACGGAGCGGGGGTCCAGACAGACTCATCTGTTTGATCCAAACTTTGTGCTTTGAGTGGGGTTTTATCTCATCCATAGCAAGAATAACCAGGGGGATTTTTCAGTACATTACCGCAGATTTTTAATGGGAGAAAATGTATCTTTATAGGATATACACGCTGTGCAGATTCAGCTTCGCTGATGAAGAGTCAGTCTTAGAGAATTGTGTTTTCTGTAGACAACAAAATTGAAAGGGCTCCTTTTGATCATTAGTACTGAAATATCAGTCTAATTACAGAATTGTGGCAAAACAGTTGAGGATTATCTTAAAACGGCAAAAACATCCAGCCAAGATTTTCACATTTGATGTCTGTTATGTGCAGATATTCTCCCTAGCTTAGTAAACTCTACTGACTTTTCAGCTGAAATACCACAGGGATTTCCCCCTGCAGCCTTCCCGGTTAGACCAGCCCATCAGTGGCGCTCTGCCGATCATGACTAGTCTTGATAATCCTTAATCCTGATGAACCGACTATACCAATTAAAGTTCGGAAGTGTACTTTCTAGCCTAAAAAGATTTTAAAACAATTGTTTGTGATAAATTAAGGTTATAAAATTGATAGGTTTATAAACTTGCCAACTCTTTACTGTTCCTTACTTGCCCTTGTGGCAGACAGTTTTTCTTGCTGCACGCAACTCTGCCCCTCAATAAGCCCCAATAAAGCAGAGCAAAGTACTGGGTCGCTTGGGGGACCAAAGACCCAGGAAAGTGAAATTAGCTGAGTAAATGTAAATGGAAACACTACACAGAATTTCAAAAGCCCCAGGCTTCTAAAAAGCCATGGTTTTATTTATTTTTTACCACTGAATACCTGAAACCATGCATGAATATTTTTTGAGCCCCCCTGCACCAGTCTCAAGTTCTTTGCAGCCTCTTAACAGGTTTTCTTCCAGGATTGCCCTGTTTATAGCTTTTTTCTCATCCTCACAACGTAACAAGTTAATGAACAGGTTTAAGGGATATAAACACTTCTCAGGAACGATGTAGCTTGTCTTTGTGAAATACGTGGGGGGGGGGATAACTAAAAGCAAAATTTTCTTTTCGAATTAATCAAAAGGGTGCACTCGTATGTAACCCTCCTCTGTAACATTTCCCTTTAGATTTCTGTAAATTTAAACACTTAACATTACTTTTTCACTGGCATTATTTCATTCAAGACCATCATAATAGTTCCAAATAAACTTGCTGTAACATTGCTGTGTGAACACATCTTTTGAATGTGTCAAGTCTGAAGTGTGGGAAAGCTGTATATAGCAAGATAAATACCACTCTGATGCAATCAGTTTAGAAATGTTGCACGCAAGCCGTATAGAAAGAGGGGTTAGGTTGTTTAAGCCTTTTTTAAAAAATCTTCTGTGGAACAAGTCTGGATTTAAGGAAGACGCATCAGATCAGAATTGTTTTTCCTCCCGTCAGAGTACATTTTTTTTTTTTCTGCAGCTTTTCGCTTTCAAGCTCCTCACAATAGGATCCGCTGTTCAAAGTGACTTTCTCTGCATCAAAACATGCCACTGTGTTGCCTTTTCTGCAATCCCCAAGTGTCATCCAACATTCTCTACTTCTCGCCACTCATTCATCACACACAGAAGCCTTTGCACTGGCCAAAGTAATCTTCAACAGGCCAAAGGAAGATTGATTTGTTTGTGTACAGGATGAAAGGCTGCAAAGCTAGAGGAGAGTAAGGAAAGTTTTGACTCAAGCCAAGGAATGTGTGAAAACGGCTCAACCATAATGCAGCTAATTGAAGTTTTCATAGAGAGGAGGCAGCATTTTTAAATCCTTCGTTTCTTCCCTCGTTTAACAACTGTCTTAAAGTGCTAACTCAATACAGATTCAGCGTAATCCTCTTTGTAAAGTGTTGGAATTCTGTTCTCAGCCTCCTCGTTGGGGCGTTTATTTCTAATGCTTTTGTAATATAAATACAGATTTATTGAAAAGTCTTTACTTTGTGTATAATTTGATCCCAACAAGCTGCACAGCCAGTTTATTCTGGCTGCCTTCATCTTAAAATGTAATGTCCACATTGAATTGTCCGTAATGTAGGTTTTATTGACTGGCCTTGAATCTGTTAGTAAGTTATGATTTTAACAGACAGAGAATTAAGCACTCTCACTGATGTTCAGTAATTATATCAAGCTCTATTCAACATGCAATTCAGTTGAACTTTAAAAAAGATCCTAACGTTAAACCTTCAAGGTCATGCTCATTTACTGGAGTGGTTTTCCAAAAGAAATTGCAATACATAATTCTGGGTAAATGTTTTCCTGCAGCAGTTTCTTAATGCTAACGATCCTTCTTAGTTGAGCAATGCTTTCCCTGAACCAGACTGATACCCAGCATGTTGCTGTTGTGTCTTTTAAGAGGACCATACAGTACAATGAGGACTCATGTAACACATGAAGTGTGCAGAATTTTTAGCAAAGCTGGACAGGCGTTGTTGACCATGATTTTATTTGCCTTTATGATCAGATGTTCTGAGGAAATCATCAGATCTGAATGTTTTAATTGCAAAGTTTCGTTGCGTCTGCAAAAGTGTAAACATCATTTTGATGTTTTTATATCTGGATAAATATGAGCATGTAGAGATGTTTGCACTTTACGATTTCTTCTTTAAGGTTGTCTAAAAGTTGTATTCATCTATCATTCATCCATCCATCCATCTGTCAACCATATATCCAGCCATCAGTTTATCCATCCATTCCTCAACCCATCAACATGTCTGCCCTTCGAGTCCATCTGTCAGTATCTGTCCATTCGTCCATGCAGCTGTTTGCCTGTGTGCTGCACGTTCCATGTTTAAAGCCTGACCACAGAAGAAATATCTGCTATTATTTCATAGTGAACACCTAGATTTGTATTTAAAAACCTGAAATATTGACATAAAAATGTTTGCATAATTTAATTAACAAATAGAAATGGGTTAATTATGGCTGTTTTATTAATCTACTATATTGAGGGGGTAACTTTTTTTACTGCTTCAGTGTCAAGCAGAAAAGGTAGTTTGATAGAGCTTTCAGCAGGGCTTAAGTCCTCATCTCCAACATTATGGAGTCAGAACAATGACGCCTAATATTGATACTTAAATTTGAGTAGGAAATGTAAAAAAAGAGAGAAAACTGTCGGGGTGAAAAGGATGTTAACATAAAATAAGGTGGAGATAACTACATTTTTATTGTAACAGGTTCATTTTTTTAATCAAACTCAAATACCACTTTCTGTATAATCCAAAAAAACAAAAAAAACAAACAAGAAAAAAAAATGGACAACTGGACCTCTATTCTGAAATCCTTCCGTATATTTTCCAAAGACGCTTGTTTCAATGCAGATTTATTTTCTGTTTATCGGAAGAAATAATGTAAGATTGAAAATAAATAGAAATGCCCTTCATTGTACCTTTTTAGTGGGGGAAATTCAGGTGTAACAAAGTAAAAGTGAAATGGAAAATTCTCACAAATAAAAAATATATGTATAAGATAAAAAATAAGACAATATAGGAGTAAATTTACAACATAGTAACAAATACTGTACAGTTATTAAAGATGGCGTACTACAAAGACATGTGAAAGTAGGATCATTAAAAAAAAAAGTCTACTAAATGTGCATGTATATTTGTTCATGAAATTTACAGAAAAGGGGTGAAAAAAATGCAAATAACAGTGGATGCAGCTAGGATGTAGATGTCTGTGTCTAAAAAAGCTCTTCAGTCCTGGTTCATGCAGGGAAGGTGGGGACTTACCCAACAGTCCTTCTGTCACCCACCACCTGCACTGCATCCAAGGGGCATCGTAGAACTGAGCTGGCCTTCCTGAGGAGTTTGTGCAAAACTACTTCTTGCATCATTTTTTCATTGATCAACTGGAAGGACGCACGGGTGGCTCAATGGACACAAACGCAACCTGCCTGAGTTGCCTTCAGGCAGGTTGCATTTGTCAAACAGAGCTCTGGGAGACATTTTCTTAAATCTGGACCAATACAGGGTTGAGCTAGGGGAAAATTTCCACAAATAGTAGTGGAAACCTGACTCACAAACCTGACTCTTGTGACAAACTGAACCCTTCTCAATATGTTTAAATGTAGCAATAGCTGACGTTTCTGAACAGGAAATGTTTTAGGTTGTAACAAAAACGTAATGTTCTAACGTTTCTTACGTTTGCCCAATATTTGATCATTTTCATGCAATTTATTGTAAATGGGTGAAGTTGATAAAAATGTCTATTGTATTAACTTGACATCATATATTAAACAAGGGAAGTTTATAGAAAATAGAAATTAAAATTCAAAAAAATCTATAAATGTGACATTTAAGCAGCTGCAGTGAGTTTTGAAGTGCATGAAATGGTCCAATATCTTCATCTTGAAAAGCGTTGTTTCTGTGATGCTGTGCTGGAAGACTGTAACGTTCACAACCAGCTGATGCCTGAGCACATGAAGCAGCCCATGCTGTGATGCTTAGATGGTCCATCACTCTTCCGCCTTTCTTACATTATAACATTTCTTATGTCATGAATACACTTTAATTTCCCCTCATCTGTTTAGCATCTCTTTTATGACCTGCTTCTATGCTCTGCAGCATGAGATCCAGAAAACTGCAGCGCATGCCGCTGCTCGGTTTGCCTGATGCCACCGTAGTGATGGGAAATAAATCAATTACAATATTTAATCCAGGAAACCTAAAATGGCAACAATGGTGGCAGTAGGGTTCAGAATTCAATAAGACAGGCAATACATGTAGCATTAGGCAGGATGTGTGGGCCAGCATTATTTTACCTTTATCCTGCTCAGGTGCCTCTGTCGGGTGTATAATATTGAGAGGAGGAGGTAAAGTGGCTCCAGCTGAAAAAGATGACAGAAATGTACATTCAGCACCACAGGATGAACACCCATTCTATTATCTAGTATTTTTTGCCTTAACGCTGTCCCTTGGAGACTTCTCTTCACCGTAGGCTTTTATTCTTTTTTATTTTTAAAAAAAAGGTGGTGATTCACCTGCTTTCAGGGTTAAGTGGGCGACCTTGTCTTATTCCGTCATGTAGCTCTTTGATTGCACCTTGTGAAGGAATAAATTTAGGAAGGCATAAATAAATAAAACTGACTTAATTTCCATACTTATAAATACTGAAATACTGAAATATTCTGTTGTTTTTTTCCGACTGCATAGGAATTGAGGTGAATCTATAAAAAAAAATATTGTAATCAGGGTCCCCAGCCGATATCCGAAGTCTGATTGGGGCGTCTCTCTGCCCGGCTAAATGTCTCCGTAAGCCTCATACCTTATGAGGGGATCTGAGTGTTCTTGCTAAGCTTTAAGACCTGCTGACATATTTCTAGATGTTACAAGCATATCGAGTAAAAGATCATGGTATTCACGCTGCGCTGAAGACTAGATTCCTCCATCTTGTCATCACTAATGAACTCACCTGGTCTCACCTGGAAGCAGCCCTCTGCGTGTGTCCGGTGAACCTGCTGTGGTGAAGCTGAGACATCTTGAACAATTAGATTGCATTTGATTTCTGGCTGGCGGGAGGGATTATTACCTTTTTCCACATTTGTAAAATAGAAAAAGTAAAGCGTTTGGTGTTATGGCTTCTAAGTTAAATATCCGATTCCCAAAATGTTCTTTGTCATCTAATCCCACATCTTCAATCTGTATTCAATGCGCCTCTTCCAACTAACTCTGAGATTTTGTTTCCGCTGTTTTTAAATAATTTGTTCTCTAGTTTCCCAGTTATACCGACGTTCCCTCAGATTTGCTGTGGAAATGTATGTGTCCACCTATAGAGTTCTTCTGTTTTTTTTTTTCATTTGCTGAGATGCGATTAAAGTGTTTATTAAAATTATATGGACCTTTGTATTCTCTTTGGTTTGCAGTGTTATTTGCCTTGGATCTCTATTTGTTACATAAGGCGATGTTGGTTTTAGACTATTATCCTTTATAATTGAACGCAGTGCATTTTGTATTTTTATCTGACATAAATTATCTTGCATGAAGCATTTAACCGTGACAGAAAAAGCAGAAACAAATGAAAGCCCTGTGTTCCCTATGCTTTCCTTTCGATGTTTAATTTAAGTTTTGGGGGCTCATATTTTGCACATTATTGCTCTATTGACTGGGCTGACCTTTGCATAGTGATCCAGCAGTTTGAGATGCTTTCCATTAGCCCTTGCCCTTTCAGAGAACAATCCAGCATGGCTATTTTATATTTATTGGTAGTAGAATACATGTAGCAGAATGATTTGCTGTTTATATAAACTTCATGGGCCCCATGATAAACAGTAGCATTGTATTTTCGCCACAGATGCTTTCTGTACCAGAGGGATCATGCACGCATTAAATCGACACAATCTTGTTCATGTCTGATGTTTAAACACCGGATAAGGCTGGAATAATCAAGCTTAACTTTGTATTTTGTGCAAACAGGAGCTCAAATATGGTGGGATTATTTGGTCTAGAAAATAAATGCATAAAAAAACACAAATATGATGCTTATTCTTGCGTATATGCTGTAAACTCCATTCATAGACACTGAGGCGGCAGGAGGAAAGTCTGTTCACAGATCGGGGGTTTTTGCTTTTAACACCAAAGACGGATGCCAACGCTGGCACACTCAGCTGCTGTATCTGATGTAATCTCCCATGCTGAGCTGGATTGATTCTGTTATTCCTTTGCTGGGTGGGCGAGCAGGCCTGCCAGCCGAGTCTCTGCTGTAACTGGAGCATAGTTCTGTGGTGGAGCTGGGGAGAGCCCACAGGAGCTGTCATAGTTTTGTTATGTAGGTTAACGCTGGCCATAGAAGCGACATGCCATCAGACGTTTTCCCTGGATCAGCTTGCCGTTTAAGGGGTTTAACGCATTCCAGCAGGACATTAAAACTAGAAAACCGTTTCTGAAATTCACATTTAAAGTGATCTCCCTTTTAGGTGTGAGATGTTTTAATGAACCTGTATTTTTTTTATTTTTTTTATTTCTTTTCAGAAACCGGTTCAGCCATCACTTCCTCTTGCATCGGTCTGGGTAACTCACTGGCGCCACCTGCAGGCCAGGCTGGAAAACCAGTCCCAGGTTACAATGGTAAGTGAAAATGGATATAATGTGCAGCAAAACCTTTTCTGGTCAAACATTTCATACGGAATCTTAGTAAGGTTTGGATATTATTGTCCACATTTGATCAAGGATGAGACGAGCATCAGAAAATTTTCCAGTTTCCAGACATTATTCCTTATTCTATCCCACCCATCCAGTTCTGTGTTTCATACAATTTCCGCTATAATTTAAATGTCCTTAAATCCAAAAGTGCAACAGAACCCAGAGTGTGTTTTATACTTTACAAAATTGGCCTCAAAAGGACTGCAACCGTTGACGCAGACGGTCAAAGCTTAAGATAACGTGTAATCAAGTGTTTCAATTATGTTATCTTAACGTCTGACATGTTCAATTTGTCATTCTGCTCATAGCCACTGAAGACGAACTGAAAATCTTTTTCTTTCTTTAAGTAACTGTGATCGATGATGACATGCAAGAAGTGAAGCCAAAGACTCTGGGAAATATTGTGGTCAGGTAAGCCAAGCTGACGTTTGAGCAGCTTCTTTAGGTTTTAGTTGAAAACTTACACATGCACACTATATAACATGTTTACACATATGGACTCTGTTAGACGGCAGAATATGTCAGACTCCACACGCTGGTCTTTCTGGTGATGGAAATGCTTTTTATGAAACAGAATTACCAAGTTGACTTCACTGAAAGTAGCTGAGCCCTTTTGTACCGCTCCCGGTGCCAGTCTGCTCCCTATCTGTTATCACCCTCCACTCCACTCCCCTGCACTTTTAAAAAAAATGCTGGTAATGACCGAATGCTGCTGAGGGGGGATTTCCAATATGCAGTGCATCGAGTGACAGAGTTTGAGCTCTTAAGACGGACGGGAACAGCTGTGTTGCTGTTCTTCCTGGTCTTTAGGAGACGTTCTGGGCCGTTTGTTCTATTTCATTCACAAGCTGGATCTGCACTTTTAAAAACGCTGCCTAGGAAAACGTGTTTTAATGGAAATGTGCAAGAAAGCTGTAGTAACTAGGAGATTCTGAATGCATCCTGATCCAAAACGTATTGCCTCCTACTTTAGTCATACACTGCTACTTCAGCACATTTATCCTGACTAGTTAATGAACAACCAGTGTTACAAATACCTTTTGATTCAAAATGAGGGATGAGAACATAAGATAAAAGTTAGATTTTCCCTTGGGTAGAACCCTGTCAGTGGTATGAAGCTTTTCTCTGCGCGGTCGGATTTAGGGTTCAGGACAAGGAGGAAACTGGCTAAGACGGGGGATTACTTGTAGTCTCGGTAAACAATGACTTCCTGACCTTTCCTTTCTGTGCTTTTTTATTTGTTTGGGTGCCCGTGACTGTGGGTCGGGACATTTCCAGCAGAGCTTCCCTGCGTATGGAAGAGTTGCATAGAATTACAAATGAAGAAACACAATTATATCAAAGTCTTTGTGGCTGTTTGGTTCAAAACACATTTTTTAATCATAAAATTGCCTTAAAACTCATTAGAGGCAGCTAGACATCAAGTCTCTCACTTGTCCCAGTGATTAGATTTTTAAAGCTAATCTAATTCTGCATTTTTTCCTCCTCAGACTGCCTTTGCCACCTGGAGCTGCGCTGTCCCTGTGGCAAAACAAGGATCTGTTCAAGGAACTCTACTTCTCCAAGTTCCCAGTAAATAGTTTGCTTTAAAAACACTACATTTCATAAAGTTATTTCCACATTGTGATGATCCTCATGCTGTCAGTTTTACTGACCTTTTTTTTGTAGAAAAAGGTAGACCTCTAGTGTTTACACTTGATATTGCAGAATTACTTGATATATTTGCAGCATTTAGGTCTGCAAGATGTCCCTTTTTAAAGTATAGAAGTCTTAATAATGTGATTAGACTGGAAATGGCTCCTCGGATTTCCTCTTGTGCAATCCCGCCCTTCCAGGGATACTATGACACAATGGATGCTGGCTTTTTGGACGAGGAAGGCTTTCTTTACATCATGTCCCGGTCTGATGATGTCATCAATGTGGCAGGTCACAGGCTGTCTGCTGGAGCATTGGAGGAGGTGGGAGAACCATTGCAGAGGATTCGAAGCAACGGTCTACCCGATATTCTGCCCTGATTGCACGGATGTGTCTGTGTTTTCCAGTCGGTGCTGCTGCACTCCGCGGTGGCTGACTGCGCTGTGGTGGGTCTTGAGGACGCTCTGAAAGGCCACGTTCCTCTGGCGCTCTGCGTGCTCAAACAAGGTGAATAATACAGCGACTTGCAAAAGTGTCCAGAGTGTAGCTTTGGTCATATTGTAACCATAAACTTCAATGCATTTTATTTGGGATTTTATCCGGTACGTTGAAACGTTCTGCATAAATTGTGAAGAGGAAGGAAAGGGATGCACGGATTTCCTTGTTGTGACGTAAAAATCTCAACGGGAGGCTTGCATTTGGGAAGCAGACACGAAGTCCTCTAGCTCTGGGGGAGTTGCAGAGACACATGGCTCCAGTGGGAAAGTCGGCTGACCGAATAATTAGTTGTGATTTCACCAATCTGGGCTTTTTTTTTCGGAGAAGTGCAAGAAGAATGTCATTTAGGGAAGTCATATGAAGTCCTGTTTGTGCAAATTGCTACGTGTGGTGAAGAACTAAAACTTTCCCCTTAAAACACAATCCCTACCGTGGCGTGTGCTGGTTAGAGTTGATGGGGAGATGGATGACAAACCAGTCAGAAGCTTCTGAAGATCACAGATCACTTCTGTCTCCAAACATACCACCAGAGCAACGATGGAAGGGTTCAGAGCAACGCATCTCCATGGGCTATGATGGTCCAGACTTGAATCTAAATGAGAATCAAGTCAGACTTTACAAGGGTTGTTTAAAGACACTGTCCAACCAGTCTGATTGAACTTAAGGTTTCATGGAATGTAAAAAGTTTGTCTCTAGATGTGCAAAGCTGGTAGAAGCGTACCCCCAAACATGTGGAGTTCTCGAGCACCTGCAGCAAAAAGGATTTTCTACAAAGTAATGGCCCGGGGGGTCGATGTTGAATAGAAATGTATGGCATATTCATCTACAGAATAGTATTTTAAAAACATTCTGGTTTTTACATCATCTGTTTAAATGCTTCAGGTGTGCAGAAGACGGAGGAGGAAATCACAAAGGAGGTTGTGAAGATGGTGAGAGACAACATCGGGCCTGTGGCCGCCTTTAGGAATGTGCTCTTAGTCCACGGCTTACCCAAGACGCGTTCTGGAAAAATCCCCCGCTCTTCTTTGGCCAACCTGGTCAACGGCAAACCCTACAAGGTAGCATGCAACGCAACGGCACATGTTCTGAGAACCTTACAACCAACCTTTATTTATTTAATTTCTTAATTGGTTATCAGTTATTTTTTTCCTCTAGTCTTGGGCAAAAAAAACTACACTTAAAAGTTCAGTTTTTCTCATGCTGGGATATTTGCAGGGCCTACTGTAAAATATGCAGTTATTTTTATGTTAAATATAGTATAAAATATGAAGAATAATTGTCAAGATAAAACAGATTCCCAAATAGCAGTTGGTTGAACTCTGGTTCCAATATTTCCCTTCATAGATTACGCCAACCATTGAGGACCCAGAAGTGTTTAAAGACATTGAGAGGCAAGTAAATGAGGTTCTGAGACGACAAGCAGCTTGAACACGTCGAATGGCAACGAAATCTAAGGCATGAAAATCTGGACGACCGCGTCACTCCGTTTACACCAACCGATATGCCTTAAAACACTAAAATCCGAGCCTTTAGGCTTTCAACTGTTTTTTTTTTTAATATATATATATAATTCTCAAAGTGTTCCTCCTGCTTATCCCCCAGAGGCTGATTAGAGGCAGCTCTTAGTTGTAATTCAGTAAAATCTCATGGGTACAGCAACTAGATCACAGCAAACCTCACTGAAATTGATTGGCTGAGCAACATTTTAGAGTTTAGGTTTAAATTGAAACATTTATTTCTGACAATAGAAACAAGGAACTTCTGAACAATTCAGGATCAACGTTTCTTTGCTATTATTTTGCAACGGCTTGGTCGGAATTGAATTCATATCATCGAACAAATAACCATAGTGTTGTTTTTCTTAAACGGTTGACAGAGGTTACAAGCAAGCTGTACTGCAAAGAGAGATTAGCTGCTGAAATTCAGTTTACCATAAAATGAAGGTGGATCTGTTTGGGGCAGAGTTTTAGTTTTAATCTGTAAGGAACTGTTCAGTAATCTTTTTCTTGAATACAAAAGATTGGGACTGCATTTTTCTGTCAGGCATTTTTAAATGAACTAATAAGAATCATGGCCATTTAATATGCCTAAGTACTTTCAGTGTTGTAGCTTTTCCAACAGTTGGGTAAATTTTTTTCTTTAGTAAAATAGGTTTAGATTTGTGAAAAAGTACATTTGGTTTAACAAGGGTTAAAACAGGCACAGACTGGTTAATATTTTTTTGTTTACTGCTTAACTTTTGAGATTTTCAAGGCTCGATGCAATTTACTGGGTTTCCTTAGAAAGGAAACCTTTTGACCAATCTGAATGATTTGATTGAAATTGACTTTTTAAAGTGTGTATGGATGATATGTGTTGTGAATTGGTGGTACATAAATAAAATTTAATTGAAATTGAATATATTAAAGTACAATGCTTTATAAATTAGAATTGTAATTGTATATAAAAAAAACAATATAGAGCAATAATCTCTTGTACAACAGCAAAAACACTTGAATGGAAAAGGGATCATTTAAAACCAGCTATGATGAAAGGGACCCAGGATTGTCAGGGAGTCCAAAATAGATTCTAGTGATGGACTCGGTCCCTACTCATGGTTGTAAGGTCACTCTGCAGGCGATCAGTGTTAAACGCTGAGCTGTGGTCCAATTTCCTCCGTCTCCAAAACAAGCGTACGCCTGGGTCAGAGTTGCTGTTAAGACTGCACATTTTCCCGTCAAGTTTTCTTTTTTAAATAGACCCAAACTTTTGTGTGTATGCAAACTTTATAAATGAGACCCCAGGTGAGTCAGTGAAGAGCTAGGGAGATGGTACCGTCTGCAGATAAGTTCTTGTAGGTAAACTCGGGAGGGTCTAGTTACATATATAGATGTTTTTCATTAATGTGAAAAATGATCATACTGTCAGTAGAAAAAGTTTAAAAAGACAGTATAAACTTCCCCTTTTCAGGTGAAGATGTACCCAGAGAGCATGAGTCAAGCTTACTTCATGTCCACCTTTGTTGTGCCCATTATATGATTAGAGGCATAGGATTTCAGTGTTACTGTCCTTGGAACCCGTTACAATATTTAAATCTCACATTGGATTAAAAAAGCCCTTAAATAAGTTTATTTTTAGCCAATTACTCAAAGTATAGGGTTCTATAGCAATGCAAGTTATTAAAGTGAATAAACAGGATTTAGTAGTAACCAACACAACACTATTAATGACTGACTCCACGGTTTAGGTAGAAAAGGTTATTGCTGGACTTTTTTTTTTTTTTTTTTTTTAAATTAACATCCACATTATAAATGTGTGCCAACTTATTTTCTTAAAATACTAAATACCAATTTTATGTTTTTATTTTGGGCCAGCCAATTCTTCTTAATTACTCCTGCTACACTGACATTATTGAAGTTAAATAATCAAATCTCCTTAGAGCACAGGTATATTATTGAAAACATCTTTTATATTTTTTCCTGTTCTACTGAAAAAATATATATCAAGAGGCTGCTATGAAGAGGGGTAGACCGTATTGCACTATAACTTTTGATTTACAAAGGTTTTTAATGAAAACTAAGGCAAACAGCTCACTAACTGTCTTTATTATTGACAATGAAAACTTGTTTTCTCACCACTTAGTTTTGACCAAAGTACAAGAAGTAATAAATTAAAAAAAATGGAAAAACAAAACAAATCCTCATTCGTGCAAATGTAAAAACAAATGTGTAAGACGTTTGCTGTCCGTCGGAAATAACTAAAAGACAAATAACATTTACACCAAAATGGAAGTCACAGCAAGCAACAATTTTTGTTGGTTTTCGTTTTAAAACAAGTCACCTCACTTCAACGTTGTCATAAACACTCTACACACACTATGAGCTAAAGCAGTCTGTCTTTCAGTCATTTCCCCTGTTCTCTTAACAGGAGGGGCAGGGTAGAAGGCCAGCTCGGCTGTAAGTGTAGTCTTTGTTAAATGTGCTGCCTGACAAAACATACAGTACGACAAGGGACGGCTCTGCCGATGCTTTTTATGTTTTCCGAGCGGAAAGTTGTGCACCTTCAGAGAGCTTCGGCGTCTCCCGTTTTTTTGTCCTTGGCTACTAAATAGTCTGAGTTGATGCAGTTGTATGAAAGTGCTTGTCATGTTTGTTCCAGTGTGCCGACGAATCCTCCTGGAAAGGCGAGTCCATAAGAAGATTGTTGTTGTAAGACCGTAGCCCACCACCAGGGGGCAGGTTGTCACAACGTTCGGAGTTTCTTCCCCTCTATGGTCCAGCACAGGTTCATCATAGTTTTTAATTAGCACGATGAAAAAATAAAACCATATGTACAAAATGATCTAGAGGAACACGGGTCAAATGGAGAGTTTAAAGAGCAGCATATATTCATCTATGGTCCGCTAAATGAGGTGGCAGGGACATTATGCTTTTCTTTTTTGCACAAACCCTTAATCTTTTTTATATATAGATGTTTGTGTTTATATATTAAAAATGGCATATTTATAAGAATGTACAGATAACCTACACGTCTCCTGTAGAAGAAATACACAGTACATTATGCTCTGACAAGTTACTTTACATGTAAAAGGTAGAAATGGTGACAACGAGGCAGCCTGCAGGACAGTTTAGCACCGGTATCTGGTGCCCGCGTTACAAGTCATGGAGGAGGGAAGCAGGGCTTCTTGGCAGTGCGTGTCATCGGATTGTTTCTCGGCAGATCGGCCTGTTCGTTCAGAACTGTAGCTGAAAGGGAAAAGAAAATGTTAGCCGTTTCAGATCGTTTTTTTTTTTAAATATCTGTCAAACGGTAAACTAAGGAATACGCCACAAAGCCCAACTTCCTTTGCTCTGTTTAGGCTGCTTTGAGTAAGAAATCCTGTGATGCAACTCTAGCATGCTTTGATAGTCTTAAAACCCCTTTGGCTGTTTACATATTGACAGAACAAAGAAGGGAAGAGACTCATCCTCTGGCAGGTTTTTAATCCACAAACTCTTAGCTTTAGTTTCGCTTGTTGGTAGTGATTGGAGGTTTAGTGTAACTCCCTTACAAGGATGATTTGTGTATTTCATAAAAGCCTTATTTTTATGCATTTGTAATGTCAGCACTCAGCTTTACTAATACTTTCTTTTGGCATTTAAATCCTGCTCCATGTCTTTGTTTGGAGTTTCGGCCCTCTTCTTTAACCTAATGGTATGATCCTAGTCTTTTTACATGGGATTTTCCACTGGATTATAACTTTTACTTTATTCTGTTTCTGTTGGTAAGTGCCTAATCAAGGATTATGTATTAGAGACCCTGGCATACTGACTCTAGATACCTGTTGATGTACCAGTGACTGTAAAAAGCAATTTTCAGTGTCAGTTTTGAAAAATCTATTTTTGTCCACATAATGTAACAGAGATATAGGAAGTTTTACAGAAATTTATTGGAACTGCACTGAAATGTGTTCAGCCAGAGAGCGGAAAGTAAACATGCTAACATTAGCTTAGCAATTAGTCTAGCTGCTAGTGTTACTTCCTGAGGTTCTAAAGGAAGTAGTCTGCTAAGTAGTGGTTCTTCAATGCTGGTTATCCATTGACTCGAGTAGTTTGTTGTACAGAAAGGCTTATAGGCGGCTTGCCTTGCGTCCATATTGCTCTCGTTGTGCGTCTTTGCTTGAGGGTTGCTGCCGCATTTCTTTGGTAATTTGTGCTGGAAGCAGTGAGCTCCTCCCTGCACTTATGATGCAATGCAGAATATTATTGCAACATAACAGAAAAATATATAGTTTTATCTATTTATTATGAAAATAAATGAAACTTTTTTTTTTGGAAACTAATTCAAAGAGAGGTAACAGGATAAGACCATATTTTTTTTGTTTTCTGCCTGAACATCAGCCTTGAACTATCTTGTGTTTATAATTGCAAGCTCTTGCGTCATTAATTAAAATACTGTGAGCAGTTCAACATAACGGACTGAATTTCAACTCAAATGCACTCGCTGAACTCTATTGTTTTTCTGTGGGGCAGCTCTGGATAATAATGGATTAGCCTGGGCAGTGCTACAGTTAGAAAAATAACAGTAAAACCCCAAATTTATTTATTTTTTTTGTCTGGTTTAGGTTCTGTTACCAGACCAATCATACTACTAAATGCTTTACAATGGCAATTAATTTTAGGTAAGAATAGTGATTTAAGTCAGACGAAAAGAGCATTGAAAAAAAATTATTTTATGCTGCTGCTGGAAGTTTAACAGGAAATCAAAAAAACTTTTGACAAATGCACCTCAATCACTGAAAAGGTAACTCGACTAATTTGAATTCAAGAAGTGAAACACTGAAACTACACTTTGTTTAAAATGTGTATTTATTTCCTGTTATTCTAAATGGTTATGGCTTATCGCTACCAAAAAATTTATTATAAAACAAATTTAAAAAAGCAACCAGTCTCAGGGGTGTCAAACCCCAGAGGCAACATCAGAAGCATCTTGCCAGGCTAAGGAGGAAAACATATCAGACTTTAACTTGGTGGTCTAAAGCCCTTTTGCATTTTATATGGAAGTCTAGATGCACATAATCCGAACTGCTTTGAGCTCCAAAGTGAAATTTCTCCAATATGTGAGAACAGTGGCTGTAATCAGAAAAGTAACAGTGTTTCACTTTTTAAATTTTAATCACATAAGTTACCTTTTCAGTGATCGAGTTGCATCTTGCTGCTTTATTACCCAGAAAACTGGCATTAAAGGGGACATATCATGCTTTTAACATTGAAATCAGTCAGTTGTGGTCTAAATTCCTAGTTAATTTATCCCCCCCCCCCCCCCCCCGTTCTAAAGGTACGTCTGAGAGCAACTCCTTTAGGTGTGGTCTCTTTAAATCTGGCCATTTTGTAGGATGCTGAGAACAAAGTAATCAAAGTACACAACAAAATGTATTTACAGGCTTAAAAAAAGTGGATTTTGCCCAATATGTCCCCTTTAAGCAAACAACCGCTCTCCGAATCTCTACTGCAGGTTTACCCACAATGCCAAAGATGCTTAAATCAGAAAGAACTGAGCCAAAGTCCGGTTACCTCCGATTTAAACCAGTTTGCTGTTGCAATAACCCAGATAACTATGCATTTGAACAGGCATGGATCCCCTCTGGGATATCACTGGTTTTTATTAGCTATAATCCAAAATAAACACCTGATATTTATATAACTATATCTGATTCAGAGTTTGACTTTTTGATGATCTTGTTAACCCGTTCATAGTTCTAGTGTGTTTGGCCGGGGAAGGTTTGTAAGCAACTGGTTTCTGGACCGGCATTAAAGGAGAGACCCCAGGCTGTGCTTCCCTCCTGCTCTGTCCTGCCATTTCATCACAGCTACCTGGCAAAAACATCTCTCCTATTTGCCAAGTTAATGAAACATCCATCTGGCAACGTGTGTTTAACTGAGCGAGACACTGTGTTGTGTTACATACAGCTTACAGTTTAAGGTCCCCTGCTTCCTCCTCTCAGCAGGAGTAGGTTCTCACCGTTGAGCTGTCCAGTCGCTGCACCGCAGACGGTCCGACTGTAGGTGGACACAGCGAGGGGAAAAAAAAAAAAAAAAAAACATTAAATCTGCTACCACCGTCAAATGTGTGCTACACTCTTGATTGAGACAAGCAACCTCTTCTGTAAATATGTATATTGTTTTAATTCCAGTCACCTTGAGAGGAAAAAGCCACAAACCACACAAGGGAAGGTTTTGTTTTTGATTGGAAACCACAGATGACTGATTTTTTTTTTTTTAGTATTTTGTGAGCATCACACACCAGCAAGCACAGAGATTAGAGACGAAGGAACACAGGAAAGCTGTTTCAGTGTTAAAGGAGGTGACCGGCCAGCAATGGATCCATTCGCGATCAGGTAGAACAACAGAATGCCATTAAGGCATTGCTGCTGAAACAATCTGCATTCACTTAAAGCACTGTTATTACTAACCTGGACTTTACTTAAATCTTCTACTACAGACTAAACAACCTCGCAAGGGTGTTAAACTTAGAACCAGTGGCTATGGCAACATTAAACAATGTTATAGTGGGACATGAATGGCTGCAGTAAAGTCAGATTTCTTTACAGACTTGAACCATTTATAGTAGAAAAGAGTTGCCGTATACAATCTATTGGTCTAGATCTGTTTTTTTTTCTTCACTACTTTCCAATACGGATTTAAAAAAAAATTATTAAATCTCACATTTCAGCTTTGGTCAAGATGAAATGAACAAGTGAGAAGGGGGAGATGTCTATGTTACTGAGGGGTTAAATTTGTGTTTGACTGTTGAAATTCAGAGTCATTTTGACCGATGTTGGTGTAAACTTCACGCAAACACAGCTCTATTAGACGCTGATGAGCCACGCTGCCAGGAGTGTGGCAGGAAAACTGGGTCGACTAAAGGTAATCTGTTTCCTCTTTTTAGAGAAACCATTACTATCCTTTTAATAAAGTCACGTTTTAGCCAATGTCCTCTTACCATGAAGGTAAACGGATTGACAGGCTTCTAGTTTTTTATTATAAACAGCTATCTAGCCATCTTTTGTTCGATTTTTTATTACTCATTTATTAAAGTTTCAGTGACAGTTTTAAACTTCATCTTACAAAAGCTGCATCCTAAGAGTTGTAACTGAAGGATGTGGAGAAACAGCAGAGAAGTCGTGTGAATATGAGAAGGACCATGTAGAATTAGTATGGACGCAGGGCGGACAAGCCCAGGACGTTTTGGGGGGACATAGCTGACCTTGAAACAAGTCCAAATACATGTCGTCAGGACTGTCGTCCACCACCTCAAAGAGGACTGCAGAGCAGCCGTTGGAGAGAACGAGAGAAACAGTCAGAAGGCTCCTGACATAAAGCAGCAGCTGAAACTCCTCCTCGCAGGTGTGTCGCTTTGATCTAATTGTTCAACAGCTTGATACAAACTCCTTTTTATTTCAGCTGCTAGACTCAAATGACCAGTTTTACTGCCTTTCATAGACTAAACTGCCAACAGAAGGGACATTTTTATTTTTATTTATTTTTTGCCGGCTCTTACCATCAGAGGGCAGTCTTCTGGAATGAGCGGACGTGGTGAGACGGAACCCAGCAGGAAGAGTTTCTGCCGACCCAGGCATCATGCTGATGCCGTGGACGTCCCGGGGTGGGAATTGTCTCCGCCACGACGGGCCCCGGAAGTCTTTATCATCACACTAATAAGCAGAGAAAGTAAAAAAACAAACATTATGGTTTAGTTTTTGCAATATATCAAATTATGTTTGGGATTGATGGCTATTGGTCAAAACAGAGAAGGAAATGTCTTAAATGTAGGAGCGTTTCCAACTCTAAGCAAAGTGAATTCTTAAAATAAGTAGGAACCAGTTAGTAGCTGTTGAAGTCTGCATAAGTAAGAGTAGCTAAAAACCAAATAAATCCTCTCGTTAAACACAATCTTGGTAACAATAGCGGAATTCAAATGTTACCGGAAAGACCCAAACATCATGGTAAAATCCCTGCTTCAGAACACTATGGGTGATTTTTTTTCTTTCATGAGAGGGTGTTTGATAAACTAGTCTTTCTAGTTTTTCAGATAAAACTGCCTGTATCGATGTAAAACTCTGAGCTTCACCTGAACATTGGCAAAATAAAACTTATTTTCCATCATATTCTGCTATTTTGTCTCAAGTGTTTTTTTTTTTTCCCCCACAAAACTTTAATGGTGGGGTTTTGGTTTTCTCTGCTTTGAGAGTTATGAATAGTTTTTTTCCCATTAAGCTAAAGGTAAGTTACTTATTTTTATAAAATTTATGGTCAGGTGTAAAGTTTGCACATGTGGATTGTAGTGTATTTTGTAGCCTGGCATTACTATCCCCAAACTTATTTTTTAGAGGCAAGTAATGAAATACTTTCTAATTTTATGAGGATTTTACATTATGCTTTCCCCCCTTGAGTTGATACTCACCACATTTTTCTACAATTCTAGCAGCAGGTATTTTGGTGCATGGTTTGCATGTAAAGATAATTTTGGCCCATTCTACCTTTCAAAATATATGAGAGAGAGAGATATAGAAAAAGGAACCAAATACAAATGTATTTCACAGGTTACATACTTGTATTTATAAAACAATATATAAGGAAACCATCTTTTTTTTTCTTCCACTTCACAATTATGCACTAGTTTGTATTAATCACTTAAAATCCCCCGCAATAAAACACTGAAGTTACTGCTTTTAATGCTAAAAGGTCAAAGGAGTATTACTACTTTTTCGAGGGCCTGAGTGAGCTTTTCTATGAAGCTCATGTTCTGCATATTCTCAACCTGACCTCTGCAACTCCTATAACAACAAGACCATAGATGGATGCCGTTGCTGCCAACATTTTTAAAGGTGAAGTCTCAACAACTCTAAAACTGACCTTTACACTGTGTAACATAACATGCTATAATGAGCTCATTTAAGGTCTGACTTGGTACAAGATGTCTGGTAAGCCAAACTGCTTGTAATGTTTTTATGTTGCATCCCGTTTTCTTGCATTAAACATTAAATGTCTAATCTTGCTTGAATAGTTTAAAATATGTCAAATTAAAATGATGTATCCTTTTCCTTCCTCTCTACAATTACACCCAACTCTGTGCTGGGTCCGTCCCATGAAATGAAAACATAAAAAGCAAAGTTTGTTGTCTTAACGTGACAGAAATGTGAAAAGTTGAATGGCCGAATAGTTTTGCACGGCGTGTTGTGGGTGACATTCATAGCTCACCTCATCCAGTCTCCTGTCAGTGCCCAGAGCCAGCAGATTATTGTACTCTCGCTCCAGAATCTGACGTGCCTGAAGAGTGGGAAAAAAATTAAAAATAAAATTACAACACATGCTAATTTTCACACCAAGTTATTTTTAGCAGCGTGGAAAGGCGAGACATTACAATAATCATGGGACATGCAAAAACTATCCATTTAGATGAATGAAAATTGGCACATCTGCATGTTTTGGTTTTATTAGGCCACGGAGTTCCACAATGAGTTGTTAGCCGTCTTTCTGCCTGGACAGGTGGAGAAAATGTGCGTCGCTCTGGAGCACCTGAGTGTTTTGGTTGGGGATCTGGAGAAGCAGGGCCAGGCTGCTGTAGTCAAAGTTGTCATCGAGGGCAACCAGGGCTCCGTGCACGCCGCTCTCCAGCAGGATGTTCGCATAGTCCCTGAGGCCTATACTCTGCACCCAGCGGATGACCCGCTCATTACTCCACACCAGAACATCTGCAGAGGCAAACATTAACTTAAATGAAAAAAAAAAAATATTTAACATCATGACAGAAACTGCTCCAAGATGGTCATCCTTGCCTCTTATTTCATGCTGACTTTGTTCCCTGCGCCTCTCCAGCTCCTTTCTGTCGTAGTTGAGCTTCTTCAGACACATGATTCCATACTGTAAACTTGTTCTGATTTCAGGAAAAAAAAAACATTCTTCAGCACCTTTCACATTGAAACCACAACATTTGATGTATTTCAGTAAGATTTTATGACATCCTAACACAGGATAGCAGAAAAACGATGCATGGCTTCCAGTTAAAAGAGTAAAACTGACAGGTTTATGAGTATTTTAATCTCTCAAAACAAGAGGGACGGATGCCTAAAGTCCGTGACAGCGGGTAAGTGAAATACCTGTGGAAGCTGTCCACCATTTTGAGGTGTACCCTCAGGTCTTTCTTGGTGAGGTGGTCCAACATGCGGGCGTCCACCAGGCACTCCATGAAGTAGCTGCGATACTGAGGTAGTCCGAGACTGGGAAGCCACTCGTTTCCTATCCATTCATGGTTCATGTCCCCGTAAGCAAGGGTCTGAGACGAAACACACGTGGTAAATCAAGAGATGTGCCCTTTTGATGACTCAGTTATATATATATATAATCTCAAGCAGTGATTTTGTTGAAAAACTTAGACACCGGAGGAAAAGCTTTTGGCTTTACCTGCGCCCAGCTCCCCTCTTCAGAATCCGACTTCTGGTACAACACCGGGGAAAAACAAACATTAGGCAATTTCTGTGCATAAATAAAAAGACTGCAGCTGCTTTAAAAATATAATTCTAAAAGTCCAGCTAACAGTGGCACTATAGCGGTCAAATAACATATTCCTGATTATGGTTGCTGCACTAGAAATCTACATTTCCAAACAAAGAGTGTCCAGATTTTCCATCTTAGGTATCGATTACCCCACCTTACATTTGTACATATACTGCTTCTTCAAGTCAATCAATATTACATTTTTTCCTTTTACAATATGCCTGTTTATGCTGCTAAAACTAGATTGCTGCATGTTTAGGGAGGATTAATCAGAATGTTGTTATTCTAGTCACTATAAGCTCATTTATCATAGTGTATCATTGGTCAGGCATGGCTTGATTACAGGGCTGTTAAAGGTTGGTCAAAAGTGTCACCAGAAAATGTTGATTTGATGATTAAATTAATTAATTTAAGGTGTTGAGGTTTGGTAAACTGTGTCTGAAAGCCCACGCAAGAGACGAAAACCGCCACAAAAAAAAAAAGGTGGACAGTCTGCAATTAAGTTGTAAGGCAAATTGTTTTGTTTTAATTCATGTTCGTAAATTTTTTATTGAATTTAACTTTAAAAAAATTCAAATAACATACACATTTTGTTAAATCTGATTTAAATGACTATAAACTCTGACCTGAATTGAGCAAAAAGATATGATGTTTGATCCTTAAAAAAAAAAAAAAAAGTCACCGGCCAGTTTACGGCACATTGCTCTAATCTTTATTGAGCCTCTATGAGAAACTGAGGGCTTTCCTACTGTGGCATGCCTTCTCTATCAATCGCCATCGATGGCAGCCGTCATTCTACACAGAGATGTTAACTGATGCAGGAAGAAATGGCCAACATAGGACACACAGGGACTGACCGTTTTGGAAGGAGCTGCCAGGGTCTCCATCTCCTCATGGGTCACCCACACGTTGCCTGACGGCTACGACGGGCGGA
This sequence comes from Fundulus heteroclitus, assembly GCF_011125445.2. Classification (NCBI taxonomy): domain Eukaryota; kingdom Metazoa; phylum Chordata; class Actinopteri; order Cyprinodontiformes; family Fundulidae; genus Fundulus; species Fundulus heteroclitus. Next base: position 18,633,242 of record NC_046377.1, read on the forward strand.
GCCCCAGAGACAGAGCAGTAGCAGCAGGGTTGGTAGTAGAGGTCCAGCAGGAGGGGCAAGCAGTGTTAAAGAAGAAGAGCAGCACCACTGTAAGCCAATAGTGTTATAGCATCACGGTCAGATGATGAAACCCACCAGGGGTCAAAGGAAATGTGCAAAAAAGGACAACAAAAAAAGGGAAACACAGTACAGCACAGAATCTCTCAATGCTGGTATACAATCAAGTAACGTCATTAAAGACAATGGCATGCAAAACAAAGATCATTACATCAAAAGACACACGTATAGCATGTTACTCATCCCTCACCATCCATTTTCCCAGAAAGACATTCTACTCCACATTATAACGGGCTGTGATCAGAGTTATAGGAAGGAATCTGTTACGGCTTCTTTTCACTTGATGGATAAATCAAGATAGTAGAAATTAAACTTTTCCAGGACTGGGGGATCTGAATGCAGTGGTGTTTCTTGACGTATGGCCAAACAACTGTTTAGAGAACATAAACTGAGTGCTGGTGATTTTTCCTAATCACCATTTTGCACTTTGGAAGTTTTGGTCATTTCATATCCAACTTTTATAGAAAAAGATGTCGTCTGAAGAGGAATCCACTAAAGGATATTATGACAGCGGTGGATTTATAAAAAGTAAAGTTCTACAGTTTTGCTCATCGTCTTAAAAATGTGATTATGACTCCAATAAATAATATCTGTCAACAGCAGGTTGCTAAGGGTTATTTCTATTTGATCAGGGATCACAATAAGTCAAACTTAAAGGGATCATTAAACAGGGATCAGAACCAACATTAATGGAATTATGGAATAACATATTTTCTTAATAATATTATGCTATAAAATAAACAATTGTTATGAAAACATAACATCCATTAAAATACTTCACTAATATCAGTAATAAAAAGATATCCAAAGGTTAAGTACTTGCACAGGATGACAATGCAATGGGTGTGGATACAAATTGGTGAACGAACGTGAAATATTAATAACACAAATAATCTAAAGTTGTTTCAAACACTTACTTGTCTAAAAATTCAATTTGCTAGGTAAAAAATAGGGCAGTGCTGCTGGAAATGGAGCAAAAATCGCACTAAAATGTAAATGCATACCATAATGTAATAAGTTCAGTCCAAGGCGACTTGTTTTAATTTGACCCTGATATTTTACTTTCCTTTGGGTTTGGAAATGGCAGATAAAACGCAATCAAAGTGTGAAAAGGTGCGTCAAAAACAAAGGATTTCAAACTGGGTGTGACTGTGGTGAAATTTCAAGAGATCTGGAGCTAAAGGATCAAAGACTAGGGAAAAGAAAGAGGAACATGGGGGATGAGTACCATCATATTATTAAAAAAAGACAAAAACGGTGACCAAGCAGTTTAGTTATGTTGGTGCATGCAAAAAAAACACTAACTTAAATATATATTTATATATAAATAAAGACTAGTTAAAGCGCTATACGAGTACAAGCCATATGTCCTTAAAGTTTGTACTCTACAATATACAGATGAATCTGTGGTTCTATATGGGAACCTTTAACATGGAAACTGCTAGTAGTATGCACAAAGAAATCTTCTGGTAATGTAATTTTCCAATCCATGGGTTTGGACTGCTGCCAGCCCGTTTGAAAACTCAAAAATCCACCTTTTTAAAAAAAAAAATCATTCAACACATCATTCTAGCTCCATCGTCTTGTGCTGGTATGATGGAAAATTCAAAGTTTGTTTTCTGTGATGTGATTAATGATGTTAGAGGAAGCCCAGAGATATTAGAAAGCTATTTAAAAAGGAACCTATTTTCTACGACATGTCTGCAGCTCGTTGGGCTGCTGGAGAGTGAGCAGGACTTTTTAGCAGACAACTGGAAATGTTCCATCTTTCTGAGCTTTCAAACTCTGTTATTAGATGTGCTTGTGAATATGTTGACAGCCTTTTGCCAAACGCCGGGTTAAGGTAAGAATAAGACGCTTTAGGGACTTCTGTTTCAGTAATGCTGGGTGCACTAGCCATACTAATCGAAACATAGGATGCCAAAACAGTTTAAAATGGTAACTCTAAAGTTTGTCTTTGTTTTTAAATTAAACAAAACCCTACTCTCTCACATAAAAGCTTCATGTCGCCTCTAATAGCTAAATTGTAGGCTTAGAAAAAATATATAACGCTTCTTATATTAGATAATATTAGAAACTTCTAAAAATCTGTATCAGCAGCTCAAAGTTCAAAAGAGATCAATAATTGACCACAAATTCTGACGGGTGCACCTCTATTAGTATGTTAAATGATCGATCGGTGAGAAATCTGCGCAGACGTCACAACTGTGATAGCAGGGATCTGAAAAAGCCGCATCTCTGATTTTCTTTTAAGTGGTTTACCTACAGTCAAGAAGTGCTTTGGAGGTTAACTCTTTTTCAAACCGCTTCAGCTGCAGCTTTCCAACAAGCGTTTGTACAAATCTAGGTCCACTCAGAGTCCATAACTCACGGTTCGGGTGGTGGGCGGGGCAGAGGGGCTGGTGAGGGAGACCATCTCCTGGATGGCCAGGCGGAGCTTGAGCCGGTGCAGGGGGTTGCTGATTCCGATCTCCCGCTGGATCTCCGTGTCGGAAAGGGCCGACATGATGGCACCGCTCTTCACGTTGGCACGGCACGCCGCCACATACCAGGCTGGCATTCCCAACCACAACTGCAACACGCAGAGAGAGCAGAGACGGCAATAAGGACAGTATCGAATGTGTCACTAACCCGATTTAGGAGCCATTGGGATTTTTGCATCAAGAGGGCTTCTCAAACAAATTGGTAATTATGTTGCTGCAGTGCCAAATATAGCTGCAAGCATGTTTATTTAAACCACAGTCCAATAATAGTCCTGCATTTCCCTGTCCAAACGTGTCCTTTAAGACTGAAGATGTTGCTTCATACCATTGGTTTTCCATCTTGCAACAACTGGTAGGATTTAGCTCCTGTTATCTGGCATTAAAACTGCCACAGTAAAAAATGTATAATGCTTGCAAAAATTGTTGACCATCAGCAGCTCAAAAATATAACCATCAGCCTCCATAATCCTATTTGACTCCATCCTTATCTGGAGCAGTATGATGGGGGGATTGGAGAGGTCACTAGCAGGCTGATGGCTGCACAGTGTCGACTGAGAGGCAGGGGGCAGTCTCTGTTTTTGTGTACTCTGATTATTTCTCTTTTCAGGAATGCCATGGATTAAACTGATATATTTAACTCCCGTGTATCATATAAACGCTAAATGATGTGAAGTAAATTACACCTGCTCAGACCAAGACTCTCACTATTCCTGCAACTACAACCTCCATCAGGGCTTTAAACAGAACAATAAGGGGGGAAAAAAATTAGATTTTAACAGCCGGAAGTAGTCTACAAGTTGTCAACCTTCACTTTGGTTATTCATATTATTGAAAATATTATTTTTTTATAGCAAAAAGGGCCTCACTAAAACAAGAAGGAACTACCATACATGGATGACATACTATAGTTTCTGTAAGGTCACGCTCAGGAAATTACTTACTGTAATAACATAATTGACAGTTTTCCTGACAAAATATATCTTTAATGGGAATTGATTGCGTCTGCTTAGTGGCGACACAGAAAAAGAATTGCTGCAATAATTATTAATACAGCAAACATGGATGAGCATAGTGGGACTAACAAGTCTATTCAAGGTCTGCATTGGGAGAACCATCTCCAGAGTGAGACAAAACAGAAAAATCAAAGCAATAAAACTTTATTGGGTCATTTTTATGAATGTTTTTGAACACTATTGAAAAATACAACAAGTCTGAAATCCTTCGACTGTAATAATTTTAAAACAAATCTGTCCCTTCTCCAAGTCACCCTGATAGGAAACATCTCTGTTCATGAAAATAAAAGCTTTTAATTTTAGCTATAAACATACAACTCATAATTTGGAACAGCATTTTTTTCTATATGACTTTTTTTAAAGTTACTCAAACTCTTTGCCACAAATTCAGATCTAAAAATCCTCATCTTTGCAGAGGAGAGACAAACTTACGCTTCTGATGTTCCACAGCCTGGTGTTCTGCAACCACGAACATTACAGTCTGATTTTTTTTCCACAATGCTCACCCTCTCAAACAGAATTAGAATCTCTCCAAACTCAGAAGGAGCATTTAATGCCATAGTTGAGGGGCAATACAAAGTATTTCCACCATGTCAGGGACTTTGCTGGAGGAACTCTTTACCCTCACAATATGTTTTTACCCTGCAGTGGAAAGTGAAGGAGTATAAAAATTACCCCTGAAAACTACTCTAAATAACTATCCTGGAAAAGCCCTTACAGTGAAAGCTCTAAGATCTTAAAAGAGTTCAGCATTTGTTCTACCTGCAACAGAAAAAGCCGTTTACCTCCAGCCAGGCTACAACTGTGGGCCCATCCCACTGGGCGAATGGTAATCCTTTCCTTCTGGCCTCCTCCAAAAGCTCATGCCTAAGGGCAGGAACAAAAAGAGCGCTTCAGTGAACATGTGAACGTGTATGTCTTAAACATACAACTGATCAGTTTGATACATCTCATTAAAAATTCACATCCTTCCACACTTTCCCCCCCAAAATCCCTGCAGTGAAACTACTGTGCTTTTGTTGTTCTGTCTTTTGTGCATGGAGTTCTTCCTTCCTCTGGGAGCCTAGTGCATGAGAGGTTAGTACCCCCTCTTCCTTTATCTCCGAGGCCAGCCTGTACACCAAGCGCTCTGAAAAGGGCAACGCTTTATCATTTATCTCTGTGCTCACTGAGTGGAGAAAGCGCATGAATCCATCTGCACTCCCAAAGATGCACTCTCTTACAGGCTGTAAAATTCAAAGATTTTTTTTCTCTCTCTCTCTCTCTCCAAATCTCTGCTGCTCAGTAGCATTTCCATCTCAATCTTACAAGTTTTCTGAATGTCACTCAAAACTCGGCAGTTATTCCTTGAATGTGCTACTCATTATATGCCCTTACAAAACTATTCATACGCCTTGAACTTTTCACATTTGTCATATCAAACCTTTAAAATATATTGTATTTAATTGAGATTTTATATTAGACTCGCACAAACTAGGACAAAATTGTGAAAAAAATTGGCTTTTTGCATCTTTTACAAAATAAAATGTGACAATTGTGGCAAGCATTTGTGCAAAAGCCCTCTGACACTCTGTTATTCCTAAATAAAATCCAGCGCAACCCATTTCAGAGGTAAAAGAAAAAATTAATAAAGATTTCCCACAGTGTACATTTAATCTCAGTAGCAATGAAGCAGGCCTGTGAAGGCCTAGTATGCTTGTTAAAGAGCAATAAGTAGCCAGAATTGTGGAGAGGTTTTTAGCTGGGTTAGGTCATAAAACAGTGTCCCTAGCTGTGAACATCTCATAATGCATAGTTAAGCCATTAACCAAAGATTGAAGGAGGATGGCTGATGAAGAGGGGAGGAAGATCCCATAGCAATCCTGGAAGAAAACCCCGTTTAATGCTCCAAGAGATTTGAGAGACTGGAGAGGATATTTACCTTCCAGCAGGAATATGACCCCAAACATCCAACCAGAGCTACAATAAATAGGTTTAGGTCAAATCACATTCCAGTGCTGAAATGGCAAAATCAAGATCTCAATCCAATCAGAAATCTGTGTCAAGAAATGAGGTTCACAGATATTGTTCATTAAATCTGAGCTTAGATTTATTTTTTAAATGGTCAACACCCTAAGGTAGTTATACTACGGAGGGTTAGAGTTACTTTATAGAAACCATTTATTTTTTTGTTTCCCCTTCACAACTATGCACTATGTGGTGATGCATCATACCAGAGGTTTGCGGTTGTAACATGAAAATAAATGTGGAAAAAGTACGAGGGGAATAATTATGTTTACGAGGCAATATACATTAACAGAATAGCCCATTTGGATGATAGAGTCTCCATGAAAGGAGCCTACAGCGTGTGCTGAGAGGAAATACAAATGTCCACCTGGATGCTGCAGTAGCAATTCATAGAGGCTGGATAGCACACTGCTCATCTAAGCAGGATTTCCAAACTCATCCCAGTTCAGCCTCTCACACTTATTTCTGCTGATACAGATTTTTTTTTTTTTGTACTTGTATAAATATATTTTTGATGCAGTGTTTGAATTATGCAGGAGAGTATTTTTTTATGTGCAACTTTTCCTGTGATTTTTCTGGGCTGTGCTCCATGGTTTTGTTTAGCAGGTGGCGAAGTGCATCCTGAGAGAGCTGAGTAAGATTTTGTTTTTAACTCTCTTCAAGGCGACCTAAGGCAAGTTCATTTGTAAAGCCTGTTTCAGCGACAAGACAATTCAAAGTGCTTTACATATTGAACATATACAAAATAATTTTTTTTAAAAAGTACATATCAGTGGTACGATTAAGAAAAGTAAAGATGAGTGTGACTACAGACTGAAATGAATGATGTTTGGCAAACAATCTGAATAGTACAGTTAAAGGCAACGTTTGGCTCCATTTCTGGGGATGTGGAGTAGACTTGCACAATAAGACCTGAATACATTTTCTATGCATTTTGGTGCTAGACCATTCAGTGGTTTGAATGGTCTAGCAGAAAAAAATAACAGATAACAGGTAAAATAACAGATATTTCAAAGTGCATTCTCTAAGATACAAGACGCCAGCGTAAGGACTTCAGCAATGGGGTGATGTGCTCTACTTTCTTAGTTTTAGTGAGGATGCAGACAGCAGCATGCTGGATCAGCTGCATCTGATTAACTTTAGGCAAACCTGTACAGACACTTGCAGTTTGATTAAAGAAACACATGGATGGGTTTTTCTGAATCCTGCTGGGACATTAGTCCTTTGATGCTTCAGGTGATGGAAGGCCAACTTTGTAACTATCTTTATGTGCCTCTTAAGGTTTAGGTCTTTGTCCATCACTACAGCCAGATCTAGGGCCCGATTGATTGTTTCTAACTGTAATAACAAAAGCTGTGTTCCAACTCCTTTGGTTAAATATTCCTGTTTTCTTTTTTTATCCAACTGAAGAAGCTTGTGTCACGTCCATACATTGATTTGTTCTATGCGTCTACTCTAAATTTAAATGGGTTGATAGTCACTTGGTGACATTGCAAAGTAGAGCTGTGTCATCTGCATAGTTATGATAACTTATCTGGTTGTTATAATTTCATATATTTGGAGCATTCAAATAATAAATAGGAGGGGACCTTATATAAAACCTTGGGGAACCCTGAATGCGATTTCTGTCAACTTTGATGTAAGGTTACCTATTGACACAAATAAGTGCTCATCCTTCAAGTAAGACTCAAACCAGTCAAGTACTGCACCAGAAAGATCGACCCAGTTCTACAGTTGCTTCAGTAATATACCATAGTCAACAGCATCAAATGCTCTGCTACGGTCCAACTATACCAGCACTATAGTTCTTCCACAGTCTGCATTTAAGTGGATGCTATTGAATACCTTGACAAGGGCAGTCTCTGTACTGGGGTGAGCACAGAAAGATGACTTAAAAGTAATGTATAGACTATCCTTCTTTATCTCTGAATTTCCTCAGTAAAGAAGTTGGTAAATTCAGGCCCTGGTAGAGCACAGTTCAGATGCTGCAGACACAGGAGGGTTTGTCAACCTGTGAATCAAGGCAAACAAGCCATGAGCATTTTAATTTGTTAACGGTTTCAGAAAAGGATTCCCTTGCATTCTTTAGCTGACTGTAAATTCCTTTTTAATATATACCATAGAGAACCTGGAGTCCAGTCTTTCATCTTACCATTTGGCTTTTTGACGCTCCCTTTTTTCCTTCTTACCGGTTGAGCATTTCTCCACAGAGATTTCATGGAATCAAAGATGTCTGAAATTTTACACAAAGTTATCTACAACCCTCATTTACTGAGGTACAGGATGAAGTGGAAGAAGAAGCACTTCAGAACACGTCTTATCAGTCATTGTGGACTTTCTGATGTCTGATTCGCAAAGTAAAACATGTTTGAAGTAACGCATTTTACTGTAGACTCATTAAGACAAAACCTATCTTCCTTAAAATTATTTCTGCTTTCCCAGAAAATATTGACGTTGTCTTTTTTCTTTTTTTTCTCCCCCCCCCCACCCCTTTTTTTCTCCTTGGAAAAAAATTTGACGTTGTCAATAAAGTTCACATGTATCTTTATGTATTTGTTGAGCATAAGCTCAAAACCTCAATATTAAGACTTAGAACTTTGTTCAGCAAATAAGTCTTCATTCAAGATTTCCATGATCATTAATATTTTCTCGATGATATCGGATATCTGGTGCTTTAATCTCATTGACGGCCCCATCATTTGGTGTTGTGGCCTGGTGCATCTAAAGCGCAATTATGTCTTGTACCTCTCGCTGGTTTTGAAGGTGAGCTTTCCTTCAGAGTCTTGTAGAAGTGAAGTAAAACTGTTTTGCAGAGGAATTCCTGTGATTTTAGTTGATTTGTTGTGACCACAGTTTGCTGCGGTTTTCTTCTTGGTGCCGGGGTTGAAGAGATTTATCTCCACAGCGCTGGCCAAAGCCGTTTCATCTTTGTGCAGCGTTTCTCTTGTTAGTCATCTTCCCAGCTCTTAAAGAAGGGATTTATCCTTTTGGTTCCAGCAGGGACTGTAGCTCACTTTACAGACTCATGCTCTTTCTTAGTGGTGCTGGCTAGCTGTACGTCAGTCTCGCCACCGTTTCAAATCATCTCTAGGGTTGTTTGATTTCCAAATACAGCATTTACCTCCACGTCCACTTCTATCTGATGAATTTTAATTTTCATTTCCTGGAAAGGTTTGTCATAGTCATCTGTCAAAAGAGAGGCATCTTGTATCGATTAGCTTCAGTTGCCATGAAAAATCTAGCAACTCCTAACGTAGTTGGTCCTCCTCTAAAGTCAAATAAACACTACCAAAAAATCCTTGACTGTCTCTGATTTAAAGTAGTTTAATCCAACTTTTCTGTAGAAAGATAAGAGTAAAAGAATGCAAGCAGAGAAGGTGGAGAAAGCTTCTGAGCGGGCAGGGAGGTAGAAGCAAATGCTGTCATAGTCAGCGTGATGTAAATTGCACCTTATTGACTAGAAGCAGTGAATAGATCCTTTTACGCTGTCATGCACAGAGCTATTTGTATTGCCCTGAATTCTCTCACACGGAGACTGAGTGCCGTTAAACAGCTAAAAGTGCCTTACAAACACATCCTCACATCTCATATAAAAAATAAAAAAACGTTTGCTTTGTGAACACTTTTCGTCACAAAAAAACTCAACAACCCATTCCTCAGGTGTGTTGTCAAAGGGCTTGACAAACTGAACGACTGGCCAAAAAAATAAACATGATACATGTAGCACCAGAACGTTGAAGGCCTTTAAACAGTGAAAGGCCGCTTTCACACATCACAGTGACTTGAAAAAGTATTTAAACCCCTTGAACTATTCCACCTTTTGTCAGGTTTATTCTACAAACTTCAATGTACCTTATTGGGATTGTATTTGATAGTCCAACACAAAGAAGTGTATAATAATTGCATGAATTTAATTTTTTGACATGATTATCTGAAGAGTAACGCACACATTTGTGATTAACCATTAGTCAATACCCTTTGCTGCAATTACGGCTGTAAGTCTTCTTGGTTGTGTCATGTGGCAAACTGAAAAATTTACTTGTTGGGGGGGATAATGGCTTTATTCTCGCTACTTTTCCATTAAAGCTATTTAATACAACTTAAAGTTGTCCTACGACCTGATTGCAGCGTCTTGGCAGGTTTGCGTTTAGGCCCGTAGTGTTCTCCATTTTCCCACAACACTGCGTGTGTAAACGATGATGGATAATGAATGGTTGTTTTTACATTTTTGGCACAGAGCTCCAAAAGATATTCAAAGCTACTGCTTTATACATTGCATGTTACCTTAGTCCAATTCTGACGGAATTCATTTTACCTAGGGACCACATGTGAGTTGTAATAATCGCAGATCTTGTCTGTGTTTTTAATCCCATGGGGATCTACCATGTCAATAATTTGTAAAGTAAAAATTCCCCCATAAATTACATACTATTTATTGCTGAATTCCAAGGCCCTGATAATACCAATCCAATGTGAATAGTCATCTGTGCGATTTGGACAGAAATGTGCAGGATCCGATATGGGATTTGGCACATTTTTATTTGCTTTGGGCGAAGAATGGAGGATGCATTGGAGTGTTTAGAAAACCTTTATGAGTCCCGGGCCAGCAAAACCCTATCGGCCCTAAGCTGAAGACCCTAAGCTGAAGAGAAGGAGCAATATCACAGGACCTCTGAGCTCAGTAAAATATATAGTAGGTAGTTTGTGGGGGGATTTTTACTTTAAAAACATTACATGGCGCATTCGCACGGGATTAACAACAGACAATATTTGTAATTATTGCAAATCACGTGAAACAAATGGTAAAACAAATGTCGTGAGAGCAGAGTTTTAGGGGGGCAACTTATTTCCACCTAGATAATAGTGATCCCATGCGAACAGGGCTTTTGTCTTGATAATGCGGTATACTAAAGTTCTCCAGCAAACCTCTGCGGCCTAGGAGCTGGGACTTAAATGGTTTAATGTTAATTAATTTATACAATGAAAACCCATATGCCATCTAGGATTAGCGTTCAAATTAGTAAATTTCACATGTCCAAGTGCAATTAAAAGCAGCACATAATGATCTGCAAGGTACGTGCCACTTCCCTCCCCTGAGAGCTTTGCCGGTGGTGGGGAACAACTGAAGAACGGCGAAGGTGGCAGCCTAACCTTTAATAATTTGGTTACATGATTAGCACTGGACAACAGGAGTAACAGTAGGATGAGCATTGCTCTGGAGAGTAAACTCAACAGGTAATTATTAACCACAGAGTCGCAACATCTGAACTCTAAACTGGAAAAATAGGCATGGTCCCTGATGAGGCGCGGGAAAAAAATAATATAGCTGAAGGTTCGTGTTACCAAAATGTTTTCCATTGGAATACAAGTTTTTAATCTACTGTCTTTTTTTTTTGGTAAAGGACTTAAAATTCACATTTCCCCTAAACCATAGATGCAGGTCGAACACTTTTCAGTATATACCTAAATGACAAAACCTTTTCTGTAAAATATAGACGTTTTTTTTTTAACTTCTCCCCAACTGAGTGGCATGATTTAGAAGAGTAAAGCTTCTGTTTTTGTTTGTTTGCTTTGACACATTCAGATTGTGACTGTATCTGTATCAGCAGAGGAACCAGACAAGTGGACTGTTTATCCAAATGATGGTTCTTCAAAAGTCATTTGATTGCGCTGGATTTCATTTAGTCGTACCAGAGTAAAAAGGTGGCTCAGTACAAATGTACACCACACTTTTCTGTTTTTTTTTTAATCTTTTTCCCTCCACTTCTGCTATTCACTACTCTGTGTTTGCCTATCGCAACAAAATCCCAACAATAACCATTTGAAATTCAAGGTTGCAGGATGAAAGAAAGAGAAAAAGTTCAAGTTGCATGAATACTTCTGCAAGGCACTACACACGGCAAACATAAAGCCTACAGATGGAAGAAGAAATGTGTTCATCCAGATACAATCAAGTACATTCACCGTCTTTATCTATCGAGCACATGGGGAAGATGGCTCGTGTTTTATGTTCAGCCCGGGTCTAATGCATGGAGAAATACATCCACTGAACATAGCTGGGGAGAGGGAAGTCAGGAAAAAAGTTATGATAAATCAAAAACTGAAACAAAAAAAAACAAAAAAAAAGAACAACCGTAAAAACACTCTCATAACCAGATACTGTAGCTGGTTAGGTTACACACAGAAAAAAAGAGACATATAGAAGGAGAGAAGAGAGTCTGGGTGAGAATTAAACCCCGGTTTTAGCGGCGGCACAACCTCTATCCAGCCGTGGGGGGCAGCTGCCATTGAGCTGTGAAAAGGGTGGGGGAGAAACGTCTTCAGATGGTAAATGAAAACAGAAAGAAAGCAAATGGCTTCATCAACAGCCCCAAAGGAAGGATAGACAGACAGATATAGATAAGAGACGTCAGCTTTGGCACTGGTCTTTCATGACATGGTTGGACAGACAGGAGAGATGGTAGACAGGGCAAAAAAAAAAAAAAAAAAAAATCAAAGCTGAAAAAAAACTGTCATATCCAGGAGGTCAGTTAGACATCCTCACAGCAACTTACCCGCTTTGTTAGAGTCAGAGGATGATGAAAGGGAGAGGAAGGGTCAGAGAGAAAGAGGGGGAGAAAGAGCGACGGGGAGACAAAAGTACACAAATGTTAATGAGGCAAAAAAGGCAATTAACAAAACGACTCTTAAAAACAAAAACAAAAAAATAACACACACATGCACGCACGTACACGCCCACGCATACACAAGTCTCACTATGGAGGACATTCGTTTTAACAGGAGCATCTGTAGACCAGTGAAAGAAAATGTCATCTTCCAGACATCTCGTGCAGCAGAGGAGATGGAGAAATGCGTTGGAACGACAAGGACCCGACTTCCATGGCCTCACATTCAAATGCTCGGTGACATTCAGGTACTTTGTCGAAGGAGAAACAACTATTCTACAATGAGACCACAGCGGGTTTTTTTTTTTTTTTTTTTTTCTGATCGATCAAGATGCTGAAATGGAAGAGAGGGCAGGCAGCTTATAATGGCATGCAGCGTGGAGGAGGCACCAAGATGCAAAGTTGGTGGAGAGGCCCGGCTCCCGGACACCGCTATGGAGAAGTCAGTGCGGTGGGGAGGAAAACAGCACATTTGTCAACAAACAACAACCACTTGATATCGACCGACTACATGGGAGGCAAAGTTATTTGTCATGACAACTCAATGTGCACGTCAAGCAAATGACATTCATCATTTGGCACTGGAGCATGGCAAATGTCCGCACGCACACACACACTCACACACACATAATCGCACACATACCGCATTGTTGTGCAACACTCCAAAGTGTGATCTAGGAGCGCGGTGTTGGGAAAGCTGCCTGTATCTTCTAAATAGACAGAGCTCCTCTGTGGGATTAATTGGCTTTTCAGGCGGGATCAATAGCCTGACTTTGGCTTTGGATGTGAATACAGTGACACTGATATGCGCTCCTGGACACTGATCCAGCTTCTGCTTTCTATTGAGCCCGTTCTCAGCACAGGGTTTACTTTTTTTCTGGTAGCTCTGGGAATAGAGGCTGTCTGTCTTTTAAAATGCAGCATGGTTTTTGACAGTGTTGTACATGGAAGTGTATTTTCAGAAGTGTGTGTGTGTGGATCCCTCTGAAATTTTACTAACAAATCTTTTTGTATTTTAACAGGTTTCCAATTAAAACTGTGGTCTAAGCAACTCATGGTCTTACTTCTTTCTTAATCTCCGGTCCTTCTCAGCCTGAGTTCCCAACTTGCCCACCCCCATGTCCTGGCCCGATGCGTCCGCGTCCATCATTGTGGCTGGTAAAGAAGGAGAGATGGTGATTTTGACAATTTTAATACATCAACTTCTTGTAAAAACGTGAGCTCAAAAGTCTTTTTATCTTTTAATGGACTAGCATAATCTAGCCATACAACTGATACGCAGCACACAGAGTAACTCCTTTCTGTAGGATGTGGTTCTGTAAGCAAGACGACTTTACCGAACCGCTAGATAGCATCTAATGATCGCTTTGGAGACTTGAACACAATTTTCCACCGTTTGATGTAGAAGACAAACTTGATTAATTTTAATCCTGTGAATTGTTGCTTGTACTGTAAATATGTGAAAATTCACACATGTAGCTAGTTAGGTGCAACACCTGACTTGAATGTAATGTTTTCTCGTCTTTCCCGTTTTGAGGAGCGGACTCACTGCAAAAACGGAACTAAATATAAACTAAATGTAAAAATGCAGAACTAAATATATGTAACATTTTCTTGACATGAATGTATTTTCCTCGATTTGAGAAGGTAAATAAGATTATTTGCCAATGGAATGAGTATTCTGATGCCTAAAATAAGATAATTTGAGATACTGCACTTGAAAGAAGATGGAGATGAGATGTTCCTATTTTAAGTACAAAAATCTTATTCCATTGGCAGATCTTATTTACCTGCTAAAATCAAGGATAAATACACCAACTTCAAGAAAATGTTACTTTTAGTTCACTTTTTGTTGTGTAAGAGAAATTGGACTCATTCATACCTCAGGAAAACAGAAAGGCATCGAATAAATGGTCAATAAAATGTCTTCAAATGTCTAATATAAACTTTGCAGTGAGTATAAAATATAAATTACAAGTTAAATTACATTTACTATATCAGAATGGCTAACAGTGCCAATGATTGTGAAATGCAGATTTTTTTTTACAGGGGTTGCCAAAATGTTTGAAGGGTGGTGTACATGAAAAGCTCTTTTTATACTGCTGTGTTTTAAGTTGATATTAAAATAAGAAACATTAAATGCCACTTTCTATATTTTCAAAGGTATGTATAGAAGTAAGGTTTCTAAGTAGCCAAACATAACATGTCGGTTTTCAACCATCTTGTTTCCTGTTTAAGACCATTTACCATGTGTTATACATAGATTTGTCTGATAAAGTTTGAGCTGGATGAGAGTGATTTATAGAGAGATGTTTACCAGACATAAGTTTACTGAATATGTATGTGAGGAAACAGGCTTTTTACATTTTATCAAGCTTTTTAGCCTTGCATGGTGACTGTAGAGCAACCTGTGAAAGACTAAGGCTTATCTGGATCTTCTGTTTTTGTAGTACAATTAAAATATTTTGCCAATTAACTCTAATTTGATTTCAATGTAGACATTTAAAGAAAATGGCTTTATGTGAATCTCTGGGTAAAATTAATAAAAAAAAAATAGTCTGATATTTTTGTTTTGTTGCCAATTTTTAGATATTAAAGTAGTGATCAACTTTTGCATATTATTTACATGTTTTTTTTCTTCATTTAGCTGAAGAAGCTAGAAACTTCCACACTTTTTACCCTCACCTTGAGGATCTACCATGACCTGTCTGTGTGCTAGATGCGCCAGTCGGCCCTTTTCTTTTTTGCCGAACAAGCGTCCGATGGAGGACTTGATCCCCTTCTTCTTCGGCTGTTTGTGCAGGGAGTCTTGGCTGCTGGTTATGCTACTTAGGGCACTGGCTTCAGCCTCCAGAGAAGCCACAATCCTGAGGGCCAAAAAAAAAAAAGAAAGAAATTGATTCATTGGACTATGGCAGCAGGAAAGAAACATTTTAGGTTGCGACTGTAAATTTTTGTTCTCAGTAAAACCAAAAGTCTTCTATTCTTATTTTGGAGCAGAAAACACACCCTCGTGCATCGTTGTGCGAGGAGGCTGGCAGTGTGTGCGTCATTCGTACAGTGCGTGGCGTCGGAGGAGGGGACGTCTCACACTTGATGGTGGCCTTGTCCTCTCGGCCATCCTCGTCCACAGCTGCTATCTGAGGGACGAGGACAAAAAAAAAAGGGGGGGTGCAACATGAGTCAAGAATACCTGACTGCCAGTAAAGTCAACAGTTCCTTTATGGTTTCATTACAGGAATTATTAAAGAGAAGTATGAGAGCTTAGCGCAAATCGTTTTTTTAACCAATTTGCTGGTCCCGCTCGTACCTTTCTCCTGTGCTTCCTCAGATCGCTGGGCTGCAGAGTGGGGAGACAAGAAAAGATGGTAATGTCAGCGTGCATGTGTGCAAACAAGGATGAAAACGGCATATAGAAAAGGGCTGGCTGTTGCATATAAACATCACGCACCAGCAGAACCGTATGAGCCGTTTCCAAATACCTATTCAGAGACAAACCAGACATTCGATCAACAACATCAACGCTTTAAAAAAAGACATTTACACGTCGTAACCTTCTGTAGTCTTTGTGGATTTAAGAGCTATTCCTTCCTCTTTACAGTCACGTCTGGACTGTTAAAACCTCAGGTCAGTAGGCGGACAGACATGCAGAATACATTATTTTCTCTTCCTATGAGAGATATATGCTATAAATGCATGAAGAAATCATCTGATTTTCAGCTTGACAGGCCCTGACAGGTGTTCGGCCAGTTGGAAATTCAGAAACGTCAGCGTTTTTGGTTGTTAATGTGGACTATACGCTGATATGTTGCGCTAAAAACATTCTTTGGCGTGGAAGTCGTTACTGAAGGAAGAAAACACAAAATTACCTTTTTTTCAGTGTAATTAAATGTTTAAAAATGAAGTCAGATGAAGCACAAAATGTGCAAGAAGCCCTTAAAAGGGAAATAATTTTCCACACATATAAACTGGCTTTTTTTCCCCCCAGTGTACCTCCACACAGAGTGATACTCAGCAGTGAGGCTCATTGTATCTGCTGCGTTTTAACCTACTCAGGTTTCTACCACTTGGAGGGAACGTACTGGACTCGGAAACGTTGGCAGCCTTTTTTTGCAATCTCAGATTCAAAGGTTATAAAAAGGTCTACATTCTTAGGGCGGAGCTTCTCGATCGTGGTCCTCGTGGCTCTCTGTCCGTCGTGTTGCAGATGCTCCAACACAACCATTTCAGATAGTTGCATTCCCACCTCAACACGTGACGGGCTGCAGAAGCCTGGTAAGCACCCGTTTATTTAGAATTATTTAGAACCAATAAAACATGCAGGACAGAGGGTCCTGAGTACCAACGTTGAGAACCACCGCTTTAGGCAACAGAGACAGACACTAGTGTTTTAAATATCAGTACGAAGGGATTTGTTTTATAGCTGCGATTATTGACGTAACTGTATTAGTTACAGCTTTTGTTGGAGTAAAAATGTACCAAAATCAACTGACGGATGGTACAATTATTTTAGTGGAAAGTCATCAGGGCCGCACCTCCTCAGTTTTCTGAGTAACTGATTGTTTTAATCGCATTCATCAGTGGGGTCACAGTGTTTTGTGGGGGATTTGAGAGTTTTTTGTTTAATGAGAACAACTACCTGTTATTATCACTGCATGAACTATGTGTAGCACCTAATTAAATTTCACTTTTTGGAGAAAAAAAAAACAACTTCTTTGCCTCTCAAGTCTTTTAAAGACTTCCAAGCTTCTTTATATGATTTCTCTGAGACATCTGAGGGTCAGAATTTCTTTGTTATTAACTTGATTTACTGAGTTTTTTTTTATTTGCCTAAGAATACGATAAAAAAAAATAAAAATAAAAAAATCAGCAAATCTATGTCTAACTAAATAATTCAAAGACCCTATTTTGGTCTATCAGGTCATGTTTCATATGAGCCCAAATTTGCACGGGTGCATTTTTATGTAACATAATTTCTATGATAAGAAAAAAAATAAAAGGCAAACCCAATACTACAAAACATTTAAAGCAATTGCCAAGATGCCCAGGTTTGCTGGTCCAAGCAAGTTCACCCTAAAGGCAGATAACAAGAAGCTAGAAGTCCCCAAAAAGCCTAAAATTCCCTCACAGGATCCACATCAGGCTCCTGCTGCCGTCGATGAACAAGTTCCTACCAGAACAATCCGAAAAACGCTGCACACGTTTCATTTTCATGGCTGGTATGCAAAGACGAAAACGTTGTTCTACAAGAAAATAACTAAAGTCTATGAGAGAGAACGTAGCTGACGAGTCTAAAACGGAATTATCTGGATTACAGAGGAGAGGACATGTTTGTCACGAACCAAATGCAGGATTCCAGGAAAAGAAAAAACTCACAGCAAACATAGAGGGAATTTTGGTCCAAGTGTCATGATTTTTGGGGGGGGGGGGGGGGGGGGGGGGTTACTTTGCTGCAGCGGAACTAACCCAACTCAGTTTCATAGAGTCTAACATGACAAATATCATGTAATAGGGGATTTAACCAAAACATGAGACCATCAGTGCAAATAACCCAAAAATTACCCTAAAGCCAAACCGGATGCGGCTACTTGACTATAACCCAAAAACATACCAGGAAATCCACCGAGGACTGGCATGGAATAAAAAGTCCAGCTCTTGATCTCATTGTGTTCGAAACGCTTGTTTGAAACATGCAGTTAATTAACTAATTAAAAATGTGAGGAGAGGGAGAAACAATGCGCCGCAGAAGTTATTACTACATTTTCCTCAGCCAAAATCCAATTTCTGATGAAAACAAGGATTAATATATGTTGTTTCAGAGGAATTAAATCACTTTCATAAACATTAGACATCAATTAACATTTTCTGCCTGTATGATTTGAACCACTTTGACATTGTAAATAAATAAAATACAAATTTTCTTTAAAACAAAAAAAAAAAAAAGAACTAAAGATAGTGCCCCTAAACAAAAGAGTATGGGTGTGCAAAGCTTATATGCACAACGTACCAGAGTCATCACTCCCATGCGCTCCATGTCCCGTGCTGGGCTGCGTGGGTCCAGTTTAGGGGTGGAGTGGCCGCTGGGCGGAGACGAAGAGGCCAGGGAGGAGGCGGTGGCGGAGGCAGTGATGGAGGCGCCGTGGTGGTGCATGCGAGCCAGGTTAAGGCCTTCCAGGCTGACGCTGGCCACCCGGTTCTCGATCTCCTCCGCACGCAGCTCCGTTGACTCCTTCTCCTCCTGTATCAGCCTGAAGAGAGAAGGAGTCGGAGCTCACTTATTTAGCTATAAATGTTTTGTAGCGATGAGCCGAAAGAGGATTTTTAGTTGGTAATAACAGTCGTGCTCCTTCAGAAGGCTCAAAGGGGCAAAACAGCGAGATTGCCTCTGAATTTACTCTCATGTTCAGGTCTCTGGGGTGTGCCGGGGATTTTCTCCACTAAAGCCCCAAAATACCTGAAGTGTGAGGCAAGCTAATTAAGGGCTAAACGTAAGGCAATCTCTTCTAACTATGGCCAGGATCTAACTCCGTAATTGGCTGGGAGGAAAACTCCTCGGATCCACGATCATTACATTTAGTCCGATTAAAGGAGCTTCCATCCATTTCTGTTGGAGTGAAAGCAAATTAGCAACAAGCTCATCGACACTTCTTGAAATAAAGTGAAGCTGTGCCTGGTGTTATGAATACTTATCAGCACATGATAAGCCTTAGAAACTAAGAGGCAGCTTACACTTTTCAAAACACTCAAAACTGCAAAACTGAATGAGATATTTGTGTAAAATGTCTTTTCTCAAGTAAATTCTCTTAAAAGTTATTTGTTACACAGATATAAAAACAGACTAAACAAAACCGTGTTTCACCTGTGAAGCACATTTCGTCATCTGCTCCGGCCCAGTAGGGTCGTGGTTTTTGTGACTGCAGAGAGTGGACACTGACAGCGAGATCCATACATACCATATCTTTGTTTATAAAGCGATAAAAAAAAACAGCCAACGGCCAAAACAAAACGCTCTATAGAGCTACAAACTACAACACACCCATTAAAAACAAACAAAAAGATAACGCAGAAAAACACTTAAAAGAAAAATTAAAACCAATTTAAAACGAAAACTAAGTGTCGTAATGGTAAAAGCCAGAGAATAATAGCACGTTTGGAGCTGGGGTTTAAAGGTAGGCAGTGAAGGAGTGTCTCTTATATGCAGCAGCAGGTTATCCCATAATTGGGGAGCAACAATAGAAAAGGCCCGCCCCCTCTGAGACATCGGTACCTCCAGGAGACGCAGTTCAGTTGACCCGAGGGGCCGAGAGGGCCAGCAGGGACGGAGAAGCTCAGAGAGGTACAAGGCAAGGTCATTCAAACAATTAAAAAAACGAAAACAAGAATTTTAAGATGTACTCTAAAATCTACTGGGAGCCAATAAACGAGGCCAGAATGGGGGTAATATGCTCCGTTTTTGGAGTACCTGTTAAAAGACGGGCAGCAGCGTTTTGAACCAGCAGCAGATGAGCAAGCAAAGACTGATTCACTCCCAGCAACAGGAAACAATTTAATGTAAAAAAAAAAAAAAATTAAGAAAACAAAATAGCTTCATTCATTGCTCCCTTATTTAGTTCAGATGCTCATTGTCGGCCCTTTTGTTCTATAACCTTACCTGTTAAGCCTAATAATGTTAAGCCTAATTAGCGGGGGCAGGTATGGCTGGAGATGTGCCCTGTAGGTCAGATTTTGTTTTCTCCACCAAAAAACAAAACAAAACATTGTAGCACACAGAACTGGTTCTTAATGGTTTTATTGGCATTGCCTATTGTTTTTATGGATTTGTTTTGTCACAATACTGTTATTTCTGGTGTTTTTGTGGTTGCGATGTATGGATCTTATTAATTTGTGTTTTTGTGACAGTGAAGTACTGTTGGATTATGCCCTATTTAAAACTGAATTGTTTTCAGCAAGAACCCAATTGGGCTCTAGTTTAACCAGTCAGCAAGTTCCATCCCCCTGTATGCTGATTGGTCAGTTTATGGATGTGTGAATAAGTGATTGGTTTATTTTATTTTTTTATTTTATTCTATTTAAAGATAACTGATGTGGTTATTTGTAATGACCCTTAGGAAGGCCACAGCTCGGGAACTTGGTGTGAAAACAACAGGACACACTTTAAAACGATTTCTGGAAGAGCGTCTTCTTGTACCAAACTTGTCTAGCGGCGTACCGTATCTCTTTGTTGATGGCATCCAGCTGCTCCTGAAGCATCATGGCTAGGGTTTGCGCATCGGAGTGGCCGCTGGGGGAGAGGAGGTCCATGGAGCTGAACAACGTTTCCCTGTCGTCGTCGTCGATGTCCGACATCTCCGTGTCGCTCTCAAAGTGGTGGCCTCCCAGGACGCCGAGCTGCTGAGAGCGCCACTCGTGCTCCCCAAGCGACTTTGCCTGGACATGAAAACACAGAAAAGAAGTTCATGACAATCAAAAAAAATGCATTTTCCTAGGAAGTGTTTTAATGGTGTGATAATTAAAGGCTCACTTTCTGTGACGGTCTTGGATTATATAGCTTAGTTAGTTAAATAGGCCTCAGACTTGGATTTGAAATTGTCTTTCCAAATTGAAATGCTTTGCAGTTAACAGGAGACCAGAGATGAACACAAAGCTTAGGACGCAAAGAACCATTAAAGCCCCTGTAATAAGACAGATTTCACTTATAAAAGAAATAAAGGTTTGGTATGAGCTCTATACACCAATATGTCATCAATAAATTTTGTCTCTTTTCCATCTTTGCCACATTTTAGTTTTGCCCAGTTTTTCTGCGATAAACTTGCAGAAAAGCTATCAAAACCAACCTGAAAAAAAGTAATTGCCTGGTAAAAATATTAGAATTAAGCTTAAAATTCTTAATGCCCATGGCAGCTTCATGTTAATTTCCTTCTAAAAGAGGATGCTGCCAGGCATTTTTTCACAAAAATGCACAATGTAAAATGAATAAAAAAATGTTTTTGTTTTCCTTTTAATAAATGGAATGTCGAATTACTTGCATCTGTCACAATAATCCTGGGAACATATACTGGCATTACAGTCAAACCTCAAATCTTTCTTGCAATTGCCAAAGAAATCACCTTTTTTGACTGCTGGTTTGAGTCTCTTATGTTTTAATGTCTTAATTTTACACTAGAAGTGACAGGACAACTTCCCAGTAGTTCACAAAATACATACCCAAAAGTATTTGGGATGATCAGGATGTTTTCTGGTAAAAGTCAGTCGGGCCTTTGTGTTATTTCTGGTCTGCCAAGCCAGTTTCTTATTGCTGAATAATGAACACTGACCGTAACTGAGGAACGCAAAGTGCTTTAGATTTTACTCTGAATTCAAGGGGAGCAATTACCTTTTGCAGGTTTCCAGGTTTCTTTTTTGATGAATCATTCATTTACACAAGTTATCTTTGTCTGATATTAACATTTTCAAAAATGACAGAAAAAAACCCACAAAGAAAGAAACACAAAGAAATCTAAACAAGCCACACACTCTTGATGTACCGACCGGATAAAACACTTTAAGATGTCTAACTGAAAGGATAATATTTGGGTTTATCTCTTTCTTTAAACTGGACTGCAAAAGACTGGAAATGAGATTGAAAATAAACTTTGGTTACTTATTCCCTGTGCTGCCTAGTAAAACTATTTTTTACATCAATCAATGAGCTATTATTTCACGTATTTTATATGTTAAAACAAGTTTAGCCCGTCCGTCCGTCCGTCCGTTGTCTTCCGCTTATCCGGGGTCGGGTCGCGGGGGTAGCAGCTTCAGTAGGGAGGCCCAGACGTCCCTCTCCCCAGCCACTTGGGCCAGCTCCTCAGGAGGAATCCCAAGGCGTTCCCAGGCCAGCCGGGAGACATGGTCCCTCCAGCGTGTCCTGGGTCTTCCCCTGGGCCTCCTCCCGGTGGGACGTGCCTGGAACACCTCTCCAGGGAGGCGTCCAGGAGGCATCCTTACCAGATGCCCGAGCCACCTCAACTGGCTCCTCTGGACGTGGAGGAGCAGCGGCTCTACTCTGAGTCCTCCCCGGATGACTGAGCTCCTCACCCTATCTCTAAGGGAGAGCCCAGACACAGTACGGAGAAAACTCATTTCAGCCGCTTGTATCCGGGATCTCGTTCTTTCGGTCACGACCCAAAGCTCGTGACCATAGATGAGGGTAGGAACGTAGATCGACCGGTAAATCGAGAGCTTCGCCTTTTGGCTCAGCTCTCTCTTCACCACAACGGATCGGTACAGCGCCCGCTTCACAGCAGACGCTGCACCAATCCGCCTGTCGATCTCCCGCTCCATCTTCCCCTCATTCGTGAACAAGACCCCAAGATACTTGAACTCCTCCACTAGGGGCAGGACATCCTCCCCAACCCGGAGAAGGCACTCTACCCTTTTCCGGTTCAAGACCATGGTCTCGGATTTGGAGGCACTGATTTTCATCCTGGCCGCTTCGCACTCGGCTGCGAACCGCTCCAGTGAGAGCTGTAGATCACGCCCTGATGAAGCCAATAGGACCACGTCATCCGCGAATAGCAGAGACGCAATCCTAAGGCCACCAAAGCGGATCCCCTCAACACCTTGGCTGCGCCTAGAAATTCTGTCCATAAAAGTTATGAACAGAATCGGTGACAAAGGGCAACCTTGGCGGAGTCCAACTCTCACCGGAAACGAAGCTAAAACAAGTTTAGCTTCGAATTATATTCGTAGTCAACAAGAAGCGCTCGCCACTAGTTTTAGGCATCCTTTGAACATCCAGCATTACTTATAAACCCAATATAATGTCAATCAACCAATCAATGTTAAACCTTTAGTTTTACTGAATTTTGTTCAACTTGTATTCAACAGGTCAAATGCAGGTGGATCCATTTCCTTTTGTGTGCTGCATCTTTTCATCAGTCAGAAAGAAAGTTGTGGTCTTCCTGCAACTCACCTTTGTTTCGCGTAGGCCTATTCGACCCCTCCTCGGTCGGCGGATGACTTTGGCCGAGCGGTAATGGTCCGACTGGGTCTCCGCCAGAGACCCCAGGGAGAACCGAAGCTCAGCCGATGTGTCGAGATGAGACCTAAAGCACAAATTCACTTTTATTTAAGCCTTTTCTGCCTGTCTTTAGTGTGAATTGCATCTGAACCGCTTTTCTGACTGTGGAGCAATCCCTACGCGAGGAGTTGTCCAAGCAGTGAGGCAGAACATGAAAGATGAGAGAGCCAAAATGTTCAGCTATGCAGGCGGCAAACCAATCAAAACTTCCCTGGAGCATAATGAGCGTTCATGGTTATGTGGTGTAAAGTAAACAGAGGTTGTTATGCACGCTTCTATGCCTTTAAATTGTCTACGGCTGAGATTACAACTGCTGACGTTAACGCATCAGTGTTCTAATATTTTAAGTTCACGGTGCATAACATAAAAAAAAAAAAAAAAAAAAAAAAAATGTCTGTAGAAGTGACAGAAGATCAGTGAGAGCAGTATTTCATAATGTGGTGTAACAGAGCGAATCTGATGCTTCCAGTAAAGGGAAATACTATGATTATTTTTTATCTCCATTTCCTGCTCAGTTACCTGATCCCCACACGCAAACTGCGGTTTTAACCTTTAATTGGATCTTCCAATAATTACATCCAGTCCAAAGCTCTTCATGATAAACAATCCCTTATGCAAGGATCAAAAGGCTCTGCTCGGCTGTGTCTGTGGGCACCAGCAGACTCCTGTCTGGACGCAGAGCTATCCTAATTTCAATGCAGCTGCCTAATTGCCTCTGAGCTCCCAAAAGCAAAACACCGAATCTGAATCTTCTTCTGAAAGAGCGGAGACTGGTCACCAGCAGATTCATTAGCTGGATTTTCCCCCAAAAAATCTGACAATTTATTGCACACACTGAGTAATGTTGGACTTTGAATAATTGTCGAGAAGCAACCAATTTGTACCAATGCCAACCTGACTAACGCACTGTAACCGTATGCTAATTCCCTCCCTTAGTGGTCGTGAACAGGCTCAAAAACTTGTTTGGTTCTGAATCATTCAAAGTTTGAGGCACTGTGTGAGGGCCCTTTAATAAACACATTGTTTTTTTTTTTTTTTGTTTGCAGCAACGTTCTGTAATCCTGAATCCTGAAGAATCTTAGAATTTCCTGAATTCTATGATTTTTCTCAGAATTTTGCCATGATAAGATAAAAGTTATTCACAAAACAGCCTAGGCCTTCAGAGAGCTCCTAAAGTAACAAAACGTTAGGAGTATCGAGGAGGACTGTTAGTGAGCTTAAAAGCGTCTTGAGCCGGGAAGATGGTGGAAACAGAGATGAGCTGATTGGCTGATCCACCACCGGCACAGTGGAGGAAATGAGCACATACACTTTTTAGCAATTATACAATTAAAATGTAGACGTACGCGCGGTTCAAGTAACGTCGTTTTATTTTAGACGATTAGAAAAAATCTTGAATAATCATGAACCAAAAAGTGGATAAATTTACACAGAATATATGTAAAAGAGGTGAGAAAGTATTTTCTGTATTGCTCGATAATGTCGGTAGCGTAAATGGTGATCTGGAATCTAGCTCGCTTTTGATTTCTGCAGAGCGCTCCTCACCAGGCTGGTGCAAAGCAGACAAAAAGATGCGATGATCTGCGGCAATACACATCAAAATCCGTGTATTTGCCCCATGATCCAGGGACCAATTTTACCTTTAAACACTATTAAACATCTATTCTCCTACCAGCGCTGTAAGCTGCTGTCCAGTTCGGTATTTGCCACCTTTTTATTTTTTTCTCCATTTGATGTCAGTCGTTTTGCAAAATACAACTGCTTTATAGAAGCAGGGAATCCCAGTATAATACTGACAGGGGAGTGTGCATTAATATCAAACAGATATAGTAAAATGACAGGTGAGTAAAAATCAATAAGCAAAAAGTAATGATTCGCTTAATATCGTTATGTTTCATCATCATGTCACACATTTCTCAATCCAGTCTAATCGGTTGATTTCTCTCCTTTGATCACTAGGAGAGCTTTTGTGTGTGTGTGTGTGTGTGTGTGTGTGTTTTTTTTCCATGTACCATCAACCAATCACAGCCCTTAGAAGACAGCGTCACACCTAGCAAAGAGGTTAACCACACCTCCTCACTAAGATAACAATTTCCTCGGTAGGAAACGGAATCAAACAGAATCAACATGTCCATAATGTCGACCTGTCCTCTCAAACCACCAAGCAGGATTGTTGCAAAGACAAAATGTGGATTTATTTAATCGGATGGCCAAACATTTTGACTTCTCCCAAAGATCCTGCTAAGCATTTAAAGTCGATCAGCTTTGTGAAAGTAGACAGGCAGGCGGGGTTTCACCTTGCTCACTAAAAGTTTTGTCTCTGTTTAAAGACACATTCTCCCCCAGAATTATATATATTTTTTTCCTGCAACCCATTTCAGTCTTATGGCCCTAGTACACCGGACAAGACGTTTGCCACAAAAAGGGGAGGACTTAAACTAGCAGGCAGGAAACTATTTCTTTGCAAAAAAAAAAAAAATATAACAGGAGCCATTTTTAGCCAAAGGGAAGCAGGTGGAGGAAAACAAAGGTGTTGCGTTCATGATACTTTCCGTGTTAAAACTTTTATAGACAAGAAAGTTTGTTTCTAAATTATATTTATTCAACATTTTCAATAGACATGTATCTATGAAACTACAGATAGATCTAAAGGGTGATCAATTAAGTTCATTTTCAAATGGAAACAGCGATAAAATGCCCCCTCCGCATGTTTATTTACAAAAATAGAAATAAACGCTCTTAGATAAAATAACAATGCAGAAAAGGAAAACTTTGAGCTGATTCCAGTCATTACTACTACCTAACTATGACACGGCTTCCTAATACAAGCATCCTGGTTGGGTAAAACGGGAGCGCCTATAGATAGGGGCGGTAATGCTGGTCAGAGACGGAGCAAACGTTACATCTATCTGAATGGCGTCTGAATTATTGCTTTTATTGATCACAATTATTGCTAAAAGTGGTAATTCACCACTGTGGTCAATACCTGCCCACTGTGTTCACCACAAGCATTGTGCACAAATTAATCTTCACTTTATAAACTCAAATATCTTCTTGGGTGATGCTGACGTTATGCACCACAGTCCAAGTTTAGTGCTCCGTACGTACCATCACTTTTGGGAAGCATGGGAGTTTTTTTCTGCTTGCTTTGTTTCTATAACACCTTTTGGGTCATTTCTTGACTTTGTAAATATAACTCTTATGAACTACAAGCCAGAATACAGTTAGAAAAACTTGTAAAATTCTGATAAAAGACAGGTTTAGCAGGAGTCTGTAAATAGGGCACCATTTGCTGCAGGCCCGTCACAAACAGATTCAAACGCGCAACCTACCGAGACAGAGTGGGTTCTGTGAGGGAGCCTGCCCTCAATCTGTACTGGTCCAGCTCCGACCTCAGCTTCTCAATCTCCTCTGCCAGCTGAGACTGGACAGAACAATTTCACATCATTATGAATGAGCTTGTCTGTTATTTTGTACGAATAATATCATCTGCATGCCTAGAAAAGTCAAAATTCTTAATGGATGCAACATACCTTCTCGTGTAAAGACTCTTCATACTGTTTTCTGTACCCATCCGAGTCCTGAATCAACATGTTCTGCAAAGACAGGAAGAGAAGAAAGGCAACATTCAGTCCCTGGACAGGACTGATCCAGATCAAGTTCCCACTTTGCCGACATCTGCAGACCTTCTCCTCCAGAGCTGCCATCCTCTCCTTCAGGTGAAGCTGAAGGCGCTCGTTTGACTCCGTGAGGAGTCGATCCACTGTGTCCGAAAGTCGCTTGTTGTGCTCTTCGTTCATCTTTTCTCTTTGCCGAGCCTAGAGGGGAAAACCCAGCCAGGGCCAAAAAAAAACATTGAAAATCAAGGACTGGGCTTCGTGAATTGCTTTCTGGCTAGCTCTCAGTCACCTGTCATTGATTAAATGATGAAGTGCTAAAAACATAAACAGATGTTTATGTAAGATTTTCATTAGAAGAAACTATATTCATACAACTCAAAATCCCTTTAGTCACATCCTTCTAACTGTTGCAGTTGTACAGTGCTGTAACCTGTGCATCATGCAAAACATAAGAAAAGTTGCAGTTTACTGGCAATTATGTGAGAAAAGGAACAAAATATACTTTATTCTTACTCTATTATTTAGTAAAATTTCTTTTTCCATTGTTTTCCCCTTTTCTGGATCAAGATATATTTTTAAGTTATTTTAATTTTTTCAGAATTCACTGACAGTTGTATTAATAGGAATAAGAGAAAATCCCATTTGTACTCTTGTGGCCTTACATTTTGACGTGAAGCTCTGTTTTTTTTATATAATTTTACATTTAACTTATGTTACACGGCAGCACTTCTCTTGTGTTCTTTTTACACATTTCTTGATTTACTAAAATACAGCCGGTTGATTTCTACAGCGTGCTTTAACTAGGATTCCATGCAAATTACCTCTGAGCCTTAATCAAAAGCAGGTTTTAAAAAGGTCACAAAACATTTAAATACCCCCTACCCCCGCTTTATGATTTTTACTAAGTAAAAGAAAGGAAAGCAAAGATGATTTTGGGCTGTAAAGCTAGTCTCTTGATTCTTTGATGAAAGCTAAATAACCCAATTTAAAAACAGTAGAAAGATATTGTGTGGCGTTTTGACTAAACTATTTGCTTCCTTTATATTCTGGTTGGACTAACCTCTCTTAGCATATACTGACGTGAACAAATTATTTGGAATCACAGGAATAAAAGATTAAATTATGCTATAACACAGAACAATTTAGGAAAACCCAACCCTTGATTTAAATACAACTAATCAGCAGAGAGAAAAGAAAAATCAGATTAATAACTTATCAAAATCACATGTGGCATAATTCATTCCTAAAAAAATAATTGATGTATTTTTTTAATTGTTTATACTTGATTAATAAGAGTTTCTGGTAACTCCTAAGTGATGATCCTTCATTTCATTTCATGGTTTCCCTGGGGTTAAACATAATAAGTCCATTTTCTTTCGCCACAGGCCACAAGGACCCACAATTAAGTTGCCACCATGCGTAGTGAGCAAGTCGGTAAAACGAAAGTAAAAATAATACAATAAAAAAATCTCTCCACTGTTTACTGTAGACATACATACCAGTGAGTGTCCTTTTTCGTCCTACCATCACAAACGTGCAGAATTTTCTAAGCCCCACTGGAACCTTATCTGGAAGCGTATCTTTGGGCCTGATTGGTAAGGACCATGGAGGATTTGTGATCCTCTGGTCTTCCAAAGATCTTTGAAACATCAGGCTTTTTTTTATCCAATTTAAATCTGGTCAACTCTGCCAGAAAGCCAAAAATTATGTTTTCATACATTTTTCTGTGTCATATCTCAACATGGGACACTTTCTTACTGGATAAATGCACTAAAGGGCATCATGCTTCTGCAATGAAATATTTCACTTTAAAAGCTTTTTTTTAGACATCTTTATGAGGGGTATATATAACATACAAAGAGATGTATAAATCTTCCAGTTTTACTTGGTGTTGAAACAGCCCCCCAAAAAAAGAAAAGACCAATTTCAAACTGCCTGTCATTTCTGTATGATGCTGCAAACTGTGTCAGTGTAACAGCAATGCTGTGAAGATGCTCACACATTCCTAAAATAACTTTGACACGACTGCAAGATTTTCTGAGCACTACTTTTTCAGCAGAGCGCGTCAACCACACATTTGGTCAGGCTCCAGTGGCGATACAAAAAACAAAAAAAACAAAAAAACGTGTCATCGGTTGTTGTCGCCATCAAGCCGGCTGCCCGGTTAGCGTCGCCTGGCACGACTCCTCCGCGGTGACTCACCCTGAGCAGCTCCTGGTTTTTCTCCTCCAGCTGGCACTCCAAGTGCCTCATTCGCTCCTCAATGCTCCCGTGGCGCTCCTCCGCCTACAGACGGATCAGGGGACAGAAAGAAGGACCGCCGTGATGTGCCCGCTTGCGAGCCTAAAGGGCAGCAGGGAAAAGCGCACACGGCTACAAAAGCAAAGCCCCTAAACCAGACTGCGACAAACAGATGTTTAGAAAGCATAACTGAGGAGAGCGATCTGAAACAAATAGTAAAAGAGGGTGGGAGGGGGGATATCACAACCACTGCAATGAAAGGACTGAATAAAAGAGGAAGAGAGCCTCTCCGGCGCAGCAAAGCAAGAGCTCCAGCTAGGAGTGCCATGCAGCTGCCCCTTTGGTGGCTGAACAGCAGCAGGATGCCAGTACCCTGCTGCAGCCACACCATGAGATATCTGGGCTAAATCTGTTCTCTACAGGAGCCGGCAGCAGCTGTAATCCCCAGCGGGGCTACCTTCCTAAGAACGGAGTTCATGTCTTCAAGGTTAGCTTCCATAATGAAGCGATAATCATCAGGGGAGGAGGAGGAGGAGCTGGAGTCGGACTATGTGGCCGAGGAAGAGGAGAGGGACACGTTGAAATGTCACGGCGTGACACGCAACGGCACAGGAACGTCTGGAGAGCGGGGCATCTGCGGGGAATGTGCGCCCGGGTCGGGTTTGCATCCCTACCTTGGTGAGGGCGGCTATCCTCTGGGCGAGCTCTGCTTCCACCTCTGGCAGAGTCTCGGCCTTCCTCATCGTCTGCTGGAGCTTTTGCTCTGCGAGCTCCAGCCTCTCCTGCAGCTGCCTGTTCTTCTCCTCCATCTGCGGACAAACAAGAGCAGCATTCCCATTAGGACTGCCAACCGTTTCAGTCAATTGATCCGTCCCCAAGGTGTTTATTACCCTCAAAACATTCTTCATACTATTTTTTTTTAACACTACAAGCACAAAGGAGTCTGTCAACAGGTTTTTAAAAATGAAAATCACAACTCCAACTACTTTGGTCAGATTGGATGGAGAACCGTTTAGGAATTAGTTTGGGAGTTTAGCCACTAATTCACCATTTCATTTAGGTCTGGACTTTGACTATACCATTTTAACATATAGCTCTGGCTGCATGTTGTTCTTCTGGAAGGTGAACTTCCACCACAGTAGGCTAGACCCTTCTTCCACATGTTCGGCACGTCTCCCAAGGTTTGTGGCAAAATGAAAATGGTCCTTTCCAAAAATGTTCCTTATTTATGGAGAGCAGCACTAAGGGCTGTCTTGTTAACAGTTTCTCCCACCTGAGCTGTGGCTCTCTGCAGCTTTGCTGGATGGCCATGTCTTTGGTGGTTGTGGAATACTTTTGGCTTTTTTTTTTTTTTTTTTTTTTTTTTTTTTAGATATAAGATGCCATTTTCTAATCTAAGCCTGCTGTAAAAATTTACACAATTTTATCCCTTAACATGCTTGTACGCTTTATTAAGCAAAAGGACAATATGAAAACCATGTATCCATCTTCTTCTACTTTATTACTTTGAGTTTATCATATTAATTCTAAACAACATGCATTTAAATTTGTGGTTGTAATGGGGCAAAGATCAAGGGGGGTAAATACTTCTGCACGTCTACAGGGAACAATGACACACTCCAGACCTAAACTCAAAGAATTGAAAGCCTCTGCTTCAAAAGTGGAAGTTTTCAGGGTATTAAGTGTAGTAAAACAATATAATTTTATGGCCTAAATTATTCATTTTAAAACATATTTTCAGTTGGCTTTGAAGCCATTTGAATTCCATTTCCTGTCCATTTAATCCTTTTTCTTTTCTTTTTTTGTTTACATTTAGATCATTTCCATTTTACTTGTTTTTGGAACAATAAGAGGTTAGATATTTCCATAAAAAATACTTTCTAATACGCAGCCTCTCCTTTTTTTTCCACTTTAATGTCAGCAGTGTCTTATGGTCAGATCCATTTTTTGTTGGAGGACAAGCCCCTGAGGTTCCGGCACGACGGAGCATCAATTCTGCATGTACCAACAGGACCAACGGCAGTTTCCAATCAATAGATACTCGCCCTAACGTAGCAATAAGTGCTTTTCATAAAAATACAAATGACGTATTGTTAAGTGATATGTCTCCCTGGCGTGTGTTAAAACCTCGGTCCTTTGCACCGAGCAGAATTCTTCTGGACTCAGTTGGCAGCCTTTGCTTTCAGTGACAGATGCTTTGATCCCATAAGCATCAATCCTGGCAGCTTTGTGCAAAAGTTGGACTGCAGCGGGCCAAAAATGTGCTTTCTGTGTCAGTGATACTTTCAGTTTGAGGTCGCATCCTGATCCCAGCAGTTTTTGTGGCGACACGGGGGAATCGTGACCGTCTGCTTTTGATTTGCAACATTCTTCCCAGGAGAGCCCCCCCCCCCCCCGTATTTTTGGCCGTTTCTTCTCGTGCCCTCGTCTTTCTGGACACAGCCAAGTCTGCGTTCCCTGAAGACCTTTCCTTTAGCTTCAGCTGCTGCCAAGAGGACAAACAAACTCATTGCGACAAAGTGTCCATGTGTGGCAGCAGAAGCTCAGATAATGAAGCTTTATGGTACTTAAGGACATATTGACAGTAGTTCTGATGAATCTACCAACATCCAAACTAAAAACAACTAAATGTATAAAAGGTTTTCAGATAACCTTTTTTGTAAAGTAAGGGAAGACAATCTATGAAGAGTGCAGAAGAAGATATTGTGTTAAATCATCCACCATTTCTGTTTACCTTCCTTTTTTATAGCTTAGGTTTTATAGGTCCAGACTATGGATGCCACTAACCTCTTTTGATGAATCTATTGGAAAATGCTAATTATTGTGTTTCACGTTTTATTTATTTTTCTATGCATCTTTCATTTTTACCCCCATCCTCAAAAATAAAATTTAAATACATTTACACGTGTACATATAGCAAAAACAAGAATATTCAGCCCTCCTTATTCAATGCATTTATAAATCAATGGAACCTGACGATTATGAGATTCAAAGTAAAGAGAAATAGGGCTTAGTCCAGTCAGAGTGCAACTCCACAGGGAGAAATATCACATCTTTTTGTTAAAAGACAATGATACAGTCTGTAACTTTAACATTAGTAGTATTCATTAATTGCATTTATGACTTGGGCATCTGTCACGATTAAATTTGATTTAGATAATTACAATAACTACACAATTAAATGGGATGAAATAAAGACTTAATGTGGGCTTCTGCACAAAGTTTACACATTAACTTAAATGCACAATGCTAAAGAATAAACATGTGGAAAAAAAAGCAACGGTAGCAGTCAACTTGTCTAACAGAGTGCATTCAGCGGCTTTAAAAAAAAAAGCAGGATAATGGAGTTTCTTAAGTTGCTAAAGCCGTCCCAGGATCCATCTCTTCAGCTGCTCATGCATGGCGCTCAGAGAACATTCAAACCAACATTTACTGTGGCCGGACTCGTACTACTTCCTCACTTTAGATGACTTCTCCCATTGAAAACTTTGGAAAACTCACTGGTGATCAGATCAGTCATTAGACGTACGAACATACTTCTCCAGACTGCAGGGCAGAGACTCTCTCGCCAAAGAGCAATTTGGAGGAACACTGCTATAGATTTTGTATAAAGATGAAGGATAAAGATGGACTATTAAGAAATATGCGTTTAGTGGAAAGATTGATGGAGTGGGATTACTGTCGTCGACAAATCCTGGCAGGCCTACTCAAGAAAAGAACAAACGTCTTTCAAATAATTTCTTATTGCAGTAGTTTGAAATGTTTTGCGTCCGTCAACAGTTCGCTTACACTTATGGTTCCAAAAAAAAAAAAGGCACAAGGGTTTTAGGAGAAAGGCAACTGGATCAGTAAGTATCCTAAAATAAGGGAAGTTCCTGCATATTTTCCTGTCATACTTTTCCAAACCAAAATGTCTAGTTCTCAGCCCTCCTCTGCATATTTTTCAAAAGTGTAAATACAAAAGTTTGCAATGACTTTATGGGCAGATATTTTCACAAAACAGAGCTGATAGATGATGGCGGGATGGATCATCGAACGGACGGCCAGACGGACGAACAGATGGGATTACATAATAGAGCAGAAGATAAACTCTAAAATGCTACATTTTTAATGCAGAGATCTGAGAAAATACTTGATTGCATGGTAGCCATGAGAACCAATCAGCACCAGATTATGTGACATTCTACAGCATAGAGAAGATTACAAGAATATTTCAATCAACTTCAGTTAGAATAAGATATTTAGGCAGAATATCAATATTGTATTTCTGTTTTATCATCTGACACAACATCAAAAAATGTTTTAGTGGTCCAACCATAGAAGAGAAGCTCAAACTGTCTCATAGTCAAGAGAGATCGTTGATTTATTAGCCTTAAAGCCTCTCGGCTGCCACCTGAGGACGTGCATACCTGTCTGAGAAATGCTTCCTTATTGGCCAACTCATTCTCCAGTTTGTCGTTGATGTCGTGCACGGATGTGGCCTCTCGCTGGGCGCTCAGGTAGCGTTTCTCCAGCGTAACGATGCGTTCCTCCATGTCCTCTTTCTGGCACATGACCTGTACACAATAATTAGTTAGGCCAGTTTAGAACCTGGTATTAGCTTTTAAAATATTAGATCAGTTCAAAGCCTTCAACTGATTCAAAACGCTGCAGCAAGCTGCAGAGTTTTGATGAAAATTAACAAGAAGGATCATATTTCTCCTATTTTAGCTTCCCTTCAATGGCTTCCTGTTAAAAAAAGATTTAAAATTCTCTTCACATATAAAGCCCTTACTAATCAAACTCTATCATTCATGAGAGAAATGTAATTGCCCATATGTTCCTAACAGAGTACTTCGCTCTCAGACTGCAGGTCTGCTGGTGGTTCCTAGAGTCTCTAAAAGTAGAATGGGAGGCAGATCCTTCAGCTATCAGGCTCCTCTCCTGTGGAACCAACTCCCAGTTTTGGTCCGTGAGGTAGACACCCTGTCTACTTTTAAGACTAGGCTTAAAACTTTTATTTTTGTTAAAGCCTTTAGTTAGAGTGGCTTATGACCCTGAGCTATGGCTGTAGTTGCTGCTATAGGCTTAGGCTGCTGGAGGACATCAGGGCCTATTTTTCTCACTCTGCTGAGTTCTCCAATTTGCATTGCTTGTCATTTCAGCTTTTAACTTTTTGTTCTCCCTTTTTTTTTTCTTCATAGAAGGTACACCTGGTCTTGCGTTCAGTTTGCTGTGGCATCATCCAGGGAAGACAGATCATCCACCATTAACATAGAAAGGATTCCTGGATCAATGTGTGCTTTCTGTGTCTCTGCTCTGTCTTCTCTAACCCCGAGTCGGTCGAGGCAGATGAGCCTGGTTCAGGTTCGGCTGGAGGTTTTCCTCCCTGTTAAAGGAGAGTTTTCCTCTCCACTGTCCCTTCATGCATGCTCAGTATGAGGGATTGCTGAAAATCCATCAACAATGCAGACGACTGTCTCTTTGGCTCTACGCTCTTACAGGAGGAGTGAATGCTGCTTGTCAAGACTTTGATGCAATCAACTGGTTACATTATTGAACTTGACTTTGTAAAGTGCCTTGAGATGACGTGTGTTGTGAATTGGCACTATATAAATAAAATTGAATTGACTTAAAATAGTTTAGCAAAGTTCTCCATTGTAAAACACTGACCCTTTAGTATGAGCGTAGCACAAAGCCAGTCAAATACCGAAGACAAAACACAGTTTTAAAGACATAGATACGATCTTAACTGTGACAGAGTTCTGCTTCATGTTGCTACAATAAACTATGGGAGATTGTTTCCTGCACACTGAAGTGCAAGAGCCAAAAAAGAAGCTTGCATTATTTTCTAAGCAACACAAGAAGTAGTTATCCTGCAGGAGCGGAGAGATCTTGCTGCTCTTATAGACGGCAAATAACGGTAATAACAAGCTGTCTTTCCAATAAGGCCACAATAAATGCCGCAGCCTGGATTGTCAGCAATCAATAGTAATTTCAGCCATGGTCTAACAGGGTATCAGCCTATATAGATAGGCAGAGTGTAGCAAATCAAGTAGTACACAGTTCTGAATGCAGATCAGCTATTTGAAGTTTTTTTTTCTTATCTTGCAGTGTACTAAATATTTACTTGTCAACATGTATCATATTAAAAGAGCAGGAAGTATTGCAATTGTATTTTATTGACTAAAATATGCAAAATTGAAGAAAGTGGAAAAAAGAAAAACAAATAATTTTGGTAATCCTAACTTATCTAAAATATGATTGATTTAATATTGAATAGTAAAAAATATAACATACAAGACATGTAAATATTCAGTTTAAACTGTATATGCAAGTCTTTATTCAAACTGATTTCCCCTTGAGGCGTGGTTCATGTAGATGGGGTGGATGTGCATGCTTGTGTGTGTGCATCTACTTCTTTGATGTCCCGCTGGTACTTGTTGTTCATCTCCTCGGACTTGATGAGGTCCTTGCGGGCCGTCTCCAACTCCTGCTCCACCTCGGAGACCCGGGAAGAGAGCGAGGACATGCGCTCCTTCATCTGGGCCAGCTCGTAGTTCTGCTTCTCCAGGAGGTCCTGCAGCTCCACCACCTGGCTGGCCTCGCGGGCCGATTCCAGGGAGCCATTGGACAGCCGCTTGAGGGAGAAATGACATGAAGATGGTGAAGTTGGTAAAGAAAAGCTGCCCATTCAGCCTATAATTGGCCTTTCTCAACCCGCGTTGAGTGACTGGATTTATCCTCCCTCCCCCATCTTTCAGAATGACTAAACAGACATTATTAAGCAGTTTAGGGATGAAAATAAAGAAATTGACATAATTTTTTTGCTATCCTTTAACCTACCAAAAGCATGAGCATTTGGTGAGTTGGTTTCTTCTTCTAAAGCACAATCAAATTTTAGACTTCATGTCTGCAGATTAAAGTAATTTTGGTAAAAAAAAACTACCATATAAAAGCACATCTGGGTAAGTTTTATAGAAAGAGTTTTTACTTTGGTAATTTAATCTAAAATGTAAAATTCAGATATGTTCATTTTAAATACTATCTAAAACTGATAAAATAGATGTATATTGCTGAATTGTATGTCCATGTAGCCCACAGTATATTCACTCAGTACTTGATTGTGGCTCCTTTGCATGAATTACTGAATGGAGACAACAGCCCTGTAGCTCTGTTGAGGTGTGAGGACTGTCCGAGTTACGGCAGCCTTCCACTTGTCTGAGTTTTTGCCTCTGACGTCTTGAATGAACCTGACTGGTGTCTCGTTGGTGGAAATCTAAACAATCGGATCCTCTTATAATCAGTGAATGCATCATACCCAAGTACAGCTACGTTGTACCAACCAAACCTTTCTCCACAGAGGAACCTGTGACTGAGGAGACTCTGCAATTCATTCAGCCTTCCTCAGCTTGACCAAAGTCACTCTGCTTTATTCAATCAGCCACCACAATTTATTTTTAGCTTCCAACCTCAACCAGTTATGGAACGTGCTGGATCTGGAAATATTTGCAGATATTTGGGAGACTTTGATTTTGCATGTTCCCCGGTAACTAATTTCCCTGGCACCATCAGGCACGCCAATTTTACTAACAGTAAAAGAACAGCAGCGGTTTGATTTCAATTGAATAATATATTTGATGTGTTAATTTTTTTCAATTAAACTACCTTTAAAGATTACAGAAATGTCTGCCTCTTAGACATCTGCCGATGTCTTTAATGACGAATTAGACGAATGGCGAATAGGTTAACGGACGGATGGAATGAGGGACTGCTGAATTGATGGACAAACAGCTGGACAGGCAGATCAGTGGACCAATGGAGGACATTTGGGATGGGTGCATGGACACTGGACGGAGACAAAAATGGGTTTGTTGATAAGGGAAGGAGAGATTAATAGATGGAGATGTTGCTGAAGGAATGGACAGATGAACTGAAGGTCTGATGGATGAAAAAAGGCCTGAACAGAGATGGACAGATGGAAGGAAAAGAGGAATGCATGTATAAACAGATAAACTAATGGATTTAGTGATAACTGGGATCTATAGATTGATGGATGCAGGGAGGGACAACGGTTGGATGGCTGGATGGATGGAATGATGGATGAATAGATGGCTGGAGAACCAGATGAGCAGATTAATGGCTGGCTGGATGCCATGTGCATCTTTTATATAAAAAAAACATCAGAAAAAGCGCACAGGCTGTGGAAACTAGATATTTATTTTGCTGACCATAGGGCAGGGAGTAAGTCCAGCAAGTATAAAAATACTCTGCAGTTGCTCCATGTATCCAGACCAGGGATATTTGTAAAATAAATGTTTTGGCATTTGTTTATTCAAATTGGCAGTAGTAAAATAATGCATGTGCAGAAAGTGCATAAAAGTCAGCATTCATAGGCTGTCACCTCACTTTCTAAAAAGAAAAGCCTATATTTGACTCAAGGCCAGAAGTATTTGTCTGACAAAGTGAGGTAAAAGCTTAATGAATTACGAGTGGGAACAGAACACTTTATTGGTTTAGAAAGGAGAATTAAAGAAACAAAGCGGGCACCTTAACTGTCCTTGACCTCTCTCCACCTGTCACATTAAGGCCGCCCGTGTGCATCTTACATCGCACGACGGCCTGTCACTCTCAGCTAATCACGTTTGCAGCAGAGTCTCTCTCAGTCCTTGTGACAGCAGTGCTGCTGAATGACTAAACCGCTCCATCACGGCAAGGTTAGAACTTTGCCTTCGCCGTATCATACGAGAAACACGCAGCAGAACATTAACATGCAGAAAACAGCCTCCATTTATATTCCTCTCTTTTATCTCTACAAAACAGAGCAGATGATAGCAGTCTTCTCATTACCTCGTGCCTCAGCGTGCACGCTCTCCTCTACTCCCCCCCCCCTCCCCAACTCTAACTCCTCCCCCAGCAGACCAGCCAAGTAATAGCATTTCAATTGATCTACCCAAGTATCCAGCTGGCTTGTTCGCATGTAAATATTTTTCCAGCATCAGATATACGGTTTGGAGATTTGATGCCATTGATATAATGAAGTTACTCGTGCTTTTAAATGAACAGTGCATCCAGTGAAGGAGCTGTACTTGTCCTCGTGTATCAAACTGGGTGTATGACTTATAAATGGCATTTAACAATTTGGATGGAAGCTTAAGAGTTGCTCAAATCCCGTGTCCGGCCACAGATGAGCTATGATTTCATGCAAGTTTTCAGCAGGGGGGGATTTACGGTGCATCCTTACAGGGGCAAAAAGGATGTTTAGCAGTGTGATTACAGAGAATATGTTTAGTATTAGTTGTATGTGCCTGATGATTTTTCTTCAGTTTTCCTTGAGGAATACACTGGCTGACTGGAAAAAGATCATAAAACATCCCTTCAGATTCTAAAATACAAAATCGTTTTAGGAACGCGCTGCTGGCCTCGGGGTTTCTCAGCAGGATGGCCGTTTAACTTCTGGATTACGAGCAATTTATCGCTGAGCGACTGCAAGAAGCGGAGCTTGTGAGGAAATTTAAACAGCGAGCACTGTGGCGCACACCTGCAGATAAGAGGAAAGGGTTTTCCTGGTAGCAATTTGTTTACATTGATCAATGACGTTCAAGTTGATTTTATTGTCAAAAGTTTTATTATCGAGTCATGCCAAATTCATGTCGCTTCAGAGCGAGTGCTCTCTGAGCCGAGGTTTTTGGACCATGGGATCTTTTTAGGGAGAGAGAGGGATGCATTAGAGAATAAAAAGTAGAGATGGTCTGGCTTGGATCAGCTGGAGGTATTTCTTAAAAAAAAAAAGTGTGTGCCTTCATGTTTGAATTGTGCATATATTTGCAAAGTCATGTTTTATTCGACCCTCTGCAGCGTAATTAGCTGATTTGGATCAGACAGAGATAGGAAGACCTCGTCCAGCATGTCAAAAGTGTCGTGTAGATATGCTATTATAAAGAAGATTTTACCCAACAATTGGCAAAAACCTTTTTGAGGACCTACATTTCAGGTTTAGTTCGTCTCTTCTGAATCTGTGAATAAATAATTGGCAGTCTTTAACTGTTTTCTGTTTTTTAGTACACTGGGATAGGCTAAATACCGTGTGACCTGTCCGATGACCCATTTTGTGCCCAAAACTACCAAGGTTTTGATAAACAAGCGCCAGTATCTGAAGAAAAACACTAATTTTAAAGTGTGCGTTAATACTAAAAGATACCAGAGGGAAATAAATGCACACAGTTCAGATGGGTGTGCAGAAGAAAAGCCCTAACACCAATAAGTTACAGTGCCAAAACTGCCTGCATTTAGTTGAAGGTCCTTCTAATGAGATGCTGCCGACAGTGCCAGAGTGGCCCGAGTTTTCAAAAAAAAAGAAAAAAAAAGAAAGCAAGTTACTTTAATGATAGTTTGGTTTTATATTGCATCTAAAACTGGATGGACAGCTTAAACATTCAAAGCTTCATCTAGGTTTGAGCAAAGGGACTCACTACCTTCAAACCTGCAACTTTCGTTATTTCTGTGAATACTTTTCAGAGGGGTTTTGAACACTTTAACAGTTTGATTTTAAAATGTTCTCTGTGGCCCTTAAAGGAGAACAAGCTTTGATTCAAAGTAGTGCTCCCATATTCCGAACGATAAATGCAACCAGAAGGCGACGCTCACCTTGCCGTGGACCTTTTGTTGAGCTTCAGTGCCCTCCAGTAGGTCGTCTCCTCCTTCGCCCGACGCAACTTTCCTCTGAAGGTGAGCATTCTGTTCTCGTAAGGCCACAATCTGTAGGATCAAAAAAAGAAGTCATGAAAGATAAAATGTAAATATTCATCCCTCAGAGCCACAGCATTTCCAAGTTAGTCAGAGTGAGGCGGGAAGTAGAGCAACCCTCATATAAAATGTAAGCAATTGAAGAGCAACAACATTTATTTGAGGACTGACACAATGTTTAACAGTTGAGGGCCTCATGCACAAAGCTTCTGAAACACAGAAGTTTTTCTTTACCTTTAAACAAAATCCTATAAAATTACCTCCAGGCTCACATTGCTTGCATCTTGTGTCGCCTTGGATCTTTGAAAGCTGAGTGGAAGTGCATACCCCAACAAAAAGTGCTGCATTCAGTCCCTTACCCAGGCCTAGAGTCCACGACATGGTATAAAGCTGCACTAAGGTAAATACTAGTGAATTTAAAAAAATAAAAAAATCTCTAAATGACTAACGTACGACTAGATACTGAAGACAGGTCTCTCAAGGTGAACCAGCAAAACCTCTTTCAGCGAGGAGCAGCTGAGTTAGCGCTGAAACTGAACTCGGCTGGATTTTCTGGCTCAGTACTACCCGCGCCTAACTGTACTCAAGTCTGGAAGTTAGAGGAGCTTCTGGTGCGTTTCATATTTTAGTATCCTATGACTAAAGTGCAAGTAGTCATTGTATGGTGTGCACAAAAGAGCGACTTCTGCAACTCATTTCATTGGATTTTAAAAGTTGGAAAAGTTCAGCAATGAGAAAGTTGAACAGTTTTTGCCTGATGATTTGATGGCAGAACATGTGACATTATCTATGTTTACATGGACAAAAGTAATCGGAATACAGGGCCGATCAGAATAAAAAAGCATCATGTAATCACAGCAATCAGAATGTTGTGACCGGATTAAGGTCAATCAGAATGAAATTGTAATCCGAATGAGAGAGGGTGGTTTCTGCTGATTGGTTATCAGATCAATATGCATGTAAGCGCTTGTCAGGATCAAGTTATTCTGAATGTGGCAAACTGACCCGACTGCGCATGTGCGCCTGACGTAAACGCGACATATTTCCTCTTTGGTTAGTGGTGGATATACATTGGGACCTATAGGCCTGTTTGGAAAAAATTTAAGAGCTCAAAATTGTTGCTTTCTCAATAACAACCATAATTAGAACATCATGCAAGTCCAGCCTGGGCGCTCGGAAGACAAACTCGTATAATACTGCTTTGTTTGCTACTTTTTGTTCTTCAGCAAAGACTGAAGTACTTCTGTTTTTTTTTTAGGAAATTTGATAACTGCACATGTCAGAGTGGTTCTGTTCTAAAAAAAGCCAGATGCATAAACATGCAGATCATGATTGGATTAATTGATTGTGTGCCCATATAAAATGGTACAAGTCCATTATTATGATTATTATTATTATTAAATCTGAATACATGTCCATCCGATCGTGACATTTTTGCCTGTATACATAGCTATAGTCAAACAGAACAACAGAAAACAAAGAGCAAAAGCTTATCGCTAGAAGTCAGTTTTGTTTGAAAAAAAAAAAAATAATATATTTTAAATCCAAATGCTGCCCTAACAAGAAATCGGTCAATACTGTTTTTAGGTTTCTTAAATTATTTTCATTTTAATATCTGAACTTTTCCAGACTCACATTTCTAGAGTTCCCTTTTAGTGCATCTTTAAACTATAAATACCAAAGGTTAATATGAATTTACGGCTGATAATTCTAGACTGGTCTGTGTTTAAATACAGAATCTCTAAAAGAGATGGGAATAGAGTAATAAAAGGAAGGAAGGGTTGAAGCAAGGAAGGATGAAATCAAGTAATTCTCCATTCTTTCCATACAATACAAGAAGCCTGTGTTTCTGATTACTACCTGCTTGTGCTTCTAGCTCCGTTTAACCCCCAGCATCTTCCTCACAGTAAATGCTACAAAAGCACTTCAGCTCCAAAAAGCTCATAATATTTAACTATAATCCCTCAGAAAGCAAAAAAAGCAGCTAAAAAAAAAAAAGAAAGAAAAAATGCGCGAGACGTGCCGTTAGTATGTTAATGCTGCGTAAAGCAGGGTCTGCCCTCTCAGTTCTCAGAAGCTTTTAAGGGGTTTTAATTCTTGACTCTGTTTTCTCTAGTTTTACTTGGAGGATTTCCCAGCAGCGCTAATGTTTCATTTTAAATACGTGACAGCGCTTGTTACTGCAGTGTACTACGGAAACAAGGCCATGTTTCACAGGTTTTTTTTTCTAATTTACTGTGAGAGAACCAAAGAGGGAAACCACAGGATAACAAACGAAATGTTAATATGCGACGATTGTTCACAGGATCCAGTTTAAAGACTCACAAGTGTAAATCCGGCTGTGGAGCAACCTCTTTTTGCACAATGAGGGTTAAAAGCCGACAGAGCATTTCTGTTCATTAAGTTTAATGAGGGCAGAACCACGTGTCTGTCTGTTTCCTAGACTATCGCCGAGATCGCCTGTGATTTCTCCACCTCAGAGATCAAACGCCGACGCCTCCCCAAACATAAAAGCACAACAAATAATGAACGGAGCGCTGCACATACATTTCCGGCTCAAAAATTACAGAAAAACGACAAGTTTAAATGAACAGGGTGCCTTTTATTTCTTTTTGATGTTGTTGATCCAGCTCCCTTCAGAGGATAACATCTGAGGGAAAGGGGAAAACAGGGAGAAAGGAAGAAAAAAAAGGGATTTTTATTACACTACAATATGATTTTCTTGTCTGTCTTTATAACACTTTTATGTTGGATTATGGGAAATGTCTGAGGAAGTGTGATGAAGGAGAAACTGAATGATTGCATGGGTGATTTTGAGTGTCTGAAAGGTAGTTCCCTAAATTGAAAAAGATTGAAGCCATCTAGGAGCATAAAAGTTTGGCACAATTTACTTAAATTCTGTCAGTTTTGACAATAAAATGAAATAAAAATAACCCCAATTTCTTTCCTCCCGCAAAATCTAATATAATCATATTTGGGCTCTGATTTCCTGCAATATTGTTTGGGACTTTAAAGGTAACAGTGATATGTTAAAAATATGAATTGTACAAAAATGAATTGTACAATTGACTGTTTTGATAAAAGGTCGTCTTGTTTTCCGCAGCACAATGTTGACCAAAGCAGCTAAAACAAGTTTTTGGTAATGCCGGGATCTAGTAAAATGTGGACGGGATTTTCTTCAACCTGAGTTTAGAGTTAAAACCTAAAATATTGGACAAACTATTGATCAGGTTTAGGTTTATTGTCATACTTTTGTTGCCAAAACAGTCTTGAACCATGGAGGCACGGACTCCCTGAAGGTAAGCTATGGCGTCCGGTACGAAGATGTTTGCAGTGAATCCATTAACCCCTTCCTGCATTTATTTATTTATAGTTTTATTTTTATTAATTAATGTTTAATAGCTGAGCTATCTTTACTCTGTAGCCGGACATAGAAATAGAAAAAGCCTTCATCGTCCCGCAATGGGGAAATGTGGGCATGGCTGTGGCAAAAAAAAAAAAAAAAAAACACAGAGAGGATGCATTATCCTGCTGAAAGAGGCCCTTAAGGAATACTGCTACCATGAAATAATTTACATGATCTGCAACAGTAATTAGTCAGTTGGTGTTTGTCAAAAAATAAATAAACAAACAAAAAAAACCTCCACATGTAGCATCCCCCAGGATTTCCCAGCAGAACAACAACCTGCCGTGTGCCTCATCAGAGTCAACGCTTTACATTTCTCCATCTTTCCTATTTACATCACATCAATGTTGTGGACACAATCTTCACTTCTT
Organism: Fundulus heteroclitus; assembly: GCF_011125445.2. NCBI lineage: Eukaryota > Metazoa > Chordata > Actinopteri > Cyprinodontiformes > Fundulidae > Fundulus > Fundulus heteroclitus. The sequence continues at coordinate 18,676,946 of NC_046377.1, forward strand.
CCTCCCGCTAAGAGCAGCAATGATGGAGCGATAATGAGCTGTGTTAACTTCCCCTCTAGTTCCTCATTATGTTTTTGGACTCAGAGAATATTTAAAAGTAACAAAGCTGAAAGAGAAGTCAGATTTATAAGTAACTCGCATAAAAAGGGACATATTTGGCTGATATGAATATCAGAAATCGATAAGTAACTGCTACCCGCTCTCAGATCTGTTTACCGTTTTAAGTGTTCTTCCGTAATGGCTTACCATAATAACATTTTGGGTTTGGGTATTTAGCCAGCTTGTTTAAGGAACGTGTGAATTATGTGCAAGATTAAAAGCTCAAATTGTGTGTTTTGCTTGCAGTGTCCCATCTCTGATCGGATCCGTTTTTGTAAATTAATTCAAACAGTTTAATTCTATGCAATCCCTGGTTTTGTATAAGGATTAAAATACAACTTTTTTATACAATGAGTCTTACCCACTGCTTGAATATGTTGCCAATCACTGGCTCTTTAAAGCATCATTGCATTAAACTGAGCAAAAATAATCTGCAGGTCAGATGCAATGTGTGCTTGGACAGACCCCCGCCAAACTGGAAATGCCAAAATAATGCATTACGTTTTCTAAAACACCAAATTTTGCAAGGTAATTAAAACTACCGTAAGAAGTACTTTTGCCCCAGCTATTTATTATGCTCTTATTGGTCTAAAAATGTGTAGATGAAAATGAATATATCTCTTAAAAAATATATAAAATGGAGGTCAAAACAACACCATGACAACTACATTCAGTTGCAATTTGAGGTTTCTCTCCACCCAGAAAGACCTTAGAAAACAATGTAGAAAACAAACCTTGGGAAAGGATTGTCAAACATTTTTGTTGAAAAAATAGTAAAATATGCTTTGCAGGAGTCTATCATTTAAGGCTCTGTTCGGCTTTGGAACAAGAATGAGATAAAACATGATATTCTAAAGAAATAAAAGCTTTCAGACCATTTTTACAGCTCTTCTGCCACCAGAAGACAATATCTTTGATTATTATGTCTACTAAGCGTCCAATTCTTCCAACAATTGCTTGCATAGTACATATGTGTATAGTCTTGTCATTTAAAATATCAAATTAAACTGATATTTTATTGTTTTCCAAAAATCAAGTATTATTTTACTTTACAATTAAACACATTTTTTAATGTATGTGTACGGCTGGACGATAATTTTATAGTGATATATATCGATCGACAGACTTGTGGTTCAATAGAAAAAAAAGGGGTTAAAAAGTTCAATAGAAGAACAGATTTCCTTCCTTTCGCATTCTAGCCTATCAGGTAGGTTAATACTACAGTAATTACATCCTCCCAACCAATCACAAACCCAGACCTAGATAAGCTCCATCACTGAGAGCATATTTTCTTTTTTTTTTCCTTTTATGATTGCCAAATTTTTACCAAAATTGTGAAAGTTTGAATTTGTTATTTAAAAATAGGTCAGTAAACAACAGCATAAAATGGCCAGGGTTACACTTAAAATATATTTTTTGAAATCTTTTGATAATTATCGACATCGATCAATCTGATTTCTATTTTATTGATATGCTTTTTTTCTATATCGTCCAGCCCTATATACGTGTCTGTAAATAAATTCCAACACATACTCAGCATTTGGTTCAATGGCAGCAAATTAGAATCGCTCGCAGTAATCAGTGCGACGCCGCTTAAGCACCTGTGACTTGCACAAGGTCAAAGGCTGCAGATTTCATCAGGCACGGCGCTGTTGTGAAAACGCCTGCAGGGAAATGGGACTCGTACAAATCCTCCATCTAAAATCAATTACCAGTTTGCTTGCTCACGCCTCCCTGGAGCCTCTGAAGTGAGACATTTCTATTCAGCAACGCCAGTTTGAGCGTCTGTCTGACGCCTCAAGGTTCAATCTCTCATCTGACCACAGCTGGTGGCTGCTGTTAGCCGTATATAAGGGAGAGCCTCACGGATGGGCTGCACAGCCTCTCTAACCTTGGCTCGGCGATGTGAGAATTTCTAATAGTGCCACAATCGCTACCGACATGTCTGTCAGTTCTTTAACATCTCAGTTAAAATGCTGGTTTCTTCCAGTGGTTGTCAAAAAAAACTTTGGAAACTTTGGTGTGGGCTGTGAGGGATTGTCAGTGAGTTTGGTCTAAACAGTGTGAGAGCTGTTCTGGAAGTCCAGAAATGTATATAGCAGGATATATACAGTGCTGTGGAAAAGTGTTTGGTCACTTATACATTTCTTCTGGGTTTTTTATGTATTAGATAAATATAACCAAAATAAATACAAAACGTTTTTGTTTTTTTTAATAATGATTTCATTCATTAAGAGAAAAAAATATGCAAACTGACTTGGCCCAGTGGGAAAAGGTAATTGACCGCCTTGTTAAATCATGAATCAACTGTGATTAAGCTGTGCTTTTAAGAAAGCTGAGCTCATCTTCACAAGCCAAACCCAGGCCTGATTATTACCTGACCTGCACATATGATAAATACTGGAAATGGAACCTTTCTGATGCTTGAAAGATCTGCAAAAGCAACACATCTAAAAAAAAAAAAAACATCAAAATGTGTGTATCATCTTGCATCTGACCTAAAATGAACAGCATTTCAGAAACGAAGCATCGTACTGACATCCAAACATGCCGATCTTGTGTGAGCGTTTGTTTCCTGAAGATCTGGACCACTTGTCATAATTGATGGAATGGGTGGATGAGTTTTGGCCCTTCCCAGAACATGCTGCAGGAGAATGTCCAGCCATCAAGGCAGGACATTAAAGCCCAATCACACTTGGGTTCTGCAGTAGGACCATGATCCAAAGCGCAGTAGCAAGGCCACCTCTGAGCGACTCACAGGCTTAAATCCAATGCAAACATTGTAATGTGACCATAAACACACAATTTGTACTGAAAACCCTAAAAAGTGGACTGAATTAAAATATTTCTGCAAAGTAGAGGGAGAGAACGTCTCAGTGGTGATTTTAAAGATGTATTGCCAGGTACGGCAAACTCTTGATCTCAGTTAATGATGCTAAGCATGGCACAAGTAGTTATTAGGTTATGGAGGACATTATTTTTCCCTGACAACCAGGCTGGCTTGGATAGATTTTTTTTTTCACCTAATGAATGAAATCAGTATTTGAAAACTGTTTTTGGTATTTACTAAGGTTATTATTTACTCAATATTAAAAGTTGTCTAAAATCCAAAATATTTCAGTGTGACAAAAAGCCAGAAATAGCAAGAAATCTATAAATATGTCATAGCACAGTAATCCGTACATCCGTTGTGCAACTTTTCAAACTCTAAATGATATAATTGCTCAAATATAGTAAACCCTGTTTTACACTTGCACCTACAATTATTCAACCCCGATATTATGTTGTCTATTCTTCCAGTTAAAGGGGAGTTTTTCTCTCCACTGTCGCTACATGCATGCTCGGTATAAGGGATCGTTGCCAAGTACATGACACGATGCAAGCAACCGTCCACTGTCGCTACATGCTCAGTGAACGCTGAAAATCAATTACTTCACACAATCTGATGGCTTTCCTTAGACAGAAAACATGTTTACCAATTGAAATAACTTGAAAAGCAACAAATCAAAACTGGAACTTTTCAGCCCAAAGGGTCAGCACAATTTGTGGAAATCACACTATGCCTGCAGCGAAGCATGGTGGTAGAACAGTAATGCTTAGGGGTTCCTTTGCTTCCTGACATTAGAACCCTGCACCAAGCGGAGGGCAACATTAATTCAATCAAATCCTGGGAGAAAGTGTCAAGCCTTCTGTGTGGGAGCAGAAAATTGGGCCTCATCAGACCTTTTAAACAGGGCAATAATGTACCAGTCTACCAAACTGGGGTTTCAGCAGAAGGTCTGGAGGATTTAAGAGTGGTAATCACATTCACTTGAATTACCTTCGTTGAAAATCTTTATTGGGAATTGAAAAGGGGATTTGCAGCAGACAAACCTAAGAATATACTGGACAACTGTGGTAAATGGAGGAAAACTCATTTTACACGTCGGGCACTTGAAAGGGAATGTATGGGAAAGAATATTCAACCTTTAAATTTGTGCAATGCTCCTTTAAAAAACTGAAATACTGTAAATAACTTCAAATGTACTAATTTGGTTCTTATTTTATATTATATAAAATATTTTTTTAACTAAATACTTGTTTTTTTATGTGTTTTTAACCTTTGCTGCAGTGCCTTGGCCAACTATTCAGATCTTTGAACTTTTTGACATTTAGTGTAATGTCTCGGTAGGTTGGCAGTTGATCAATAATCCTCCCATTTTTGTAAAGCTTGAGATACTGTTTTATAACCTAACTGTGCTTCACACTTTCTCCCTGGTCTGTCGTCAGTGTTTCCTGGTCTCTATAATGCTTTTTGTGTATAAACAATGTGACAGACGCTAAGAAAGTAGCCAGATTTACACCGATATTATATTTACACACTGATGGACTACCTAATAAAGAACTGTTTTCTGCAACTAACTACGCAGGGTTTTACTTAGGTCATTGTTTCCAGTCCCCTTCAGTCAGATACTCCTATTACATTTTGCTGCTTTTCTCTTTTAAAAATATATTCTTTTTATCCAAATCATAAATATGTGGTAATTTTTTGTCGTTTCCCTAAAAACCCAATAAAATACTTAGTAAATTCAGCTTGTTGCATGACAAAAATTTTGAGTATTTCATTTTTCATCCACGCACACATTTCTATCGTCTGTGTAGCATTTATTTTACTACTAACAGAGCTGCATACATGTTTGAAAATTCACCACTCAAGTAAAAGTTACATCCCGTCTCAGGGCTCCTGGTCCATCCCAACATTTAGCTTAATTGTCATAAAGAACGTGCTCCAAATTCATGAAGATGCAACACAATAAAATATACTTAAATATTGTAGTATTCGTCATTTCACATATGATCGCAGAACGTTACCTCTTGATTGGCTGCTGTGAGCTCCTCCTCCAAAGCAGAAACCCTCTCCAAGGAAACTCGTAGTCTCTCTCGAACCTAAAAAGAAATAAAAATAAGAGAACAATAAAGGTCTGAGCATAGATCTACATTTAAAGCGATTACTTAAATTCCAGGCTTGACAAGCTTTAGATTGCACTGAAGGAAAGCAGCAGTAGGAGTTATCTTCCTTTCCACCTACAGCTTTACAGTGATACTTTATTGTGGTTTTTAAGTCACAGTAAGAAGCCCCGATTGCTTCTAAAGTATTTATTTATTCATACAATACCCCTATTCTACTCTATTTTCCTCTTACAAATCTTTTTGACAGTCTCAGGGAAAGTAATCCTGGATTAAACAGTTTTAAACTGGGATTATGCCCTGTACCTCAAGAAGACTTTATTTCCCTAAACATCAGGCCTTAACATTTAGAGGTGAGGATGAATGGATAGGAGACATTGTGTCTGGATCACAAATTGGACTTAGAAAGGGTAAAGGCGGCAATATAAAAATTGTAAAATAGCGCAAAAGCATATTCAAGTCAGATGGTCTAACAGAGAGCCTTCAAACAGTAATCACTATATTAATTAAAACAAAATACTGACTGCTGTCTAATAGGTGATTGATTTGTATAAGGGCGAATAACCTAAGAAGGCTTCCCTGATATACTGCTTTTATTAATAAATACAAAAATGTTGCCGCTTTTTTTTAAAAAACTGAACCTTCTATAAAACCTTTAAATGTATGCAAATGACACTAAGGAACTACTGGTGACAGATTTACCTTCTCGTCGAGTGCTTTATGGTGTTCGAACAGGGACTTGAGAGCTTTGAGGACTTCTACCTCACTGGAGACCCCTGAGGGGGACTGAGCTTGCCGCTTGACCACAGTCATCCGAAGCGACCGCTCGTGTCTGGACACCAGGCATTCCAGATGTTCCAGAAGTAACTGAGGGGGAACAACACACACATACACACACATTATTTACTGAAACAGGGAAAATCTTCCTTGTCTGATTGACAACTCTTTTGACCAACCGCCTCGATCTGCGGTTTCTCCAGAGCCAACGTTATTCACCATAGGTCATTTCTTAAACTCCCTCCTGCTCCTGTTTTGATGTGTGTCGCTCGGGCCAGACGCTCATTGTGATGCAAGCAGCTCGTGGCCGATAAAATTACCGTCACATGGATTTATCACATCTTGGGGTGGTGATTTAGATCCCTACAGCTTATAGCAAATCAGTTTTGCTGTGCATGGCGTGCGTCCTTGTGCGTAAAAGCCATTTTTCTATGCGAGATATTTATTCTTTCCCATAATGTATTTCAATCATGTTGACAGTGAATCTGAGCAGAGAACATGATTCCTCTGGAAATAACCTTTCCTTCTAGCCCGACTGATGTCTTCATGTTGAAGCAAACAGGAAATGGAGGCTTTTGAAGTTGGAATCTCCATTTTGGCGCAGTTTGGATGCATTTGGACAAATCTTGGAGAACGCTTGGACATATCCACAGGAAAAAAAAAAATGTTTTTTTTTTGTTATGCTATTGAGTTTAAATTTGAATCTATCGTAGAAAATACTTATTTCCTTGGGATCCTTTATTATTATTTTTTTCAGCCAGTACCTCCTTGCATCAGTCTGCAGCTGCAGATCAAAGAAAAAAAAAAAAAGCATAATATGTGCTCCAAGTTTAATAACTAAAAACTGGTTACCAGTACAACAGACTGGACTGCTCATTTAAAACATTTTAAGTGTTACCTTTACAACAACACCACAGATTTGAAGAACAGCACCTAATTGAATTTGTGTAGGCTTGATCAGCCGTTTTTGACATTTTGGGGGTGACTCAACTAAAGTGTCAAACAACATTTCCCAGTAAGATATTGCACCAGTTGGGAAGCTCCATGTAGAAAGTAGAGCACCAATCATCAGAAAGCTACACAAGGGCATTGTGGCTTCAGCTGAAGGAGAATTGAATGACTAAGAAACCAAAAAACAAGGAAAAATAACATACAAAAAACCTGCAGTGCATATATACAATTAACTAATTTAAAAGAAAACAATGCTAAGTGTTTTTGACTTTTTGTAATGAAAGCATGTGGGTTTCCTTTCAGAAAAAACAACAACCAATGAGCTGGACAACATCTTTAATTGTGATACAGGAAACAAGTAAAGATAATGGGGAAAAGGAAATGGTATGTACTGGTGTAATCATATAGCTTTTATTTTAGAAAATACTTGCTGAATTTAATCTCCTTTTTCCTCCTTGCACCACTCATTCTGTCATTCGGCCAATTTGACATAAATCAACTCTGCTTAGATGTTTTTTTAAACCACCGCATTAAAAACCTACACAATGCAGAACAACTGAGTCAAGATGGTGCCCTGCAAATATGGGCATACCTCCAGAAAGTTTTAGGTAAAATATTTTTTTTTTTTACCAATGGAAATAACAGAAAGCAAAAACAAACCAAAAAAAAGAGGAAAAAAAAGAAAATTAAAAACTGAAAGAGCATTCCTGAAATGTTTGTGATCCACTCCTCTTCTGGGTAAATTTAGGACTTATTCCATCATCGCATGCGGTCAGATGTCTCAACGGCGAGCTTTTGGCGGGAACATTGACAATATATTTTAATTTGACATCAGATTCTACTGTGAAGTTAAGAGAGCCAACTTTTATTGCAAAGGGTTGCAGTTTTGAAATCACACAGGGATGTACCCAGTCTCTTGTGCATTATACTGCAGCAACCAACTTGCTTTTCTAAATCAACATTATTATATTTTAAAAGGGCAACCATTAGAAAAAAAAATTAAAGCAGCCACTCCCACGCCCCAAAAACAGATTTTTGCCACCTGTGGTGAATTTCTACGGATGGCTTTTTTGTGAGATACAGAGGCCTAAAAACTACCACTTCTCTTTCTTATTCAACTCTCTCAGAGCCGCAGCCACCAGGTACTCCATATTCCTGCAAGTTCAACAGAACAAACACAGCTGAATCAATCAAGAAGTGTTTACACGCTGCCTTTTCCAGAATTATGTCCACAGTCTAATCCTGTTCGGTAAATATTTCCAGCCTTTGCTTTATTATTGGACGCGCTTCATATCTCCAGAACCACTCGAGTCCCACTCTACGTTACGCGTGTGTCGTTTTTATTAGAAACTATTCCAAACAGTCAGTAAAGTTCGCTTGTCTACATAGACAACACAACAGCCCCTCAATCCACTGCCTGCCCACACATGCTTTCCAAAAACTTAATTATGAAATGTAAAACACCTTCAGTGACAAAACTGAGCTTAATTAAAGCCTGCTTAGAAATTGCTCTTTGGAGAGTTAGGGGCGATAATTAAGCAAGTGTGAAAATTACGTTTTGAGTTTCTTTGCGGCTCTTTTTTTTTGTGGGGGGGGGGGGGGGGCAGATTTCGCAGTCTCCCTTTAGCAGAGCAAAGATGTGAAAACTAAATCCACACTTAATGGTGGCAGGGAAGTAAACCGGTCTTATCTGGCAACACCAGCGAGTGCTTCCAGCTTTAAAAAGAGAATACTTTTTTAAACTGAAGATGCACAACTTTGCCTCCCGAATAGTTCAGTTTGTTTATGTTTTTTAGCATGTTAGTTCAATCTCCTTTGAGAGTATTTGAGCGTCACTTAATCTTACTGCCGAGCACCGTTATAAACGGAGTAAGTGGAAACTGCTTGGGCAGAATATCAAGAACTAATAACATGCAAACTTGGTTCAGTACGTCCTGCCGCCTTACTTCTGTTTCTGCAAGATAGCTTTATTTTCTCTTTGAGCGTCGCAGATGTCTCTCAAAAGCTTTTTTTCCCTTTGTTTTAATTGTGCGGATCAAAAAGTTGATGATCCGGCAACCCCCTTGCCTGCAACCGAGCCTTTTTTGAAACGGGATATTCCAGGGGTACTTGGTTCGACTTGGAGTAACAGAACCTTTATTTGGTTTTTGAATTTCATTCTACTTTCTGAAAGCAGATCAACCCACCTGGATAATGGCATAGTGTTACAACAGCTGCTCACTTGGGTGACGTTGCCAAAATAAGCACTACCCAGAAGGAAGGAAAAGCATGAAGGATATCTAGTTGTCAGGGAAAGAAAACCCTTCAGCTGGCTTGTTAACAGCAACACCAATGGAAGAGTACCAGATTTTGCAGACTCATGGTTTCTTCTTTTACTTTGTTGCTCAAACTTTGTGTTTCCTCACAAGTAGCTGCCCAGAATGAGCAGCAGGAAAGGCACCAAGCTATACAGCACGTTGTTCCTCTATGTGGTTCACTTTCACTCTCTGGTTGACTGGACAGTCTATTTGCATTTTCTACTGTAAGTAAACCACATTAGGGTTCACCTTAAAGAGAACCAAGACTCTAATTTTATGGTGGACTAAAAACAAACTATGGCTGTATTTTGAGTCAAACAGAATATCCTTTAATTTTTTTTGTGCTACTTTCCAAACACAACAGACCACAAAATAATTTGATTGTTCTTATGAAAGTGTTTTAAAACATAGAAAAACCTTCCTTTTAAATCGTTTATCATCGTTTATCTTTCAAAATGAAATAACAGATTTTTTAAAATTAAACTAAAACTAAATAGAATAAAACTAGAGATGTCTTATAGAAGTAAATCCTGGATTTCAAAACAACTTGTCACATTGTAGACGGTCGTCATAGTGGCGTTACGGTGATATTTAGCGATGGCTTGACTAAGTCAATGCAGGCTTACAGGTGAAAGTCTCAATTAGCTCTTTGCTATTGTTGGAATCAATGCTTTTAACTAGCGTTCGCTGTTCACAAGGAGGCTTTTTTACTGGTGTGTTTTTCATTTACTGGTTAATTACTAGGGGTGTAATAACACATTGATCCACATTGATAAATAAATCAAGCGATTTACTATCCCATGACATTGATGCTGAATGAAAGCATCGATCCAAATCGGCATCTTTACGATACGCCTTTATTTTGAAATTCACAAGGCATGAGACTGTAGTGAACAGGCGATCTATTATTTCTTTTCTATGATTAGAAGAATGACGTTTGCGATTTAAATACCTGATGCCTTTAAGAGCTTGGAAATAAAATGTTTAAATGATATTTGTTTTTTTTTTTGTTGTGAATTGATATCAATGTAAACAATAGTGTTCGGCGGACAGATGATTTGCATCATGTCGATCGCAGATTCGTGAGCTGAATTTAAAGGAACTCGTATCGTGATAGACTTTCTGATATCGGCAAACATATCGGGCTGAGAAATATATCGATTTGTTTTAAAAGAGATACAAGATGAGACTATATTGTTTATATCGAGATGCTTTGTGTTGCGTTAGAGTTACACTTTTATACATTTCAGTAGGTTATTTTTCAGTTGTTTCTCATATTTTTCTACACCTGTTTGTTAAAAGAAATGTGCCTGTGACACATTTGGGCTAAAGCTTTGATTGAGAGATCCCTTTTTATAATGGCTTTATGAAAAGAAAAACATATGATAAATATTGCATATTTATTCATATATTCATCCTAAAAATATCGATATATTATTTTTGGCCCATGTAATCCAGCCGTTATGTTACCCAAACAGATCTACAGCATCTGCTCACAGGCTATTTGGCACAATGAAGAAAGCTGTACTGGGTGGTTGTTCCTGTTATCTTTGAGTTGTTAGTTTCTACTACTTTTATTTGACATATTCAGGGGTAATACCTATAATCCTTTTTATGTAGGGTGGCCATTAAAACAGGTCTCTGTAAAAATGAGACCTCATGTCTCAATGAGATATACCTGTACAAATAAAAAAAAAAAAGTACAATAAACGGCATTTGTTCTATTAAAAGTAGTTTAGAAAATGTAAGCTTAGCTACCCTGGTGTTGTTCCTCTCAGCTTTAAGTTCGGAGATCTCCTCCTCCTTCTCCAGCAGCTGCTCCCTGCAGGCGTTCAGCTCCTTGGTCAGCGCAGCAAACTCCTACAGAACCACAGAGAGAAGAGGAAGAGACGGGTCAGGATCAGAACACAACCAGCAGTAAGCTGGAAATGCTGGGATGAAAACAATCCTAAAGCAGCAGCCTTTTTGTTCTAAACAGATTACCTAAAAAAGGAAAGGCAAGACCTTTACTTTTTATGCTTCATATCTGCTTAAACAAAGCTAATCAAAAACGACACGTTTGCAGTCAATCACGCTACGCAGGTACACGGTGGAAAATACTTTAGAACGGGTTGGTATGACTCAATCTGCAAGACGCTCAGTATGACTTCAGCGATAAGAGCAAAACCGTGCCCCTCTGCTCACCATTGCACTCTATCCATTGCTCTAACATTTTTGCACACATAAGCTAAATTTCTCCACAGCTACATCATAAGCAGTGATGGAGATGGCTTGAACGAAGTCTAGCAGAAAAACAACCCACTGATGATGTTTGCTGAGCGAACCTCGTCTCTTTCCCTGCTGCTAATCTCGGTCAGAGTCGAGGAGGAAGCTGTTTAGTGAGATATACCCATTTTCTAACAACTTCCTCCAGCTCCTCAGGAGGGATCCTATTGCTTTTCACTTGAAGGATGAGAGGCGTCATTTCTCCAGAGCTTTCCGAGTCGACTTTTGGTTTCCCGCTAGTTCACAGAAAGTTGAGCATTAAAGATTTACCGGAGGATTCCACGAGAAATTTTATGAACTAATTAATTAAGTGTATAGGGCTTGGAAAATCTGCAAATACTTTGCTCTCTGTTTTTATCTGAAGCATTTTTCAGTTGCTCATTTTCGCTTTCCACCTTTTTCCTTGTTTGTGTTGAGGTCAGTGCTCCTCGTGAGTTTTCACCATATTAGCAAAAGTGAGAGCATGGCGTATGATTGAGCAACGGTGTTGATGAACTGATACATACACACTTTAAAGGGGACATATCGAGCTTGTCAGTTCTTCCTTTTCACGCTGAAATAATTCATTTTGCCCCTCTCCAGGTCACAGAGCAGTCCACTGCACCCCGATCAGACATTTTATGTTGTATGCTGGGGGACGGTGTAATGAACAGCTTAAATTTTTTGACTCCAAATACCTCTACTGGGTAAGGACACTTCAGCCAAAGTGGAAGTGCGTCAGTGATCGCTATAATAAGTGTTGTCCGAATAGTGCAGTCGCTAAGGAAGGAGGTAGGAAAAAGAGCATTTGTACTTCCTCACACAGCTACTTTGGCATAAGAACCTCACAGTGTCCCTAAACGGTGCTAAGGAGCTATAGGGAATCCCAAAGGCCTTTGTGTGAAATGACATAAGCTCAGCCCACCTCTTGGAAATAAAAAAAAAAAATGTCCAGAGAGACGAGAGGGCACACTTTGTAGATTTTCGGCTTTTAGACTTTGTACATTTTCAGTAGGCTGTGGGCTCAGATATGACCTCACATCATCTATGTGTGTTCACGTCACGCAATGACGTCGGAGATAAAGGCTGTTTGAAATTAGCACAACTGTCCAAAGCTCCTTTCTGCCCAACAATAGTGTTCTTACTGCGGACTCCATGAAATGTTAAGGAAGAGGAGGTAGTAAGAGGAGCTAGAAACTATAATTCGACGTATTCGGATAGAGCCTTTGACTTATCCACCCGTAGCTTTAGCATCCTTCAGCTCAGACTAAAAAAAAAATCTCTCTGAGAAATAAAAATAGAGTCGCAAAATCGGTTACTTGGAAGTCCATTATCTTGTTAAGCAGTTGAACAGCAAATACTGTGACGTGAATGTTCAAAAAAAATATTAATAGTGAACGGGGAAAACTTAAAGGCTTGAAAGATATGACCCACAAACAACAAAAGCATATTTATGCCGCACCTGGACAGACTACATTCAAAATTTCTGCATTCCCAGAGACTCCAAGTACACAATATATTAAAAAAGTGGGCTAAAAAAAAGTGCATGATATGTCCCCTCTAAGCCTATGCTAACTATGCAACAAATGGATTTTTATTTCCTCTTTTGGTTTGTGGTTGGGTTAGAAATGTATTCTAAAATGAAATGTAGCTCAACAAGAAAATTGTTGAAGAAAAATGTCAACTACTATTGTTTTTTAATCATATGTTAGAACTTCTTTTTTTAATTATGTTATCAAGGTAAGTTACTCTTTTGTTCTAAATGTAAAACTGAAGAAAAATGCATTTACAATATTAACACTTGGCTAAAGCATAAAGACCTCATATATCTTTAACTGATACACAAAACCCTGTTTGCAAAAGAGAGTGTGTTGCAGCTATGCAGAAAATACCAATATAAGCAAACAGCAACAAGAATTTAAAGATTTTATCAAAAAAATAAATATGCAATGTCAAAAAGGTTTTGTGACAAGAACATTTTCTTTTTACTTTTCAATAAAATGTGATGCTTTTATTGCATTAACATACTTACAACTGAGAATATACTAAAATATGTATAAAACAACAGGATACATTGTTTTAATGGTAGCTTTGTGTGACATTAAAAATCAATGGAACAAGTTTTATTGGACTTTGCCTAATAAAGGTTCTCCCCAATGTTTCCCATGAATATCTGTACACACAACATATGGTTGCAGCAGGATGCCATTTTCGACATTCCAGACTTCAAAGTACAGACGCTGTACAGTACCGACGCTCCCAGAGCAGCAGAAACAAGTCCAGGCCACGGCGCATCCTGTGTAGGTTATCAACACACAGATGAAAAGCTAATTCTGCTCGGACCACAGAGGTCAGGGGTCAAACCGGGGAGACAAAAAAGCGCCGCATTGTTACAGTGAGCGCCTGCTCGGTTAATGACTAGTTTATCCGTGGAGACACCTAAGGTCAACCAGGATCCGAGCTGTTACCATAGCAACAGGAGACGAGGGGGGCAAAACGTGTTGCGTGGTAACCAAGTCATCTCTGTGGGGAGCTGACCTACAATTCACGCGCGGAACACAATGAAGAATATTTAAGACACTACTGGAGCATTTTGTCATTTCCCCCCTCCGTGACAGATTGCAAATTTATTCAGCACAAACACGAATAACATTTCCTGCCCCAGAGGGGATCGTCGTAATTTTATGCTTTCCTAAATTGTCTTGAGAGAGATACCCTCGAAGAAACCCGGGGAGTTACGCAGCACTTTTTTTCCCGGCCTCTTTGCATTCTTCAGACTTGTAAATGTGTGCAGCAGGCCAGGCACCAAAAAGAAGCTTAGCGCCCATAAATCTCCCTCTCACAGGAGTGCAGCTAATCACAGTCACCTCCTCTTAAAAAAAAAAAAAAAAAAAGCCCCTTCTGCAAATTGCACGGCTTGCTTTAGCGCTTGACGGAGCAAAATATCCCCCTGCTGGCGCTCCGATACCATCGCCTTCCTCCGCGTCAGACAGCAGTGAACTCTCTGTGCAGCTCACCGGTAACACACTCGTCTCGGAGCGATCGCATCTCTCAGAGCAAAGTTAAATAAAAGGCTGTGACCTCAGGGGCAAGGAAATGTTTTGAAGAATGCTTTTCCCCCCCCCAAAGGCTTCATTGTCAGGATGTTTGACAGAACATAGACTCTGCAGCAACGTATACACACACACACACATATATATATATACACACATATAAATAAAAACAAAAACAAAAACAACAGCATTCATAAAAGATGAAACACTAAGTCAAACCACGGCATCAGCAGCAAATGTTCTCATTCTACCTCATTTGGCTTCTATACAGCTATGGTAAATAATAGGTATGTAAATATAGTCTATATGTGAATTTTGAACAAATGTGATCCAACTGAGGAACCATTCGTCACTCTCAGCAAATTGTGGTTTATTTCCCATCAAAGATGTTTATTTTTGACCGTTTCTTTCTCTAGAGAAATATAACCTGGATATTTCCTTCCCAGGAAACCCACCTAACAGCCCACAGGCATGTCTATGGTAAATAACATGAAAGCACAAGGGTGCAAAAAAAAAACCCAAAAATAACACACAAAATGACAATGATGACATATTTCCTACATTTTGAGAGCAGCGAGATTGAGCAGACATGGTATCTAGAAACATTGACACGCGCACAGCTTCTTTGGTGCATCTTTCATTTCTGATGCACTGCTGATGATCAAGGGAAGTTCTAGGAGTAGACAAATCCTACCAGAGGTTCCCAACAAAACCAGAGCTTCTGTTCTAATAAATAAAATATAAAACACCTAATTAGATTGAAGTTTAATTATTGAGCATAGTTTTTTTTCTAAATATTTCCTCAGAAGACTAACAATTAATAAAAATAAGTCCAGATTAATGGGCTGAGCTTTTATTTAGGCCTCTCCTTTGCTATTTTACCCAAGACTCAGCAGACCAGTACACCCCCAGTCTCTTTTCTCCACTTCTCATTACCTGTGCAGAGTGCACAGCACAGCAATATGTCAGGTAATAGGTGTGCGCATGAATGTGCGCGCAAATAGTGTCTGACAGCTGAACTCTCAGTGAATCGGTGGCCAAGGCTTTCTCACTGAGTGGGAGACTGTGGCCTGAATTACAGCTGCAGATCTTTTTTTTTTTTTTGTTTTTTCCCTCCGTTTTGAAACGGAGGTGTTCCTCTGCAGGAGAGTGATGCTTCCAGGCTGAAGACACACCCTGCCAAGTGAGCATCTTTCTCAGGAGTGCAGAGGTGGCGGCTGTGATTGACAGCATGCTGATTCACTAAGTGAATCCCAGAAAGCATGTCAGCCATGCGATGATGACTCTGGCATTTTTTTTTTTCAAACTGTCAATCCTCAGAAGTGTTAGAACAGAAATAGGCATGAAGTAAACATTAGCCGAGCTGGCAAGCCAGCGTGGAATGAAGGGTATGAAGACGTTTTTCAAAGAGTTTATAGAACAGCCCATCCCAAGGAATGCGTAAGAAGTAGTCGTTAAAATAATTCTGATCTGAACAACTATCGTCTAGGAAAGTGCATATGCGCCGACGTCCGATATCGGTGCTTTTCAGATGTCGCATCCGAAGGGTTCGCAACACGTCTTTAATTATTAATCAAGAGGGATATTTACAGTCCGACACTAAAAGGAGGAGAGGAAACATGGTTGGTTATAAATAAACAATGAGAGGAGCATGCTACTATCAATACCACCACCCCCAGTAAACAAATGTGTACAACATGCAGGATGGATGCTGTGCTACAGCGGACAAAATATCAATAAGATCACGTACATAAATATTCACATGGTGTAAATGAAAACCTAGAGCAGTGTAATCACCCCTCGGGCTGTTGACAGATAAGTGACAGAGAGATATATCTATCCATCTATCTATAGAGCAACTTTTTTCCCCTCCACCACAGACATGTTTTAGTTTTTTCAAATATAATGCTGAACTGGTACATCTAAAAAAAAAAAAAAAAAATCTAGAATGTGAATTTTTTCTTGTCATATTTATGGTCCATTACAGAGGGTGAAATATTTCCAGTCTTTATTTTTTGCCATTTTGGTAATTCTGACTTATAGATAATAGACCCCAAAATGTGTCTCAGTAAATCTGAATATTACATATTCATTAAATTAAATTAATTCATATTTTACACAGAAAACGGCAATTCAGCAATATATAAATATATATATATACATATATACATACACACACACACATTCATACATACACACAATGGTGTGAGTTCTATTTTCTGAATTGAGAAACAAAAGAGCATTGGTCATTTTCACAATCTTCAAGTTCTTTGAAAAATACTTGGATTTTACTCATCTTTATTAGAAAAAGGCAATAGATTAATTTGTTGTAATCAGTGATTTATCAATTTTACAGCTGACATTTTTGATAACATATTCCTTAATTGTTACAAATATAATGTAACAATTAAACTGTGTTGCTTAGCTTTAAAAACACTAGTTTAGATATTTAAATGGATAAAAAGTTGAAGTAAGATGAAAAGTAAACACAAAGGGAGCAAAAAATGGAAAAGAAAGGAGTAAGAAATGTTTTTATTCAACACTAAATGGATAAAATTGGCACAAATTTCCCTGAAAAATCTGTCCAAGACATGTAAAAGCACATCAAATTAGATCATTAACTCTTTCGATGAGGCCAGTTTGCCAAAATAACCATTAAACATACTTTTGATCAAGCCCACATTCCTGTATTAAAAATATATTTTTCTTAATTGGTCTGATGTCAAATTTTAATTGTACGTCATTTCTTTATTAGCTTTAAGTGATAAATCAGCATTATTAACAGAAATAAAGGCTTTAAAACGGTCTGTGTGCAACTAATCTATATAATGTACTTCATTTAGTAACTTTGGTAACGCTTTTCAATGTTATTCTAGTTTATTGAATACGACTATAGTTTTCATGCATTGACATGTCACTTTATTCAAAAGCTTAAACTCAGGTCAAACCTTTGGACTTTATTCTTAGCAAAAGCTTTAAGAGGTAGAATCTTTCATGCAACTTTAGTGTTAGGATTCAGAGATACGCTGATGGTAGGACATTAAAAACCTGCTGAACAGCAACAACAGTGACCCACTGAAGAACAGCCAGCCTAATTCTCGGCCCTCAGTCTTGCTGATAGAGATAGATTGGTTACAGTGTTTCCCTATCAGACTCCGGAGCCTTGGGGACCTTGAGGTATGACCCCCTGAACACAATCCATCTCAGCAGCAGCTTCATTTCCACAACTTTAGATATTCAAGAAGCATATATGGACTGAGATGCAGGTAGGCGGCACATTTCCCAACACCAACCAACGTGCTTTTATCAGCCTGTCCTCATCTGAAACGCCATGTTTGCCTTCCATCTGCTCAGCTGTCCACTCACTCTGCAGAACCTACGGCTGCCGCTCCGTCCAAAAGAACCCCCCGGTCCGGAAGACCCTCCAAGGCATGGAAACGACAGCATTTTTGAGATCACTGGTCCTTTTTTCTGTGCAAAGATACAGACAGGCTGCAACACCATGACAACTTCAAACGACTTCTATAACCACAGAGAACGTGGTCAAGCCTTAGCAGGGATAAAGAAGCCAGAGGCCATTATAGACAGCAGGCTTTGATGCAGTTTTCTCAGCTTACATGTGAATTGTCAGGCTTTTGTAAAGTTCCACCATTCAGATAAAAACTGTTTCACACGCGATGAAATTAGCACAATTCAATCTTTGACTTGGAACGCTGTTGAAAAATTATTTCAGCCGAGGCACAACTGAACCCAGAGTACGCCGCGTGATGTCGGTTAGGACAGAAATGGAGATTTACAGAGTTTAGTCGGTGAGGTAAGAGGGCTTTTCTTTGTGCTGTGAGGGCTCCTCCAGGACAAGTCATAAAACTGTTGGCGAAAATCACAACCCAACAATTTACCTCCCTCCCAGTGCACGGTAGTTGTGAGTCCGGTGAAGAACAAAACTCCCCCGCCTTCTGTCAAGGGACGGACATGTCCCCAAATTAAAGCGTTTTTTTTTTTTTTGGGAAACTGCAGCTCTCCACTGCAACTGCATTACCACCGTCATCGCTTCACCCGCTTCTCCTGGAAGGAGCCCATTCTCTGCTTATATATTGTTCCAAAAATCACAAAAGACATAAATAAAAATAAAACTGACAGCATCAAAGTAAAAGGAACTATCTATGAGCACCTACTATGAGCCCAATGACAATTATTGTGCTTAATATCAGTAAGAAACATACAACTGAAGCTTAAACAGTGTTACCAGTCAAGAAACGACAACTTTCACAAAAGCAGAATAAAACGCGCATTAAAACTTTAACTCAAGAAACATACAGAAAACTAAACCTAAATGCCAGGAAGCTGACTTGGATTACATGAGACTAAGATACTTACAGGAATAATTTAAATCAGCCCGTTTTACACTCATGTACATCATATAAAATCATTGAAAGCACATAACCCAGTATGTAAATATTAGTGGGAAAATAATACATTTCATAGGTAAATGATAGGGCAGTAAACTAATTTAGGTTAATGCTGACCATTGCAGTCATTTCATGTTTTGAGCTACAAACTGAACGCCGTGAATTAGATGAAAACCCTGGCACGGTTAACAGGCTGGTGTGCTCGCCTGTATTTTTCTTAAAAAGGTGATTTTTAAGCCGTTACGACTTCCCGTTTTCTACCTGGTTCCCTAAATGCTGCCACATGAAAAAAAAAGGGGTTGTCCAGTGCTAATGAAATAATCAAACTGCTCCTAGATACTGTAGTTACGTAAAGCAAGAGGTCCTCTCAATGAGAAATGTTTCAATATTTTAAATACTTAAAGGAGTTGGTTATATTCCAAATATGGAGCTGTCTGTATGAATGTGTACAAGTGGAGGAAACACCTGCAACAAAACATCTTCCATCTATAAAAGCTGCTTAATGAAAACTCTAGCACAAAAAGACGAAAGAAAACACAACCACCAACAAAAAAATGATGGAGAACTGAAAAATAAGAGCTCGTTTTTAGGCCAAAGTTGTTATGACTCCTGTTTAGAGGGTTTCTATTCTTAGCATTTAATTGGTTCGCACCAGCTGCCAAATAAATTAACTTTGCATAAATATGCAGTCAAGCACTTGCTGATGGAAACAGAACTAACATATGTGCAGCTCTAAAACACACCGTTCCCCTGTTTTTGTGTACATGAACAAAATTGCGGCAGAAAAAAAGAAATGGTAGCAGTGAGTTCTGTGAGGGATCGATCTGCAGTCAGAATTAGGATTGGCTGGTTCCTGGAGTCCAGCTATAGTTTCAGCTACTAAAATCCTTTTAAGGAGATGACAAAGAGTACTTTTTAAGGACTATTCCTTTAGAAATATATATAAAGAAACACATGCATGTCTTTGATAGTTGCAGATCAAAGACATGCTATTTTAAAGTAGCTTAAAAGTCCTAAATTGAACCAGTTCTTACTCTGCAAAAACAGAACTAAATGTAAAATTTTCTTGAAATGAGTCTTTGTCCTAGATTTGAGCAGGTAAATAACATGATCTACCAATGGAATGAGTATTTTCACCCCTAAAATAACATAATTAGATATACTTCACTTGAAATAACATTGAGATAAGTTGTTCCTATCTTAAGTGCAAAAATCTTATTCCATGGGCAGATCATCTTATTCACCTGCTCTAATCTAGGAAAATTACATAATTCAAGTAAATTTTACTTATAGTCCTGTTTTTGCAGTGTATTAATTCAATATTTATATAAAAATGTGGGATCATGACATCCCACATCAATAAGCACATTGAGTCATTTACTGTTTATTTCTCTCCGTTCTCCTTGTTGTCATAAAGCATATTTTAATATGGCTGAACTATCAACAAATCTTTTCATCTGCCTAGGTTCTTACATTAGGCACCAAAAGGAATGCAAGCCTCACCCTTAAAGTATCCCAAGATCAATGTTAATCTGTGATAAAATCAGCTTAAAACACAAAAAGCTGCAAAAAAGTCTTGACTCAGTCAGTGGGGAAATTGAGGTGTGCCAGTTTTCGTCCTGGCCGTGGAACGCTGGACCAGCTCTATACCCTCAGCAGGATTCTTGAGGGGGCATGGGAGTTTGCCCAACCAGTCTACATGTGTTTTGTGGATCTGGAGAAGGCATTCGACCGTGTCCCCCGGGGGATCCTGTGGGGGGTACTCCGGGAGTATGGAGTACCGGACCCTTTAATAAGGGCTGTCAGGTCTCTGTACGACCGGTGTCAGAGTCTGGTCCTCATTGCCGGCAGTAAGTCGGACTCGTTTACGGTGAGAGTTGGACTCCGCCAAGGCTGCCCTTTGTCACCGATTCTGTTCATAACTTTTATGGACAGAATTTCTAGGCGCAGCCAAGTTGTTGAGGGGATCCGTTTTGGTGGCCTTAGGATTGCGTCTCTGCTATTCGCGGACGACGTGGTCCTATTGGCTTCATCAGGGCGTGATCTACAGCTCTCACTGGAGCGGTTCGCAGCAGAGTGCGAAGCGGCCGGGATGAAAATCAGTGCCTCCAAATCCGAGACCATGGTCTTGAACCGGAAAAGGGTAGAGTGCCTTCTCCGGGTTGGGGAGAATGTGCTGCCCCTAGTGGAGGAGTTCAAGTATCTTGGGTTCTTGTTCACGAATGAGGGGAGGATGGAGCGGGAGATCGACAGGCGGATTGGTGCAGCGTCTGCTGTGAAGCGGGCGCTGTACCGATCCGTTGTGGTGAAGAGAGAGCTGAGCCAAAAGGCGAAGCTCTCGATTTACCGGTCGATCTACGTTTCTACCCTCATCTATGGTCACGAGCTTTGGGTCGTGACCGAAAGAACGAGATCCCGGATACAAGCGGCTGAAATGAGTTTTCTCCGTAGTGTGTCTGGGCTCTCCCTTAGAGATAGGGTGAGGAGCTCAGTCATCCGGGGAGGACTCAGAGTAGAGCCGCTGCTCCTCCACGTCGAGAGGAGCCAGTTGAGGTGGCTCGGGCATCTGGTCAGGATGCCTCCTGGACGCCTCCCTGGTGAGGTGTTCCGGGCACGTCCCACCGGGAGGAGGCCCAGGGGAAGACCCAGGACACGCTGGAGGGACTATGTCTCCCGGCTGGCCTGGGAACGCCTTGGGATTCCTCCTGAGGAGCTGGCCCAAGTGGCTGGGGAGAGGGACGTCTGGGCCTCCCTACTGAAGCTGCTACCCCTGCGACCCGACCCTGGATAAGCGGAAGAAGACGGACGGACGGACGGACGGAAAAGTCTTGACTCGTGTGAACTAGACCCACCAAGTTTGATGTTATTTCAGCTGTTGCCACCTTTAGCTCTGCGGGGTGCAGGTAGCAAAGGACAAAGTTGCAGAATTAATAAAAATGCAGATGTAATTTCTTTGCCCGACTTTGCTCTATCTGTAAACTCTGCCCGACTCTTTGAAGCCAGGCAGAAATCTGCATACTCTTTATATTCGGATAGTCGGGCTATCACTTTTACAAGTGAGGGAAGAATTATCACCAATGGGTGATAACCTTGGCCTCCTGTTCTATTTTGAGCTTTTTTTGTAAAGGATCATGCACAAATGCCGCTTTTAAATTATGCCAGGCCACCAACACACCAAAACCTGCGCGTCATGAATGAGATCAAGTGGACATTCATGCAAGAGCGAAAACTTTTGAAAAATGAAAGTAAAGCAAGTGTAAAAAAAAAAAAAAGTACTGAAGAGACATTTGTTCTGCAATGCTCTCAACTTGACACATTTAGCTCCAGTGTACTTGGCACACTGATAAATTGGTGCCAATGAAATTGAACAGCGCTGCACTGGCCATGTTAATAAGGTCAGAGATGGGGAAGAGCGTTTTATTATCCAGCATACAGAGAGTGCATCCTCTGTTTTCCGCGCGTAATGTTCTGTCACGCTCTTCTTATTTAGCTTAAATAACATAAGTCATCCAGACACGCAGCAAAGCTGCATATCTCTGTGAAACACACAAACAAGCATTCCCTGAAATGTCACACAATCCATCATTTATTGCACACAGAGAGAAAAATGCTCCAATAGCACCCATTTCTTTCCAGCGACAAAACAGCACCAGCGGGTTCTTGGCTGCTGCGCTGAGCTTTTTTCACGATGATTCACATGGCTGCCGATTCCTGTCTTTTTATTCAGGCTTTGGCACAAACAGAATTAATGGTTTGGTGCAGAAGGTGCAACTAATGATTTATCAGAGGAGAATGTTGGGAAACTCGGGTAGAGTTGTTTTTTTTATTATTCTGTCAAGCATCAAGCAAAGTCATGACTGATTTTTTTTTTTTTTTTTTTTTTTTTTACTTTTAGAGACAAAAAAGTTGCATCCTGAGCATTCAGGGAGACATCCTTTTACTAAAAAACAAATACATATACAATGCATGATCACAGTCCCTGCATCTGGCTGCCCAACTAGGGGTTGAAAAAAATATCCACCGCCAGGGATAGTACCGTGTAATATGACATTGAGCCTTAAATTCTCAAAGTTAGAAGCTAGTAAAAGAATAAAATAATGACATCCCTTCAGCTTTTTCACTATGTCATTTTTCACATAGCCACAGAATTCATTGCAATTTATAAGGATATGGAAAAGACCAGGGAAAAAGAAAAAACAAAAAAAAACAACAACATTGCGAATGAAAATGTGTTGTTTTCTTAACAATCTGGAATGTGTAGTATGCATTTGTAGCCAGCTCCCTTTACTCCCATGTCCCTATTAAATTCAAAGCAAACCGGCTGGTCTCAGACTGCGCCTAATTAGAAAACCCGAGTAATAAACCGCATCATAAAGACCAAGGAACATGGAAGAAAGGTCAGAGAGGAAGCTGGGTTAGTTTAGAAAACAACATGCCCGGCTTTAAAATGCTGCTTTTTGTTGTTCGTGCCACAAATCTACAAATTTACGCCAACGGGATGCCACTGCTGAAATAAATCCAAAAGGTGCTGGTCAAGTTTCCCCACCAGAACCGTGGCAAACAAAACAAACGTGTGGAAAGGAAATGCTTTGGTCAGATGAGAGCAAAATCCCAACATTTTGAGCTACAAGCAAAAATAATATAAACTGATGCTGCACACCCACCATAAGGAAACACACCGCAAAAACAGAACTAAAAATAAGTAAACGTTTCTTGAAATGAGTGTATGTGTCCTTGATTTGAGCAGGTAAATAAGATTATCTGCCAATGGAAAGAGTCATTTTGCCCCTAAAAAAAGATAATTAGATATAATGCACTTGAAATAAGTTGATGGAGATGTGTTCTTCCCATTGTAAGTGCAAAAATCTTATTCCTTTGGTAGATTATCTTATTTACCTACTCAAATAAAGTATAAATACACTAATTTGTCATTTCAGGAAAATTTCAACTTATTTTTAGTTCTGTTTTTGCAGTGGAGAGTGGAGAGTCTCAGTCAAGAAAAGTCCAGATCGTTTCTTTATAGCGTTTCACGTCTCGTCAAACAGGACCTTCACGACCATCAGAAGGGAAGAACCCTTTTGGATGAGAGTGGAAACATCTACAGGAGCCAGGAGAGGTCAAGCTGTTTTATCAGTCAGGATTGTGGTGGCAGCATCATGCAGGGATAGGTTTCTTCAGCAGAGATGGGGTGGATGGTTAATGTGGATAACGGTCTGTTAAAGGAAAATATTCCCCTTGAAAATCAATGAGAAAGTCACAGGTTACAAGAAAGTTACAAGTTACAATAATCCATGCAAGGAAACTTTTGTTGTCCACTTTTATAAAACCATATTCAACACAACAAGATGCTAGAAAAAAAATAGATATATAAAAGAAAACTTAAAATTTGAAGCTGGTTATAGAGAAAGCAGAACTACGTCGAGGAAAGGGAAGGTGAGTCTAATCAAAGTGCTGCCATCAGATAAGAATGGCCGTTTTATTCGGGCGGCTAACCAGCTGAGGAACAGAGCAGTTTGGCGTGGGCGCGACGCCACGTTTGGAAAATTCATCAGACGAGTGGTGGGATTTGCAAAGATTACAGTAGACGGGGAGGACGGGGGTTTGGAGCAGCGTTGATTAAATCCCTGTCCGCGCAGATAACATTTGTAACAGCCAAGACGAACACAAACACCCTCGGCGCATCAAAGGAGGACACCGTCTGAGGTTTAGCTCCTGCTGAAATAATCCGGAGAGCGAAACACTTCTTCACAGAGGCTGGAAGGCAACAAAGAGCAACTCCTCTTAGCCATTATGCAACCAAAGACGCTAAGCAAGCTCCACATACGTGATGTGGAAATCCTTAACAGTCTGCTATTTACTGTAAGGTTGCAAGTATCAAAAACGCATTTTTCTCCCTCAACCCCTTTGCCTCTCATTTTTTTATTCCGGGTGTTTTGTCTAAGACTGAAAAGCCATCTATAACACCCCGGGGAATCCAGAACCCGCTGACCTGAACCTCGGTTTATTTATTGCAGATCCTTAAAAGGTAGTTGTAAAAATAATGAAGTAAAGATACTGAGCGTTTTCTTTTATGTACATATATATAAAAAAAGAATCCCAAATCAGTACAGAAAAAGGATTTAGTGCTGCTGTGTTTAGAAAGCTCTCAAGAGGGGGTGTTTCTTATGTACGGAATAAAAGTTAATACCCAGCTATTAACATTTACTGCCATCTGGTGAGACCAGAGACGTGTCAGGATGATGGATTCTGGCGCTCGCTCCTAGTTTACATTGCAAACCTTTGCATTAGATGTACTTCAGAGGTTTACTTAACATTTTATAAGTCATCAAGCAGCATAATTGGACATTTTAAAAACAGCAGCGTAAACAGGTGAAGGGTAGAAATTAAAATCAAAGCACCTGTACTTTACTTATAAATCGAAGGGCAAGATGCATCTACATTACATCAAATGGGATAACATCACAACTAGCAAATCGATTAAAATGCATGATCTTTTTCTTACTGTAATGAGGTTCTCTATTTAGTTATGAAACCATTTGAAATAAAAAAAAATTAAAAAGCTCAGTGACATATTTAACCAGAATTACAGCAGCACAATATGATTGTTTGCAATACAAAAGATAATTGTGCTTATATGCATATGCATAAACTACTGATATGGGTGCTTAGGGGTAGGATAACTGCAACAAATGATAAAAAAGGTGATTGAATTCAATTATTATGTGCAGTTCAGCAGTACAACTGCACTCCTGCTAAAGTGGAGTCACTTATTTGACAAAGGCTGAGTTGTATTGTTATCGCGGCGTTTGATTTTGCTTGGCTCCGACTGTATGCAGAGAGGTACATCACAAAAAAAAGGCTGTTATGAATATTTGTCACTATTGCAGTGAGAATGAATAAACATCAAGATCAAATTTTAAGTCTATCGCCCATCCCTATTGTTGAAGAATCCACAGCAAAAAATAAAATAAAATAAAAGGTTTTGATAGAAGCATCTCCAATGGTTGAAAAAGGTTCTGAAAGTGGACGAGTAATGGTGAATTTCTACAGGGGGATGGTGCCAGTTTAACCATCAGGTAGATAACATCTCTGTTTTCCCCCATTATTGGCATCACTTATCGCCCATCATCCGAGCAGTTGCCGTTATTGCTCTCCTGAAGCCCCTCTCTCTGGCAGAGTGTTACAGACTGAAATGAAAGACCACGAGTGAAAATCACAGCCACGCCTTCGAAGAGAGAGACACAGTAATATCCAAGGCGCCCCGTTGGCTCAGAATGAGGCTTGGTCAAGCAGAGCACAAAAAAAAAAAAAGAGACATTCATATCCTCGGCAAGCCTTGTTTAATACTCATGAATCACCTAGAATGTCCTGTAGCAGCAGTGTTGGCTTTTAAAGGTCAAAGCACTCATAACGCGGGTTTGTCATGCAGATCCTCTGTGTTAAAGGCTACAGACATGGACACGTGACGAATGTATACCGGGCCCCCCCCATCTTTATGCGGATCAACAGCTACAAATGCTTAGTCTAATTGGAGAAGAAGATGAGAAGCTTTGACACACATCCTCCTCCTTATGTCTGCAGGTAAAGGCAAAGTCAAACAGCCTCTGACACTGTTCAAAATGAATTAATGTTACAGGGCGTGGTGCTGTGAGCCTCTGGCATTTAAAAAAAAAAGAAAAAAAAGGTCTGTCTGATCGTGGAGAGCGCATCAGCGTCACTCCTCATTCAGAAAAGAAAGCATTCAGAGCGCTCACTTCAATCAAAAACAATTTATTCACTTTGTATCAGAATTAACAACTCCTTTGTGCAATTAATGTTCGGAAAGGCGGCTGTGTGATAACAGCCTGGCCTCGTAACCAGTCTCCTGGTTCTTCCAGTGCAGACACCAAAAAAGCAAAAGCCAACCGGGATGGCAGCGGAGTCCACATGCAGGAGAACCCGGGTTGATGAGGTAAGGGCCATGCACCGCTGCAAATGCTGCGCGCACAATTTTCAGAGCACGAGCCTGCGTAGCAAGCTGAATGCATACAGGAAATCTGACCAACAACCCACTGAATGATCACTTCCCTCATTAAAAAAGGGGAGAAGTGGCTGATTGGCTCCCGCAGGTGATAATTGTAATTCGTTGCCTTTCAGCCCTCGGAATTTTAAATGGGACCACGGTGAGTGAGATTCTCCTTTGTCTGGTCCAGACTGATTGTGAGAGCTGGTGAGATGATTGAGAGAGGCGCGGCGCCGCTACCCACGTGCTTTGCAAACACCAAGCAGCTGATGTGATTTGGTGCACAGACTGAGACGACTGTCCTTGGGAGGCTGAGGCCCCAGAGCTCCTCGGGGGCTCCGCTGCCAGACGTTTTGCTTTGCTGGCTTGCCATACTGTTGCCCTGGTGTCTCTTAACCCATCATTCTTCACAGTAAAGCAACACGTGACCAAACCACAGCCCCTCCCTCAAGTATTGGGAGCCTGCGGCTTTTTTTTCCTGTCATTTCCACTTATTTTCATCCCTCAAATGTTGTTTTAATATAATAACGAGTAAAGCAGTGTCAGCAGAGCGTCTATAAAGTAATTTAAATAGAATAGAAATGTCATTTCTTGTCCGTCAGTGGGGAAATTGAGGTGTGCCAGCCAGCAGCAAAGTGAAAACGCAAATGGAAACATGCAGATACACACAAAGGTAAAATAATAATAATAATAATAATAATAATAATAATAATAATAATAATAATAATAATAATAATAAAATAGGAGAATAGGAGAAAGTACATTAAAGGTATAAGACATTTAAGGCCGTGCATTGAAATAAAAATAGCACACTGAGATTAAAAGAAATGTGCATTACAAAAAAAAAAAAACAAGTGAATTAATGAAGCTCCAAAATGGGATTCCTACAGGGATTAAATGTATAAATGTTCCAAAGTATTTTTGTTTGCACATAAAAACTATGGCCTATTGCATTTTTTGAACAAATACCAAAGCACCCTCCACAGCCATTAGACCAAATGGGATAAACATTTATCGCAGTAGCAGTTTATTTATATCAGAAATACACATGCTTAACAATATACCCTACTATCCAATTATCAGCCTCCGATAAAGTTAGTCTAACAAAATATTTTGGTGTATGCATGCTGTATTTTGAAGTTCTGAAAACGTAATTAGAAATCGATGACTTTCCGTTTTCCAGAGGCGTAAACATGAACACAGAGGTCCATTTCTCTTAACCGCTCTTCCAAAAGGGAAAGACAAGAAGGCATGTAGAGTAAGGCCGCAAATGGTCCTGCCTAAATTTGCTCATAAATATAGCCAAAGCAATAGTTAAATCGTTTAAAAGTCTAAGAAGTGTGACATAGAGGCTGGAAAAGGATCCAAGTTTAGCTCGCCACTACACAAGATGAGTAAGGATGGTAAGGAGGCTAAAAAGGGGAAAACAACTTTAACGATTTTGTTCAAGACACGCCACTTGTACGGATAAAGGAGTGTGAACAGTGTCAATGGCGCATTTTTACTCACTAGCCCATATTCCAAAGTAAAACGATGTTTCCAACTCTGCTACTTTGGTTTTTAACCACAAAAAACAAAACAAAAAAAAAAACGCTTCAGTAAATTCCCCATGCGACTATGCACTGATCTATACCGCTCTAACTTGATGAATAAGCCATTCTGAAGATGATGAAAGTTGTTGTACTTGAGTATCTGTAAAATGCTGGGAGTTAAAGATTTTTTTTTATGCTTACCGTTACAGAAAAGTGAAAAACAAGAACACTCACTCAACCTTTTTATTGGCTTTCCAAAAACTGTCAAGAAGAAAAAAAAAAAAACACTCTTGGAACAACAAGCAACTTCCAATTTGCCTCCTAAACCTACCAATAACACTGAACATTCAAATAAATCCAGCACACAGTGTGGTTATTGCAGCCACAAATAAACCCCAGGGGTGTTTTTTTTTTTTTTTTTTTACTGCAGTGCTGGCCAGCGCTCACACAAGAATGCATTGGTGCAGAGGGAAGAATTGCCTCACAGCAGTCTCCCTCTCTCTTTCCTTATGTGTCCTGCCTGCCTACAGAGCACTGTTTTCAGCCTCAAAGCATTTCAGGGCTGCAGACAGAGGCAAAACTCTTAAAGCCACACCAAAGGGTTACAGAAAGCTAAAATATGATGAGTATAAGCAACATCTATGTCAAATAGATTAGTGTTGTGCTACCTCGCAGGACAATTGCACAAATATAAATAAGAGTTTTGCACCGTAGACAATTGTTTGCGAACTCTCAGAGTGGAGGATAGACCGGTGCTGCACAGAGCAAAAAGGTAGTGCGGGATTCTTCCAGGACACGAAGAAATGCAAGATGTGCTCTTAATGCAGAAAAAGGGTCCCGTCAAGGGTAGGTGAATACTGGGGTTCTTGGAGTGCAGTGCTGAGTAAAGGTTCAACGCAAACACTTGCTTCAATATTACACTGGAGGGCTGGAGGCGACACCTTGATCTGCCAATGAAAACGTGGTTCTTTTAGACAGTTCAGAGGATATTACCAGCTCACCAGATCAATTTAAACGAGCTCTGGGAATTATTAAAGTAGTTTTCTAGAATTACACTACAAACACTGGCGCAATAGAAACCACACATCCAGCTTAAATAGGCCTTCTCTGACTCCTCCGGCTGTCCCGTTGCCTCATTGTTCACAAACTAGCCATCTTCTCCCTTTGTTTAAACAAATGCATACGACTGCCCAACCAAACATCACCAGTTCCGTGTCCAAGAAGCGTATTTGCAAAATATCAATCTAGAACCAGGAATCAAAAAAGTACATAAAGAAATATCCTCATTTGTATAATTATGCTGAGAGCAGGGATGCATATCTCGGAGCGAAATGTGCACAATGTTTACAAAATTTCCCAAAAAATTACAAATTATTGTAATCAGATGATTTGCAGCTTGATAATCCCAGGCTGATTAGACTGGACAGCCTTTTTTTTGGAGGCAGAGAACCACCGTAACCCAAGGACAACCAAGTCCAACACTTTAAAGGTGTACTATGCAACTGGGGTTGATTTTCCAGCGAGGCTCCCCCCAGAGGGCGAAAATAAAAGTGCACAGTCATAAAGATGCTCAGCTGTTCTGGTTTCTCCGTCAAGCCAGACGCGGTTGTTTTGAGCTTAGCAGACAGGCGAACGCAACGAAAAGTAAAAAAAAACGGCAGTACAAACAATGACTAACACAGTGAAAGTATGAACATCAGGCTTCCCGCAGTGCTATCTTGGCGAGACGCTGCCGCGGCCGGCTCGCCGCGGCAGCGTCTCGCCAACATTAAAAAAAAAATTAAATAAATAAAAATAAAAATTATAATAATAATAATAATAAAACTCGATATGCTTGCGTGTTTATTTGACGTTAACACGCGGTTCTTTGTTGTTGCTTTCGCGCGTGCATATAGTGAATGGCAGGGCAAAAACACATGGAGTTCTCGCCGTAAAGCAAGACCGACTCTTGCGGTCTTGCACGAGAGTTCTGAACCTGTGTGTGCGGGCCGAGAGCTCTTGCAATTGCAAGTGCGGTATTTCCCCCACAGACCACCAGGGCGGCCGAGAAAACCTTTGTTCGACCTGAAATGACTCATTTTATCATCCAAAACGGTATGGAGCACATTAATTAACTGAAAAATGTTGCATAGTATGCCTTTAACGACACTCGTCAAAGCGGACGATTCTACTGAGGGAGGAAGACTCCACAACTGTCAGTAAAACAAAGTTATAGGAAAAAAGAAAAGCTACTTCAAAAGGGAAACCATGTTCTCTGCAGCATTCCGACACATCTGCAATTC
Organism: Fundulus heteroclitus; assembly: GCF_011125445.2. Taxonomy (NCBI): domain Eukaryota; kingdom Metazoa; phylum Chordata; class Actinopteri; order Cyprinodontiformes; family Fundulidae; genus Fundulus; species Fundulus heteroclitus. Next base: position 18,707,539 of record NC_046377.1, read on the forward strand.
ATTCAGGTGGCGAGAACCAGCAAGACTTTAGCAAATAATAGCAGGAACCAATCTATTACATGAACATTGCTCTGTTTTATCAGTTTAAGCTTTCAACCCGTCTTTCATGGACCAAGCCAGGTTTAGAAAAAGTTGGCAGCCTTTTGAATGTCCTGAGCTAAAAAAGGATCTACACTTTCCAGGGAACACACACAGGAACTGCTATTTTGGTAACGCTGTTTGCAACAAGACAGCTAATCAGTAATAGAAGATGCTGCATATTGTTTAAAATGTCAGCTTTTAAAAAAAAAAAAAAAAAAAAAAAGGAAAACCCTGTTTTACAACCACTGCTCGCTCAAGAAAAACAGATACCATGTTATCAGCAGTAAAGTTAGGAAAGAAAATATTCTTAACACCGTTTTAAATCTTTTTAATGACTGTTTCCTAATGAGTCAGCTATAATAGCAGAAATTTGTATCAAGGGGTCACAGATAGATGAGACCAAGCGACCCAAAATCAAAGAGATTGTCATGTATGGATTTATAATCACCAGTGGCCAAAGCTCCCACACTGTAATTCATAAAAACCAACACCTACAAACTCTATATATAAAAAAACATATACACAGTTAGGCAAAAAAAGCCAATCGCTTTTATTGACCAGGGTTAGGGTTGTGCTAAAGCTTCTTCCTCTGCACCAAGTTCTCCGCAGATCATAGAAGCTGTCACATCAAGATGGACCGAGCCGAGAAGCTTTGGTGAGATAAAATGTTTCCAGATATGTGTGTGAGATCTCAGGGGTTGCTGGTATTGTCAGATTTGTGTCAGGAATCTCCCGGGAAGCCAAACCCTCCTCAGAGCTGAACAGTTCTCATGCTGCCAGCTTTGTCTCACTGGCCAGATGTTCCTGGGACTCAGCCCCTGGACCAAAAGGTCCAACATGCTGTTCCGTTAAAACGTTTGATAAAGGGATCAACATTTAAAATAAACAGTCTCCTTATAATTCAGTAAAACACTATTCCAGATTTACAGACATTTCCTTGGTATTCGTGTATAGATTTAAAGATTTGAACTCCTAAAATCCTGTTAACCAATATTTTGAAGATGGTCCATTTTATGTGGTAATTTGGTTATTAAATTAGCCGCCTATTGTTTAATCAGACAAAGCATGAAAAGTGCTTATGTTAGCCAGCAGCTTGTTAGAGAGCAGTGAAAATAACAATACAATTATTCTTATTCTTTCAGCTTTCACCTTTCACTCTTATTAATTTTTGCACATAAAAGCAGTGGCCCAAAAGGAGAAAAAAAAAAAAAAAAAAATGCCAGAAAATGGTGTTTTGGCTTTCACAGAAGACAATGCCTCCCAAAGTTTCACTGCAAAGTTTGTGACCCTGTTTTCGCCCGCCTTACTGACACTACTGTGAGGCTTATTTGCATAATATCTGACAACTTCGCAGAACTAAACAGATGAGCAACAGTCTCATATGTCTGTTTTTGACCAGTCGACCAATTACAGCAGACTAGACACGGTGATGTCATCATTTGTTGTATGTAGAAAACTGCTCACTCCGACTATACATAACTATTAAAGCAGCTTGAGAACATAAACAGATTGGAACATCCTGATGTACACTCTCCAGCTAATTCCCCAACACATTTCCAGATAAATATATATAATAAAAATCAGCCAGCTCCTTTAAATGCTGAGGAGAAGCAGCTCTATCCCTAGCTCTCCTTGACGATCTCTTCACCTTATCTTTAAAAGGCCCATTTGTGCTCAACGCTAAATACTCAGACGCATACAGATTGAAGATGCTCTGTGTGCCACTGAATGGGAAAATACACCGTCTCAAGCTGTACCACTTACGCTGCTGTCCAATCCCAATTCCAGCAACAGAAACACAATCATTATAAAGCGAGGGAATGTAGCTTCACAGTTTTCTACACGATATCCAGGAGGGGAAAAAAAACAGAAATGGTCAGGAATAGTGACAGTGTGACATAAGGGATAATGGATTGTGGGGATTACGTTAAAATACATACAGTAAAAACACAGATTAAGCAATGAAAAAAATGACGTCTCCCTCCCGCTTTCCTTCACCTATGTAAATTTTTATCCCTCAGCATGTTAATTAGTTTTATTAAAAGTTATAATAGCATTATTCTTTATTAGTCCACATTTTACCTGCATACAGGTAAAAGGTTTCTACCTGTTGAACCAGTAATATAAAAAATGGTATTAGGTGGAAGGTACCAATGGTGCAACTTTATGATTACATCTAACATTTATTTGCACCCTGCTCTAATTTCCACTACCCTCCATCAAAGCAGTTTTAGAAGAAATTGAAGCTTACATTTCCAAAACTATAAAAAGGAAAAACCTTCAAGGATAATTCAACAAAAATCAAACTCCTCTTCAGAAATATGCATTTCCTTTAGTTTCAACAAAAAAACAACAATATATTATGACTATCCCACAAAATTTGGAAACTTTTTTTTTCCAACTGTTTTCTTTGAAGTTAAAGATAATAACAATAGACCTGCTTAAATTATTTAACCACCCATGTTTATCAGTTTATCTACTGCATGTTATCTGTCTGTTAAAAACTGATGTACTACTTCTATCAACCATAAAAACATATGCTTATATATATATAAAAAACAAAAAAAACAACAAAAAAAAAAAAAAAAAAACACCATTTCTCTAAACAAAGGAACAAAATGTATTTCTTGTAGTGACGCTGGATATATTTTTGTTTAGAAAATAGAAATAGATCTTTTTTGCCCTCGTTTATTTTCCCCCTCAGTCCTCCATCATAACCATTAACCATCATAAGCTAGGCTATTTGCTTAACTAGTAAGCTAATAAAAAAGAGGCCGATTTGGGACAAAGTGGAGGAAAATGTTATTTTTTTTTTAAGTTAAACCTTGTGCTCGTTGAACTGTCTGAAACATGAAGTCGCTAAGAGTAGCCCAGTAGACCTGTACCTTCAAAATGTAACGTGGACCAAACCACTTTGTGGAATAGGGGTGTCATGATCTGTAAATAATTAGGAAACTCATTTTACGTTTATAATTTGGATTTTTTTCAGCTGGATTTTTTATTAATTTATTTAATTTTAATAAACATTACTACAGTAGTATTTAACAAAAGGGATTTGTGTTTACAATGATTTTTTTTTTTTTTGCAGGGGACATCTTATTGGAAGGGGGGCCACATCTCCTGCATCCCCCCCTGTATTTCCGCCCCTGGGCACAGACCATTATAGAAAAAAAATATATTTTAGTCAAATTAAAGGTTGGATTAGAGATCAAGATTTTGCTTCTAAGATACATTTTATTCGATAATAAACTTTATAGGGATACCATAGCAATAAACTTTGAGGGTTCTGGATTTGCTTGCTGTGAAATTTGCCCAGTTGAAGGGTAAGACCATTTCTTTTTCATTGAGCATTTATGCACACTTTGTGTGAACATCATGAGGTTTAAGCTAATTGTTTTGAAGCTATAAGTGCTATGTAGCGTTATCGTTCTCAAACAAACCAGACTACACCGTGCGTCTGTCAGGTGTTACTGTCGAGGACAATACATCCAACTGACAGGCTGACTTGATTTATGCAATCTGCTACTGGTTCAGGCTAAGAATAGACGCAAGAGGTCCGCCCTCTCTGGACGCATTTCTTGAGGAAACTGGTAACCAGTGGCTTATTTTGAAGCTTATTTTGAATTTCAAATTACACTGGATACCATCAGCAAACCTACCCTGGACTCAGAGGTACAGAGTAAAACCTGATGCATTATTCATTTAGTCTTTTTCTATTTCTATCTGGTGAATACGTTAAGTAACAGTAGTATCTGACAAAATAGTGTCAGTGGAGCTTCGAATAGATGAGCCTAAATAAAAAATGTAGGAGGAAAAACAGGTTGATGCATGTCTCAAGGACACAGGTTCATTTCTGTCTAACACGTGTTATTTTTAACCACACAGGGAAACCATGAAATGCCATAGAAATAGACTGATGACTAACGGGACTGACCGCCAATTGTAGTTCTCCCTTCATGCAAAAATCTCTTAAAGGTTGGAGATCAACACTCCCCTTCAAGCAAATTACAGATAACACCCAAAAATCCCACATGTCAATCTGAAAGACTTCATTTCTCTCTCTCTCCCCCCTCACACATACAAACACACACGCCTTACACTGGGCAATAGAAGTTCGCCAAATGGTACAATAGCGTCATATGTGAGTGTCCTTGACATTTGGAAATGTAATACATTTGTGGCTCCATCAGCATTTATTTTGTGAATCAAAATACACTTGACATAATTTGAGGCATTGACTATCTTTACTGTTTATCACAGTAATCTATTCAGTATTTTGCCAGATTATGGTGATCTTGGGGTGGTGATGATGGGGCCTTTGAATGGTGTTGACCAGGGTAGACCCAAGCGTTTATCTGGCCCTGCTAAGAGCTCAGGGGTTCGTTAGAAAACAGAGAACATTTGAGCCACTTCCATATGTGGTCCTGCATCCAATTCCCATCTGATTTATTTTTTTTATTCAAACCGAGGCGGATATGATACAACTTTGACGTCACTTTCCACCGACATTTGTCTCAATTTTGAGAAGGAGGAAAGTGACAGCAGTTAGCAAAAGTGACAGGAGCTGTGACAGCACTGCTCAGCGCAAGGACAGCGAGATTTTAGACCTCATTATTATACGGAGTGAAACCTCCATTCAAGCCAAACTGGAAGACTCAAATATTAACCTGTTTATTACGTTTTAACCTAGGTGCAAAACTTCCATCTGTGGCAGAAAACTAAAACTGTATCACCCTGAGCACCACGTCTCTGAGGTAAAATGTGATTAGCAACAGGACAATCCTAGAAGAAAAAATGCTATATAACCTAAAAGACTTGAGACTGAGGTGAAGATTCAACTAGCCAGTAAAGAAATACAAACCACAAAACCAGAGGTACAAGGAAAAGGACGAAGTCATAGCATCCATATGTCCTACAAAGGCCCAGTTAAAGTCCAGACCTAAATCCTATTCAGAGAAAATGCAAAGAAATGCAAAGTTGGTGTGTTCAATAGTATCCACACTTATTTTTAAATTTCACAATTGCATAAAACTGTTAACTAGGACACTGTAGAGATGGGTACACCAGTAACAAAAACGGACAAATATTAGATTCAAAAATGTCCACCATGGTACCACAGTGATTTGTTAAATATTTTTTAAAGGAATGAAATTTATCTGACAATTTTGCTACATATTAAATTCCTGGAAATTAGCTAAATTATTCCCAGGTTCCAATTACAGTAAACAAGAAGACCCATGTAAGTAAAGAGAGAAAAAAAAAATATCAAGATGTATATCCATCATCACCAGAACCATGTAAGCAAAGTTCATTTATTAAGAACCTTTCACAGGCTGAAGTGTCAAAGCACTTTACACAAAACTGTTAGAATTAAGTGCCGAAGTAGACAATAAAATAACTGACAAGGAAAACAAGCAGATAGATGAAAAATGCAAGTCAACAAAAGCCCTGAAAAGAACAAAAAAGTTTTTAACAGCTTAACTGGAAGAAAAGTTCCCACCCCGTTAATCATATTCTACAGCAGGAGCAGGATGGGATGCAAAAATATGCAGAAGTCTGTTTATAATTAGCTCACAAATAATTTTGCCCCTTGAAATCTAATTTGCTTCACTCAATGGCCAAAAAACAAAACAAAAAAAACAACAACAATAGTTACTGTTTTTATTCTTTGATTGTAACGTCAGACAACATGGAAATGTGGTATAATTTACTTAGAATTACGTAGAATAAGGTTTCATTTAAATTTTGCATAAATACCTTGTACTAGTTTGAGTATTTCAAGGAAACAAATATTCGACTTGCTGCAAATAATATGCATTACTTCATTTTTTTTTTTATAGATTACCATTTTTATTCTAAAATAAAATAGAAAATATTTGCAGCGAGGTGAATATTTGCTCAGAGGCCAAAACAGCTGCCAGCTACAGTATATGTGACAGAACTGTGACCTAAATTTATAGGTGCTTGGCCTGACCACACTGAGCCCGTATGTCAGCAAACTATGTGGCAATGACAACTGAGGATGATTTGTGACGGTAACTATCTGAAATAACGGACGATCTGAGCTGCAGGGATCAAGATCAGGTAATGTCCGTATCTCCAAAGGTGGGTCTGAAAACCCGACCCACGGATCCCACCTCCCATTCCCTCATAACTGACCATCGTCCTTTTTTTACACACCTTATGGGTCCATAAAACACTTTTGCACTGTATGATCAAGGTTATTTCCCTAGGACATTGTGTGTGCCTTAGTGTGTATGGTAAGTTTAACGGGAGCGAGACCGTTAAACAAGCTGAACTCTAAACCTCTGGTAAGTTCTGAACGGGAAGAAACAGGCTGGTGATGTAAATGTGCAGAGTTTATCTTTTTTTTTCTTTTTTAAACTCATGACTCTGAGCCAACAGGGAAACCTAGCCCACAAAAGCTGCTATTTATATCACCCCCGCTCAGTGCTTGCCCCTTTCATTAACACTGCTGTAGGCTGTGTTAGACAAAAATCCTTAATTAAAACTAGAATGTGGGTTGATGAGAAGACTAAACACGTTACAAGCAGAGGCACAGAACATAAATTGCTGTAGAAGTATTCGTCAGGATCTTCGGATTAAGGTACTGACCTGTACAGATTATCTGTGTAACAATAGTCCCAATTTAAGATTGGAAAGTCATTGGAAAGATGGCTTCTTATTCTTGACACTGTTTGTTAACAGACATTAAACTTATGCTTGAAAACAATTCTTTTTTTTATGCCAGAGCTTTAAAATGCACATTTAGTTCAGCCACAACACTTGGAGAATTTTTTTTTTTCACCAAAAGGAGATTGGTAGAACAGGAAATCCGGAAGCTGCATTTATACATGACACGGCTTGATGCATTTCAAATCAAGGCTGTTTTAAGGTGGAGCATGTTTTTATCTATTTTTACACCTACAGTAGGGCAACACATCACCCTGGAAACAAGTCTTCAATTCTCAACATTGTTACCATAGCAAAGCATGCAACCTCTCCACTGTAGTGTTGTAAAAAAAACAAACAAAAAAAACAACAACGCTTATCTGCATGATACAAGAGAAAAAAGTGATTATTCCCTTTACCGAAAGTCAATTAAGCCCATACACCTGAATTTATTGCAGGATATGAAGCCAGTGATTATCGCTGTAGTTTTTTTTTTTTGATTCTTTAAACATCAAGGATTATTTTGCACCAAGCAGGTAAACTTGAGCAACACATTATCTTAGCTGTATAAATGAAAAACCTAGCGCAGTATTTCCCAAACCTGACTCCCAGGTCACGTTTCTCAGCATCTTTTACATGGTTCCCCGCTTCAACAGACCTAATTTCCATCAGTGAGTAATTAAGGCTTCTGCAGAATGCGGGGATGAGCTGTTGGAGGCAATTTATCCCTTTTGATTCAGGTGGTTTGGGGCCGGTACACAGTTAAAACATGCACAATAGTGTGTCCCAAAGGACCATGGCTGAGTAACAACTCAGCCATGGTCCTTTGGGACACACTATCACACTATCACACTTTGGGACACACTATCTCCCAACGATAGTTGGGATTTAAAGAGAAACTTTTCTGTGCATTTCACCGGAAAGTTAGAACTGCCTTCAGATCCCGGATTTATTAAAATATCAATACTTCTATTTTGACCCCAGATACACAAAGATACTTAAAGGTGCCATGACATCACTGTAGAAACAACTGCATGTAGTTGACATTGCTGCATATTTTCCAAAGAATTTCATAAAAAATAAATGAAATCAGCTTGTTGTTTTGTCATGCCAAATGTCCCTCCTCAGTAAAAAGGTTGGTTGGTTGCTCTGACTAGCTACAACCGTATTTGGAAAAACAGTCAAACGCAGACTCCCCCCCCAACACCACTTTCCCCATCCATCCGTACCTCCCTTCTCTGTGAAACACTTCTTCACAAATCAATATTGCGCTTTTATTGTTAGTGTTTGTGTTGCAGGTTATTGGACAATTTAAAGCTTCTGCCAAATTAACCAATGGCGAGGGGAGCGGGGAGGCTCTTTGCTTGATGGTGTGCTCTGACTGGAGAATATGAATCCTGCACAAAGATAACCCGTTTTCTGATCTGACCATTTTTTTTTAGCAAATTAACAAAGCCGACTGCCCCTCAGCAGGTCCTTTAGTATTCAATTTAGACATTAACACGACCTCATCAGTGCACAACAACAACAGACCATAAACCCCCCCAAAAACTTGACATGGCACCTTTAAATGCCAGTGATCATCAAAATAGCAGCACAAAAATATAAATAAATGTCTAAATAAACATCTTTCCACGTACAAAATGTGTCTGACTTTTCATCTTTCAGCATTCCCATTCTTTTTTTGTTTAAGCCTAATTATGTATTTTTCACCAGGAAGTGGCACTAGTCATACGAGTCTGTTGTGACTTCATGCTGATCTCCATTTGGCTACTTAAATCCTCCCCTAGAGGTGTGGCCCTCAGCGCCGGTGGCCTATTCGCGCTTTGTTTTTCTTCATCCGTTCAGGTTAATTCTTACCTGACTCCGCCAGATAGATTTGCTCCGCATATCCATCTGGAAACCTTCCGTTGAAGTAATTTTGGGAAGGGGCGGAAATACTGGTTAGCTGATTGGCCTATGTTGGTGATAGACGGGCCAAATGAACCAATCAGATTCGTCGTCGCTCGTAACAGAGCGACGACGAAAACACAACCACAAGCCAAGCTACTCTTGCTGCTGCAGGTAAAGGCTCGTTAGCTCAGCTAATAAATATTCTGTAATTCCGATAAAACTTGCTCGATAGCCACGCTAACGCTAGTTTCATCGGCTGAAGCCGCCATGTTCTTTAGACTGAACAGACGCGCTTCTCGTTGCGTCACACCTCAACCCGCCTCAAAGCCAACGCTGATTGGACGTTCGTTTGGTGAACGGCTCCAAATTTTCTTTAACGGAGAGTAGCCAGACTGATCTGCGAGTGAAACCTTGAAAGCTCGCGAGATCAGGATGGTCTCACGAGGCTAGGTTAATTCATCATATCCGCCAATCAAAGTCACACCTCTGGCAGCTTAGACGCACAGGTGTGAATGTTACTCACCTATAATGCAAACAGAGGAGTCAGACTAGAACAACGAAAAGACAGGGAGACAGCAGCTCAGAGATTTGGGATTTGGGATTTTTTTAATGACAATGTAAATAATTCGCAAAATATTTCAAATCATGCAGTAGTCAAAACACAAACATATTTCCAAAACTATTCCAGTTGTTCCATGGAGAGCAATCTAGATCTTTTCAGAAGCAGTCACTCTTTTAGGATGTCTTGACACCCGCCACGTTTGGTCCTTAAACGGCACAGAGCCAACTTCTCTCTTGGTCTGGATCTTGTGTGCAGGTGTAAATACACACAAGCACTTTGGTGTGGACCAAACAAGACCAAGACACACATTTTGAGGTGGTCTCGGCCCGCTTCATGCTCCAATAATTGTGTCATTTTGCACAATAATTTTTCAACCATTGAGTTAGGATGAATAATTACCAAAATCCAAAATGGGCACCAATCCCTCTGAATTTATCACACTGTGTTGTTTTTTTTTTTTTTTTTAAATTGTGGAACAATTAATGTTAAATTATAATGGGTACGCCTTGTTCCCTGCCATTGCTTGCCTCCTGGCTCAATTCACTCAACCTCAACTCTCCTCTCCCAAAAGTGTTGGTACAAATGAAGGTAGCTTCTCCTTACCTTTCAGACCAATTCCTTGTCTAGCCCTTGGAGCAAAGGCTTTTCCACCAGGCTCTCTCCATCTAAATACTGCCCAGGTCTCTCTGTCATTTGTGAGGTTTGCCTTCTCAAATAGTCAGCTTTCATCAGTGTCTTTGAATCACTGAGTCACAAGTACCATGAATGAAAGAATGAGATCCTGGATGCAAGGATGCAGTTCTCTGGGCACGTCCCACTGGGAGGAGACCCAGGGGCAAACCCAGATTACGCTGGAGGGATTATGTATCCTTCATAGGCTAAGAATTTAATGGGACCCCATAAAACGAGCTGAAAGTATGACCGGTGAGGGGCATGTCAGGGTTTTTCTGCTTCCCAGTTCACCGACACGACCAGACATCTGATAAGCAGAAAAAAGTGGACGGATGGACAGAAACCTAGTGAGCTGCTGCCTTTGGTTTCTTCTCCTTGTTCTCCATCCTCATTCTCATTCAGGCCCCACTGTTAAATTCAATGCTTGATTTCCTCTTTGTCTTTCATGAAAGATACACATTTGTAAAAACATGCTGACAGGTGTGTTCATATTGCCACCTACAAGCAGATCAAACCAAATAAAAGCTCTGCAGAATTTAAATGTTTCCCTGCTTCAACAAACCTGTTGTGCAAGCGGAAGAAAGCATTGAAACTGTTCAAAACATCTGCAAACACTTGCAAAGTACCTTTTCTAAATAAATAAAAAAATAACCAAATGAAAACATACTTTGGGGAACTGTGAAAGTAAGACACACTTAATATCACAGGAGCCCTAAACACCATCATCCAAAAAGACATTTAGCTACGGTGCATAAATATTCATGGGAAACGGGTAATACTAACTTTAAGACTTCGACTGAAAATAACACGTCCGGGGTAATACAAAAGAAGATCTCTGCTCATCCTTTGCAACGGAAGTTGGGAAGAAATTCTTAGGGATTTTAATATTTTATGTCAGTACCATCTCTAACCATGTTCTAAAACTGGCAACTTCATCTGATCCTTTTTCCTCCAGATTCTTTCAGAAGGTAAAAATAGGGGTGATTAAAACGAGACATTTATAGCGATTGGAAAGCTTTGATCATATTTAATGACTTGAAATTTTCAATATTACAGCCAGGGGAAAATATACATAATGAATGAATACGATTAAGTAAATTGATAAAAGCCAGGAACTTGATAGGGTGCTGAAGCCTGAATAACACAAATACATAAAAGCTGCTATGAAGCAGACGGAAAAACTTTTCATCTAAAACTTTAAGAGAAACAGTTGTGTTTGAATTATCTAAGTAATTCTGCAGAATAAACAGCAGCAATTATCCAAAGCCCACCTGGGTATGAGACATAGGCAATTAGTTTGTATAGAGAAAAAACAAAGCATCTTAACATCTAGGGAAGGGTTGTAAAGATTAATAGAAGCCTCACTTGAATAAATGTTGCAGACAGAAATGAGTATTTCTACTTCAGAGTAAGCACAGTTTGATAGGAGATTGTTGCTTTATGGTGGCCATAAGTATAAATATCTGTTTCAGTGTCTACACATATTTAAAAACAAAATTTATACAATATCCAAAACTGGAAAAAAAAATACGCCTCCTGACAATTTATCCGTATTACAGTTATTATATTGTTAATGACAATGATTAAGCTTTTGATACTCGCCGTTAAAAAAGGTTTTCAAGTCATTCCACAGATAAGATTTTTGCTTAACGGTGTTTCGTGAAAAATACAAATATGACAAATGATATGAACAGAGAAATCAGGGATCAGAATCCTAGGACTGGGAAATCAACATCAATGTTTCTAACAGGCGTCAATAGAAGACAATAGAAAACAATAGAATATGAACTCAAACAATCAAGAAACATCCACCTCTCACTTATGGGAAGAGTGTCTGAAACTGAATAGATAACCCTTCCAAAAATAAACCATTTATTTTCCAACATCCCGCATTAAACATCCAACGGACCAGCAGAAAACTCAGAAATTAGATATTTTTCTGATCAGCGAATGCATCGTGTCCAACCACTTCCAGATAGCGGCGACAGCAACACCTTTCAATGTGGAACCAGTTGACGTGGGAACGCAACAAAACTGTCTCTCTACAGGTTTGAAAAACTCTACGTCAAAGTAAACAGAGATGTGAGAAGCTATTTAAAAAAAGGGAACCATTTTCTATGAGACATCGGGGATTTCTATGGCTTATCCAGGCTGACAGGGAAAGTAAGACTCACAGAGGATGACAGGAAGGCTGAACCGAGTGCAGGAAAGCCACGAAATTCCTGACTGGTGCAACGATGTAATATCTGGTTTACAAGCTACAAGTCGACTTACCTGGCAACCAGCTGCTTAACCTACATGATGTCTGAACCTTAGCAACTGCAGATTTAAAACAGAGTGGATGGCCATTAAATATCAACACTATGACTGTGTTGTTTTTTTTCACTCAACATCTAAATTTGTCTGTCTTGTATGAGAGGGAAATGTTTAATGTCTTTTTTTTTCTTCCAGCCAGCTGACCATCAGTGTGCAGCAGATGCAGCTGGAAGGAAAGGGGCAACACTGTGTTGTGCTTCTCTCCATAAAAGCAGAACGCAACTCTGGTTGCTACGACACACGTTCTGGCACCTCCTTAAAAATGTCTTTAAACCATATTAATGGTGGGATGGAAAAAATGAAGGACAAATATAAAGAAAAGTATTGCACTGGTTCCAAAAAACTGCTACATTTTCATTATATTTGATTTAATTTTAGGAATAAAATCAGTTGTATCTTAAGAGTCTGTTATCCACATCAAACAGTAACAATGGAAGCAGAAAAGCAATATCTATGGTGGAGCCCTCATTTTGACGCAGGACCAAACCCTCAGCTGGTTATAGGACCGTCCCTCCTTGACATTGACGTGACACACAATGAAGATCCCATTGTGAAGCTGGAGAACTGTGAACCGTCAGGGTGTGTACCCATGTTCGCCGCAATGCCTGCCTAGCCCCGAGATAATAAAGTCACTGAATCGATAACATGGGGAAATAATGCAATCTATTCCGAAATCCTGTAAGCTACAGTGTAATCTGTCTACGTTCCTGGCTCTCTTCAGCAGCAAGGTAAAGGTCACGGGGAGCTCTTGGGGTTGTGCTACAGGAGAGGAGAGGAGAGGAAGTTCAGCACTGCAGAGGCACAGATGGCTAAGTCATGCATCAACTTGATGGCTGGTTCCACAGTGGCCGTGAGGTTTTGTGTTCGGCTGCTGCTATGCGGTGTTCAAAGACGGAGCCCGGCACTCTGCAAAGCACGACGCTTCTGCCGGGTTTTCTCTTGAGCCAGCTGACAGGCGACATGCAGCAAAAGGGTGAGGGAAATGTCTGGTTAACACAACGGATTCTCTGGGATCTCACCAACAGCCAGTTATTTTAGCAATCAAGTCCACTATCAAAGAACACGTGCCACGGCGGGCAAGCCCAGCCTTGTTTCTGGAGAGTTCAGACTCAGTTCTGCAATAACCGCTCCCCACCACAAATCTTTGTGAGTCAGACCTGTGCAGGCTCAAAAGCACTCCCATCCAGAGACATTAATAAGTAATTTTTTAGATATATCGGGAGTAGAACGCTTTCTTTACAAACACACTCTCAAACGGTCACATTATTCCTATAACATTGCCCATAGATGAGTTTTTAGGATGGATGTAGCACCAAGCTTTAGTGTTCATTGAGTTTAAGGATAAGATGGATTTTAAAGTAAATAAATAAAGAAATATTGTAAAACTAAGTGTTTTTTTAAATTACTGACCACACCAGAAAAAAAGGGCCTGATTTCTTCTCTAAGCTCTGCTCATCAGCAGAGTTTAGATGAGCTCTGTAGTTTTAAAGACTATATATAAACACTTGGGTACCAGTAACCAGTCCACACTTACAAGGAATTAAGCAATTTTCCAGCAAACAAAAAAACATCACAAGTCAAGCAGTGTGACGCAGTCCGCTTAAAATTTAAAGATGTCAAATATAAGGTTACCTGGTTGATTTAACCTGATTTAAAGTTAGGATTAATGGTTTACCAACCATGTAAAAATAGGAATTTTGTATAAACTGATAAAATAATACGCTAACAGCAAAAAAAGGGGGGAACATGGTATGAAAATAATTCAACTGGCCCTAACCCTACTGGCAAAGTATTTACACTCTTAATCAACAGCTAAGCCTTTAAAAAGAAAATCAATACAGAACTCTGTCAAAGCACAGATGTCAGGGAGTACAGAGAAATTTTAAAGGAATGTAAAGAGCAATAAAGCATTCACCAATATGAAATACAAGCCAGGGACCTCTACAGTACAAGTCGAACCTTGGTCAAACAGTTACACACCCAGACATCGGTTAAAATTAATGCCCTTGTATGCGGGAATAGAGTAACGGCAATTAGAGCGGCAGCATCGGTTCGGTCAAGCCTCTATGGTAGAAAGGCCAGAGAGAATCAATTTGGTATCAAAAGTCACATAAGAGCGGGATATTATAAGAAAAAAAAGGAGCAAAACAAGTAGAAAATCCTTTGCATAGGCATTATAATAGAAGTGGGATAGCTCTATCGTGACTTTTTTAGTTATGAACAGATTTCTTTGTCTTAATAAACTTTAAACATAATTGCTCTTGTTAAGGTTAAGGAACCAGCTAAATAACAATGATTACAGAGTACAAAGTTATTGAGCAACTTTTCTAAAAAAGACACAGAATGTGCAGAACCAACCTCAGAAAGCAAACAGCCCGTGTTGTCTTTGTTATTTTCAGCAGCCAACAAGCGCTGATGACTCACAGACACTACATTATGGAAATCAAATTCACCAATTAAAATTCATCTCCATTCTAATTCTTTTTGCCCCTTTAAAAACAGTTTTTTCCTTCCCTGAAACTATTTGATCTGAACACCCATGTGATTTTTTTTTATGCAATCCGTATAATGTTGATTACACAACAGCTTATTACATAGAGCAACAAGATGCATAATTTTGAATAAAAAAAATAAATAAAAATGCACCAAATCACTTTGATGTAGCTGCAGCAGCAGGCTTGGTGCATCACATATTAATGAATCTGTTCATTGATGGGATAGAAAAGTTTTTAAAAGGTGAAAGGAGTGTAATGTAAGGCAGTAGGCAGTTGGCTAATAGAAAAAGACAGAAGAAAGGTTTAAGGAAACGCTGGGCCCATATTTCCAATGTTTGGGTTTTATTGGCCCTACTGTAGGGACTTTACTTCAGCTTGTTCACTTAATAATAGAAATCAGACAATTAATAATGAAAAAAGGCAAAGTAAGAACAATTGGCAATATTGTAATCTCCAGAAGGTCTTGTTCATGTTTCCATTATTCTAGATCAGGGATCACCAACCTTTTAGAAGTTGAGAGCTACTTCTGACCTTTAAACTGGAAGAGTCAGAGCTCACCTTAACTTTATGAAATATAAACTTGTTTTAAATGCATTTATGATTTTAAATCTATGTCAATACAAGTATGATTAAAAGGGAAGGGCAGCTAATTAAAATATAGTTTTAGATACAGCTCACTTTAGGGTTGGGCGATTTTTTTGAACAGGTTTGAGGGCTCCACATGTGGTCCTCTAGGGCACCATGTTGGGGACCCCTGTTTTAGATAGATACCAAAAACTTCACAAACGTTTAGATTTTTCTATATAAACCTAAAAAGATCTTATTTTAAAAAAAATGTATTTTATCCATCTATGTTTGCAGCATCCATATTTGGTTACTTCAGGCTCTGCGTCTCAGATCCTTCCGTGTCTGCCCAGCGATTTATCAATACTACAAATGAATGTGCCCATAGATGTGCTCAGTAATGCCAGCACTGAAACTTTGGTTTTTGAATCACATCTTTCTTTCACGTCAATCAAACAGCTCAAACCGTATAACGGAAACCATCACTCTCGGTGCCGATTGATTGGTTTTAAATTGTTAATTAACGTGGACCGAAACAGAAAGCGGCAGGGCGATACGAACGGAACCAGTGATCTCCTGGAGATCCACTTCACTGGTGTCACAATAAAGCCACTTCAAACGCGGAGGGTTTTTCTCCGCACATCAGAAGTGCAGCCGTGCGCCGCCCTTTGCTTTGAAGCGTCACGTTTCCGTCAAGTTCAAATGAGCAGCGACAGGATCTAATGAAGCTGGATGGGAATGAGCTTCTGGGAGCAGACCAGCCATGACGGGGTGCAAAAATAAAACGTGCCCCTTGATGTCATCGTGATCCGCAGAAAGTAGGAACAGGGAAAGAAATCAAGAGAAGCCCACATGAAAGACAGGAGAAAGTGGAATGAGTGATGTGAAAAAAAAAAAAAGACTGACGTGCCATTTCCTGTCAACTAGATAATATCACAGGGAACAAACAAGAAAAAAAAAGGAATCTGTAAGGAAATTAATACAGAAAAGGGCCCTCAGCTGCAGAAGGCTATACAATAATCTGCCGTGCATCCACCTGCTCCATCTTAGCTCGCATAACAGGTTCACATCTGTTCCATCACACATCTTATCGTAATGGTATACATGCAGGTCTATATATACACACCATTTCAGCCTGGGGGGAGGGGGGGGGGGAGGTTGGGGCGCATGATACATGCATTAAACACTTCCTGGTTGTGATTCAGTGTTAGAAAGCGTATTATGAGTCTGATCCTGTTCTCGACATCTGTTCCACTTTTAATGTTCCTGTAAACCGATCTGAGTTATACAGGCATATTTAATAAATTAGAATATTGTTGAAAGGTTAATTTACTTCAGTAACTTAATTCACAAAGGGAAACATTATTTAGATGAACAAAGACTGATAAAGTTTTAAAGCCTTTATTTCTGTTATGATTCCCGCCCCCCGCTTCCACCTAATAAAAACATGGTATTTAAGATTAGAATATTGCATTAGACCAATAAAAATCAAAATATTTCATGCAGAAATGGAGGCTTAATGAAAAGTATGTTTAATAGCACAATAAAGGTTATCTTTTTTTTAAAAAGGTACTTGTATCTGACACACAAATGTCTTATAAATAGATATCCTAATTTATTAAAATATGACTATATATGGCACAAACATGGGGTTAACTCTGTAAAGAACCAATTTTTTGCAGAAAATTTTTACGCTTTAACATTCAAACATAAAATTTGTTCTGTAGGCCCTCTGCTCAGTCTTATTAGAATTTGTGCTTTAGTAAAATAGAGCAAGAACATCTGGAGATTTTTTGCTTTGTCCCTTTTGTTTGTAACTCGATGCATCTCATTAATATTTTACGACAGAACAGCACAAGATAGGGAATAATTAGTTAAATGGAATGAAGATAATGGACATGACTTTCGTTTAACAAATTCATTAGCATTTTACCTCCTTAACTCTTGACAGCCACGAGCAAAATCCAGTGCAAAAAAACGTCTTCAGAAGTCCGCTTTATAAAAAATGAGTCCTGTATGTAATGCAATCTCTGTTTGAGTACAGCTGCTATGTAAAGCCCTCGGATGTTTGTTAGGGAACATTAGGGAACGAACAGCATCATTAACAAGAAACACCGCCTACGGGTCAGGTATAAAGTTGCAGAGAGGTTTAAAGCGAGATTAGGTTATAAAGCATTTCTGTCTGGTATAAAAGAGTGGAAAGATAAAACTCGTAAAAAAAAAAAAAAAACTTGCACTATTTTGTAAAGACGAATGGGCAGAAATGTCTTTTCTCTAGCTGCCCCAAGCTGTTATAGTGTATATATGCCCCTAAAGACTTGCTGTGCTTTATTGAAATTGGTGATTGTAACATGAATAATGTGGAAAAATGACAAGTCTTTTATATTTTTGTGCCTTTGCATGAAATACTATTATATTGAGATCATTTCATTCTTAACTGAGTTTGTTCTAGTCCATCTTTATAAAAATTCAGTACCACTATGCGTGTGGTTTTAAAATACTGCAACATATACATTTTAGGCTATGTTTATATTTCCTAACGTCTCATTGCTTTGTCTCTCTGTTGAAATATCACTACAGTCCAAAGTTGGCTTTTCATAACCTCAGTTTGTTTAATCTTTAAATCATACATTTTTTAATCAAAAGATTGGATGGGTTCTAAAACGAGTCCTGATGGAAAATGTTTAGTCAAATTCATCCTCTACAGGTTGGTAACACTCAAGCAAACCTTCCCTACTTCAAATATCCCTCAGTTTAAAAGACAGCCTAGAAATACCAAGCAACAAATAAGGTGAATATGTTTTCCCCAAAAACAGCATAAAAGCAGAAGATAAAATTAATAACTAAACGTTTAGTTCTTTCTAGGATTTTATAAACTCTTTCAGAGGCATGTCAACCTGAAATGTAGTCAAACATTGAGGCATAAGCAAATAATGCAACCTAGACTTGAATTAGTTGGATCATTTCAGTAGCTAAATTCCCAGAACTCCAATTCTGACAAACAATAATTCACTTTGGTGGTCAGCACTGTGAGGTAAATCCCCCAATGATTTCTCAGCATCCCAGAACAGCAGCAGATAGTCGGCTCCACATCCAGCTGTAGTCCCGTTTCAGAAGTTACTAAAACAGAGTTATTTATATAAACTGTCTCATGTCTTAGATTAAAATATAAAACACAGAATTCTGTGCATTTCAACAGTGATGGGATTGTATAAAATGAAAAGGGCTATTGTTTCCTACTTTAAAAGGGAAAATACCTCAGTAATGTTAACCAATTTTGTGTTAAAGCAAATCCTATTATCTGTACTTATCTGTATCCGTTTTCTATAGGAAGATGAGCTTTTTTTGAAAGGGTCCCAGAGCTAAACTGATGCTAGTACTTGCTTAACACTGGTCCGTTTGTATTGCTAAAGTATAAACTGATGTTTTTGCCAGCAACGTTTTGCTGAATCAAATGAAAGAACCACTGTCATCAAGAGCAAACCAAATACTTCCACAACTACTGTGTCAATATATAACAAAAATAATCCAGTCTCCATTTCCCACCACAAATGCCATTTACAGCCATCTTTTAAAAGCACCGGGTACCATTAATAAATCTGGCTCTAAACGGCATGTTACTCCTGCTCGCAGTTCTACAGGTGTCAGTTATAGATCAGCTGATCCGGATTATAAAGCTATGACCATGATTCTCTAAAAATACTCAGACTACAACAGAGAGGTAGATGAAACCTTTACTGAGATTATTAAACGATGGATGGATGACATGCCTCTCAAGCTGTGGAAAAACAAACCAGGTATTTTACAGAAGCCACATGGAACCAGCATGGGTTAATCATCGGAAATGCTTTGGTGATAAAATTTCACAAAAACAGCAGGCATTTATATGTATCCACTACATTTGCTATACAGCCCCTAAAAAATCCTGCTGTAACCAATGACCTTCATAATTCCCATAATTAGTTAAATAAAGTCCACCAGTGTCACATGATCTATCAGTATAAAAACACCCAAGAGCCTGCAGCACCACTAAGTAAGAGACTTCAAACCATGAACACCAAGGAGCTCTCCAAGCGAGTCTTCAAATGGAAAGTACCAAAACAAACCTGCCAAGAGAGGGTCACCCAGCAGAACTCAGAGACCGGGCCCAGGGGGGGCATCAATCAAAGAAGCAGTACAGAAACCAAAGATACCCCGGAATAAGCTGCAGAGTTATACATTAGAGACTGGAGGATCCATCCTTAGGACCGCTATAAGCCATACGCCCCATAGAGCTGGACTTTATGGAAGAGAGGCTGGAAAAAAGCAGTTAGTGATAAAAATAACAAGGCATGTTTTGAGTTTTGCAAACTGAACTTTTTGCCCATTGAGAAAGCGCTATATGGCACAACACATCCCTTCACCCCGAAAACATCATCACCACAAGGGAACATGGTGGTGGCAGCATTGTGCTGTGGGGATGTTTTTCCAGCAGCAGGGATTACGAAAAAGGGCCAACAACTGTTCAAAAGTGAAAGTTAACCAACACAAAGAAGCTGGAGCAAATTTGTTTTGAGGAATGGGCAAAAATGTCCATCAAGCACATTGAGATTTAGCCACGACGACTTGCAGCTGGAATTGGTGCAAAAGGTGGCTTTACAAATAACTGAATTTAGGGCTGAGCAGTTGTACGCGGCAAAGTTTTCTGTTTTATATTAGTTGTTTGCTTTATAATAGAAAAAAAAATACATGCAAAGTCGTAAGCGTGTTCTGTAAATTAATTGGTGCAAATGCTTAAACAATCCATTTCCATTCCAGGTTGTGAGGCAACAAAACATGAAAAAAGCCAAGAGGGGTTGAATACTTTGGCAAAACATATCTCATATTAAAAGTAGAATAGCTTTGGCCTGTAAATGTTTTCAACACCACAATTTATGAATTTCTATTTGATGTGTTTCAAGTAGTACAAAAAAAATACAAATACACATATATACACACACACACAATCATCCATGACATCACAGAGTATTAGCGAGTGTCCCCAATCAGCAAATTGTAAGAACATCTTTGTTCAAGGTTAAAGTAATCTCTGAGGCTCAACAAGAGTGCAGCGAGGAGAGCTCTCTCTCTCTCTCTCTCTCTCTCTCTCACACACACACACACACACACAGCCCAAGTTCAACAATAGCAAACTGAAGCATCATTATAATGTCTTTGACTGACTGCAAGGTGCAGACTATTGGGAGAAAGAAGGGTTCTTTGTAAAGGAGAGAGTGGCAGTTGTTAGAAGAAATATTGAATAAAGATATTCAGCAGGGTTTTCAGGAGGAAGAGTGGAAAAGGGATGCTAGAGCAGCAAGGGTTTTTTTAAATCAAAAAAATTTGAAACAACCAACCAGTTGGCTGAAGTAGTTTTAGCTATGTTGTACAAAATGTATTAAAAATAAAGAACATTTGTTCACACCTGTGAACCTGTTATGTGAAGACTTCTGCAACACTTGAAGTACTGGGAAACAACTTTATTTGCTGCTCAACACATTTTTTGGCATGTGGCCTTCAGCAGGGTCATAATGGTCAGTAAAAGTTGTTTCCTAGTACTTTAAGCGCTGCTGGAGTCTTCACATCACCAGACCTTTGTCCATCTTCATGCACCTTGGGACTCGGTGGAGCTGTGCCCAGAGACATTTGGATCTCAATCAGTTGTGTGACCCATTTAGGTAACGAAGAACAGATATTTATGCAGAAAACTGAATGTCTTTGTAACTACACATCTGTTAATGCAGAAAACCGCCATCTACCGTCTTCATACGGGAGGTCATAAAAACTATTGGATATAATTTTCAAATTGCTCTAACACAAAAACTTTCCACTACTTGGTGTGAAAGCATGGCACTGTATTCTTTTCACGGATAAACTCCACACCGACACAGCTGTACACCATGAAAAAACATCTTTGCAGGTTCTGGCGGATTACAAGGTGCCTGCAAAGCAACTTTAATGTGACACTGGGTGTCTATTTTGGTATAGAGAAGTCGCATTGAACAAATAAAAACACGACATTTGAAAACCGTTGACAGCTCCATTACAAAGTATGTCAAACTAAAAGTTCCAAACTAAATGTGGCAGGGGGAGACTGCAAATCCGGGTGCAGCTTTCTCAAGAGTTCGAATCGAGGACAGAGTGATAAAAGTCACATGCAATATCTATTAAAAATTGTTGTACAGAAATAAACTTTTTTGCATGGATGGTGACCTTGTTTTGCCCTATATCATTATTGCCCTATATGCTGTTTTTTGCAGCTCCAAGCACAGGCAGAGCAGAGCTCCCTATCAGAGGTCAGAAACACAGCAAGCAGTTTTCTGTTCTCATGACACACTAAAAGCCTGTCCATTAATGCATAAACACAACATACAATCAGCATCCTGACCACAAGCTTAGCTTGATTTATGGAAGCTGTAGCAGCAAATGTATCGCAAATTTCAAGAGGCAGCACTTTGGTAAACATGACCATGAATAATGTAGTGGGACTCTCCCAGACAGCAACATATGAGATGATCTGGGTCAGGCTCATTGATCAAGAAGTACTGACATCTGACTTTATAAAAATTGGCCTCATTTATATATAAATAAAGAAGACAAAGCAGGATGCATCCAAAAAGATCAATTTAAAACCAGCTTGTCTAGTTCAAATCCAATGTATCCTGTCCTGAGGACTCATCCACAAAACAGTGGGCAGGTTTCATACTGAAAGTTGGCGGTGGCAAGAAATTTTGAAGCTTGGGGTACTTAAAAAAAAACGTCAGATGTTTAAAACCGAGCATAGCGGTATTACCACTAGGGCTGGACAACAATTCAATAATATATATTAATCAATAGACATGTGGTTCAATAGGAAAAAAAGGGTGTCAATAAAAAGTTCAATAGAATAACAGTTTCCTTCCTTTTCCATTCTAGCCTATCGTGTAGGTTAATACTACTGACATTACATCCTCCCAACCAATCACAAACCCAGACCTAGATAAGCTCTGTCACCAAGCTTCAAAGAGTTCAGAGAGGATGTGTTTTTTTCTTTAAGACTTGGTTGAATAAAGGGCTGAATTTGAATTTGTTATTTAAAAATAGGTCATTAAGCAACATAATAATATAGCCAGGGCTACACTTAAAATATATATTTTTAATGTTTTGAGTATTATCGCTATCGATCGATCTGATTTCTATTTTATTGATATGCTTTTTGCTATGTCGTCGAGCCCTATTCATCACACGACGTTGCCTTGATAAATTCGGCTGTGCGGAAAATGATGCTTACGTTATTGCTTACCATGGGCATCTTGGGCCGCCATGCCCGCGCCCCTAAATACATATGCAAATCAGTACAAATACCTGGAAGGTACCCACCATGTGCCCAAGCAACCATGGCAACAGCACTGTGAGACAGTCACAGAGACACCTAAAGGGATATTTGCAACAAATGCCGGCTAACCAACAGCTTATTGAGTGAAATTAGTGACTGATTAAAGAAACTGGATATTTCGATGGGGACGTATGTTCCAGCACACCCTTTGGAAAATACTTTAAATCTTTAAAACTAGTCAGGATGTTACATGAAAAAAAATTCTTAGCAGTCATATTACATTCTAGACAACTATTATAATGAGAATAATTATAATCAATAATTATTTGAAGTGTTTAACAGTGTGTTTAAAGTGTGATCCTATTTCTTTGTACAGGGTTAAACCATAATAGCTCCAATCATGAAAAGACATCAGGTTCGATGCTCACTGAGATAGGAAAAACTGAATGTTTTTAAGTTAAAGTTCAGCAGATTTGGGGGAGTTTTAGAATTTTGTGGTTTGTGAAGATCGATTGAAAACGTTGCCACACATTGTCATGGCAGGTCAAAAGTTTGCGAGAAGTACCACACCCCTTTCAAACGTTTATTTTTAGACATCCAGATTCTAGTATTTTTAAAAACCAAATGTGCCGTGGTTTCATAAGCACTCAAGATCATCGTGTCCATTCAATAACATCGGGGTCTCTTCTTTTTCACCTTTAATCAGAGGCGGACAGAGTACACAGCTTCATTACTTGAGTAAAAGTACAGATACCCCTTGCTAAATTTTACTCAAGTACAAGTAAAAGTACTGCAGTCAGATGTCTACTTAAGTAAAAGTACTGAAGTACTTGTTTTTAAAAGTACTTGAGTATCAAGAGTACATTTTCTAAATATTGCATTACTATTGCCACAGTGCTTACATTTATGTACAGAAATGTCCTACACGTCGAGTTATGAAAAATGTTAATGTTAATACCCTGGAGAATGTAAAAGGAATTGAAAGTAAAACCAAGTCATTTAATCTTTTTACCATGTTGCTTTATTTAACATTTCTCACAAGGCAGTAGCACAATGGCAACACTCTGACAAACCTCTGCTAGAGTTTGAATGGATTTTTTTGCACCCACATTTGAATCTGACTGTGTTAAACACACCGCATACTAAAGAACATCAAACCAAATGCTCGGCTTAATTTTTGTAGGCAGTGATGAAGTTCTGTTTGGGTAAACACAGCAAACACTTGAAGCGAAAACTATCATTCAATTGTTCCGAAAATTGAAATAGTCGGGCGAGGTGGGGCCACGGGTTGACACATTCCCGGGATGGAACTGCTGCGTCTTCATCCATTGTTCGTCTCTTGTCTAATAAATCTGACCATGGAGTTGATTTCGGCGGAAAGCTGAATGGGATTGCTGATAGGCTGTCCCAATCAGTGGCGCCTTGCCGCCTGCACAATCCAATCACGTTTGAGAGGGAAACAACAAATTAAAGGTTTCCGAGATTTTTTTATTTTATTTTATTTTTTTAGAAGATTTTTTTTTTTTACTCACAGTTATGAATAGAAATGTAGCGGAGTAAAGAGTACAATATTTACCTCTCAGATGTACTTGAGTAAAGTCATGAGTACTCCCCAAAAATTATACTCGAGTAAAGTACAGATACCTCAAAATTGTACTTAAGTACTGTACTCAAGTAAATGTACTCCGTTACTGTCCGGCTCTGCCTTTAATAATAACGTTCACAGTGAAAGACTGTATTGGCTGTTGCAGCTCTTTGCCCGTTTGCATTGCTGCATGCTGTGCCCAAACATCAGACAGGCCCATGTAACTGCTACAGTAAATTGAGTACATTTAGACAACACTTTCCAAGTTACAATGGCAACTAAGTAATTTACACTAGAGACATGTTGAACCAATCGCAGACTGGTGTGACACTTGGGGCTCGGTGCCTTGCCCAGGGAGACATCAGGAAGCTAGAATTCATACCCACAACAGTCAGATCGCAAGACGACTACTCTTCCCACTAAGCCACCTCATGATGAGGCAACAAAATTAGGTTGTTGTACAGAAACCCCAGTATCACCGTCTAGTGAAACAAAAGTCGCAGCATCTCGAATGCCTTTCAATGAGGCCAAGGTTGTAAACTTTTGCTGCCATTTAAAAAGTGAACACCTGAAAATTTTTTCTAATCTACCTTTAATTATAGGAATATTTAGATCAACAAATAATCCTTGACCTCCAAAGACAGGATGCAGCCATTGCATTTCATTTTTACATCAATAATAAAAAGGATTTGACGGCTGTTAGATTAGGTTTCAGTCAAACGAAGGAGGCTGAATGCATCTTCTGTGAATGCTAGAATACACTGTCCTCCTACATTAATACTGCACAACAAGCCAGAGCACATATATCTTTGTTTTCGCTGAATTGTTTAAGACAGTAAAACAAATATCCATGTCTACAGTGTAGAAGACACTTCTGCACCATCGCCTCCAAAGTCATGAACCTAAATTCACTTGTTTAACTTTACAGTCACCATAATTACGATTGCCAGCTTGAGCATGCATGCGTGCTAGTTATGCAAGTTTTTCTCGGGTCAGGCTAGGCCTCCTGGCATAGTGAATAATGATCCGCGTTTCAGTCGAATCCCAGCTGTAATAATTCTGCAACCTAAGGAATAATGGTGCTTTTCTTGGGCGCCCAGAGCAATCGGTTAATGACATAAGCACAGCCTGCAGGAGCAATTCTAACACAATCGGAGAAAACACCTAAAACAGATCAAAAGTAAACTAAAACGTTCAACCCATTTGAAAAACATTTTAATGTAGAAGCAATCAGAAAAGTAAACTACATTTTAATTTAATGTGAGAGCAGTATAGAGCAAAAACAAAAAGGTGATATACTACAATAAAAAACATGCAATTTTAAGATGTGCATCATAATAAGTATCTGTAGTAAGATCCATCTTAAAATGAAGGTATTACTCCACATTTTCTCCCCCTTCCTTCCCTTCCAGACACTCATGGGTGTGGCAAAGCTCATCCACCGGTTTGAGTGGAGATGAATCACGGCCACCGTCTCCACAGCAACTAAGATTGGATGCTGAGGTCTTCGCACGAAGGGATTTTCATATGGCAGGTGGTGCTCCTTCCTCCAGTGAGAACTGGAATGGCCTGCAGACCCAGGCCTGAGCCACGCCACTGCTGGCAAGCTGTCACTTTAAATTAGCATAGATCACAAGGCTGACATGAGTCAGTGACATGTTCTGTGTTGCTATCAGGGGTGGAGTGATGCAAAAAGCCCCAAGCTTAACAGAGCAGGAGGGAAATGGACTTTTGTTCCTTTATTACAGCTTGGCATTGAAAATATTGATCACTGCAATCTCATCGGTCATTGTTAACTAAAACAAAATCTTTTTGCTCTGGTCCATCTTCAGAAAGCACTCTTTTTGCATATTTTGAGGCTTCCTTTGATGTTGTATCCTTTCCACAAAAGAGGCTGTTTAATTGTTAACAGACCCTGGTTTAAGTCAGAAGAGCCATGTAACAAGAGGCACTTGATCATACACGAAGATCAAATTTTTCGGACAGGGGCATTTAAGTTAAACTGACGCAGAGAGAGAAGTTCAATAGCTGTGGCCTGCAGCATCAATCAAACTCTGACTACCAATAGGATTCATAAAGGGATGGAAATGGAAGCTTGTGTTTTATAGTCAGGCAGCATATCTGTTAGATTATCATAAATCTTTGAAGTTTTGACCTTTTAATGATGCACATGAGCCATCCTTTCTTCCTTCTGTGATTTATTTTCAAATTAAATTTGGACCTATTCTAGAATTCCTCCAATCCATGCAGGGTACAAATTAGGCATACGGGGCCAAATATTTAAATAATTCTGCACCAATATTTGGGTAAATGTCCCTAAGAAGGTTCCTGAGAAACCACCCTTTTTTGTAGCCATCAGTAACCTCTGTTATAATCCAGAGTAAATGTTTGACTACATTTCTCGTTAGTTAATTTAAATTTAGATTGTTTCCTGCAATAAATCTGGCTATTAAGGGTAGCCAATAAAATGTTCAATAGGTAAGTAGTGCTGGCCACTCCAGAAACGTATTAAAAAAAAAAAAAAAAAAAATCAGGCCCAATGTGGCCCTGTCTAGTATGTTTTTGCCTCGTATTCATAATTTGAGAAACCCTATTTGATAAGACGTGTATTGATTGTGCTATAATAAATATACAAGTTAATTAACTCCTACTGTGAATGAATTTGGCAATGTGTGCCATTTTATTGGCTTCAGAACTTGTCCTCAAAAATGTCTGGACGTGCACCATCTCTACACACATTTAAGCAGTCATGGCAGAGGTATACCACAGTTTTAAAAATCTTGCATTTATAAGCCATTAAAGGGAACATATCATGCTTCATATCATGAACTAAAAATCACTCCAAGAAATAAAAATGGTGGATAATTGAAATCGAGAGCTGGAAGTCTCGAGTCTTTTAAAAACAGAGGAAATTGAAAAATATGATCCAAAGAAAACAAAAGATATGTAAGCAGCCCCTGGATACACTAAATTAAAATTTTATGCATTCCTAGAGACACAACGAAATGTATTTAAGGGCTAAAAAAAAGATTTTTCATGACACTTTCCCTTCTTTCACTCTGCTCTAATATTGAGAATGAGAGAACATGGGTGAGCGTGTTGAGAGTCACTTCATTTGAAATCAAAATCACCTAATTTATGTAGCTAATCACGACAACAATTTACTGGTTTAATAGTCCTACAAATCTTTTAATTAAGCATGTTTCAAAAAGCTAAGGATCTAATTTTATTTAAGTGGTAAACATATACACTTAAATTCTGTGTAGGATGAACTGATAATTAGCATGGCTATTTATTCATTAACAATAGCAGTCTGGTGGAACCCAGTCAACTAAACTTTGAAACGAAGCATTACAATATTAATCTCTAAGAGTTACCAGGAATTTACTGAAACAGGAAGGGAGGTGTCGAACAGAACCACACTATTCCAAACGACTGAAGAAAAAGTCGTCTGCTCTGGGAAAACCTCTGGTACCTAATTCTATTTGACTTTAAGGGTTTGGAACTGAAAAACAGAAAGTTGTGGAGATTGTAAAATCTTGACATACCTGAACACCAGTAAAAAGTCCATGCTATGTTCTAAAATGTATTACTTTGAGTTGTAGGTGTGAATAGTGGGTAGCGATGATGCACTGCAGAAGCAAGGTATTCAATTCCAATCTCTCAAAACACAAATGTGAACTTTAAGTTTTTTTCTGCCATATGTGTAGGACGTCACTGTATTTTCTGGTTCCTTTTTAAAGCTCAAGAAATTCCTAAATGATAACTATAAGAGTGTGTTAATGACATTACACAAAGAGAAGCAATAACAGTCATAACCATTATAACATACTAAACCCATCATAGACTGGCTTGGCACTGCAATTATACTTTCAACAGAGAGCAGGATATGCCTTGTTAGCAGTTGCATGTAAAAATACAGTGTTATCTCTTCCCTCGCAAGAGACTTCACACATTAGGTCTGAAATAGATATACAAAAGCCAGCAGGCAAACTGTAACAACTGAGCAGGTGAGCAAAACATGTTTTTAATTGGCATAATTTATATGCAGACGCAGTTATTTGAGTCGGTGTTCAAGCTAGAATCAATCCCTTGCTTCCTATAACTAATTCACTCTACAGTTTTTGGATTGTGTTGCACTTAAATTTAGCCAGAAAAGATCATAAAACAACAATATATACATGCAAAATCCAATCCCACTGATTATTACATGTATTAAAAGGAGGAAACACTATCCAAATCAACTGAGCCCTTCGTGAAAACCAAGTTACTCCTGAAGTTTCCAACAAGGTGTGGCCATCTTGGCAGCAAAAACAGTTTTCGAGCATTAGTGATAACTGGGAATAAGTCTGATGTCACAGTGGATGGCTTTGGCATCCTCTCGTTCGTACAATTTTATTAATTCAGCTGCACTGGAGGGTTTTCAAGTATGAACCTTTGGTTAGTAGTGGCCTTGGAACTCTATGATGAATGCCATTTCCCCAACTCCTTTCTTATTGTTGAATGATGGACTCCGACCTGGAAAGTGAGGTATGCAGTGTTATAAAAGTTGGTCGATTTTCCTTTGTGACCACCCGGATGAGGTTAGGTCATTTTGGTGGGCGTTGAAGGGTCACTAGTGTGCCTTATTTTCTTGATTTAGCAAGTCCTACTTGCTTCTACGGATCTGGCAGTAACCCGATCTTGGTGTGGTGAGTAAAACTGAACTGAAGAAGTTATATTGAGAAAATGTATCATTTCAAAAGGGGGACAAATACTTTGGATAGCTTTTTACACCTTAATAAATGAAATAATTTGGTATTTACTAAAGTTATCCTGGTCTGAGAATACAGGCATAAATTTCTTGATCACACTGGCCGAGTAAAAGACAGAATCTTCCCAAAAAGCAACCGCTTCTATTTCTGTATCTGGTGACGTTACCTTGAGCGAAAATTTGAATAGAAAATGAAAGAATACAGATTCCCTTAGAAGAGACCGTGTATCTAAATATGTCGACAGAACAGTTTCCCCTCCACCGCAAAAGAAGATGCAATAAGAACTTGGAGAAATGTCAAGAGCTCGGGGAATAACTAGAAAGAGCGTGGAAGGAGAAGACAACAGAGCACTTGGGGCCATGCTTATTAGATGTTAGATTGGTCTACCATCTGTAAAAAGCAACGATCAAGCCTTGCCACAAACTTTAAATCAGATCTACATCTAAATTTCAGCTGAGTAGTTAGAACACAAATATGATTTAATATAAACCACTTTACTATAGCTTAAGCATTCTGGAGAAGTGGCTCCAGCAGATACTTGGAGAAACAGACATCTCAGTCCAGAAGAGCGCAATCTCAGTTGAACAGTGAAGATCCTAAGAGGAACCCTTTAAGCACATATTGTAGTTAATGGACCACTGTGATCCATGCTGCACACACACACACACAAAGGAAGAAGAAGAAAACACACAGTCAGGTGAGGTAGTCTCGGCAGGGAGTGAAGTGTGTTTTCCTGCTGGATGAACCGATGCAGTTTATCCCAAGGTGAACTGCAGGTAGATGTATTGAGCTTGCACAATAGGAGGCCATTGGTTGTAGAAATTTAGGACTGTTTGCTACTGGAACTGCTTCTTCGTGTAAACAGTAAAAGCTGTATTCCATTTTTTTTTTAATCAAACTGCAAACAAAGAATTCAAAGATATATAAAACATCCTACATTTTTTAGACTAATCAAGGATGATGCAATGCCCAGCAGCTGTTTAATACTTAAAGGAAAGTCCCTGTGGAGTGGTCAAATATGCACCCCGACATATGGCAGAAGGTTTCACATGCTTTGGCTAAAGGACAACATGATTACATTAATAGTAAACGTCAGTCAACCGCAGAGGTGGTGAAAACTGGCAACAGAATTGAGAAGGAAAAACAAATCTAACACGTAGTCACCAGTAAACTATTTGTTAAATACAGCAACATTATTTTGAGCTACATTCAGGAACCAGAAACTATTACTTACTATCACTACTGGAGGCCTCTTCAGACAGGGATAAATTTGATGTTTCAGAGTCCACTGATTTGCTATAATAACCATGCACAGTCTGGCAAAGCTAAACAGACATAAATAGCAGCAGTTGGATATAAAATAGCAGCGAGTGATGGTGCAGTTGATGTAACCAATATTTTATTGCCACCTGAATATTGAAAAAAAGCCTCTTTCTCTGACTATCAGAGAAATGCAAAAGCCCAGTGTGTGGGTGAGAGAAAAACATTTTTAAAGGCCTTTCAGAGGGTTGCATTCAATCAGTTACACAGTAAAGAGGAAACTAACTGGCCTGCCCTTTAATATACAAAATTGAAATAAATTGAAATGTATTTTACAGTGAGAAAGCAGGGAGGAGGGCTGTCCACATTTACCTCCCCCTACTTCGACTACAGAGCCCGTTTGAGCTATAAAATTAAATGGCCATAGAAGAGTGCCTTATGGATGACTGCTTCAGTTTCAGCACCATGGACAGAGGATGACCATTTTCCAGATGGCGAGAAAGGGGAATAAAATAGGGAAATCAATGACCTAAGATATTGCAGATGTAATGGGACTGTTTCACAGAATGAATTGAATAAAGAGAAGGATAAGGATGACATAACTAAGCAGTCCCCTTTTTCCAGGGACTACAAAAGGAGACCGCTTTTTTTGTCTGACAACTACAATATAAATGCATTTGTTTTGCACTACTCATCAACGGCACAAAGGTTTCTGAGAGCAGATCTGGAACCATGCTTAATAGATGTTAGATTGGTCTACCATCTGTGAAAAAATTATCAAGCCTTGCCACAAACTTTAAATAATGTTTAGATCTAAATTTTAGCTGAGTAATTCGAACACAAATATGGTTCTATATAAAAACCACCTTACTGTAGCTTAGGCCAACCGCATATGTTTAAGGTTGTTGTCCTGAATGAGGTGTCTTTCAGGCTTAGTTCCATTCATGTTATCAATTCAAAGCATTCCTCCAGTATGCCTACTGGAGGCAAAAAAAAAAAAAAAAAAAGAAAAACATTCCCACAACATTATGCAGCCACCACAACAAGGCCAGAAAGTTTACAGACACCAAAATGTATGACAATAGCCAATGTTACTTTGGCCAATTCAGCATTTTTGGTACTTGAAAAAAAATTAAAAGAAAAGTTGTTGTTATAGGTAAAGGTAGGCTATGGTCATGTTCTTTAAAGACACCGCGTGTAAGTTTACTAATCACATGACTCCATCCCATCCAGTCTGAAACAAGAAGCAAAAGAGATGCAGAGGTTGAGAAAATGAAGGAAATCTCAAA
This sequence comes from Fundulus heteroclitus, assembly GCF_011125445.2. Classification (NCBI taxonomy): domain Eukaryota; kingdom Metazoa; phylum Chordata; class Actinopteri; order Cyprinodontiformes; family Fundulidae; genus Fundulus; species Fundulus heteroclitus. The sequence continues at coordinate 18,739,015 of NC_046377.1, forward strand.
TGTTGAAGCCACATCTGAGCTCTGGATCCGTTCATTAGTCTGACTATAGATTACATCAATGATGACCGGAAACTGCGTACCAGAGTGCTCAAGACAGTACATTTTCCAGCCGATACTGGGAAGATGTTCAGACAAGGTTTAAGCACAATGCTGCCTGCATGGGACGTCAAGGAAGAGACCATAATCGCTATTAATACTGTAAATGGCACAAACATAGAGCTGCCCAGCTCAGTAGATGGATGCGTGTTCAGTGATTTGGGCTCAGGCTACACCTGCCAATTGAGAAGTGTGCGCATCTTAATAGAGTTACCCATGTATAAAGATGTGGTCACTTCATAGTTATCACTTAATCTTTAACCTGTGTGTGTGTGTGTGTGTGTGTGTGTGTGTGTGTGTGTGTGTGTGTGTGTGTGTGTGTGTGTGTGTGTGTGTGTGTGTGTGTGTGTGTGTGTGTGTGGTATTATCATCCATTTATCATTGTCGTGGTAAACTGCTCGATATATTGCGCTATATATTCTAGGCCATATTGCCCAGCCCTAGCCACCTTTCACCATGTAGATGATGTGTTACAGCTGATGCACATTGGGCCATATTCTACTTTCAGATAATGGATTGAACAAAGACAAAGTCATGGAAATTGCTTCATAACCCAACTCTGATTTAAGCCTCTATGAAAATATATCCCTGACTTGCCTGCTGTGTTCATTCATGATGTTGATTGATCACACAAAGTCCCAATAAATTCCACTGAAATTTGTCGCTCTAAAAGAAAGGTTTTCAAAAATATATATACTTTTGCAAAGCACTGATTGTGGGGACATTTTTATCGTAACCTGTAAGGACGCAAATCTGATTTTATGCACATTATAAAAAAGAACACTGTGATCAGAACACTGTGTGCACTAAAACACAAATTTACAAGAACAAGTCTAGAACTGAAAACATATTCTTTAACTAAGTGTTTAACTTGTCATTTCCCATTTAAGATGTAACAACTCTGATAAAAAGACAAGAATAAAAAACAGATTTGTAAAATTAGATAATTGGGTGTGTGAGTGCCAGTGTCAATGGTTAAATGAGCTGGATGATCACCATTAGGAATGATTGTATCAATATCCATAATTCTGTACATCGTAATTCCTCTCTAATCCTTTTAATTTCTAAACAAACTGTATGCTAGTAATATTTCCCTTTGGACTACTTCAATTTTATCAACAGTATCTGCATCAGTTTATCAAAAACAAAAATATACTGTTATCTAGCCGTGATTTTAGTGTAAAACAGAATTTATATCTACACCGTGAAGAAAATACAGGCCTGAACATAAGCGTGCCTCTACAGTAGTCCAGGCATAGGCTTGTACCATAACTGCAACAATGTTTGAGGTTTTTGCTTTACTAGATTCTACAGAAGTGAGCAGTCTGACCCGTTTGTGCTCTCTGTTCACTTCACAATGTCTCTTGGGATATGTACTGTGTATCTGCACACATCTATGCAAGTTTACTAGATACCAGCTTAGGAATGTCTATCAGAGCTAGCACATTAGAAAATTAAAGGATGATGTGTAATAAAGAGGGAATGACACGTTAGTTTCACGCTGAAGGCTCTGCAGATAAATTACTCTGAGAAGGAGCCATTTAGAATGGTAAGGCCTGTCTTCTGCAAACCTGTTCAATTAGCTGCTTGGTGAGAGCAAACATGATTTTAGAACCAGAAAAAAATTTAAACTATAAAAAAAATGCATCCCAATCAGTGTTTCTATTGTTTTTAAAGCAGGTATTTTTAAAACAGAGTAACAGAGCTATGGAGCCACACCCTCTCAGATATGCACCACCTCAATGATGATGATTTAGGGCCTGGAACTGCATCACAGTCTTTTGTTGCAAACTTAAAACGTATTTGGGGCAAAGACATATTGAAGGGGAATACATCCAATTGATGTACTTCGGCCACCCTTTGGCAACATAGGACAAGCACAGACTAAGGACTCCTAATTTTCCACAAATATCCTCCATGCCACTGAAAAGGAGTAATGATGGCTACAACAGCTGCAACAAGGCAACCCAAGGCTGACGGGCTACATTTGGTTTAAAAGTGAATTACTTTGACATCTAGAATTGGTTTAACATCATCAGGGGTCTAAATGAAGTAATTTTTAAGCCAAAACTAACATCCATTTTAACTCAACTTTTAACTCAAAACCTCTCAATTACAGTCCAAGTAACTGTGTACTGTGAACCAAACATATGGAACATTAGCCAAAGATTACAAATCTGTTTCTCATATGGCTCGGAAATATTCTTAAAGTGCTGAGTAATCTCTGAAGAAAGAAGTCAAAAACAGAAGTAGCTGCTGCTGTGTAAGAGGGAAGTAAAATTACAATTCATACTAAACACACATATTCACTTTTATGAAAACAAATTAACTTCTCTCAGCATAAAGAAAAGAACACCATTGCACATCTTGAATGACAGATTAACGTGCCTGCCATTTTCATCCTCCATTACAGTAGAAACAACATCCCATTCTGATTTATTTTTGTCATATTGATATTATTACCCCATACCACTACTAAAAAATAAACATGTAAATGTGTTGATACTGAATCACATGAAGCAATCTTAAAGTTTAGGCCTGTGCTTAGAGCCTTTAATATCCATACCAAGGTGTCAGTCGGTTAGGTCTCATAATTACTGCTCTCCTATTTTACCTGACTTCTTCCTCCTCACTGAACAAATTGTCTTGAAGTGACAGACACTTAGTTATTACCTCTTCATTTGTCTCAAATAGCTATAGAGCTCCTAAAGATTTATTCATATAACCAAAGATCGACTTTCTTGTTTTTCTTTTTTAAACAGCTTCCATTAACTACTGTTAACTTTTTAATTTGCTGTTGAATGCTAATATAATCCCAGTATCAATATGGTGCATAACTACACAGTCGTGTAAATCAGGCAGCAGCTAAATAATAATAAAAAAGTTTTAATACCAGCAATTCAAACTGAGATCGGATCAAAAAGAGTCCATTCTAAATCTGGATTGATATCCAAGTTTGGTGCTCCCTGCATAATATCATCTACCTTTGGTAACTTTAAACTGATATAGGCATTTGATTTATGTAATGCACAATTTTGAGTGAAACGAATGTAACGGCAAATAAAGGGATGCTGGCGTTTTGCCCTTGTGCAGATACTAACCCACTAAAACATACCCTGGTATACATGGAGGGGCCGCTTGCTTTCGAAAGCATGCTTATCCTTTTAATCGGAGATGAAGCCATCAAAGTGGGTCAAAGTTTTCCCCATCTGCGCTGTTCAGATTTTAAATGCACAAGGGTTGATTAAAAAAAGAAAAAAAAAGGACCAAGAAAGTGGGCCACAAACCGGAAACATACACAAAAACATAATTTAAAAAAGACAAATCAAAAGATCAGGCTCAAGAGAGATTTTAAAAAGGGAAGACCACAAGATAAAAATGAGAGCGTTTATAAATAAGCAAGACCTGCCTGTGCATAAAATAAAAAGGTCAAGAACTTGGACTTGATTGAGCGATATAAACGTCAGCAGAACTTGCTTACATCTGGGGTGAACCATTTTTTGTTATCCATCATTTATCTTTAAATGAGTGACTTATAGAGCGCAGGGTTAAATCAAAGGGTGTGCAGCAGGCTGAAGGCTGCAGAATACAGCTGTGGGGGGGGGGGGGGGGGTAAGCTTGCTGTCACAGCTGTGTGTAAAATGTGCACATGTGAGTGTAATGTGTGCTTAATGCCTTTCAGTTATACAGCAACACTATTTTCAGGTTACAAATACTCTCTTGTTCTTAGTTAAAAATAACAGTAAAAGAAAAACTGAGGACGGTACAATTTCATCGGATAACTTCACAGATCATCTGCAGATACGCCTGCAACACCACGTGGGTATCGTGTGATGAGCGGGCAGCACTACGTTTCGTTTCATGCATGCACAAAGAGCATCGAAGAGGGCCGGCCCTCATATTTAGTCCGTCACTACGCAACGCAGAGGAGGATTTCCTAGATTAAGCATAGACCTGCGCTGGATAGATATGGGTCACTCACAGTGCACAGTATGTTTTGCAAAAATAAAACTGCAGGGAGAATTTTGTTTTACCATTTCAATCCAGAATTTAATTCATGCAAATCAATAGCGGGGGGAAAACAACTACTACTACTACTACTTTAGGTTGATTTCCTGTATACACACACACACACACACACAATTTTGAAAACAAACCATATTTTTTTTATCCTTTGACATTTTTCAAAGCAAACATGCATGTCAGTATTAGGAAAATGAAACATATTAATGTTATAGGTAGTAGTTGTCTTTAATACAGAAAAGCTCCTGTATATTACTGATTCAACTTTTGTCGCGAGCTTATAGTGAAATGAAAGTATGTAATATATATCATCACCTCTAGATGAGTGGGGCATTGCTCTAATACCATAAAGTTTTGCTGTTTTTATTCTATTATTGCGTCACTGAAATGGGAACTCAGATCTTTTTGCGCAACAAAGTTGTAAAGATCAACGTGTGAAAGACCTGTTAGTGCCAACTAGATTCCCCTACACTGACCAGAAACTCTGTTATTCCTGCATGCTTCCTAAATTGTGTTTAGCAGTTCAGCATAGGCCACAGTCTAAATATTACCACGTGGAGTGAATTACCAGGCTAAACGAGAAGCAGCACTTTTTAATCAGCATGCTCAGGCACGCCATTTCTCTTTTCTGTCAAGTGTTTGGCATGAACAGTTGAAGGAAGCAAAAAAAGACACAATGTTAATGTTAACAAGGGCTAGGCTGTGGCTGTGTTTACATTTAGAACGGAGCCAGAATCACAGTAGTGACTTTGATGGTGCCGAATGACTGGACAGCTAAGTACAATGACAACAAATCTGTATCCGTCTTATTAATTATTTCCAGAGGGGTACATTGATACATCTGATTAATGGTATCTAACAGTCTGTGGTAAAGTTGGCTCCCAACTTTGATTTGACTTTGCCTCGGCTGCAATTACTGGAAAGTTTTATAATTGTGTTCTTTCAAACCACCCCCTCACTGTAATACGCATGTTTATTGCTAGAGGGCAGGTTAATATGTATTGTATTCAATGGAAAAATTCTTGAGATGCATCAATCAGGCTTTTGCTCGCCAAAACAAAAAAAAAAAAAAAAATGAAATGTATGATTTTAAAAAGATGAGATCTGACAATTTAATTCCAAAGGCTATAACACATTAAACACAAAAAAGGGCTGGACTTTATTTGACAGCAGCAGTAGAAAGGCTATAGATTATCTCTATTAGATCTCTATCATATATACACTCCACATACTCCTCGAGACAGATGACCGTTCATACTGAGCCCGGTTCTGCTGGAGGTTTTTCCTTCCCGTTAAGGGGAGTTTTCCTTTCCACTGTCACTTCATGCATGCTCAGTATGAGGGATTGCTGCAAAGCCATGCACAATGCAGACGACTCTCCCTGTGGCTCTACGCTTCTTCAGGAGGAGTGAATACTGCTTGTCGGGACTTTGATGCAATCAACTGGTTCCCTTATATAGGACATTTTTTGACCAATCTGTATAATCTGATTGAATTTGACTTTGGAAAGTGCCTTGAGATGACACGTTTTATGAATTGGCGCTATATAAATAAAATTGAATTGAACTTTGTGAGTTTAGTCACTCAGCCACTAAACACTTTGAAGATTTATCAAAGAGGCCTAAAATACTATTAGAATGACCAGTGTGCATACGTGGCACTTGAAATATATTATCAAAAATATCCCTTCCAAGTAGTCCTTTGGGATTGAGATTTCACACACACTGAAAATCACATTCATAGTGATTTGAAATGTAGTGCAGCTCTTGGTGGTAGTTATGAATCAAACATCAAAGTGTATCTCCTTATCCTTCACCTATTTATTCACTTAAAAAGAGCATAAAAAACAAAACAAAAACATTCTGTTGGTTGATATGTTTGAAGATCAAAAATGCTGAGACTTCTAAGTTTGGATGCATTTAATGAAGAGGAACTTTTTTTTTTTTTTTTTTTTTGACCTCCCAAACAGAGGTTACTGAGGGAAAAAATAAGTCGATTCCACTTTGATTGATGCACCTCTAAGATCACTCGGGCATTTAGCACAAAATGCATTTCACGTTTTGGCTTTTACCGCAAAGACCGACTTTGAACTGCAGTTTCTTAGACCAGAACCCCATTCCCTAATCGATCAGAATCACTTATTATTCTGCAGACACAATGGCAAAGCTCTAAACAGTGGTTTCTTCCTGAAGGTTCATTAATTATTTTACATAACACATTTTTATGGCATGGATTTAAAAGAAAATCCAATAAACTGTATTGAATGCTATGAAACAAGACTTAAAAAAAATTGAAGGTAATTGTATAAAAATCATTAGGCTAGAATGAAAACTTGATTACAGATGTTTGGACGAAGCTGGATTTTCATAACGACATAAGATATTGGTCGAGTTAAAAGAAAAAAAAACACTTTTGTATAAACTTTTGTATATGGTCAGATCCTCGTATCTAACGTCACTGCAGTATCTGAAGACTTAAGAAAAAAAAGCATAACATTTTGAATAGGATACGAAACAGTTTGAGAAAAATGCAAATTTACATTGTAGTTGATCTCATACTGCCAGTTCGGGCATAATTTTCTGTTCCTATTTTTATCTTCACATGGTTTCAGCTTTAAAATGTGCAATTTGCTGCACCTAATAAGCCAAAAACCCAAACAGTTGCTACTGCTAATAACAGCAACGTCTATTGTAGCAAAGTGTTTAGGAGTGAAGTGTTTAGTTTTGTTTTAAAAAGGGGCCATATCATGCAAAATCCCTTTTTTTTTTTACTCCTTAATTACATTTTGTTGTGTTCTTGGAGTCTCTAGGAGTGCAGAACATTTGAATGTAGTCTGCATAGATATCTTCATATTCTGTTTGGGTAATTTTTTTCAAGGCATTCAGTTTTCTCTATTCTCCATTACGTTATTGTAAAATATAAAAATAAAAAAACGTCACAGTATTGGCAGCCGAACAGTTAAACAAGGTCATGGACTTCCATCTTGCCATTTTAGCAAACCTGCCATTTTTATTTATTCATTTATTTTTGCCGCAACTTTGTCGTCCAAGGTCCAAGGATGTTAAAGCTACAAGTGCATGTGAAAATGTACATTTTTTTATGCTGCGATTACCCACACGATTCATTACACCGTCCCTCAGCATGCTACAAAAAAAAAAAACGGAAAGAAAAAAAATAAATAAATAAATTAAAATAAATAAATTGCAGAATGGGGTGGAGTGGAATGCTCTGCAACCTGGAGGGGGGCAGGTGAGAAGTGCCTCATTAGCAAAATTCAAACCAAAGCACTGCAGTTTTAGCATTATATAGCCCACAACTGAATGATTTAAACGTAAAAGAGCTTTAAAAAGCATGATATCTCTCCTTTAATGTGCAAAACTCTAACTTTTGTATTTCAGTTGAATAATAATGATCCCAAACAAGGTAAACCCTGCAGAAGATGGTAGGGTACAGTATGGAGCTCAGTGGGACACTGCTTACCCTAAAACTCGACTGTCTTAAATCCATGTAAAATGTAATAGAAAACCCTTTTGACCAAAGCATGTCAAAGCAATTTTATTAGGACTATAATAAATCACAACATGTTTTAATTTACTTTTTTCCACTAAATAAAAGCAGAACTCCACAAACTGCCTCCAGTTAACTAGAGATATACAGGGAGCCAACCCATTGCAACCACTGTTCTCTGTAGAGTTGCTTTGGAGATATGATGATGACATAACATGAAGACTTCCTGCTTTAAAGGAATGACTTGCAGCAGATATACTGAACCCATCTCTTGGACATCATAAGGCAGCAGTGTCTCTGAACACAGAACTAGCGTCACATCAAAGAGACTAAGAAGTTAAGACCGCTCTGAGCCCCCTAATACGGCCGAGTGCGTTCCATGTCTTTGGTAACAAGCCTTTTCTCACATGCGGGATCCAAGTGAACATTAACACAAACCGATTCAGACAAGAAAAAAAAAAGACAGGCACGGAGAATGCCTGATATCCTTCTCACAACCATTCCACAATGTTGAAACGGTATGTTGAATGAGGAATTTATGGCAGAATGCTACCCAAAGGCAATTCTAAAACATTTAATGTACAACCATAGTTGCCAGAGAGACAGCAGAACAACAGATTTAATCTATTACCCTAGACATTTTATTAACATTGTAAAGGTCAACACACAGGTGTATGACAAGCGAGTATATACATTTGAGTATAACTCAGCCTTAAGGTGCGATGCCCAACGCTCCGAGCTAACCTGTTGTACCTAAAATCCATAACTGTTCAAAAAAAGATTGTCAGCAACAGTCTAGTAATGTTTTTTTCACACGTTGGGAAGACCCATCCAATGTGACCCAGGTAAATTGATGAGGTATACCTGATGTGCACTCCCCTAGACTCTGCACATTGAGATCTTTTCAGTCATTTGCAAATAAGTATAAAATGTAAATTTCGTTTATGGTTTAAGATCACTAGATCAACCTTGGATCTGCTGTAGTGCAAATCAATACTGTACACAACCGAGTTCAAACCTTTGGACAAACCTTTTCAATGGATTTTTCTTATTTTTGTTACTTTACTCCTTTAAATCAAGATTAAAAACACGTTTGTTTAGGATTGCTTTTGATTGTTGTAGTTAAACTGTTTTTACTGAAACATCATTAGTTCCGCTTTGTAGTCCAACTGTTTTTAATGTTTGATTTTAGTTTATATTTTTCCATGTTCTATTTTGTTTCTACGTTGTATTCCTACTTGTAATCATGTAAAGCACTTTGCATTGTCTCTATACTGAAATGTGCTATACAAATAAGTTTGCCTTGCCTTACTTTCTACATTGCAGATACGGAATGAGGACATCAAAACTATTAAAAGTATAACGAATTATGCAGCAAATAAAAAACAATTGAAATAGCAAAACATTTTTTGTTTTAGACGCTTCAGCACTTCACTAACTTAGCACTACATTAACTGCCTCAGATTAAACATCAGATGAGGATGCATGTGTGTCCCAAACACTTTAAGGGACACGTTTACTGAGCTTGGCGGTGACTATCGAAGAAATGTCAGTTTATCTTAGTGATGGAGCAGACGAGGCTTCAACAGACAACACCTGTAGGGCGATTTAATAAATTGTAACCAAGATTATAACTCCAAACTCGTCAGGGAATGGTGATGATTTAATTAAAGGACTAATCATTAAACAAGTAATGAAATGAAATGAAATGAAATGAAATGAAAATGTTATCTTATCTTACGGGAAAGAAAATGAAAATGTTTTAAAGACAAGTCCTTATAGCCAACCTTGAGCATAAACAAAGTCAATGAGGGACCTTTCACCGGTATTCATTCTAGGGGTATTTCCTGGAACTGCAATCCATAAAGCAAGATGCCTTTGATTTAGAAATATCAGAAAAGTTTCACAGAATTCAGGATGTCCCTGTTCCTCACTTGCCTTCAACAAAAACAGCCTTTAAAGAGAGAATCATCGAAACATAGTCAAAGAAGAACATCCAGATGCAGACGGGCTGTTTTCCGTCTCAGATGCAGTTGTTATACAAGCGATCAGACAGTATGTTTTTCACAAACCTCTCATCTCTAGCCTCAACAAAAACACTGCTTCAATCAATCTTTTATAAAAAAAAAAAAACATTAGTGTCGACAGAAGCATACAACACTTCCATACTAGAATAGAGAGTAAAGCATACACTAATCAGGAATAGCTTTACGATCACCGATTACCTCTCCTTCATTGCACCCGTTTTGTGCATGCTGACCTCTGTCCACTGCTGAATGCACCAACTACTGGCACATGGGCATCAGAACTGGACCACAGACAAATGGAAGGAGTGAGTCTGATTAATCAATGTTACTTTAACTTCACCTGGGTATTGGAAATAAACTGAACCAGGGTGCATTATGGGAAGACGGCAAGCCGGTGGCGATATGATACTTTGGCCTACGTTCTGCTGGGAAACGTCGGGCTTCTGCCATCCATGCAGACATTACTTTGACACACGCCAATCTACACAAGCATCGCTGCAGACCACGTAGACGTCATTCCCCGACTGTGCTGGTCTCTTGCAGATAAATGACATGATCTGCCACAAATGAGTTCATGCACATTTTAAAACAAGCACAACAATGACTTTTGAAGTAGGATCCAAATTCCCCAAATAAAAAAAAATAAAAAAAAAAACATGTTCAATCCAGGAAGGCCACACCTCGCACTTTACTTGGAACAGATACAACAGCACACATTTAGGGTTCTAGTGGATGCCATTCCTCAGTGGGTCAGATCAGCAACAAGGGTGACCAACACTATTAGTTGGGTCATGTTATACTTGACTGGTATATACAGAGAACACCTTTCCTTCCTCACCGTCACAATGAAACAAAAAGAAAGGCCCTGCTCACAGAGTAAGGCAGACAATCAATATCCCAACACAGCTTCATTGCCATGCATTCATTGGCTCTGCATGGGCAAAGCTAAAATATGCACAGGAAGTCTATACAGTAATCAATGTGGGGCTCTGCATGGGGTGTCCTTATTTTCCTATGAAAACAGGAAAACCCGGACAGAATGCAAAACGAGGCCAGCAGTAACGATGGCTGAAGGGTGGGTGTCATTTTCATTGTAATGAATTTCATTTACAAAACGGTAATTAGGACCTACGTTATATATTTCTTTTTCTCCCATCATACAAATACATCTGTAAATAACAGACAATAAAACTATTTGTGCGTGGCCTGCAGCGATAACCCAGCACTCACTCAATCATTTCCCGGTTTCCCCCTCAGTAAATCCTAAAAACAATAAATATTTCCGGCTTCAGCACCACTACAGACGCCCTTAAGGTGCAACGCAAAGTCAAAGGGGTGTGTGTGTGTGTGTGTGTGTGTGGGGGGGGGGGGGGGGGAAAAAAAAAATAATCAAGTCCAATCCGTCACGCAACAACAGGGGAGCCAAAAAAAAAACAGTCCCTGTTCTGCAAAGTCTCACATGATGTCATTAAATCCACAACTTTCATTTAAAGGAACAGCTAAATGAGCGCACAGAGGACCACGTTTGACGCACAGACGCTGAGATGAGCAGATCACTTGCCTGAAAGGTGTAGAACCTCGTCCCATTCGGCGGATGCACCTTCGGGGAGTTTGTCCCCGCACTCATGTCAGAGAAAATCATAATTCCCTTCCGGAGAGAACAATCCAAAACTTATCCGTATCCTCCTCACTTCTCCGGATCGGGCCGACGAAGAAATCGTTAAAAACAGGAAACCCAGAAAACGACCCGAGACAACTCGGATCAGCCGCCGACCCGACTCTGCGTTCCCGACATTACAAACGGTGGAGAGCTCCGGCGAGACGCGCAACGCTCCTCCCAGGGATTCAAACCCCCGACCATGAAGGTGACTGCGAGGAAATCCCTCGGTCTCTACGCTTCTCCCCCTTCAGACGAAGGGGATTGAGCTCGAAGGGCTTCTAGCGATGAGAATGGAGAGGAGAAGCGAGCGGAGCCATGCTCTCCCCACGCCCGCTGCAAGCTGCTCTGCTGGCGGCGCGGATGGCTCCGTCTGTGCGCGGATTATCGCCACCCCTCCTCTTCCTCCTCCTCCTCTTCCTCCGGCTTCACCAATAATCAGTCAGAGCATCACAGCCGCGCTCGGCTAACAACACACAGGGTTCTCAAATCAGGGGATCAGACACGCGTTCCTTGTCTGCGCACTGTAAAAACTGTCGTTACAGAACAAGTTAAAAACATTTTTCCACCCCTTATTCAAATTAGATATATTTTAAACCAAGATATATTTTATACCAACATTTAAAGGTATAAAAAGAAGACAATTCAGATTAGTTTTTCTCAGCATATGCTTATTTTTACAATCCTGTCTGTTTTAAATCCTTACTTTAAAAAAAAAATACAATCTAGTCTGAATCTGTGGCACATCTAGCTACCAGTGGTGGCAGGATGCTTGGACTGGCTTGAGAAGTACTCAAGTAATTTGCAAGGTAAATACGAACAAATTCACTTTAATGGGGTGTTCTCTAGAACAGGTGGTGGTGGCTAGTAATGCTGCGCTCCGCTGAGTCGCTCAGGTCCAAAACCTCGATCTGGGAATGATCCCAAACAAAGTCTAACAACTGAACACTAATGGCGCATTCTCTGATTACTGCTGATATCAGTCACACACGTGTGATCCGGTTCTAGTGGTCCCACATATGAGGGAGGGCCTTAAGCAGCAGCCTGTTTGCTCATGCCCTCAGCCAGCTTGTGATTGGAGCCTTTCCTGATTGCAAAATTATTTCAAACTTAAAAAATAAAATAAAAAAACAACAAACTCCAAAGGGATCGATAAAGATTTTTGTAGATCAGATGTCAAGCGATGGTCAAATATTAAACTCTGCTAAACATACAAAGGGTTGAATAAAAGATGGACATAAAACAGACTGAAATGTGTCAGTTTGGCTCGTGTGTGAATTGTACGTGAGTTTTGGTGAGTTTAAACTGTGCACAAGCTATTTGCAAGCATCCGTCCTGAATGTTTGCATTGATTTTCTGTTAAGACGCTCTTCTAGTCAAAAGCCACTGCCTAATCAGGGAAGCTCACTGGCCATGAGCAGTCTGACTTTAAAAGACTCGCATCCCTGTGAGACATGCGGCGATTAAGTTGTCTTGAATGTGAGGAATCCGCTGCATTTGTTCACATTAAATGCCGATAAAGTAAGAATTGATTATTTGATCCAGCTCCGACTCAAGGGGAGAACCTTTCAGTTCATGGTGCAGCTTGATTTTTGTGTTGTCAGGTTGAGGGGTTTGAGTGTGAAGCTAACCCCGCACTCTTTGGAGGAGTTTTAGTTCTGGTAGACTTCAAAGCAATGCTGGGGATTCAGCAGCTGCATTTATAGCAGAGAAGGTTTAGCAAAAGGTGTAGCTGCAGGTTACTCTCCTGAGCCAAAGTAAATTCAGACTTTTTCACAAACACCACTCTGTATTTACAGAAACTCAAAGTAAAGTAATGAGGTCAAATCAGTTCAGCAAACAGCTTGAACCACTAGAGGATGTTAAAAATCATCGTCCTGGTTTTTGGAGTCACTCAGCAGCGCTCCATGTTGGGATATGTTGACGCCAGGAGAACACCGGGAGAGAAGCAGCAGATGGGTCTAACACGGAAGTTTTGATGAGCTTATGAAATCTGAGGACAGCACACTCGGAGGCATCCTGAGGGCAGTGAAGTTAGCTCAGTTTCAGCTGGCCCGAAAATGTGGGACTCAGAACTTTGCTTGCAACGTTAGAAAAACAATGGGGGTAAGGTAGGAGTACAAACTTTAGCAAACAAACAAAAAATATTGAGGGAAGGTGAGGAAATAATTTAATTTTCTTCTGAAGAATTGTTGAAAATGATCACTTTCAAATTTGACAAATGTATTTCTTTATATTTAAGTAGACATTACTATACCTTTATTGTAATTTGTTTTGAGGCATATACAATTTGTCATATTTAAATGTATACATCATTATTCATTTTCTAAATCATGAGAAAAAGATGCTTCATTAGCAAATCCAAATGAATTCCCAGACAAATCAAATCTAAAATAGGGGTGTGTGGTCTAAGGGTAACCACTAAATCATTTAGAATAATCTAAAAAACAATTACATTATATTTTATGACAACAAATATACACTTAAACTGCAGTTAGTGGTCAAAATGTGGGACCATTTAGATACAAAACCTTCCTTTTGTTGGTTTACGTCTGATGAATGAGCAACCGCGCAATAGCCTGACAGCAGTGATTTATGTACTGCTTTAAAAACCGATTGAACTGATAGCTTGGTACAAGAAATCACCTGGCGACTGAAATTGGATGATTATCAGCCTGAACAGTCCTGACCAGTGACGGCTAGCTGGAAACTCAAAAGCCCTATCAGGACCTAAGTACAAATAACTACTGGTACCAGCACCACTCTTGTGTGTGGAAGCTGTAACTGAGGGAAGAAGACTCAAAACAATCATATTTTTCACCATGTCAGAAAGAAACTATTTAAAAGGAAACTCTGTTAGAGTTCTGCTGTTAATTAGGGTTAGGAGGACTTTGAGGAGAACAGGAACGCTAATCAGAGCAAAGTTACTCTGTTAAAATATTTTCTGAATCTCAGAATAGGGGGGAGGATCTCTATTCCCAAACAAATAAACACGGAGACTGGTGTTTTAGTGAAGCTAGCTGTGATCACTATGCTAATCGCTATTATAAGGTGCTACAGAATGCTTAACATTTCAACCGTGCAACAATCTAGTCTTTGTTTTAAAATAGTAAAATCCTATTGAAGGCAAGTCCTCTAACACACACAATGCCACATGTGCAGATACACACAAACAGCGTTTTCGCCTCTGCTCCTAGTATAAATAATTACAGTGCTTTGACATTATTAACACTAGGGGCAGAGGCGTATTCTGATTACATATTTTTATCTTGCCATATAAAAACTAAGATAATAAGAATTGGCTAAAAATCTGCTGGCAGTAAAGGTTAGCCAAAACATGAGCTCCAACATCAGCTGCAATAGTCTGATGTGTTCATCTTTATAATTTAAGGGTCATTTATGTGCAAAACCTCCACTGCAGTGGAGGTTTTTAGAAAATACCGATGTAAGATAAAGTCTGACAAAACTTGTGAGGTTCAGAGGCAAAGTTTTTGCAAAAATAAAATCAACATTAGTTTTTTTTCTGTCTGATTGTCTTTGTGAATCTCACAGGTGTCATAGTTAACTTTAGAATGCTGAAAAAAAAAACATTCAGATCTTATTATCTAAAAACATGACAGCAAGAAAAACAACCTTTTGTGTTTTGAAAGCTTTATAGGGTTGAATGTGCACAGTCTATACCAAAATACTCTGTTAAGCCCTCCTGCACATCAGCCGCATAAGGATCTTTGTGCTTACAGTGAACCGGTCGGTGACGCAATTATACAGATGTACAGTGGGCGTGGCTTGGTGCTGATCACTCATTGGTTGGAGGCTCAATCCTCTCAGCGTTTCCTCTGGCTCGCCCCGCTTTGTCTATTATATTCCCAGAGCTGCCACAGCATCACGGATAATAAAGTACATTTCGCAACGACAGACTGACACCATAGATGCAGCATTATGCATCAATTCCTCCATCCCAAGCCTTGTATCAAAGAACTAAAACAATTGGATTTTTGATTGAAAGACATATGTGCAGGAGTTGGATATTTGTCAAAACAAAATAATCTAAATTTGTGCTGATTTATAGGCGTATTGTAAAAGAAAGACACCACCTTTTTTTAATAAGTGCATGGGTAAAAGCCCTCTGCAGTGACTCAGAACCGTGAGAGTAGGCCGTGGTAACCTCAGGAAATTCTGTTTATCTGGATCACATGTTAATTTCTTCTGTGTTGTGTGTAAGTGTTTGTCGGAGCATTTTTGCTTGAAGCCTTCTTGGTCAAGAAACCACTCAAGCTGCAAATGGGCTGCAAACGAGGCAGAGAAAAGAGCAACACTTTGTGCATGAGTAATGAGGACTTAGCTGTTGCAACGTGGTCGTGCAAGAAAGCACAATAACTTGGCTTAGCAGCTACCTCCACAGCCCTCAATGCATGTTCTGTTTTCTAACAATTATGAGGTAAGCTCATTTGGAGGCCTTCTTTCCCCCTTGTGAATGCAACAGAAAAATCCTTGTCATATGTTATAAGACATTTCAATATGACATCTTCAATTATTCATATGCAAAATCTACATCACCGTTTATCAGGCGACAGAATTTTATCATCTTTTGTCACCCTTAGCTTTTTTGGTGTCGCTTTTAACAAATGGAAAGTGGAAGCCATGTATTTTGGAGCGGAGCAAAAATCTTTCATAACCTTGAGTTGTTTTTCTATTATCCCCAAACTCAACAAAGTGCTAACAGAAAATAGAGCAGAAACTAAGTGGAGGATTATTTACCCTTTTCACCTAGCCTTTACTTTCCTCTCCCCTCCACTGCATCCATCTTTTTTCTCCACTTCCCTCCATGCCTGTACTCTATTTCTACGCTGTCACCCCTGTCCCCTCTGACAGAACCTGACCAGCTATAATATTAAATGGTAAATGGACTGAATTTATATAACGCTTTTCTAGTCACACTGACCCATCAAATATGGAAAACAACCCGAACTGTATAGCGTTGAAACGAAATGAGTTGAGTTGAGCCAAGGAAACACACATATGAAAAGTCAGCTTCTTTATTAATGACCTTGTGGTTTATTCTCCTTGTGTAGAGCGACGTCCTGCTGCAAACTATCAAATCCTCCGTCATTGGGAAGGTTGTCAAATCAGCAATCTTATAATAATCTGTTAAAAGTAGTATGTTATTATGTATTCCAGAAATACATAAAGTACAGTTTGTGCATTTTTCAATTATCGTTTTCAAGGGCACATTTCTTCAAATCTGTACACACTATTTTAAAAACTGTTTCCTTATTCTTACGTTTTGCAGTTGAACTTACTGCACAGTCCATCCTATTATTACCGTTACTACTCACTTTGCTGCTGTAACACTTGGATTTCCCTATTGAGGGACAATCAGTATACAGTATTTCTGTTACGTTTATTCTCTTGTGCTGCATATGCAATGTTGAAGTCGATGCAGCGCGACATCCCCTGTCATCACAGATTGCCGCTGTACACCGAGTGATTTGGGATATCGGCAGTCTCCATTTGTTATTTGTGAATTGGCCGGAGGCAGCGCAGAGGCTGCTCAACTTTATAGGTATACAACAAAAATGTTTTGTGAAAGAGGCTAAAAAATTGGAAAATATCATATGTGTAATGAATCTATATAATATTAAAGATAAATAATTAAAATTAATAAATATTTAATTGATGTTCTAACTTATTTGGAAGTGCATGTTGTAATTTCAAGTAAAACTCACTACATTTGTAATGCATTAAATAATATATATATATATATATATATATATATATATATATATATATATATATATATATATATATATATATATGTGTGTGTGTGTGATTTCCTGAAGCACTCTCAAGCTATTTTCCTGCAATTACACCAAGTCTCATTGCTCTAGTCAGCTTTGCTCATTGCAATAAAGCAAAAAAAAAAAAAAAAACCTTCCACTATATGTAGAGTTGTCGGTAATGGTTCTCATGCCTTTCCCCGAAGTATAGGCTTCTTGCAACAGATGTCTGAAGCAGAGCAGCAGATGCATATTGATCGTGTCAGAAGGGACGTGCGGGCAGACAGCTGTAATGGACGTAACCCCGCTTCTGTCACAGCTGAAACATTGGGCCGGTATTGTCAAGGATGCAGTCCGAGCGCACAAAATTTGCGGAGGGGTCAATAAAATCCTATCCAAGGCAATAAAGTACTGGAGGAGAAAAAAAAAGAATGAGCATGGCTTTTTCAGATGGATGGTAACTGTAAAGCTACAGACAGAAACAAGTGATCTAACATCATTACTTTTATCCAACACTTTAGCAGTTTCTCAAATAACATGCATGTGGTTTCCTGTATTTATAGAATGGTTTTGGAGAACATTAACAGTCACCTGTGGCTATTTAAGCTGACTAAACTCAAACTTTGACTTTGCTTTTGTGAGTGGTGCATTAATTTGAGTATACTCCCTAAGCGCTACCACTAATCAAGCCAGCTTAGCCGCAGTGTTAAAACAAAGATGTGAGAAATATGCGGGAAACCTTGTAGCACACATGGACAACTGTTTCCAAAATATATCTGAACTCCCTTAAACATGTGTAATGTTCCAATGTCAGGCATTTTTAGGAGCTAAATGCACAGAATGAATATTGTGCTCGAATTTGACTAAAATGAGAAACGGAGCGTGTTGCATGGAAACAACATCGTGGCTAAAAAAGCCGCACTTCAGAAGAGATTTGTTTTCTGCCCATCTCTTTGTGGTAGTCATCTCATATTTTAGCAAGCAACTATAAGACATAAACAACGATGAATCTTACGTGGGTATTTAAAAATATAAAGAGCTCAATATAAATGAGTATAGCTAACAATCAGAGAGTAAAAATCTCAGCTTTAATTCCTCCAGAGAGAGAGAGAGCGAGGCGAGAGAGAGCGAGGAGAGACGAGACGCGAGAGAGAGAGTTATATATGTATATATTTATATTATTTTTACAAGATGTCCTCTATTTGCTGATACATAAATAAATAAGATTGGGGATGAAATGTGGTTTTAAATAAGCAAAGAGGTGAATTGACTCAGAGTCTATAGGGAATGATCCCTATCAACAGGGTATAAAGGATTAAAAGATGCATTGAGAAATAAAGAAGCCCATTAAATGTGATTAAAATGAGAAAAAAACACATGAAACACAAACCAGAGACAGGCAAATAGATTGTATTCTTCCAAATACAACAGGAAAATAATGCCAGAATTAAACCTCCCTACTAAAAACTGGAAGAAAAAAAAACATACGTCTGCATGCTTGGGAATTACTGTACATACTTTGTTGTTGTGTTTGGTCATGGGTTCTAGTGTCAAAGCCAGGTATACCAGTGTTCTAAAAAGCTATAGTTAGAAAACTGATAGTTCTTATATATACAGTTGTTGTGATATAAAATCGCTTTAAAAAGATGCCCAAAGTCCAAAGTTTTCTCTGACTGTTTGATCATGGTGAACATTTTTTTTTTTAATGCTGTGACACTATAAAGCTGTTTATTTTCACGCAAGATGATTGTACATTAAGAATCTCAAACCTGCCTATATTAAGTCATTCATCTTTGCATTTGCGGTGCTGAATTTATCCTTTTTGCCAATTTAGTCGTACTTAGACATCTAATGTTGCATTTTGTGACAAGCGGATGTTTTACACTGCTATGGTAGCTTTAACGTCAGCTGTAAGTTACCTCTTCCAAAGAAACATTTGTATACATCTGACTCAATTCCCTGTTTGAATATAACCTCTGCACCATAAAAGAAAGCTAAATATTTATGCATTTCAGTAGCTGACTGAAACTTATGGTTTTGCTTGCCGCCCTCTGGGAAAATCCGGCTGCAACAGTCAAGTTGTTTCCATCAAAGCTCCGAAACAAGCTCGAACCGCCTGTGACATGCACCCATTGAAAGCTGGGCTCAAAGAACCGAGTTTGACAGTCGGCTGTCATTTGTAAACAATCTTCCTTTCCTATACGGCTTAGATGGAGAAAGGCTTTTGACAGGATTGAAAATTGCTTCAAAACGGGCTACAGGGAATCAAACTCGCTGCTAGATTTTAGTGTTTAAGGTCATTTAAGGCTTCATCAGGCGTGCTGGTCTAAAGAAGCCTTAAATTAGTTCAAATACCAAAGAAGAAAGAGCCAAGTCGCTAGTGTTAAATGTTTCTCAGGGGGACTAAACTGCTGTGTTTTAGTGTCTCACAACTAAACAAGTTTTTGACTAAAAATTCTGGCAAATAAAGATCAAACATATTGTGTTTGCTGTAAATTGGCATTATTGCTCCTCATAAAGTTAGATTTGGTTTGTTAGCTTATGTTTAGATTTCTAAGACAACCCATTGAGATAGTTGTTCACTTATACATCAGATGACAAAGCCAAAGCAGCCGCAAACAGTCGTCCACGGCCCAATCTAATGGGAAACGGGCTGACTCACCGTGAGTTCCAGAGTGAGAGCGTTATAGCAGGTTTTCAATCATGTCTGAGTAAAATTACATGGCCCTGGAAGCGGGCGGCTTTTGACTCTCAAAATCGAGCGTGCTGTATCTCTTAGCAGTTCTAAAGAAACATGCTGAGCGGAGAGAATAGACTGTCAATCACTTTTTTTGAATGTAGTTATTCATGAGCAGACGCTGACTTGCAGCATCTGGAGGAAGTCGAGCTATTTTCTGCGCAGAGGAAGAATCTGAGGCTCTGCTGCAGAGTGGATGCCTATAAATTGGCTCATTTACCTAAAAATTAAGCTTAATCGCAATATGGGTATGAATAAAGTTTTATGAACATAGCTGGTATGTGCCCTGACTAACGTGCATTTTAGAGATTTGTTATGCTACGACCACAAACTTAAAACTTTTATGAGTGCATTTGAAGAGGTATTAAAGAAAGGAAAGACAAATTGTACAGGTTTCCAATTTTTAAACCATAATCATATGAAAAGAGAGGGGTGATTTTAACTAGAATTGAACTTTGTACATCTTGATACTAATGTTTGGCCCATTCTTTGTGGTAAAATAGCTCATCTCAGTCATGTTGGATGCAGCATCTGTAAACACAACGTTTCCAACTCTTGCCATTATCTGACTTACACCTGGACTTTGACTGGTCCATTCTCAGGAATATGTTTTCATCTAAGCCATGTCATTGTAGCTGTAGTTACATGTTTAGAGCCGCTGCCCTCCTGGAAGGTGAACCTCAAACTCAGCCTCAAGTCTTTTGCTCCCTTTAACAGGTTCCCCTGGTATTTATGCCTGTGGTTGTAACATGACAACATTTGGAAAGGTTAAGGTGGCATGAATAATTGCGTAATGGGTAGATGGCTAAACAGAGCTTTGGAATTAGGATGTGCACCATTCAAAACATTTAAACCCAATCAAATCACAGGTAACAAGCAGAAAGAAAAGACTGAATGTCTACTTTTTGCTGGTATTCGTCATACTTCTAGGCGATCAGACAAAACTGAGAAACGCCTCACATATTGACTGAGTCATGCGATGCAGAGCACTGATGTCGATTCACACTCTTGTTATTTTTAGTCGAGTCTAAATGTCATGAGTTCTTTTCTGGGAACACAAATCACTTGCTAACCACACAAACAATGACAATAGAAGGCCCAATTGACCTTATCTGTATCGAAATTAAACTGACATTTAGATGATATTGCAAGGAACATCTGCCATGTGGTGCGATGTGGGTGGACGTCAGATGTGAAAATGAAATGAAAGCAATGATTATGGCATTTATTGGGACAGGTATATTGCAGCTACACATGCTGAGTGTTAGTTAAACCTGCCAAAAGAATGTCTGACCATTACTAAAGCTAAATGCACTTCTGCAAGGTTTCTAATGGCTGCCTAAAAAGCTGTGTCAATGTCAAACAACCAATTTTCACCCAAAATACATCTTTCTAAAAAGCTTTAACTAGCAAAATGCATTTCAGTATCAAATTTGATGTGATTTATTAAGAAGGTAGAAATTATGAGAAAAGGGTTAAGAGCATACATTTAGAAGTCAACATTTTTTACATACTTAATAACACACCTTCTGTCTTCAAAAATATGTAAAAAAAAGTAAAAAATATATATATTTCCTCTAGGTTCAATTAATATTCAGGCATGGAAGTTGCTCTTCGCTACTTTTGTTGACCCAAATATGACTGGAAACTACATACACAACTTTATGTACTATTTCAAACTGGTGGATAATAAATTATTTTAATAAATAAACCCTTGGAACAAACACAGACTCTAATGCGGTTAAATATCTGGCCAAAAAGCACATTGTAACCTTTGATTCTCCCTGAATAAGGCTGCACAGAGACGTCAGAGGGCAGCTCACATTGCCTTTAGGGATATGAGAGACACTGAGCTGCAGCCACTCAGGCTATTCTGACACATTTTACATATTTAAACAAAGAGAAATCAAATTTAAGTTCATCCCTCGGCGAAGCTCTCGATGCCCAAAAGCCCTTTCTGCAGCTGTTCAGGGAACATCCAGAGTGGTGACAAGTTGGTTGACAGGTTAACTGGGGCCATTGTAAAGCTTTAATGAGCCTTTAAGCATGCACCAACACAGTGCTGCCAGTGCTTAGAGCTCTGAGTGGGTGGATGATACCTCCCACCTGCTGTCCTGAGCAAAAATAATGAACAATAACACATCACTTCTCCAGATGGGGACGCGTAATAGTGCTTAGATACTAGAGACTGAATCCAGCTAAACTCCCTACCAGCATCCTCGCATCGTTCAACCAGGCTGTAGAGCGCAGGATGTCACCATACGTCATTCCAGCAGATCAGTCAGGTGAGCCCAGGTGAGCCCTGCAGGGGATAGTGAGGGGATCTGAAAAGGTGCTGAGCCGCTGTTAAGATCAAGACCCTTATGTACGTCTGCTGCTCCCTCAAGTTTGATTTTACGTGTGCTTTTATAGGTTTTGTTCTGTTTAACGTTTTTATTTGTTGTATGATCACAGCGGAACAACATCTAGGTTTGTTGTGAACCGTTTGCTTTGCGATAAAGTGACAATACATTAATTGGATTTAATTAGATTCTTTTTCCAGGAGAAGAGGCACAAGTATGTAAACAAAACCAAAAATTCTCCTCTTCTCAAACAGTACTTTGCAAAATATTTTATTAATCTATTGGAAAACTTCCCCAGACTTTTATGATTTACATTTAATGTACAAAGTCTACAAAATTAAATAGAGTAATTTAAGTGCTGAGAAACTGCTCTAAAGAGTTTTAGTTTATGGTTTCAAAACTGCACAAAATGGTGTGTTTTTTTTCCCGTATTTTATGGTGATTTCATTTCAACATTTCCCTTTAGAATAGAAGTTTATGAATTATTTTGCTTGTTTATTTCCTGTGAACGTGAACTTAGACATTTAACAACTGAAAACAAAGTCCTAAAAAGATTTCTTGTATTGTTTTAATTGATTAAACCTTTTTATTTTCATAATAATAGTCATTAACACATGATGTTATTAGTTTATCATTGGAAGAAAGTCATTGTCTGAAGTGTTTGAATGTTTTCATGTATATATTTATTTTAATAAAGTCTTCTAATCTAAGACTGAACACCTTCTAGTGTGGGCTGAAAACATCACTGGAAACTTCTCGATATCTTCTCTGAAAACACATTTTAATGCTGTGCGACTCATAAATCCCGGTTTAACGGGGGTTCAAACTGAGGGACGCAAACGCATTTAAGAGCTTTCTGTGACTCGCTGAAAGCTGCAGAGGAACAAAAAGCGCACCACACAGATGACCTCCATATTGACACGATCAATCTTTCAAAGCCTTTACGAGCACCTTTCCTTTTTATTTGCTGGATGTGCGTCTTCCTCCCTCCCACCCGTTCCCCTGATTGTTTTTACTTTATTTGCAAGTTCAAGCTCATCAGTCTTCTCCAGCCGCGCAGGGGAAAGGAAACAATCTCATAACTCCTTCATTACCGCCCCCAGCCTGGTGGAGAATCCTGCTGCTGCCGCCGCCGCTGCTGCGCGCACATATTGGCAAACCCTCGCTTTTGGGACACGAAATACCATTTCTGCACAAGTTGTGCCTCTGAAACTCGTTAAGTAATGCAATAAAGGCGCAAAGAAAACGAGGTTAAAGTTCTGAAAATGATAGGGGAGGGAAGGGGGGGGGGGGAGAGGTTTAAACTGAGCTCGTGTAATATTTAGAGGGGAATGCTTGATGAGGACAGGAATAAAAACGGCTTTCATGAGTACGGGATGAGCAGAAATTCACACCATAGGTTATGCACAGATAAAACAAAAGTCTCACACCAGCGCTTCGTTAAAAAGCGAGAGAAGGGATAAAATCTGCATCCTCTAACGTCCAGATCCTCACATCAGAGCTGAGGGATGGAGAAGAACCCTGAGCACCATCTCCCCGGTCCTGTCCCTGCAGCCACCAGACTCCTACAGGTAATCAACATTAATTAATTACCAATCTCATTCTGATCCCGAGCAGAGAGTCATCCGTCTCCGTTTGCTTTATTGACAGCGGCTGTAGCTTTTAACCTGATAATTATTGTTATGAAGTCACAAAGAGCTTCCTGACACAAATGACCTGTGATTTATGGCACGGCGGCGGAGAGGCAATTCATTCTCTGCAGCTGGAAGTATCAGGAGAATTGCTGTGAGGAATTATCATCGACTCCCGTTTCCCTTGGCCGAGATCAACGGATCTGTTGGATAAAGACTTGAGGAGCAGCTTGGGGAATTCAATAAATGAAGGTTATTTATGCGTGATGGCTGAGCAGATGCGCTGTCCTACACCGCCATCTGCTGGGCACATCTGACAGCACAATTATCTGCTCTGTAGAGCGAAAAAAAAAAGAAAGATTTAAAGTGGCTTTCATACGTGCCATGTAGGATTTAATAAAGCTGTCATATTTCAATCATTAAACATCTTTGTGCCTCAATAAATCAAGATCGAGTGACATTTTTCGAGGGTCTCTCCTGACGCTAGCTCCTACTTCTAGGCAATTAATTCAAGGTGGGGAGGGCCTAAAAAATACTACACTAACAGAAAATTAAAAAAAAACTTGTCTTTCCTGATGTCAGCATACATTGTCTTTTACACCTCCAATAGAAGAATAAAATCAAAATACCAAAACCCTTTGGAATGGCAAAAAGCAAAAACAAAATTTCTTTAGCTGACATGCAGGACTATCAGAGAAAAAGTGGCGCAGCTCTTTGAAGATGCACAATAAGGACGACAGAAAAGTCATTTACATGCCCAGAGTCAGGCCTCAGAATGTCTAAAACCAAGTTGTTTGGAGGGATGAGAGCAAAATGTGACTGTATGGTCAAAACGATACACGGTGCAACTAAAGAGAAGTCAGCAAGGCCTATAATGAAAGGTGCATTATTGCTGTTGCTTAACTTGGAGGCATGTCGCTCCTATTTTGTCAGCTGCCAAGGCATAGGGAAGATGGCGAGAATCGAGAGCAAGTTGAAAGCAGCTTGTTAGGAGAAAACACTTCAGGAAAATTTGCATTCATCCTGCTGAGGGGCTGCACATGGAAGATTCGTGGCAATGATCCAAAACACCAACGCCGACTCGACCTGTTTTTGACTACAGCAGGAAAAAAGCTACGGTTCTGGAGTGGCCAGCTCAGTCTCCTAACCTCAATACAATTGAGCCACTTTAAAAGAGATCTTAAGGCCGGGAAATAACAGGAGCTGGAGGCTTTTTGCCCAAAAAGACTGTGCAGCTTCATAATCTGAGAAAATAAGGTGCCTCAGGTTCCAGATGTCACTGATGTTAAAGCGGAAACACACGGTATTATGAATTAGGTTGTGTCCGCTTTTTATAAACGGCTTCAGCCCACCACTGACGATGAGGGGCAAATTACAACACGTCAAACTAGATGTTACAGCGTTTTTTTTTTTTTTTTTCCTGGGACAAGATCTATCAAACAGAAATACCGTGTCAGGAATAATTTTACATGTCTTCTGTTTGCTGATTAACAACACATACTGTGATACCAAACATAACATCAACTGGATGCTACAGTGGTCACAATTTGTTCATTAACTTTGAAGTACAGCTCCACTAGAAAGCCAATCTCCTTTCCTTTCCCCCCCGACTCGACCAAAACAGTCGGGGGGCGCCTCTTACATATAAGACGCTTAGAACAATGAACACGACCTTGAATGCTCTGATCAGGTGGCACAGTGAGTGGCACTGTTTCTTTACAGCAATCAGGTCTTGGGTTCATATTCCAGCCTGGGGTCTTTCTGCATGGAGTTTGCATGTGAACCGTTGTCTTGTGACCTCTAGGTAAGGAAAGGCAGGTTTATTTATAAAACCCTTTTCAGCAATAAGACGATGATATAATTAATTATTCTTTTAAACAGCTAATTTTAAATTAAATGTTGCTTTAAACTCTTTAACCGAACATTAAATGTGGAATACATTCACAACTGTGACAAAAAAAGGTTATTTGATCCCTCTCCAAAGCATCTGTTCATTAAAAAATGACCTAATTTTAGAATGGTGCAAAAGCTACATTTGATTGCTTGATCGTTTACCTCTGAGGATTAGCATGTTTTTAGTTTTCCTTTGAATTTTTCCATAGCTGAGCATCACACCAGATTGTGTGGCTTGCGGGTGAAAACCTGGGAAGAAGTATCAGGCCTGAGGAGCGACCTACAGCCAATATAAAATATCTGAAAGCAAAGAGAATAATCCAGAAAAAAACGGATCCAGAACCTGACAGGTGCAGCATTTTTTAGTTGCTTGTCGGGTGCAAGTCAAGTTACGTCATATTAGCTTTGGGAATGGCACATTTGATCACTTTCTGTTAAACTTTGTTATCTGTCTTTTGTACTTTTCATTGATTTGGTTAAAAATTCTGAACAAATGTCTGCTCGTTACAAAATGCCAAAAGATTCAGGGTGAAATCTGTTCCTTAATATGTGCAGGTACAACTTGGTTCCAACTTGGAAGCGGTCTGTGCCTGACAAAAAAGGCATATTTATGTATTTATTTTTTATTTATGTGTTATTTATCTTCATTTTTATTTGATTTCTTTTGACTGTGCTACCTCTTTTGGTCACCAGAGGGCAGAGTTGTTCAAGGAACAAATCCAATCAGTTTGCAGCAGCAGACAAAAAAACATAATTAGGGGATTGCAAAATGACTTTATCAAAAATAAAAAACACAGATCTGAAGTTGGTGGGGTTTTAGTTTTGCTTTATAAATCCTAAAGTTTCTCACTGCTATGAGGACGTCATCTGATGTGTGAAACATAAGGCATATATAAAATTATGTTTCAAACATGTGGTGCTGCTTTTTCTACTAACAGGTGGCCTGAACATGACAAATGTACAAGGAAGCACCACATAGTGTCGCCTGAAGTGAAAATCTTCACTAATTTGTAGATAAAACTTTAAATATCTTTGAGTCAGCAGCAAGAAAGACACTTTGTCACAGACTCGCACACATGACCTCCATGAATCGCTCCGAGGGAAACAATATCCCATCAAGAGCTGAAAATCACATCCCGTAATCCTGAACAGCAGAGCTTCTTGCAGCTTCCCTCATAGATATTAATCTCAGGACCTAAAAAAGTTAACTCTGGTTATGACCGGTAATTAGTCAAATGACTGGTGTACGATGCACTGATGGTGTCTGTGCCATCTATCCATCCATTTTCCAAACCGCTTTATCCCTCATGGGGTCGCGGGGGTTGCTGGTGCCTATCTCCAGCGTTCACCGGGCGAGAGGCGGGGTACACCCTGGACAGGTCGCCAGTCTGTCGCAGGGCTGTCCAAAAGCGAAACTGGCCAACAGTTTATTCATCTATTTTTGTTCAAGTTCCACTGATACCAGTCAGTCATACACATTTGGTCAAGATCAGAAAGAAAAACGGCTTTTGGCATACTTTTGGAGAGGTTCTCCTTTTAGAGACTTTTCGCATGTCCAAATGTATCATCTTAAATTAAGTCCTCTGTGTTTTCTTAATACAAATATCAGAATCTTCTGTTTTTCTCACTGCAGCAATGTGAGTGAGTCTGAATTTGAGGCAGGATGGAAATGTGTTTTTGCCAATTTCATGATTGTATCTATCTATCTATCTATCTATCTATCTATCTATCTATCTATCTATATATATATATATATATATATATATATATATATATATATATATATATATATATATATATATATATATATATATATATATATATATATATATATATATATATATATATATACACACACATTTCTTTATTTTAAACACAATTGGTTATCATGACTAATCCCCTCCTTAACGTTGCACTGAAGTTAGGCTGGATTACCTGATTATGAAATGCTGGAAAATAGCAGCAGAGCTAAGAAAAAAGCATAACATATTTTAAGAGAGCATGTCATTTACAGACCTGAGCCCAGATATGTGAGTAACCTTTACAGATTTGTGACTTGCTGTGATTCATTGCTTCATACCTTAAGCTGCAGAAAATGTCACAGCCAGGATTTTTTCACTGTACTTTAAACATTTATCTTCCTTGCTTTTATTATTATTTTTTTTTTATTATCGCCTCATACACAAAGGCTCAGTTTTTTATTCTTTTCCCTGTTAAAGAAGACATTGGAGATTTTGTTCAACATCACTAACAAAACTAGGAAGTTTTACAATCCTTCACAATCTCTTTATGGCAAAATATTACAGCTGAAGGCATTTTCAGTTGGAAAACTGAAAACTAAGATGTTTGCGAACTCTTCCTGCAACAACTTCAACACACTTAGAATAGATTTTTTTTTTCTTTACGAAAATAGACACCACTAAATTTACATTATGCTGAAATGGTTTTCGCTGACGCAAAACTGGACTCCTACAAAGGATACCTATAACAAATAGAAAAACATTACTACACTAAAATAGGATTCTAAAGACATGTACAGATGTGTAAAAACATTTACCATAATGTAAACTTGAAAAAAAATAGCCTCTAACACATCAGAAAAGCAAACGTAACTAAAACAAATTTTAAGTGTATAAACATTCTAAGGTGATCAGGGTGTTGAAGGGCTTTTAATTTGTAATGCACAACAAAAATGGCTAGTTGCCTAAACCTGCCCATATTTACAGACGGGGATAATAACTAAATAGTCTCAAACTACCGGAATTGTGACAAACGACGCTGGATGAGGCCAAGGTTGCCGCCACAAAAATGACAATGAATGTTTGGCAACTACAGGAATATAGAGGTGCTACTGCAACACATTATTAATTAATAAATTTGTACATCAGGTACTATACGTTAATCATTTGTGTAAATCATTTTGAGTTGCTGTATTGTAACACTGGAAATGTTACAACCATACCAAACAATACCGGCTTTATTTATAGGGGGCTTTAAAACACCCACTGGGTCAACATGCTGCACACAAAATAAAGGAAACAGCAGTCACATGATAAAATACTAAACCAATAATAAAATCTAGGACCTAAAAATAAGCCGCCCTGCAAAACGCTTTATCAGTTCCAGATAAAGCAAACAAACAAACATGTATTTAACCTTCAAGACAAAGTACTTAATGAGCCATTTTGGTTAAGGCTTTTTTTCCCTGTCTTGCATTTTCTGAATAAATATTCATCAAAACCCAAAATATTGTCCGGTTCATAGTCTTCCAAGAGGAAAATGAAACAGGTTTGATTTAAGCCTAGAGTCCCAAGAGTGGGCAGGGAAGAAAGAAGTGGAAAAGTTATTTACCTTTGATGTGGTTTACAAGAAACAATGTGGATCCAAGGAAAGGAGGCAGAGAATGGAGAGAAGGAGAGAAAACAGAATTACAAAAAATTGTGGCACAATCAAAACTTTAAGTGTTGTCTTCTACTGTGAAGAAACTGATATACAGTAGCTTGTAAAAGTATTCAAACCCCTTGAACTTTTCCATATTTTGTCACATTACAACCACAAACATAAATAAATAAAGTTCAGACATAAACCCAAACAAGAATCTGTGGCAAGATCTGAAAACTGCTGTTCACAAACGTTCTCCATCTGACCTGTCTGAGCTTGATCTGTTTTGCAAAGGAGAACGGGTAAAAATTTCTGTCACCAGATGTGCAAAGCTGGTACCTTAAAAGACCTCTAAATGCAGCAAAAGGTGGTTCTGCAAAGTATTGACTCAGGGAGGCTGAACACTTTTGTACAACGCCTTTTTATTTTTTTATAAAAAATAAATAAATACCATTGTGTGCCGACCTTTCAAACGAGACTCCAATAAAATATATCCATGTTTGTGGTTGGAAAGTGACAATATGTGGAAAAAGTTCAAGAGTTATGAATAATTTTGCAAGTCACTGTAAATAAATTGGTCATAAATACAAGGTTTTGCATTCCAACACATGCTAAAAAAGGTATTCTATTCTATGCAGAGCTGCCGCTGTTCACCATTGTCTAACACTCTGCTCCTCCTACAGCTGCAGATTGAGACATGTCTTCAACTTGGTGTTATAACTACAGAAATACATCCGCTGAATAGGGATCAGCTGAGCCGACGTTACTGACTCCTAAAATAAAACGTAAAAAAAAGGCTTTTTTTTTTAACGTTCCCTCTTTTTTTTTATTCCCTCTTTATTTTGCACGACAAACTGCTTTATGTTTTTCTACCCCTTTAAACTTTGCACTTTAGTTTTCTAAGAGAAAGGCCCAAATCCGCCGTCTTCTCCCTCCACTCTGAATTCTTGTCTTGTAAGTGCTTGTATGTGACGTTGGACAAGAGCAGCCCGTCCACAGGGGACAGGGGAAGTGGGAAAATGGAAAGGGATGGGGAGGACAGAATCGACCAGCAGAAGTAGAGCACAAACTTAAATCACTAAGGGCCAAAACCGCGGCCGTGTTGTTTCTGTGCCACAGTTTGTCACGCAACCTCTGAAGCCTCCTATTTGTCAGGAATAAAGCTGAGGCGAAGTTTAAATCAGGGTATGTTCTAAAACAATATTATAGCTTTAAACATTTCAGTTATATGCAGAAACAGTGAGGCAAAAACTTAAAAAAAAAAACTTTTTAATTAATCAGGGAAATAAGCCAGGACGTTCAAAACCTAGTTAGTCATACACTCCCTATAGCTGGGCTTAGTGGAAAAATGAAAAACACAAAGCTATTTAAAATTTCATTGTAAATCTGGAAGAACAGGCTCTCCACAGATGAGGCTGAATGTAACTATTCTGGCCTGCAGGCTCTGTGAGATGTGGGTCACATCCACTGTCGAAGATGTTGGTGGCAGCATCATGCTGTAAGGATGTTTTTCTCAGCGTGGACAGGGGAGCTGGTTAAAAGTCATGGGAACAGTTAGAGAGCGAAATATACCAGACAGTTCTGGAGGAAAAGCAATCTGAGAAGGAAAAGACCCGAAACTATATATATATATATATATATATATATATATATATATATATATATATATATATATATATATATATATATATATATATATATATATATATATATATATATATATATATAAAGTCTGACCAGTATGTTAAGTTGTGAGTAAACTTTCCAGGCCGTGTTGTGACAATGTAATTCATTTTAAAGTCAAATGACATGAAATAAAATAATATAATTTTTTTCCCCCACTTAGATGTAAAAGAGAAAGTCCTGCATTTCTCTTGAAGAGTCTGGACTTTAACAGGATTTAGTCTGACATTACACAAAAACAAACACCTCAGTGAAAGAAAACTTTTGTATGGAAGAGGATTAGTGTCATTCAAAAAAAAAAAAAGTCTATTTGGTTCTGACTATTTTCTCAGAATTCTGAGAATAAAGTCAGAATTCTGAGAAAAAAGTCAGAATTCTGAGAATAAAGTCAGAATTCTGAGATTAAAGTCAGAATTCTGACATTAAAGTCAGACCTCTGAGAAAAAAGTCAGAATTCTGACAAAAAAAAGAGTCCAGATTCTGATAATAAAGTCAGAATTCTGAGATTAAACTCAGAATTCTGACTTTAATCTCAGAATTCTGAGAATAAAGTCAGAATTGAATAGACTTTTTTTTTTTTTTTGAATGGTCCTAATCCTCTTCCATACTTTGGGAATCTTCAACACCAAAACCCCTGAGTTGTTTTCCTTTTTTTTATGGAAATTACATAAACACTGCAAAGCCACACTAAACAATATTCTTGGAAAGAATTGTGATACAAGAGAAAGGGCTTTTTTAAAGGGCAAACAATGAGCATCTGACCTGAGGAATTAGACTTCCTTTTTGCTTAGATGCAACATGCGTGACTTCTTTAAGTGATGATGCAACAGATCCGTCACATGACGATCCTTATTAGTCACTTTAACAAATCCCCCTCTTGCCTGCTTTCAGATGTGCCAGAAACTCTAGATGCCTAAAATTTAACTAAACACTCACAGCACATTACTGAGTCAGCAGACAGCAACGTTACCGTAGTGTGGCAGACTTTTTCATCCCCCTCCTCTCATTCTGCTATCTCCTCTCAGAAATGTCAGCCTTTCCCCTGATACACTGCTCCGCTTGCTATGGACCATTCGACATTTAAATAACAGCGCAGAAGTAGGTACCTGAAGCTTCACACACTCTTAAGAGGCAGAGTTCACATGACAGATTAAAAGGCCGACTGGAGCTGTGGGTCATGAGGTGACCTGAATAATGATGGGTAATAATTAGGGGGATTTACACAATCACCAATGTGAGTGCTAAAGTCAAGTTACATTTTTGACAGTCTAATATCTATAATATTTCTAGTTTACTCTGGTTCAATTGAATAGTATGGAGAAAATTGTTTATAAATAGAGGGAAAAGTGTTTAGCACATTCTATAATCTTAGTCCCATTAAAACAGAAATTAAATCTTGATTTTATTTTGTAGGTTATCACTTAATTCTAGGAGACGCCTAATAGGATTTTTTTTAACATATTGTTTTTAATAGAACGTAACATTTTCTATGAACTAAGTTAAAATCAGTAGGCTGTAAAGGTGAGAATCTTTTTTTTTTTTTTTTTTGTTTAGCCATCCTTATTAACCACCAATTGCACTACAGGGACACTGGGGATGCAGAAGAGTTTCAGTGGAGCTAAAGAGGTCGACTTTTATGGCTGGGCAATTTATCACGTTTAGTTGCAACTGGATGTTTTCATACAGTGTATGAAAAGGCAACGCTTTTCTTACTGTAACAACATATCTACCCAAACGTTTCCTGTTTTAGATTAGTTAGAAATTAATTATTTGTATTTGATAATGCAAAAATAACACAAGTCTCTCTCTCTCTCTCTCTCTCTCTCTCTCTCTCTCTCTCTCTCTCTCTCTCTCTCTCTCTCTCTCTCTCTCTCTCTATATATATATATATAGATATATATATATATATATATAGATATATATATATATATATATATAGATAGATAGATAGATAGATAGATAGATAGATAGATAGATAGATAGATAGATAGATAGATAGATAGATAGATAGATAGATAGAAATAGTAGGTTGAATTACGCTGAAAAAGGGCTTCTTCTCTGTGTTGCATTTCCCAGATTCAAGTGGACCAAAAAAAAAAAAAAAAAAAAAAAAACACGAGGTTTGAACGTCGCTCAAGCTTTTGAACGTTGGTGCCGACTTAAGGAAGCAAAAGGGCTCAGAAGCCACACAAACACTGCTGTCCACCTCTAGTATTTGTTGGACCTGGCAACCGACTGGCAAACTGCACAATCGAAGGCTGGAATGAGAGCGGGCAAGCGCCATTGCGTCCCCTACTGGCCGGGAGCAGTTAAACTTGTAGTTGCCTCCTTTACAACTTGCGCAATGCTCCTTTTAAAATGGAAAGCAAGGACTTGGAAAAAGCAAACTCAAGAACAACATGCATAAGAAAAAAAAAACACTCACTCCAACGTTCTGATGCATAAGTATATTCACACTGATGTCAGGACACCCACATGAGTGAGGGACTATGCTGTGTGTGTGTGTGTGTCCGTGTGTGTCTGTGGGTGTTTGTGTGCGTGTGAGACAAACAAAGACAGCCCAGTGTGCCGTGCTTTGCCCTTGTTAAAGGCAGAGATGAGAAGTGTCTAAACAGAGATGGTGACATCAATTCTTGGCAGGCAGCTCCAGGGAGATCACGGTGCCTTGACCAGCTACACATGCTCATCCATTTCAAAACATGAGCCCCTATATTAGTGCTGTTCAGTCAGCACAGGCCTCCAAAAGCAACTCCTTCATCAATGAGTGGAGGTTAAACCACAAAAAAAAGGGATGCATCATCTCAGTTCTTTTTTTGTCCTTTGCCACAGAGCACAACTATTTATAGACATCTGTCTGTGAGAGAACGTTCGCACTGTTTGAGTACGGACAGCTGGGTGTAAAAGAAAAGAGGAGAAAAAAAAGTGTGTGTATGTGCGAGACAGAAATGGACCACTGGGAAAGAATTAAGCTTGAAAAAGATACCATGAAGGTCTTAGACTAGAGAAAGGAAAGTTCTCTGTCTCCCTCTTGGGCTGAGTAGCTAGTGAGCATGCTTTTAAGCAAAAGCAACGAAGAGAGCGCTTAATAGGTGCATGTGTGAAAAAGAGCTGGCGGTGAGACAAAGCACAATGAAGAAATAAAAGATGGGTAAAGCTGGTTCATAGGTGCCTTATGTAATTCACAGGTCAGTCTGAACTAGACTGACTGTTATTGTGTTTTTTAAAGTCATAGACAATACTATGTTTTGTTTTTGTAGTATTTCAGTACATTTTGGAATAGTGAGTATGACTATTCTGGGACAGGGAGAACAAAAAAAAGAAAAGATAATCACAAGATACACAGATTATACTCTTGTGAAATTAGGTGGGTGGTGATATGGTTTCATGCAACAGGAGAGAAAATATGCTCAAACATTTCTGCAAATTATGCAATCAAATATGTAGGGATGCAGCTCCTAAACGAACCAAGCATGAATTCTTCACTCCTGCATTTTAATTCCCAAAACAGCAGCTTTTTTATTTTTTTTATTTTGCTTTGCTAATTGAATTGTATTGCGTCTCCTTTCTTTGGCGCTACAATAGTTCCAACGCAAATGGTGGAAACCACATTGCAGTGGCCTGAACTTTTAGTAATTTATGTCCATTTTATTCTTTAATACAGCATTTTTTCTTAAATTGCCTTATTAAGAGAATAATAAAAAACAAAGGCAACTGGAGAAATGTTGCTAAATTACAATTTTGTAACTGACAAGCAAGTTAACTACCCAATGTAATTGGTAGTTCTTGCTCACATCTGATGGCAGTTGAAGAACACAGCTTGTATCAAGAAATCGGGCAAGAAAATGCTGATATATATATATATATATATATATATATATATATATATATATATATATATATATATATATATATATATATATATATATATATATATATATATATATATATATATGCATACATCTAACAGTTTTTAAGCCATAAAGGTACAGGTTTAGTAGATGTGTTATTTTAATGAAGATACATATTTTCTGTAGGTTTAATAAATGCACCTTATGGGATAATTTATACAACCTGAAGATCTGTTGCTGTGAAATGACTAGAATTATTATTATAATGGACCTTGGACAATCTGACAGCTCCAGATTGCTTAAGGTAACCACACAACAAAATATTGGTATTAGTCCAAAAAGAAACTGTATTTTCTAATTGCCATGTTTAACCACTGTATGGAAGGGGATTTAAATGGCAATTTTTTTTAATTTGTCAATTGTAGGGCGTCAGAGCATTAGCTGACTGAAGCCTTGTTCTTGTTGCTTCCTGACCTCTTGCACCGTGGCTCATCCATGTCCGTGTTCCTTCTTCAGGTGACAACCTCCATCTACATCCCGACCTGGATCATTCTTGTGCTGCTCCTCTGTGGAAGAACGAAGGCTCTGGTTCCCAACCATGGTCACGAGAGCCTTCTGGAAACTTCTGGAAACTGCTGCTCCCAGAACGTCGAAGATGCTCCCGGTGTTCCACTGGACCACCATCTGCCTGTCCACGCGTTCCACCACCACCTTCTCATCCCAAGCCATCCATCAGTCTGTCAAGCACAGCTCTCTGGGTGCCACTTCACCTTCTCCCTTGGACTCCACTATCCACCCTACTGCCACCATTCATCCTCCATCCTTCTTGCTGTTGGTGCTCAGTCCTGTCTACTTTCCCTTCCACAGTCAGCGACCAGAGCCCTCCCGGTCACCCCAGCCATCAGCGTCCCCAACTATCAATAAACTCGTTAAACAGCTCTTCTGCCTCCGTGTTTGTTGCATTCAGAGTCATCATGGAAAAAGACGAAAATGAAAAATCCAGGCTAAGAACCGAAAGACAAATGACTTCACCTCATCCACTAGATTAGCAAATCAGTTGTTTTTTTTTCATTTCCATTTGGTCTTAAGGCTGAACATGACATCAGATAGAAACGCCACAGTGGATTAGAAGAACCTGTTATCCTTTCACTATGACTCATCTCCATACAAGAAGGCTAATATTTATTCAGAATATGTTCAGCCTCCGTTCGACTTTGATCTCACCCACGACTCTGAGTTTTATAAGAACTGTTAGAGGTTTTTTTTTTAAATAAATCTGAAACTTTAAAAACATAAAATTACACCGACTGCTTTTTTAAAACACAGCTTCAAAATTGTTAACCATCAGTTTAGCAAAGCATTTAAAAGGCTGAACAATCATTTCAACTGCTTCATAATGGCTAACCAAAAGAAGAAAAAAAAAACCTGTGTGTTAATGACTGCCACTAAGCATGCCACCCTGTGCCGTACGGCTAAAAAAAAATTCAAATGATTGCTTTGAAATCAATCCAGTCAGAATAACTTGTTCACAGAAAAATCCTGTCTGTTTTTGCTTTGCAGCTGAAGAAGCCAAAACTCCTCAGAGGAGTAACATAGTATAACTCCTTGTTTTCTTCCCCTTATGATCAGTTAATATAGGTACTCAAGCATTTCTTGACTAGACAGGCACATAATGAGCTCAGATTGCTGCCTGAGAGAAAACACTTGTAGCAACCAGCTACACAGAGCCAAGCCATGGCATTTTTTGGTGTGGACTCTTGCTGCTTTCTATCCAGAACTAGACTTAACTATTATGGAAAAAAGAAAGTTTCAATGAGTGTCACAATAGGGAAACTAGGATTTAAGAAAGCCTCCTTTCACAGCTATAATTTAAAAACTGATGATATCCTGCATAATTCTATCAAATTTCCACACTGAAGAGAAATTTTCAGGCCACTTAACGCACGGTTGCCTCACTTTAATGAGGTTCTCAGCACCTCTTCTACACAGCTCTCTTAAGGTGTTGCTTAACCAGTTTGAGGCCTGTACTATTGCTAGGATGTTATAAACTTTAATTCATCCTTTTGTCATTCTATTGGAGGACGTGCTGGTAATGCTTAACAATCAAGGTCCCCTTGATGATGAAGCTCTTAGACAGCTTAGCCAATATTTCACTCTAAAATCCTTTGGTATACTGAGGGGTTTGACTGATGGTGCAAAATGAACCCAATTCACCATTCCTCCACCGACACGCTTAAGAGTTGGTACAAGGTATGCCATTTGGTTTTCTCCAAATATCATGCTTGGATTAAAGGCCAAAGCTTTACTTTGGTGTCAGGTGCCAAAAGGACCTTGTCCCAGATAGGTCGATGTTCATTTAGATGCAACTTTGTGACCCTAAGTCAATTTAGATGTAACTTTTTTTTTTTTTTTTAGAATTTTATTGATCTCACAATGAAGAAATTCACTTTTGCATCTTAACCCATCCCCTTGGGGAGCAGTGGGCTGCCACTGTGCGGCGCCTGGGGAGCAATTGGGGGTTGAGGGTCTTGCTCAGGGACCCAGAATGGCAGCTTGTGGGAGTTGAACTCAGAACCTCTGGGACCGAAGCTGTGTGCTCATGCAACTTTCATAGAACTAAGAAGCTTCTTCTGGGACACCCTCAAAACAGATCATTATGTTTCTTATCTTTTTCTAACTGTACTGAAAATGTAACATTTGGAGGCACATAGAGATTTAAATCTTTCTTTCTTTTTATAATGTCTCTGAGAATTAAACAGTCTGACACAATTAGACAAGGTTTGTGCAGCTACTTTTAAGAAGTGGTTATCTGGAAAGCAGGTGTCACTTTTAAAGAAAAATAATTAGAGGCTGGCCTTGGCTGTATGTACCTGTGTGAGGGACCCTCTATATAACTCAACATGTTCTGCAACCCAATGTGTCACAAAAACACAGTCTGGTGGGTGAAATCGTTGAATCTGTCATTTTGGAGCAGTTCACCTGCTCTGTGTTGACGCTTTAAAGTCAAAGTTAAATACCCATTTCTTTATGTTGGGTCATAAAATTTGAACTTGTCATTATCTCATGCTTTCACTGCTTTTAACTTTTCTTATTGTTTTTATCTGTTCTTATCTGTACAGTGCTTTAATTGTAATCTAAATCTAAACAATTATGTTCTTATTGATAGGTGTAAAACTTCTTATTGTTTGTCAGACATCCATAAAAACACATGTAACAGTTCTAAAGAGCCTCACTATGTCTTTAAGGTTGTAATGCAGAAGCCGTAAGATGTTTTATCTTCGTCATGTCGCTCTCTCTGTCTCTCTGTCTCCCAACGCCTCGCCATCGGGGGTAGCTGGCAGCAAACTACTTCATTTCGCACATTCAAAGCTGACAGTGTCTTACCAGCCATGGTACATTTCTGTATCACCTTTTGCTCCACCAGACTCAGAGATTTTGCCAAAGATGTACACGTTTTCACAGCAGCGCCCCCCTTTTGAGTTCCACGGGGCAGAAGGCAGAGGCAGGAAGCAGCCTTTCTAAGGGGAGATCATATAGTTGTTGTACAATGCTACAAGCAGTATATCTGATGGTATCTTAATAGTACACTTTTGTTAGGGCCTTCATTAACAAAGGAAGGTGTCCTTTCCATTAATCAGCCTGCAATAAACAGCAACAGAGCTGCTTGGATCATCGACTTAGTGAATGATTATGAGTCAATTAACCAAATAGGATCTGGTTGCCAGGATACAGATCATTTACTTCTTTAACAAAAAGTGACTTTAATGTTAATTGCTTAAATGAATTCTGTAACAAGTTAAGGAGACCATTTCATTTTTAATGATTCCCAGTTACTCTATCCTCATTAAATGCAGGAAGTGTCAAAATGGGAAAGTAGAATAAAAATTGCAGCTGTACCAATCATCCAAGAGCATACAATTGACTGAAAAGGTAATTAAGAGCTAAGATATACAGTAGTACGAAACTCTAAATAAAAAAATTAAGTTATCAAGACATGAAAACGATGTTGAGTTTGAGCATAAAATTAAAAGTGAGTTAGAAATAGTGGAAAAACATGTTGCACTTGAGACTTCTTGACAGGGGGTTAGACTATCATTAATAGCAACTAGTTTTAAAATATGAAACTCAAGCTTATTTTAAATCACTTCTTTATTAGGAATGTTATTTAATAAGATTTAAGTTAAACCGCAGTGATTTTAATAATGTAGTCTGGATGGGACTGAGAATTTTGATTAGGAAGCAAAAGTGAAGACATAGTTCAAGCTCCTGACTACTTGTTCATTCAGGGATTTATTTTCACATAAATCCTTCATTTCTACCCCAGCACAAAAAAAAAAAAAAAAAAAAAAAAAAAATTAACTAAAGCAATATATTCCATCCCAAAAAAATTTAATAAATAAATAAATAATGCCTACAGTATTAGATGTGTCCCAAAAAGTGAATTCCTTTATATGCTGATTTGAAAGGCAGAGAGGCATGGTATGAAAAAGCATTTTCATTCCTACAATAACAAGCATAAAAAAATGAGCTTCGCTAAAAATCATGAAGATTGAACAGGACTTGCAGGCTTTGGTCAGAGGAGACAAAGACTGAGCTTTTCAGCAACAAAACACTCCAGGTGGGTTTGGCGTGAAACACAGGATGGTTATAAGTAGGAAAACGGCTCGTTCCCCCTTGTTTAATATGGTGGATG
Source organism: Fundulus heteroclitus (assembly GCF_011125445.2). Classification (NCBI taxonomy): domain Eukaryota; kingdom Metazoa; phylum Chordata; class Actinopteri; order Cyprinodontiformes; family Fundulidae; genus Fundulus; species Fundulus heteroclitus. The sequence continues at coordinate 18,778,310 of NC_046377.1, forward strand.
TTTGATACAGAGAAACTCTTTAAAGTTAAACATTTAAACGTGCCATCTCTACCAGATACTAGTCCCTAAACCTAGTCAAATAAAGCCAGATTTGGATTGCCAGACCAAGAAAGTGCTGGGGTGATATTGTGGTATTATGCAAAAAGGAATAGTCAGCGATGCATCTCTGAATGCTCAATCTTGTGAAATGGTAAATCGGCAGTGATCGTGCAACCTTGTTAAATTGTACTGATTAAATTGTTCAGTGGGATATTTCGCTACTTCAATAAAAGATTATTAATCTTTTACTCATCTTTACCGGAGGTGCCAAAGACCTTGGTTAGCACAGTACTTATTCACTTTTAACCACAAGCTTGCCTGACTGTACTCCTCCATGTGTGTTTCAGGGTTAAGTGTATACATTAAGCTGGCTGCTTTCTTTAAATGAGCCCTGCCAAGTCGAAGTGTGGGACTCGACGGGCAACAGAACGAGGTTGAAGTGTGAATTATAGCTCTGCCTGGTAATAAAAGTCTGAACTCTGAATAATTTGCAGCACATTCGTCCCCTACAGCCTTAATTACATGGGCATCATACAGCACCCAAATTCATTCAGTTTTTCTTTGTCTTTCATCGTCTTATTGTAATCTAGAGGAATATAAAAAAAAAAAATCTAAATTAAAGGAAATGCTTTACATATCTGAAACTATTACATTTCTATCTGAATCCCTTTTCATTGTTTTTTTGTTATTTTTTTTACAATCATATATTGGACAATATTCCAAAAGGAGTATTTACACTAATGTTGCATTCATTTTGCCATTTAATGATGCATTTGAAACTCTTTATTTGACAGAGAATAAATTTTAAGAATGTTAATTAGAATAGGCAAGGCAAGGCGATGCAAGAATAGGATACTCTTGTTTGAAATTATTGTGGATTCTGGCGTCAAAACCCTAAAAACAGGCTCAAATATGCACACCTCCACTAGTATTTGGTTAAGAAAACTGCAGAGGTAACACCAGCTTTTTGTAACTATCAACAAACATAAGGCATGATTCTGGGAGGCTATTAGGCCACTTGCAAGAACTGGTAGAGATCCTTTCGTCTGGCTTCCTGAAGAGGGGACAGTGTGTAAAACGTAGATAAAAACAGAACACATTTATTTCCGAATCATTTTCAACCTAGATTCAATTGAATACACAACAAATATATTTCATGTTCAAACTGATAAACTGATGTTTTTTTGGGTTTCTTTTTTTTGCAAATATTAACAACTTTGACGCCAGTACTAGGTTCCAAAAGCACTGGCATAGGCACAATGAATGACTGGAAAAGTTGAGGTGATTATCTGTGTAGAGGGTACACGATTGTCTGGTTTACCATACGGGAAAATTGCCAATGCATCCCTTTCTAACATCAGAGGGCACCCCTGAGGTTGGGTTCTTGCGGGATGGTAGTGGTCTGCCACATTATGCCCTGTGCTGTGCCAGTCAGAGCACAGCCAACAGAAGCTTGAAACCTCGGCAGGAGCATGGGGGTCTGCCTAGTCATCAATCTCTTCTGGTGTCTCATGTAGAGGCTCCATGCATAGACCACTGTGACACAAATGTACATACTATATATGGTATCTGACAATGAACTCATAATGTCCAGATAGCATGTCAAGTTTTCATCTCGTTTGTCCTCCTCATCACTATTTTCTCTGCTGCAGTCTACTCCTCATCCTCCTCCCCAGCATCACCTTCCTCTATCAACTCCATGAATTTCCAACCATAATTATCCTCAACAAATCTTCAGCACAAAACCTTTGCCAATCCAAAAATTCATTTATAAAGTACTGTGTATTTATTTAATGAATTGTTCAGTTTTAGTAGAAAATAATTGACATAATTGATATTTTACTCTTTTTCCCACATGTTTGCCTAAATAAGCAAAAGACTGTGTGTTGCTTTAGTGAATACATGATGCATAAAATTCAATAAAATAAGAAAATGAGAGATTTGCTAATAAGTTACCTTACATGCCTGCTGTACTGATTTTGATACACAGACTTTCAACACGGTTTTACCATAAATTAAGTTATGAAATTTTAAACAGTCTTACGTTGCATCAATCATTTAAAAAAAAGAAAAAAAAAATCACACTGCCGATGTAGAGGTTTCTAAAACTCGTGTATTATGTATGATACACTTGCAGTTTTAGGGTTAAGATGTTTCTTGTGTGGATAAACTGATTACATGCATTGTTCAGGTGTGATTTTGACCCATTCATTCTGTTGGAGTTTTACTGGTCCGTCCAACTCTTCTACAGCAAACCTTAAGCAAGCATCAAAATAACTTTACTTCAGTAGTGGAGTCTTGCGCAGAGGTCAAGTAAGACCTTTCTTTCTGATTTTACTAGTTGTCCTGGTCTGTACAATCTTATTATAATGAGAAACTGTTTTAAATGTAAACATATATTAAACTACCTGGTACCAATTTGCACATAGCAGCAGTAATACCTTTACATAGGGACAGATTGCATCTGGTTTGTCGCTTCCTATGCCTTTTAACACATCATCTTCTCTGTGTTTTAATCCCTGAACAATTCCAGTTTATTACACATGATTTGCAGACTAATTGGTTTTAATCTCTTTCTAAGTATGAATCACTTACGCTGTAACCAACATCTGGTACACCAAATTTCATGTAAATAGAAATAGAAAAAACATGGACGTGGTCAATAATTATTTTACCCGTCGTATGCCAGGAAGATTCAAGATTCAAACCAAAGATCACTGCCCTAATGTTCCAGCATGTTGCTGGCAGCATCATGCTATGTGGCTGTTCTCCTGCTAGTGCTAGTGTGCAGAACACAGAGTGTTATGATGACAAATAAGGTTAGGGTGGGTTTAATGTTTGGGGTAGAGGGTGGTTTAAGAGGTTAGGGACAAATAATATATGGATTATGCAATGTATGTAATATACAAAATAATAAATGGACTATGTAATATACAGTATGTAATATACTAAATAAGATATGAACTAAGTAAAAATGTAAAGTTTCTATCTAAAAATAAGACACTTCCTTGTGTAATTTGAATAATAAGTTATGTTAAATGTGTATTTTGGAGCGTTCAAATATTGTTATTAAAAATAAAAGAAAATCTATAACAAATTCAATTTTTAGTGCCCGATTCCTTTTTTTTTTTTTTTTTTTTTTTTTTAAATTGAGATATAAATCTCAATATAAATCTCTATTTTCCGGGGAGATATAAATCTCCCCGGAAAATAGGGTTTAAATGTGTAATGAAAAACTGGAATGAATATAGGGTTTTTGCCAATGAGCATATGCAAACGTCTGGCCAGCAGTGTCAATAATTACATAACAGTCAACCAATTTTTGTCTTACATTACTATTATTATTTAAACAAGCTGGAATTCATGAATGTTTATTGTTCTGTATCAAGAGGCAAACAATAACCTCCCTGATAAGCTTAAAATACAGAATTCATCAGAAGCTTGTTCTTTTCATGTGAAATAAATAACCACAGCCTCTTGAGGCCTTTATGATGGCAATCTTCACAACAAATCAACAGCGTTTATTTTTACTAGAGGAGTCAGAGGTGAAACTATATTTCTTTTCTTTTTAAAAGGAGCAGAAGTGGTTGAAATCCGTAGAACACCCAGTACGAGTTATAGAGTCAGTTTGCAATATCAACCGAGGCTGCTAAATCGAATGCTGCCATGAGGTGTTTTAAATACAGACTCTATAAACAAATGAGATTTTTATTGCAGCTGTAGCAATCTTTCTATGAAAATTAGAAACAGTATAAGGAGAGAGCAGAAATCTGTGTATATGTCCTATAGTACGGCTGAGAAGACTAATACAGTACGTCCTGCAAGGGAGCTCTGATCGTGCACGCACCAATCTACACTCTACATCTGTAATGCTGCCAGAGATGGAGAAAGATTGCTTCAGACTGGCCTATCGAGTTGGTAATTAGTTGCATAAGACATTTCCGTAAGAAGGCAAAGTTGAAAGGCATGCAGATTAAAACGAGCTGCTGCTAATCTCAATTATCTGTGCATTTTGAGAGGAGGGAGGGATTATGCACCCAAACGCATAAAACCTCCAAAGAAATGGTTCTCTGAAATCACATTTCAAGTTGCCTGAAGTCATTTAAAAGCATCCATAAAGCTTGGGACCGGTGATTCTCACATGCTACAGAAGTACAGAAATGTTCTTTCAGTTAAACAGAAACCCGATGGCCTCGGTCAAATGCTCCTTTGTTTGAAACAATGGAAAGCTTTTACTATAAATGGATACATTCTGAGTAATTCAGTTAGCAGTTGTAGGAGGGGTTCCAGTTCCTCCTGCACAGCAGGGCTATCTCTAGTTTTTTAATTCTGTAATATGGACAAATAGGAAGGAGGTTCTTGAAGATACAACACTCTAAAAGACCCCATGCAATCACAATTTGCCATGTTTTCTATAAAAAGACACACATGTAAAATCCATATAAGAAACAACTTCCTAATCTTCCATTCACTATAACTGTGAGAACATAGAAAAAGAGAAGCAACACTTTAATTGGACCTTCAAGCAGCATAGTGTCAGTGTTGTTCTGTGTTTACAACTTTAAATTACCAGTAAATTAAATGCACCCTGGGGGTCTCGACATGGGGTCCTGATTCCTCCAAAACGTGTTTGGGTTAGAGCTAAAAGTCTGTTGCCTGATGTCACGTCATAATAAGTCAGATAACGTTTTAGAGTTAAATCAACAACCATTATCAAAGGACAACTAATCTAAAAACAACATACAAACATTCTCGATGTGCAGAATCACAAGATAAAGCTCTATGATAGCCTCAAATCAGTCACATAATTATAAGACAAATTAGTTACATTAAGGTGGTCAGTGTCACTTTTAGTTTCGCACATGCAGCGTTCTGACAATAAATCTGGATAATATAGTATGAGAGCCAACATTACTTTTGGGTCACTGCTGGTGTGATATCTGAGTCACAGGGGCATCGATTCTGCAGCAGTAGCACCTTTGTGTTGATGCATGTGGCATGTGAGAGCTGCAGCTGTAATGTGGCAGACATTTTCAGCACCACCAAAATATCAGGCTTTTGTGGTGAACGAAGCATATGTACTGCTACTGTGTTAAATGCTTTGCATTGTTCTTTAAATGACGATGCGTCTTCGTATGCAGCTGGGGGAAAAAAAAAGCGGGACTGATATGCAGGAGAAGTTGTTATTATAATGCTAAATAGCAAAAAAGTGCCACAAAAGTAAGACAGACGTACAAGAAAGCATATTCATGTAACCCGTAAATCAAAGTATTACAATAATTTCAATAGTTTTGTGGGATTTAACAGTAAAGCAGTGTGGTGGCGTAGATTCACTTAGTTCTGTGAACCATTGGATACCTGTGATAGAAGCTGGCTGGGGTGCAGCTGGCAACAAGAGGCGGACACTAAATGACTACTCTCAGCACTGGGAATAAAACAAGCAGCTGCTTGGGTGGTGGGAGGTTTGGTCCTGTCTCTGAAAGAAGCTAGGCTGTGATTATCACAACGCAAATACAAGCCACAAAATAATGTTAACCGGGACAACTCAATGACTCTAAGTGCAAATTAACTACTGTCTCCTGAAGCCTGGAACCCTAAAAACGCATCTCAGTGGAAGGAAAGATGGTAAAATTTACATTTTAATGCTTCTGCATTGAATGTATATTTGATGAGATGACTCAGTTTTATAACAAATTTATTCTAAGCCGAGATAGGAATTAGCAAGGAAATTCAAAATGAGGCTAACATTACTGAAAAGACTTTAGTGGACCAAAGGTAAAACTCATCCGTTTTTCAAAAAAAATATGTTAGGCTGTTCCCAGACAAACAACAACAGTTTAAGCAAAGTTTGAACATAGACATTTGTATTAATTGCAAACCAATTAAGACTTTATGTTTCATGTAAACATAAAGGGGTAAAAAAAATAAAAAATAGAATCAGAGTTCGACCCAAATCTTCAAATGGATTTCAGACTCGCCTCAGATGGGGATGGGCTGGTAGGTCGTAGCTTTGGGTAAAAATATTCAAGCAGCAATAAAGAATTGCAGTCTTTTAAGGAAATGTGTTAAGACTTGGTTTTCATGTCAAACAAATGTGCACTAGTTCATGTTTAGTTTTAGGTACCTTATTTTCTTCTATTGTATGTTTTTTGTAACGTCCTTAATTGCAATCAGCTCGTTTTGGTTTTCTTCAGACAATGACCTATGCTACTAATATGTTCAAAGCATAGGTTATTGTCTTTTTTAACAGAAAAGCCCAGATGACTCCATGTTGTACATGACAAAAAAAAAAGAACAACAATGAAAAACAAAAGCCACTGATATTTTCCTTTTTCATCTTCTGCTATTTATATAAAAACTAAAATAATACACTTCACTATTATTAGGTTAGCTTGCAGTCAGGGTGGCCGGTGGATTGTAGCTTGGAACTCTAAAAAGGAGCATTACCTTAGTTAGAGGGATGGATGGTGCTTCTGTAGTTTACCCCACTTAGATTTTTGTGTTTATTTATTTTCCTTTAAAAACCTTTTTGCGTCTCTGCTGGCTATTACTTGTCAATTTAAAGGACAGCAATGGGGGAAAGAAAGAAAGAAAAGGCCTGCAGTAAATAGCCCAGACTGGAAAGTGAACCACAGGAAAGGCACTAAAAAGTAACACATTTGAAAGTTTGATCTTTACAGACTACAAGTCACATCAACTAATTTCCATGGTTGAACAGGCCAACAGCAACACCAAGGATCAAAGCAGTTTGGATTAAAACACAGTGGAAAGGGTTATGTGACTCTTTCACTGCTCTATAGTCAAATACTAACCTGAAGACACCACCACAGTAAACTCATACCTAGTAGGCAAATGTTTAATTAGAAATAATTAACTGAAACAACAGACTGAAATGATTAAACTCATTAAAAAACAGAAATCATAAACCAGTGTAAAAAATATGAAATGTATGAAAATGTATTGAAAAGAAGTGATGGATGGAAGCACTACATAGGCAAAGCTACAAAGTTCCTACTGTTATGATAGTTTTTAGTTATTAAACACCAGCACAAATATAATCCATAAATCCCAGCAGGCTTGCTGCATCCTCGATCTCAGCGGTTTCAGTGGCGGTGACATGGAGTCGGAACGCATGAGGCACTTCTGCCAGTGGAAAACTCTCAAAACGCAACATGTTACACAAGATAAAGCGCCGGTCAAGAGAGAAAGTGATAGCTCTGCTCCTTCATGATTGCCTGGCATTCATTCAAATATTGCAAAATGAAATGTAGCATGTTGCATCAACGAATGCTCTCTCTCTGCAATCACTGATGCAGAAGAACTGGAGCGACTGACGCCAGAACTGGCTGTGATTGCTTAACAATCGTAGGACATTCCTGCAAAAATAACTTTCTGCAGCCGACTGCATGACATCTACGTTTAAACCACACCTGCAGGCGAAAAAACCTTGAAATCAAACAACTTTATAGCGGATTTACAAAAAACAACTCTTATTCAATTCTGCATGACAGTACATTGGCGAAATAGGTTTTCATTTTAGACAACATGAGGCATTTGATTAAAAGTTACATTAATATGCGCAGTACACGGATGCACACGGCTGGCACAGGCGGACATATGGCCCAGCAGGGGAGCTGAGTCATGTCAGTGGGTTGGATGTGGGCTCCCTGTAGGTCAGAGTTTAGCTGTTGCCGTGTCTGCCAGAGAAATGACGAACATCCAGAAAGCCAATGAAAGCACTGAGATATATAGAGACACAAGGGAACAAATCCTTGTTAAATGCTACAAAAGGTATGGAGCATTTTATATCTGCCCCTTTCATACAGTGAATGGTGTTCCATAGGAAGTAGTACACAGGTCATTTGTCAATGCTATTTTATATTTTACAAGTGAATGCACAAGTTTCCTCTGAGATAGCTTGGGGCACAGTTTTGGCATCCACTCGGCAATGTGATTCCCTATTTTAATGATAGCAGTTGGAGAAATCAATCTTATACAACTCATGTAGCTCAATTACTCTCTGAAACCTGTTTTTATTTCTAGTACTATTTATTTCTAGCAATTAAATGGTAAACGGTAAAGGGCTTGTACGTGTTTAGCGCTTTAGCAAGTCCGACGACCCCAAATGCTTTACACTACATCCACACATTCACACCCTGACGGTGGTGAGCTATGTTAGTAGCCACAGCTGCCCAAGGGCAGACTGACAGAGGTGAGGCTGCCGTACATCGGCGCGACCGGGCCCTCTGACCACCAGGCAATGCTGCGGTGGTCAATTAATCAAATAACCCTCGGTCTGTTGAGTATTGTCCAGTAAAAACCAGCCCAACGGGCGTTGACATCAATATCATTGTATATGCGAGTAAAGTTCTTTTAAAAGTACAAATTAAGCAACATTGTAAAGTTATATTATGAAATATAGGAACTGCTAGATTTGGTCACTGGCCTCATGTAATGGCGTGTGGGTTCAAGGACTTGTCATCCTAACAGCTTTATTTCTTAAACACAGCCTTGTTTCTGTCTTGCCCTGTAAGTGGGATTGTTCTGACTACAATTTATAAGACTCACACTTTAAACCCACGTTTAGCACTAAGCAAGCTCTTTTCAATGAGAGGTGAAAAAGAGAAGACGTCCAATTGGTTGACGAAAGACCCTTTCACCAAGTCCTTCCTGGTAGTGCTTCTTAAGGTCATGGTGGGGTGTCGAATGTTTATTAGCAGACAAAGAAATAATATAAATAACGGTTTTATATTAACGGTTTTATATTAAAGGAAATGTAAATATTCCTAAACACATACTAAGCACATTGTGGTTTCACAAATAAAGAGGATGATCTGCAGAAAGGCCCACGGGGCAAAGAGATGCACAACTCTAGGTTGCTTTAAGACAAAAACACAGTTCCTTTAAATATATTACCGTTTCAAATAAAATGGTTTACTTGCAGTAGATCTACTGTCAACTGTTCATTTACATGTGTTTCAAATGATTCACAGGCAAGTCTGACCTAGAGCGTTTCCTTGATATCTGTTGATTATGAGAGGCATAAAAAAAAAATTACCAACCATGGATATGGAAAAGCCCTGCTAATCAGAGAGAGGTCATTAGTTGCAATTGGGAAAAAAATGGTTTCAACGATACTGCTGACAGATGTGTAATGTGGCAGATGTTTCTCAGAATTGCCGCGGAGCGTATTAAAACACGATGTAAGTGGGAGCTGTAAAGCAGCAAAGCAAGCATGTCATGAGATCGGCTCTCTTAGGAGTACTTGAACAAGATTCTTAGTCGGTGCCAACAGCTGGTGACATCATGCTTTATTTCTGGCTTTCAAATGGCGCATCAAGAAGCTAAAAGGTATCCATTAATTGGGACCAGCTGCGTGGTAAAGGGAAAAAAACACCACCAGTCAATACTGGAGTCCTGTCTGAGGACGCAGAGGAAGCCTAACCCAAATCAAATTATAACCTTTTTATTCCATGTGTCATTGTTGGAAATTATTGTCTATATCACAGTTAATCCTCAACCAGAGAAAACTACATATTTACATTTTAAGATGTAAATATGAAACATGGATCTTGTTAATACAGTGTATTTATCTCAGCTGGAATCAAAATAATCTGACTGGGGCTTTTGCAGTTAAAATTACATTTCCAGGTCAGCATAGGAGGTGCATTAAGTACCGGTCTTAACCTCGTTTCGTTCTGCTCACTTGAAAGGATCTCAGGGGACCAGTTCTCTAATTCATTCAGGCAAAGCCAGCAGAAAGAAGGTGTGAAAGGAGGGGATAATAAATGCATGTATGAGGACTATGGTTTGAGAATTTCTTGCCTGGAGCTCTGAGTCATGACAAAGTTCAATTTCCTGCAGTGATGCAAACACAACACCCGGCGCAGTTCCCACCTACACAAATATAGGCTCAAACACGAGCGCTTTAGCTCACAGGAGGAGATGACAAAGAGCTCTGAGTGCGTCAAACTTTGCAATGCAGTGTCCAATTATTTGGTCTTTTGGGGAGATTTGGGAAAAACAAACCACACATTAATTATTTTATCAATTCATCTAAAAGATGAAAACGAGAACATAAACGTTACACTTGATGTTATGAATATCTGGATATTTACAAATAATTGGTGAAAACACACACATAACCTTTGTTTCTGTGAATAAAGAATATTAATATTTACTAAATTCCAATGTAGTTTTATTAACAATATTTTTTTAAACTTCTCAAACCTGTGTCTACATTAGTTTCTCACAATAGTTTGCTGGGATTTCTGCCTGTTCCTTCTGACAGACCTGATGTAAAGAAATCAGGTTTTATTTATTAAAAAAAGAATATATATATATATATATATATATATATATATAAAAACATAAAAATAAACATAGTGCTGCAGTTAACCCATCCCAGCAGCTGCCAGCCTACTGATTACACTCCTAGAGAGCATCGACAACTCCTCCAGGAGGTCTCGTAACATCTCAGGACAACATCTAAAGCTTCGCAGGCCCAACCTGCCTCAGTTGAGATCAGTGTTCATGATTCAAAAATAAAACAGAGACTGAGCACAAACGGCGTAAATGGAACAAGTCTAAGGCCAAAATCCTAACTGATCAAAAATCTGTATCACATTCCCAAAAAATATTCTTTGGATTAGCAAGGCCAAAGGGGAATCTTCTTCTCATCTGAGGTGACATGCATACAGCATTTCAGAACATCACACCAACCGTCAAACATTGTGGTGAGCAATCCAGAGGAGGAACTAGACAATTTGCCATGACTGAATCGTGCTCTCCACCTGAAAATCTGGAAGGAGAACCTCCAGCTAATAGAAATCCACCTCTGAATTGCTCAAGAAATGAAAAAGTTTCAGCACGACCCAGTACTTGAACCTTAATTCAAGTTAACCCGCCTTAACTTAAATCTTTTTTAGATCCTTTGACATTAATTGAGGCCATTCATACTTGAAAACCCTCCAACTTGGCTAAACTAAAACAGCTCTGCAAATAGGAGTGAAACAAAATACATCCATAGTTATGAAAAATGACTCACCGATATTTCTCGCAAACCTTTAATGGAAATTGCTGGCATCAAGACTGGCCCTTTACGGGTACTTACTTTATCACAAAGAGCCAGGTTGGTTTGGCTTGCTTTTTTTTTTTTTTACCATTAATAAACAAAATCATCAATTGAAAACTTTTGTTTTTTCCCCTGCATTTGTTTGCTATTAATGTCTCTTTCCAAAATGGTCATTCTTCAATATTCAATATTCTTCTATTGCAGGGCAGTTTAGCCCATTTAAAGCTATAATTGGTAATCCTGTTCAGAAAAACTTTTCTTTATACTGGGAGAAATGGTCCTTCCATCCTGACAGTAGTCAATACAACATATATTCAGTAAAAGGAGGTTAAATATTTTGATCTCTGTGAGAGCTGCAGGCCTGTAAAAACTTTGACCAATCCCTGCAAGTCGGTCTGAATGGAAAGAACCAATCAGATGCCTTCATATTCCGTCCTGTCCACACACCCCTCTGTCCCTCGAGTCCCACATGCCAATCATTCTGACAAACCCAAGTAACTCCAGTATGCTCTTTCCTTGTTAGTTTCCGCTTGCTGGCTGTGCATGCGCGCTTCTAGTGTTTATGTATCCAGTTAGCTTCGTGTTAGCAGTTCATTATAGCTTACTGCTCTCAACGTATACTTTGAACATGGCCGCGTGTTGCAAGACGCAATTTGGACTGGAGAGTGGATTTTGGAGATTTTTTTTCCACGCGATCCACCTGAGGAGCGGAAGAGCAGGAAAGACGGTCTTGCGCATTAGCATTTATTCTAAAAGGGACTTGGGCGTTTCTTACTGACATTTCCGGGGGAAAAAAATCGCAGACTCCACCATCAACATTAGAAACGTGATGACACAACACTGTCAAGGACCGTGTTATTTAATTTAAATTAATTTAGATGCACGTTCAGATTTATGAAAGAATAAGTGAGCCAGTTTTTAACTGCTTACCATTTATATAACAATATATTTAATAACATTTTGTATATGTTCCTAATTTAGCCAGATCGGTTCTCCTGTGATAAAGTAGAAAATCTGTTCTTCAATCACATGCTAGCTCCATGGTTCTTAATCTATACAAGATCTGTGATTTTAATGATACTGTTTATACCTCAGCTGTTATACTACAAGTATGCACACCTTTTGAGATACAGTTGCATCTCTTTTGGAGTGAATTTTAAAAGACTAAATTGATCAAAAGCTCCCATTCCAGCCAGTAAATCATATAGCAAAGTTTCTTTTGACTAGCTTTTAACATCTATATCAATATCTCCCGATTGCTGTCAACATACAACCCTGCAACTAATGGACAACTGTTTTCATCCTTATTAGTTGCATTAGATGTTATTTTCATGTTAGACACTAACTTAAGCAGCTTAGGGGAGATAACCGAAATGCAAGACACCTGAGATCCCCATATGAGGGATTTACAAGGCAGCCTATGCGTAGTGTGCCAGCTAGTGAATATCAACAAAAGCTGACAAATAACAGGCCCCGTATTAAGCTAAGAAAAAAATTATTTAAAAAAAGACAGTACAAACTCTTAATAATAAAATGACAATCAACCAGTAGGAGGGATGATGCAGTCTCCCAGGGGACAGTAGGAGGGAAGAGACTTTCTGCACCTAGCTGGGGGCTGATGAGACACAGCCGCAATTATAGCGAAGCGGAGAGTTGAGAGGTTAGGGTCAGATTAGTGAGAGTGGTGTCGCAGCAAACTGCAAAAAGTGAGCGTAATGGAGGAAATTAGAGGCTGTCTGCAAGATGGCAGGTCGTACTGAGATGGTTCTTACAAAGCTGACATCAAATTGTATTTCTAAATCAAATCAAGTGGTTAAACTGAGGTTGCATCGGTCACAATGCTGTTATTTGTTCTTTATTCTACTGCTTTAAATGAAATCCCAATATTTTAGTTGTAGCTTGTTAGTTTATTTTATCCAGACTTCCCTTTTGGTTTCCACACAGCCCAGGTTGTTGCCTATTTATCAGAAGCCCCCGTCTTGTTCATTAATTGCTTCGTTCGAAGCACAGTTCTGTTAGAGCTGAGCGTCTGCAGAGCTGTAGTGTACCTTTGGTTACTCACCACTACAAATACGCACTTGGTTAAAGAAAAAAGTCTACACTCTGTCACATTTACGGACAAAATACAAACGTTTCCACGGTCTGAAATTATTTCAAACCAACGTCAAGTGTAGGGCTGCAGAATATACCGTGAATATATCATCATCACAATATCAGCACGTGCAATATTCTTATTGTGTATGACTGTTTGGAGTGCAATAAGTAAGGGATAATGCCCAGCGAGGTGTCCATGATTAGAAATTAAGGGACGACACGGAGGCACAAATCGTCCGACGCAAAGGGCATTGTCCTGCTTATACCATGCTCACTCACTAAATAAATAAATATTAAATCAATTAATACTTTTTTTTATTTCACTGTTAAAAATCACAAGTTTTTCATATTAAGTGATAACTATTTAATATCTCTTACTGTGACACGTTTGAGTCAGCGCAATAATTAAGAACAATCAAGATATTTTTTTCATAGGTGTCCTATAACACTTTTTAATGGACAACCTGCAGCCAATCAGAATCAAGTTTTCATCCAGACTATGGTATAAAGGTTGGCTAATATACATTCCAGATGTTATTAATTTGCACTTTACATGCCAACGTATTCCTTAGCCAGCTGGACAGATTCTCACGGCTGCAGACGCTCACAACAGACGCAGATGACATTGTTTAAAACGCTAACGGTTACAAAGTGACGGAAGCACAGATGAGAAAGAGAGGGAAGAACACATTGCACTATGTCATTCATTTCTGCACATAGATGAAGGGTAAATTGGAAAAGCCTTGTCTGAAAACCTACATATTTGCCTCACTTCACGGGTGTCCAGTCCTCGAGGGCCGGGGTCCTGCAAGTTGTAGACATCTCTCTATCAATACAAATTAATTAGATCATTAGCAGGACTCTGCAGAACTTGAGTGCATTAAAATGTCATTCAGTCCCCCGATTCAGGTGTGTTGGATTCGGGCCAAAAGGTTGCAGGACACCAGCACTCGAGAGGACTGGAGTTTGTCACCCTTGCTACATCCTCGCAGGTTTCACAAGATTTAAGAGGGGGAGTACCAGACAGCTGCCAACCAAACGCACTGATCTTTAGCGAGTATGACCACCTCTATGAAACATTGATTTTCATCAAATAGTAAGAAGCCCAAAGTTTGACCACATGCACTGCAAAAGTTGCACAAGTGTTCATGAGGCATGGGACAACATTTGACATCAAGGGTTGAAATCTCAAAAATTGTAAAGCCCCCCATTTCAATGATTCCTGCTAATGAGACCAATGTCTTCTCCAGCTATGCTGATTACTGCTTCTCAGCTGGCTGAAAGACAGTTATGACGCTTTTCCCTTGCATTCAAGAAAAAAAAGCTTCTTGGAATTATTATGGATGGCAGGTTTGCTACACAAAGACAACCCAACAAATTAACCACTTCTTATACTTCTTATACTTCTTATATTCTATTAAGGGCAAAACAGCAAAAAATTATAATATTCTGCACCTTCTTCCTGTTGTAAAAAAAAAACTATACAAAATGTAACAGGTGTTTATTATATGTTTTGACCAAATATTTGTGTCTTTATCGAATAAACTTAAAAAAAAGGCATAATGTTATTAGAAGTGTGTAAACCATTATTTTTGCATTGACAGGAACAACTGTAGCTAGCCATAAATGACACCAATCGCCTCTTATCATAATTTTTAACGTATTATTTTCCCCAGTTGCCATAACTTGAAAGTTTAACAACCTGTGCCTAATGTTCAGACATTCAATAAATACAGAATCAGAACACTTTCAGGAGCAAAACATTGGACCATAATCCTGTCTTGGTACTACAACTTTAGAGGTTTCCCTGTTTTTTCTTTATTTTAGTATAGTTGGAAAGAAAGTCAGTCACCAGACTGTCCTGCAAAGTTACTTTTTTATCCTGCAAAGTTACTTCCTATCCTGCAAAGTTACCTTATTTATCCTGCGAAGTTATTTTACTATCCTGCAAAGTTAGTTCATTTATCCTGCAAAGTTACTTTATTATCCTGCAAAGTTACTTTTTTATCCTGCAAAGTTACTTCCTATCCTGCAAAGTTACCTTATTTATCCTGCGAAGTTATTTTACTATCCTGCAAAGTTACTTCATTTATCCTGCAAAGTTATTTTACTATCCTGCAAAGTTATTTTACTATCCTGCAAAGTTACTTTATTATCCTGCAAAGTTACTTTATTATCCTGCAAAGTTACTTTATTATCCTGCAAAGTTACTTTATTATCCTGCAAAGTTACTTTATTTTCCAGCAAAGTTACTTTATTATCCCGCAAAGTTACTTTATTCCGAAATCCACTGCAATTCACTGAAATTCTTAAGCTGTATGCAAACGAAATTTCGTTCTGTACGCACTCTGTGCATACAAAATGACAATAAAGTTTGTCTATGTCTATGTGTGCATGAAAGATCTCTAGTATAACTGAAACAGGGTTTAGTCGAAAGTAAACCACTGTGTTACCAATCAACTTCTGCTAAATAGATTTCATTGCCCCTCTATGTGTTGTTTTACGTCCACCTGATTTCTACAGTTTAGATTATCTGCCGAATGTCTGAGGCCACCCGATAGCCTTGAAATAAATAAACACTGATCTATGTTCTTGCTACTTACTGTGCTGATCGTTAAAAAAGATAATTACATCTGCTAGACATCGTTCTCGTTACCTCAGCGTCTATGAGCAGAAACAGCCTCATCCCAGATAACAGTCGACCAAAACCATATGCTTGCTACTGGTACTAGCAATGACTCATCCAGAGGAATAGGTCTGCCTCTCCTGACCCTAACCGTCGGAGGATATTGATCGAGTACCTCTGACAGAGCCATTACTGCCGAGAAGCTGTGCGTGTTTCTGTCGAACACTGAAGGGAGATGAGGGTTAAAGGGGTAAAAAAAAAAAAAAAGCTTTGTGGATAAAAGCCAAGGGGAAAAAATAGAAAGGATCTAGTTTTCAAAAGAATGTTTAGAAGTTAGGTAAATACATAAAAATATGTTGCTGTTGATCACAATGTTAATCAGATCAACACAAAGTGATGAGGGAGAAATTGACACCTGGTTATGAAGTACTTTTGTCAAGTAAAAAAATCAGAACAAGGTGGCCGGCATTTGATTTCAACCCCTTTTTACTCTGATGTCTTTAAACTGCTTTCAGAAGTCACACCATCAGTGTCTGATTCATTTTAAAATGACAGTACAATTCCAGCTGTTCTACAAAGACTTCAAAGTTAGTTTTTTTTTTTTTTGTTTTTTTTTTTAGATAATAGTCAATGAACAGCATCATGAAGACAACGGCAGTAGGGTCAGGAATAAAGTAGTAGAGATGTTTAAAGCAGGTTTAGCTTGTAAAACAATACTTCAAGCTTTAAGGATTTCATCATCTGAAAATCCAAAAGTGGACCTAAACTGACAGCCTGGGCAAGCTGGTGTTTTTTTTTTTTGTTTCCACTGTTAACTTGAATTTTATTTTATTTTTTATCCGAGTATGCCATATTATCAATAAGCGTGCAATATTTACTCTGCTGTTTATTTTTGTACTTTTAATTTTGCATTTTCGAATAAAGTTCATCCTCTGCCTCTCTAGAATTAACTTTAGATCAGATTAGCTTGCTTTTTTCACTTCTATAAACTGTGGAACTCTGTGTCACGCCCAAATTTCCCTATTGGAATTTCTTATTTTATCCTAAGCATTATCCTGAGAAGCTACCAAAAGCCCCATGACAACGCTTTATCTCTGTGCAGACCAAAACAGAACTTTTTTTTTAATTACATCCCAACCATGTGAGGTGAAAAAACAAACATCACTCTGAACACGCCATCTCCATGGTAAGACATGGTGGTGGCAGTATCATGGCCAGGACAAGACAACTGCTCAAAAGGTATGGAACAATGAAAGATGCTAACTGAGGGCAATCCAGGAAGTGAATCTACTTGAGAATTCAAAATACCCAAAACTGGCAGGAGTTTCACCTTTGAGCGGCACCGAGACCAAACATACTGTCACAGCGACAACAGGAGGGTTTTGATCACAGATTATTAATGTGTTTGAATAACTAAGTGCAGAATGAAATCCATTTTAGAATCTGTCAAACCTTTTCTACCAAATCTGACTGAGTAGCACTTATTTTGCAAAAAGCAATGCAGACATTTTTGTGCCTCTAGATTTGCAAATGTAAATGGATCCCACAATCTTTAGTAAATACTTATGTCTTCCACTTTATGGTTAGCAATCAAACAACACCCCTAAAATAAATTAAGTTTGTAGTTGCAACTTGAGAAGTTGAAAAAGGTCCAAAAAGTGCCAATTATTCTACAAGCCACTGTGTGCAGGACAAAAGATCAGTGCAGATGAACTAATTATGTGTTTTTCTGCTTTACGTTATCAGTGTCAAACGGTGTACTTGTGCATTATGCATTCTGAAGGTTGTCATTACCTGACTTTAGAGGAGCTGGCCATTGCTTTCCCTTTTTTCACGCTTTCTCCTCTCTTTCTGCTGCGCATCAACCACACATCTAGCCTGCAGGCGGCGTGAACTGGGGCACAAACAATAACAGTAATCATGGAAAATCATGTGCTGCTCCGGCGGAGAAGACCGGCTGACTGGCTGCCGAAACCCCTCAGGGTTTGCAGTACAAGCAACAGTGAGAAAGAAACGGCGAGCGGAGAAATGAAGGGAAGACGACAGACGGATCCACCTCCCATTCAAACCTCTGGACAAGCTTAGTCATCTTTATTTCTACACGTGGGTTTCGTCGTGCATCCTCCCTCCTCCCTCTTGCCGTACTGACATTCACTCTTGATTCACAGCTCACCACCAGAGAAACCCACAGATTGTTGCAATCCATGATACCAAAGGCTAATTTGGGGATGTCAGGGGAATAAAAGGACCTATATCCAGTTTCGAGGGATCACGCTGTAACTGTTGCCGAAATGTACATTATGTATGCTGTGATTGAAGATCATCTCCAAAAAAGAAATTTAAATGTCGATGACTTACATTTTACACAGACAATATTTTAGAAGATTTCTGAATAAACTTACGAAACTAAATTAAGAATTTATGGTAGAGTTCCTTGCAAATAAATCAAATCAATCAGAACCACTCAACATTTCCACATTTTGTGAGATCACAAACATAATTCTCTGTGTATTTTATTGATTTTCCCCCCACATAGATCAACACAAAGTAGAGCATAACTGTGTGTCTGTAGGAAAGGGACACATGGTTTTCATTTTTTTTTTTTTTTATACAAATCTGTAAAGCATGGAATGCACTTGCATTTACCCCACCATCCTACCCCCCAAAAGTCAATGCCATTTGCTGCAATTACAGCTGCAAGTCATCTGTGATATTTCTCTATCCACCACATAGAGATGAGAAATTTTGCTCATTCTTCTTTCCAAAAACACTCAAGCTCAGACATATTGGATGGGGAGCATCTGAAGAAAACCACCTGACTGGGACTTTGACTGGGCCATTCTTATACATATGTTTTGCTCTAATCTACCGTGCTGTAGGTTGAGGGTTGCTGTCCTGCTGGAAGGTGAACCTCCACCTCAGTCTCAAGTCTTTTACCGAAAAGTGTTTTTCTGCCAGGATTTTCATGTGTTTAGCTCCATCAATCTTACCGCCAACCTTGGCCGGCTTCCCTGTCTCTCCAAGAGAAAAGCCTGCCTACAGCCTGCTGCTGTATTCTCAGGGTGATGTGCCATGTCAGTTTTCTACCATACACAGTATTTTGCGTATAAAGCAATAGTTACATTTTGGTCTCATTTGACAGAAGCAGCCTCCTCCACATGTTTGTCTCCTCGGCTTGTGGCAAACGGCTAATAGGACTTCTCATTACACAAACGGCACCACACTAGCAGGGGCTGCTGTTTTATAAACTGTCCTTTCAAATGTTCTCTCACAAACCTCAAAGAGCATTCACATAACAGATTAAATTACACACAGGTAGATTATATGTGCTAATAAGGTGGCTTCTTAAAAATCAATCGGTTGCACTGGATTATATTTAGAGGAATCATATGAGAGGCCTTTGCAGATTGAACGTGCATGCAAGACGTTTTACACTTTTCCTTTTTACAATTGCTGGAAGCTATTTATCCGTCCTCTTCCACGTCACAGCTATGCAAAACTGAAATACATTCAGTTTTGTTGCTGGACCTGGAAAAAATAAACTAGGAGTTCAAGTTTGAGGAGCATGAGTACTTTTGCAACAGCACAGTGTAAGCAATATGTTTTAAACGACCCTAACCCTGCATAGATCAAAGCTTAAATCGAATTTTGTGTTTTCATCATTTTCTCATTTATTAATATCAATCCTGGCTTCTCTAAACGCCTACTGACCATTTATGTGACCCGAAACGAGGAGACGCTCAGAGCCTTTGAACCTAGCATTGTTAGGTCTAGAAGAGTCCATCTCCCTCCTCTCAAACATCTGTTTAGCAGGTGATAAGACATGTATTTCAGGAGGACTGCCACTTGGTGGCAACGAGGAGGATTAGTCGGCGTCTAAGCTGCAGCAGCAGTCTTCACGAGGCCGTGTTTGGAAACAGTAAATGGGCAGCATGGGAAGCGGGCTCTGAACCCTCGGGGACTTTGCTACAGTAATGCACAGATGAGCGCTGCGGAGGATGTCGTCGGTCGGCCAGCTCGCTCGTCTGTGACACGACAGGGGTCACTGGGGGATGAAGGAGGGTTACATCGTACTCCAGGCACTGGTTCGTCTACATGCTCTATTTGTCGTTGCCTTCCCCTTTCTCAGAACACGGGAGAACGCGGCAATTAAAAGAAACAAACCACGGGTGAAGAAGGGGGTAGCCCGTTTAAACTGCTGCTAGCTGGGACACAAATACTTTTCAAAATCCAATTTAAAATTCCTTTTATCCAAATTTAACTTCATATTTTGGCTTTTCTTCGTGCTACTGGACGCACTATTCAACACAGAGGCAAGCCAGATGTGAGCTTTTAGACAATTCTACTGGAAAAAGAAGACCCAGAGAAAAGGAAATTGTGGATTTCTGCCATTAGATATGCTTCCCTATCTGGTTAGGACACAAATGGCAGCCACAGGAATTTAGCTTTTAATTAAACATTTCTTTTTAAAGGGATTGTAACAAAGTAAGAATACAAGCCAGTATTCAGTTGGTCTCATGATTGAATCCTTTTTGTAACAGGGTGTGCTCATAATAGCCCAAGACACTGTATTTTTTTTTTAAAACAATGCACCATAATTTTGAGCATTAATACGAATCAACAGCCAAGGAGAGTAGTTGTTGGAATGGGAGGGTGCGGGTTCAAATTTGTTTCAGCTGGGGATGTAATGCAATGTCCCAACGTGTTTAGCAATGAGTCAGCGTTGCTTTCAGATGCAATCACAACTGCAGCTTTCTCAACATACTCCAAGTGTGCATTTAATCGAAGGGTTGATCATCTATGGAGATTTATTTTAAAGACGACATTTATGAGCGCTCTGCAATAATTGCAATGTGCAATGACTAACGGTGGCTTCTGCCATTCCTCGGCTTGTTAAGACAAAAATGTAAAATACAAAAGCCAGTAGATGAGGAGGGAAGCCGCAACAGGGAATGGAGGGGTGTTGCTGGATTGTTATGCATGAAATGGTGTGTGTGTGTGTGTGTGTGTGTGTGTGTGTGTGTAGGGGGACGTGTCCGTGGAAGCGTCTAGCGGGGACCGCAAATGTCACTCCCATCAGTCGAAAGTGTCACAGCGAGCTGCAGAGCCATGACCTCTGATGGAAAATGGTTGAAACAGGAAGAAAAAGGGAGACATAGGGAGGAGCAGCGCATAACAGAAAAGACAGTGACAGCAGAAAAAGAGAAAAGAAAGCGATGTAGGGAGAGGAACGGGAAGAAGGGGTGTTTATGGTACATCTCATCATAGCTTGTGCTCTAGGCTTAGGAAACAAGGGAGTGATATCAGTAGAGGCACGTTTGCAGCCTGTCTATAGCCTAAATGAGGCCAGTTAAGTCCCGAAAAAGATCCGCTTCTTCTCATCTGACACCTCCCCTGCAATCAAAAAGAAGAGAAGGACTGGGATGCAATCTACTGGGCTCTGAGGAATTGTGATACATTTAAGTCCAATTCAACAAAACCAATTCTCCTAAAAACGTACAACATACACCCGGGTTGGGGATGTGCGTCACACACAACAAAAAATAATTAGAGTTTAATTCAAAATGAAGATTCACACCTCCCACGTGCAGTAGCGTTGGCTGCTTCGGTTACGTTTTATGGTTTTTAAAAGTAGAAAAAACAGGTTCTTTGCCAGGAACCAGTTTCAACGCGTGATTTTGCAAGGCTTTAAAAAAAAAACGGCACCGCAAACCATTTAACTAAGGCTGAGATCATACGGGCCAATAAGAAAAAAAAAAGCTGATTAATTAACAGAATAGATTGTGCCAGACATTTCAAGCAGGATCTTACTGACAGCTAATTTAAGCCAGACACCAGCGAGGCGCTTCAACAGTATGTCAGCTCTGTCATTAAACTATGACAAACAATGCATCAAAACAGTGATTTACTGCCAGAGGAGATCAGTGAAATTGTCTGAAAATGGAAATGTTATTTCCCTTTGACAGGCCGGAATACCTTGGCTGAGGTTTAACGCTGTGGTAAATCTTAAAATGCGGCACAGCTAAACGAGTAATTCCAAAATAAAAACAACGCGTATTTATGTATTTAGGCATTTAGGCATTTCTTTTCCTTTGTGTATCTGGGTTAACTTAACACAGGAAGTTTTCTTGTTTTAAACAGATTAACTGTTTGCTGTCAAGGATCTGTAAAAATCGAGTGGATTGGTGTGCGACACACACACAGGCATCAAGTGGGATCAAAGTCTGTTCTTTGTCAATGACAAAAACTCCAGCGTGTTCTAAAATAAGAGTGTGGTAAATGTGTGAAAAGACATACTAAGTCTGTTTTAGAAAGTGCTAATCTCCACTTCCTGTAGGAAATATTATGCAAGGCCTTTCTCTTTTTCTTCATTTTGTGCAAAAAACTAAGAAATCTATCAACATTTTCATCTCTTGTTCTAACCAGATTTTATTTATACAAGAAGACGCAACCTCCGAGATTAAATTAAAGACATTTAATTTAATGTAAACCAACTACCTCAATTTGATGTCAGGACCTCCGAGCTGTGGACTTGTTTTAGTTAATTAGACTCACCTGTGTTTGATTATTCCCAGCCTGTATTTAAGCTCCCTCAGTTTGTTTCCCCGTTGTCGGGTCATCCTATGTTCTTCCGTGTGCTCCTGAGTTCTCGCCTGCGTTGCTGTTCTCCCTGTGTGCCGCTGCCCTGAGTTTTGTTCTCGAGCCTAAGTTTCTTGTAAGTTTTGCTTTTATTAAAATCTCCTTTTGCACCATGTGCCTGTCTCCGGATATTCAGGATAATCAGGATATTCATGTCATGTAGTTCAGAGATCCTGCTAGTTTTAGGTATGTCTTTGCTCCAGCACACCTGAATCAGATGATTGTTTTACATCCTCAGCTGCAGATGTAAAGCAATCATTAACAGTTGTTGAGGCCTGTTAATCACCTATTAAATAAAGACAGATGTGAGGAACCCCCCTTAAAGATGCAGGACATGAGGACCAGGGTTGAAGACCTCAATGTGGTTCTGGACTACATATATTTTACATATATTATTCCAGGCTCATGTCAGACTGGACCCCTATGTAAGAATGAGATCATACCAAACAAATGCCAATCCTAGTTGAAAGTCAGAAGACCAGTGAGGTTTGGATATTATTGTGCTAATTGACAAAGCTAAGAAACATTAGCAATAAAAGCCAGTGAAACACATTTCTTTCCATTTTGTGTATGAGGTAAAATAAAAACTGTTTACAAATATGTATTGAGATTTTTTAGCCTTTTAGCCACCAACCACAGATTAGTAATAGTCCTTATAACTTTTGCCTCATAAGGCATGAAGGCATCGTAACTTCAGGGTTTTTGTTAACAAACACAGGTGGTCTTCACTACTGGCTGGCCACAGTATTTAAGACAATTACACACCGGGATTACTATGGTGCAACATTTGATGGTAGTCAAGTTTTGGTGTTTCTTCTATTTCCATGTTTTATTCTTGATAAGCAACCAAAGTGTACGTATGTACTAAACAATCCTGCATTATGATCATACTTGACAATGAATCTTAATTGCATGACAGGTCTTATTAAAATGCTCCTGGCAAAAGTCAACAACTAACTAACAGCAATCTGCAGGTGAAAAAATATGTAATTAAACCAGATTCCCAGATATGATAGCGAACCCGTAGAGTCTTTCAGTTTTCCAGCATTGCAAACAGAAAAAGCGGTGTTTCCCAATTTGCTCAAGATGCACATACATTTCTTTAGTCCAGTCCAGGCTTGGCAGAGATCACACGCTACAACCTGCTGTCACCTGTTCCGAACTGTCATAGCTGGTTAAAACAATGCATCTAGAACAAAGCAACAACAAAGCATTTAGAGACGAAAAGTAGAGATGCAACGAGTAGTACAAATCTCAACAGTACATTTCAAGCTAGTAGACAGAAAGGTGGATGATTCTTACAAAATAAAAAGCCCCGCCAGTGCAATAGTGAAATGACCAAAGCTTTGCAAATGTTATTTAAAGTAAGTGCATATTAAGAAATTTAAAGTTGAATTAATAATGTTTACAGCCATTATGCGTTACCATAAAGAAATCTTTGATGAGACAGACACCGGCTCTGAATGCACACAAATTACACATGTATGCAACAATATAATCCTAATATTATTATAACCTTTAAACAGCAAATAACCCAGTCCCTGCTTAGAATAAATCAGGCATCTCGGAGAATATGAGATAATATAAGACACCGCAGGAAAGAAGAAAGCCCAGACACAGGCAGCTCCCTTTCTACATAACATTCAAGATGAAATGTTCCGAAATTTCGGACTTTTAACTACTTTCGTTGACAGGTTAATAATAAATGTGGTTGAAGCTTTTTAAGGCTTTTAGTCAAGAAGAAGGAAGAGGGTCACAATTAGCTCAGAAGCAAGTAGAGGCCGTTTGTGCCATGTACCATACCAGTGTTTCTATAAAGGGAATTATCTTAAAAAAGTCATTATTAGAGCAAGTGTATGTTCTAAAAAATAAAAATAAACCTGTATATCAAAACACAACAGATAAAAAGGACTCGTTCATGCAT
Source organism: Fundulus heteroclitus (assembly GCF_011125445.2). Taxonomy (NCBI): domain Eukaryota; kingdom Metazoa; phylum Chordata; class Actinopteri; order Cyprinodontiformes; family Fundulidae; genus Fundulus; species Fundulus heteroclitus. The sequence goes on from NC_046377.1 coordinate 18,802,706, forward strand.
GGGCAATATTTAGCAGCAGATTTCGTTACGCTGGCCTACCTGTGGCAGGGCGGAGCTAAGCTGACGCTGCAGCGAGTCCCGGTCGTACATTACATCCTGCAGATGCTGCTGAGCCAGTCCGAGGCTCTCCTGGGTTTCCCTCAGCGTATCCAGGAGCCGGTCCCTTTCATCCAGCATGTTGACCATCAGCTGCTCAAAGTGCGAGTCCGGATCCGAGGCACTGCTCTGAGAGCCGCGCTGGCTCAGCGCCGTGTCCTCGCTAATCGTGGGCATCACCTCGCACATCATCTTGGCTCTGGTCAGGAGAATAAAGGGCAGAGATTAACCAGGGATATGGAAACAGAGTGTCATTTGTTGCAAACGTACAAATGTGTCGACACTGAATATGAATATGTAAATAATAGGACCAGTTTGCAAGTTGCCAGAAGCCTTATATGGACAGTAAAAAAAATTATTTTCCCCCGTGTGACACTAGACATCTCTGGATGCACCATCCCCTATGGTGAAACACGGTGGTGGCAGTGGCATGCTGTGGCGACTGTTTTCTTTAACAGGGACAGTGAAGCTGACCCAACATAATTGGAACAAAGAAGAAGATAAATAAAACAAAATTCCAAGAGAATCTATGTTAAACAGGTGCAAACGACGACTGATTAAAAGTAAGATCATTTGTTTCTACAGGGAAAAAAGTTTTGCATGTTTTTTTCTCGCAATAAGGGCTTAATTGTTCTTTATCTGGAAACAGTAAAAACTCGTTTTGAAATTCCTTCAAATATCATTAAAAGGAATTAAAAATAGTTACCAATATTCTCTTGAACATCTATCAAAGAAATACCTCCTGTTGCGTGAGCTTTTTGAGCTTTTACTTTCCATGGCTTCTATCATAAGTGCAGAAACCAGACAAAGATCTCGCCTCATGACGATGCGATGGGCATGTCCAGACGGCGCTAAGTAAAACAAACATATGTGTGTATGAGTTTGAGAGAATCTCCACACGCTGCTGTTTAAACTGCCGTGCGTAATGGCGTGGGCCCGACACAGTTGGAGCTTGGCTCAGCGTTGCATCGGTATCTCAAAGCTCACAGAGACGTCTTGGGATGCTGGGCACTCTGCCCTAGATTTCACGCTTGTGCTGTTTTTTGGGGCAGCACAGATCATGTTACATAATACACTATATCTACGCTATAGTGGATACGCGAGTCCATATTCCAATTTCCCTGCAGGGTCCTTGGTTGCTTAAGGAGCCATTCCTACCACCAGGTTGGTTACTGAGACAAAACTTTGTGTGCACCAGTGAACGTCATAGTCATGAGATGAAGCAATGAGCCACAAAACGACACGGATGTTAAATTATTCAGCAGTTTAAGAACAAACACACGAGGGGGGAACAAGTGGATGTCCTGTTCAATAAAGTCAGGCTTTCAGCGGAAAAAGTTTGCCTCGTTTAAAAGGAGATTTTCTCTAGCAGCAAATCAAAACATGTTTGAACCTTATACGCCCGATTATAAGAAGGAAATCCGCATGTAGAAATGTGCTTATACTATGAACTTCCTCACATTCCAAAATAAGAACACATAAGATTCAAGGATGAGGATATTCTGCTTCAACGCTCACTTTGATCAGCTGATTGTCGTAACATTAACCAACAAGCAAAAGTGTAACTCTTTTCTGCTTCACAACTGTTAGTAGTTATAAAAAAAAATGTGACTTTAACAGACTTTCTTTCTTCTCCATCTTCACAACATCCCCGCCGATCTCCCTGAACTTTAGGATCTTCCTTCACTAAGATCTACACTCGCTGTTCTATTGTTTTTCTGTTTCTATTGTGTGTAGAAGAGATTTAAGTGACTTTAAAAAGTAGCATGGTTGTCTGTGCCAGACAGGGTGGCCCAAGTATTTGGGAAGCGGTTGATCTGCTGAGATTTTCACACAGACTACCGTCTCTTCAGATCACAGAGAACGGTCCAATAACAAGACAAATTTTCAGTGGATGAAAATGCCTTGTTGATGTCAGAGGAGAATGGGAAATCTGATTCAAGATGACAGAACGACAATGGCGGCTCGTGTAACCCCTCATTATGTCCCAGGGAGCCAGAACGCCATATCTGAATGTCAAACCTGGAAGCAGATGGTTCACAGCAGCACAAGGCTCACTCATGTCACCTTAGAACACAAAACTGAGACTACAATCCGAAGAAGCTCACTAAAATCAGCCAATACCAAATGAAAAAAAACAAAACATTGCCTTGTTTGATATGTCTTGATTTCAGCTGTTACATTTGGTTCTGGTTGCTTAATGGTATTGGGGATAATTACAATGCACATTTCCTGTGCCAATATAGCATTGCTTAGAAACTATAACCTGAGAATTATTGCTTATGATGTCCGTTGCTTTATGATAACAGTGAACCCATCTTCAAATTGTTACTTAAAATAGGAAAGCGCACAATGTCATAAAGCCCACATTATCTAAATCTGCTTTCCTGAATATGCCAATTAGTTCAGTGGGTTCCAATGATCTCATAAAATTTAATAGAGCATCTTTGTCAACACTAACAATTGTTTTCAAATGCTATTATTTATTTTCAGGTTTAGTGCCACTGAAGGTCACTGGCAACTAGGGATTGGTACCAAATTTGATACTTTTATAGGCACCGACCGAATCCTGTCGGTACTACTGAGAACCGATTCACATAAAATCAAACAGCGCCATGTTTTGGTACCGGAACCTAAACATGATTGTGACACTCTTAGACATTATATACATAGACGCCTCATTGCGTGCTGGAGCGCATCCTGCATCGGCCAGTCCGCCACCATCTTGGATGGTGCGAGGCTGTCATAGGAGCTGATGGGAGTAAACGTAGAGGGAGCAATTTTGCCCGTATTTTCTGCAGTTTACAGTTGCTATAACCGGGGATAACTATTGCAAGTAGATCATGCCGTGCAGACCATCTGAAGAGGTGTTTTTACTTGGTGAGAATGCAGAAACCCAACAGACGGACCATAAGTTTATGCTTTTTAATTGGTTATTGCTGTATTTCACAAATTAAGGCTGAATCAGGTTGCCAAATTAAGTACTCTGGGGTTACAGAATACATTGTTTAAACAACATATTTCAGCATGAAAACAAGTTTTTTTTTTTTTAAGTGTGACAGCATCTTGTATCATAACCACATCACTGCCGTTTGTATCAAACCAAACCATGTGAAAATCAGGTAAAATTTCAATGAGTTATGGTTTATTTCAATTGGGCAAACAGCTTCCTCAGTACAAATAAATGCACTGGGGGCGTGTGAGAGAACCATCCAAGATGGCGGCCGCGCTGAAACATCAGCTCCAGTAGGCAGCGCCAGTCCATGGGGTGTCAACCTATGTAATGTCTATGGTGACATTGAGGGAATGGAAGAGTGAGCGATTTTCCATGGCGGACATGAGCACAAGAGCGTGATGGCGTCAGTAGCCGCTGGTCCAGTCAACTAAGCAAGCATGTCTGATAGAAAGTGGTCAAAAGTATGGCTCCACTTTAAAAAAATGCACAAATTACGCTAGCTGCAGTATTTGTGAGGCAAAGTGCAAGAGCAACAGTGGTAATACTTCTAATCTGGGGAAGCACCTGGTCACTGCTGTCAATTTAGCGACCTTTTTTCCCAAAAAGCGACTAGCGGAAGATCTAGCAGCTTTCTTTGGTGTCATTGGTGACTTCCCGTAAAATCTCTGATCGTTCTGCTGTGAGCCTCTACACACTACTCTTAGCTGCTGCCATGTCCTGAAACCTGCCTGCAGTCAGAGCAAAGAGCAGAGAGGAGGGTCTCTGTGTTCCCTCGATGCAAAAGTATTCTGCCCTGGATGTCAAAGTGGGATAAAATATTATATTCTCTATGTAGTTGTTTTTTTTTTCTCTGAAAATCCTAGAATTTTTCACAGACAGCTACAATCCCTTATTCACCTCGTTCACTCCGTGTGCCTCTGATAACTGTTGTTTTATGTGATGTAGATTTAGGCAATCGTGTTCATAAATTATTTACTAAGGTTCATTTGTAGCTTTAAACAAGTTTATATATTGAGAAATGAATATGTTAAATAGAAGAAAAAAAAATAAATTTTATTATTAAACATTTATTACTACATAAACACACAAAAGTGCCAGAAATAGGTACCGTTAAGTACCGGTATCAATTCCCAGGTACCGGGTATCGGTACCGTATTGGTTCAAATGCGAAAGGTACCCATTTCTGACCTGAAAAATAATTTAATGTAACCTTAGATTAAGTTCATACTTGTGTCAAAACATACCCAGTGCTCAGGGGCGGTTCTAGACAGGGGCCAACAGGGGCCCATGCCCCTGTAGAAATGGCCTTGGCCCCTGTTATGGCCCCTGTACTAAAAGCATGATGTTAAATAAACTTCTCATAATTATTTGCAATGGCAAAGAAACCATAACTGATTGGTCACTTTGACCAATATTATTTTTTACCTATACAGCTTTACTCTTAAAAGAATTTAAAACTTAAGATGTTTCACATTTAGCTTTAGCCGTATTGAGCAGGGGGCAAAGTTTTCAACTGCTAGATCAGGGGTCTGAAACCTGCAGTTCCAGAGCCACAAGTGGCTCATTTAATATTATTACACAGTTAAATATTGCCATTTTATTGTTTTTAATTTTTTTGTTCTGTGCCCCTGTGAAAAAACACTGGCCCCACCTTGACCCCCCTGGTAAATTTGGTCTAGAACCGCCCCTGCCAGTGCTGCTTTACGGAAAAACATTATGGCTCCCAAAGACGAATGACTGATTATGCAAACCTTTGCTGTGGCAACTCCCATTAAGTGCGAGTAAAGACAAATGTATAGCCTATTTAAGGTCACCCCGCAACATCATTGGATTTAAGTCCAGACTTTGACTAGATCACTCCAGAATGTGTGAGAGAGAGCTTTGTATCATTTTCCTGCCACATAAACCCACGGTGCTTAAACTTAAAGTCACAAACCGATTTCTAGAAGTTCTCCTCGAGGATTTTCCAGGAAAGGTGAGATTTCATGGTTACATCGGTTGGCAAATTGGTCAGGTGCTGAAGCAGCAACGTAGACACAGCCCTTCACACTTTACATAACAATATTTGACTCCCAGTAAGATGGGTTTTTTATGCTGATTTAATTCTATATCAGGAATAAAAAGATGCAGATTCATCAATCCACACAATACTTTTTTTTTTATAAATGTGTAACAGGGGGCTGCACAGTGGCGCAGTGGGTAGCGCTGTTGCCTTGCAGCAAGAAGGTCCTGGGTTCGAGTACACCCCTGGGTCTTTCTGCATGGAGTTTGCATGTTCTCCCTGTGCATGCGTGGGTTCTCTCCGGGTACTCCGGCTTCCTCCCACAGACCAAAAACATGACTGTTAGGTTAATTGGCTTTTCCAAATTGTCCTTAGGTGTGAGTGTGTGCGTGAATGGTTGTTTGTCCTGTTGGTCTCTGTGTTGCCCTGCGACAGACTGGCGACCTGTCCAGGGTGTACCCCGCCTCTCGCCCAGTGAACGCTGGAGATAGGCACCAGCAACCCCCGCGACCCCATGAGGGATTAAGCGGTTCGGAAAATGGATGGATGGATGGAAATGTGTAACAGGCCTTTGGGCTCTTTTCTGTCAGCAGAGGTTTTAGTATTTGAAATCTCCCATGGATGCCATTTTGCCGTCTCTTTCTTTCAGTTGCATCAGGAACACTGACCTACACTGAGGGAAGTTTGCTCAGCAGTGATTTAGATGATGTTCTGAGTTCTTTTATGACCTTCAGGATGTGCTCTTGGAGTCAACGCAGCAGGTTAGGCACTCCTTGAAGGTTATCTGCTATTCTATGTTTTTCAATATTTGTGGATAACAGCCCTAACTATGATTTTCTGTAATCCCAGATCCTCATAAATGGCCTTCTAACCTGTGTCAGACTGATACGCGTCAATGACTTTGTGTCTCATGTGTTCGGTTTAGCTCAGAGCCTGATGTGTTGATCTTTTAGTGGACTTCATGGTGTCGGTCAGGTTCTTAAGTGATGTCTAGACTCTGACCTCAAAGTGCTCTTGTCTGGAGTTTTTTGCTGGTGAGATTGAACCACAACAACATGATTGACCAAGCTGAGCAACAATATTTGAACATAGGGCCAGGTTGGTTAGGGTAGACATTCTTCCTCTAATATATTAAATCATCATTTGAAAACTGCTTTTTGTATTTCCTAAGGTAGTTTTAGTCTGATATCAAAGGTCGTTTGATGATCTGAAACACTGTGAGAAAAAAGCAAAAACAACGTGACGGGCAAAATCGGGTTTCCCTGTCTGTACCATATTTTCCAACATCATTAAAAAGAACAATCTAAATAAATGTAAATACATAAACGTTTGCCCCCACACAATATTGTTACTGCTACATCATAAATGATTAGATTAAATTAGTTTTAAACCAGATGAAGCTGTCTCTGAGTTTTGGTTTGGACTTGCTGCCATTTTTTTCATACATTTTGACTTTCATTGCTTTGAATTTTTATAAAATCTGATGAAGAGTTTGTATAAAGAGGTGGGACAGAAAACCCCTTTATTTAAAGTATCCTAAAATAAATAATTCTTTGTTTTCTTCTCAAAATGTATTTTTGTCCCTTTCTGGCATTCAAAAATTGTTACATACAGGCAACCGTGCACTGAATGTTCAAATGAGCTGGATAAATTTAGCTGTATTTATTCACTTTGCCTTGCCCTAGTCCAGGTGTACTCCGTGCCCACTTGACTGGACAATTTTTCCCCTGTGGAGGTGTTACAATCCCAGCCCTGTGCCTCGCCGTGTTCTGGCACTAAGTCGGGGGTCTCCCATCTCCTCTCAGGGCTACGGGCCAGGCTCCCAATGGCTCCCCATTCAGACACCATCCGCTACCATTTAGACCAGAGAGACCACGTCTGCATGCTGTAGCTGGACCGGCTGCAGCACACAAGCCATTCGCTTGGGGAGACTAGTTGGCAGGGAGACTAGGACATTGGTTCTTGAATTTTAAGTAGAACAAAGTGATTTATTCGTGTACATGACCCAGTGCTTCAAAGGAGTGCAGTGTTTTCTTTCATTATTTATTTAATATGATTTTGTATATGAAGCATTTAATTCAATTCAGTTCACTTTTATTTATATAGCGCCAATTGATGAAAAATGTCATCTCAAGGCACTTTCCAAAGTCAAATTTAATCAGATTATACAGATTGGTCAAAAGGATTTCCTATCTAAGGGAACAAGTTGATTGCACCAAGTCTTGACAAGCAGCATTCACTCCTCCTGTAAGAACGTAGAGCCGCAGAGACAGTCGTCTGCTTTGTTGATGGGTTTGCAGCAATCCCTAATACTGAGCAAGCATGAAGCGACAGTGGAAAGAAAAACTTCCCTTTAACAGGAAGGAAAAACCTCCAGCAGAACCAGAACCGAGCTCAGTATAAACAGTCATCTGTCTTCTCTAACCCACTGGGGCTTAGAGAAGACAGAGCAGAGACACAGAAAGAGAGAGAAACAAGCACAGAAGCACACATTGATCCAGGAATCTGTTCTACATTATATGGCCATTTAAAGCACCATTATGCATAATAGTACCTGGTATAAAATAATAGTGGCATATTTGTGTACTTAAATCAAAGTGCTGTGAGGATGTTTTTCAACAACTCAGCTCAAGCAGTTCCTAATTTACGTGCTACTGCCCTTTTTGCATTTATCTCATAGTCACAGCGACTGAAAACATTTTTACATATTTTTGTAAATAGTTTATATCTTTTCATGGGAGAACACTGAAGGTCTGACACAATGGAAAGTAGGTCTAGTCCACATGTAGCAGGATATCTGAGGGGGGAAAAAACGAGACATTTTAAATATCCCTGAAAACCAATCATAGTAAAAACTCCGGCCAAAGTGGAGATTTATAAACAATCTGGTTTTGAGCCTGCATGTGAACATGCAAAGACGGATATTAATGTCATCACAGTCTGCAATGTATATTGCTTCGCTGCATCACACTTGTGCCACCCAGGTTGATACACTTGGCCCTACGGGCAGAGTTAAAATCGACCTTGTCTTGAGTTTTATTAACTTTATGTTCTAATGTGGTGCTTTAAAGAAGCTCAACTTCTTCATATGTCCACAAGATAGAACCTCCCGGCGCCATTATACATTCCTAACATGAGGTTGTGGTTGTTTTGAAGGCTTCTGAATAGTTACCACAAGTTTTAGTTTTGCGGCACACTGCCCCCTATGTGTCTGGAGTATAAAAAACACTCAGTGGTATATTTCTGCAGGTTGGTGTGGATGAAAACCTTTCTAAAAAAAAAAAAAAAAAAAAAAAAAAGCTCCAATGTGTATGGTATTATTTTGAAAAACGGCTTAGGGGTGATTTTGGTTTAACAAAAAAAAAAAAAAAAAACATGCTACATGTGGACTAGGCCATATTCAGTGTATTGCTGTGTAAAATTGCTGTCACCCAAAAAGAACACAACGCAGCTTTTAATGGCACAACTACAGCCCGGTTTATGGAGGGAGGTAATCCTGCTCCTCTTCAGTGTGAGGGTTTACACACTTTGTTTCCAGCGTTTTGGACAGCGGTGGCTGTGTTGAGTTATTCTGAGGGGACATTACATTTGCACAGTTATACAAGCTGTACACTAAATACTTTCCATAGCATCAAAGTGTCATATCTTCAGCGTTCTCCCATGACAACATATAATAAAGTCTTCACAAAAATGTGAAGGGTGTACTCACTTTGATGAGATACTAAGCATGTCAAACAATAAATGTGAGTTAAACTGGTTATAATCAGGACTGAAGGTGCAATAAGAACGGCAAATTTATAAACATCCAAGAATCACTGGGATTTTTACTCTGTGCCATATGCCATTTAATGAATTATTCAAAGGCGTAGGACAGAGTTTCTCTCCCCAATCAGAGTGACAGATCCGGAGAGACTTTTTTTGCCTTGCAGCCTTACACAACTCAGAAATCTGACACCAGACTAAAGTTCAGGCATTAAATGGAAATTACTAAAGAATACATCGATTCAGTTGATACTGAAACGTTGGTTAACTCATTAATGTCATACATGTTTAACAGCTGTAAAAAGGTAGTTACACTGGCGGCTCCAATGAATACATTATGCATACAGGATTTATATCTTATCTGACAACATAGTCAAATCACATTATATTGATGCACACTGAGTTATTTTAACCAATCCCAGTAAATCCTCTAAGTATTCCAATCTTATTCTTCATGCCAACACCTGGTGTGTTTCGTGTAAAGACTGATCAGAGGGCTGCAAAACAACAGTAAGTTCAACATATGGTTCAGCAGAGCCAGAATGTCTCAATTCATCAAATCCACTGGAGCTTTCCTGCAACTCTGGGCTCACAGTGAACCACTCAGCATATATGATGCCCCGCGTTTTTAAAAAGTTAACTTTTTTTTGTTTTCTACTAATATTCACCATTTGACAGTATAACAATTTAGTGCAGAAGTAATAATGTATCTTGAGCCTTTTTACATTTTGTCGCATAACAAAATCAAATTTCAATGCATTAATTTTTATATAAATAAACAGATGTACATTTAGTCAATAATAGCAAGATCAAATCAGTGTGCTGCGGTAATTTCCCAAACATCCTCTGTTCATCTCATTCATGTGACAATCATGTGAGTAGATAAAAAGTGGTGCACAAAAGCCGCAGTACATTCCTGAGCTTTTTATGGCCAAGTGAGGCAAATTCAGCACAATTCACCACCTGGAAAACATCAAAAGATATGCAGCATGAGAGAGTGTGCAGAGCAGGCAAAGGACTGAAGGTGGTACTCTGTGGCTTTGGAGATAAGGTGTACTGCCTCGTTCTTTTTGAGCTGACTTTGGAGAGACTAAAATAAAGCAAGCACGTTTAACGGCCTCCTACTATCAAGCATGGCATAGTTAAAGCTTCGGCTGATTAAGGGGATAGTCATTAAAAATTTGATTAGAAAAATAAACAAAGTGTGCCCAAAAAGCCGGTTATTGGGCAATTTGAAGGTTAGCTTTAAAACATTTGTAAAAGCCTCATGATTCAATCACTAAGGCTAATTTCTTCACGACAGGATGAGAAATTCTTGGACATTAATGTGCTCAACTTGCATCAGTACAAGAAGTGGAAAGCCGATTACGGGCCCTGCATTAAGGGAAGCTGACTAGAGGGAGATTCCTGTATTAAATAATGCCTGATTTCTTGGCAAACATTCAAGCAGAAAGCGGATCTGTTGACTTAATTTGTAAGCACAATGAGTAATGGGAAAATTGTTGCATGTCTTTGCTTTCCTTTCCGTCCTGGCATCCGTAACAGGCTGACAGGTGGGAGAGGACTTGTGCAGATTTTTTTTGTGAATGAAAGTGTCCAGATTGGACGGGTACAACTCATGGTGCTGTGAAATCTCATTCACGTGGCACCCTGCGCCGCAGAAGCCTCTGACAACAAGCCCAACATGTCTGCCAAAAAAAAAAAAAAAAAAAAAAGAAGATATCCAAGTGTATTATGTTTTATAACTCCCACTGGAACACACGTCAGCGATCCGGCAAAGGAAACGCTCGTGTCTCCTCACAGTACTGTCACGACGATCAATGCACGATTACAAGGTAATGTCAACAATGACTTGCTTGTGCTGGTTTAAAGGGCAGCCGGATGCTGAAGGAGTTAAAATAATTTCCCATGTTCTCCAATGGAACATATTACATAACGTTTAGGGCAACAAAGGGATCATTGTATTTTCATTTTGCAGGCTTTCTGACTAGTTTAGAAAACCAAAGTGAAGGTAGAGTGGCTATACAGCAGTAAAGTCCATTTAAGTGTTAAAATAGTGTCCTAATCACATGAGCTATTAGTTCTGTCAAACGTAAATGCCTGAATAAAATCAGTTCTCACACGGTAGAGATACATTTACCGTTAGGCCATTAGGGTGGAAGGAAGAAAGTAAAACTACAGTTTGAGTTGAAACCATTTCATCTTTTCTAATTGGTGAATATTATTACCATATTGTTTTCATACAATTTGATTTGAAAGTACTCAACTTTTTAAACCTTTTGATCTTCTGTCACTCTATAAATATAATATTTGTAAAAGTGTTTGACTTTGTTTATCCTGTTTGGGTAGTTAATTTTCTTGCATACAGGTTACTATTTTTTCTGTTTGTTTCTTACGTAGCTTCCTGTTTTATTTTGAAGATCCTGGACCTTTTCTTGGCTGTGCTCGCGTTACTTCCTGTTTTCTTACTGAATTTCCTAGACTCTTTCTTGTATCTAGTTGTGTTCTGTTATTGTCCTGCTCATCAGTTTCTCAACTGTGTTAAAGTTCCTGTTCTGACATTTGTTCTGTTTGTTTCCTCTGTCTCCGTTCACTGGTTGCACTCTCAGCTGCTTCCACTCTGCTCACCAGTCTCATCTTTGTTCCCCTCATCAGTTCTCCACAGTATGCATTCCCTTTTGGTTCTTTGGTCACTGCTGGATCATCTGCTCAACCCTGCTCTAGTCTGAGCTGTGTTATTCTGGCCTCCATCGGCTTCCTTCTGGATTTATTTTATTTCAGTATTTATAGCTCACGTTTCTGTTTTTTTTTTTTTGGACCTTGGAATTTGTTTTTGTAACTTGCTTTTTGTACCACTAATATATCTATTTCTGCTTCTACTCTGCCTCCCCTTTTGCCTGTATTTAAGTCCTCCATAACCACCACCCACTTTTGTGACAATTTTGACAGGATTTATTTGGATTTTTCTTTTGCCTTGGTAGAAAATGAACACAAACACACTATTTTCTAACCCCTTGCCTTCTGATGAACACTTTACAGTCAGGGTAGCCAGCTACTCTGCAGGAGAAAAAGAGAATATCTGCACTAATTTGACAGGTTTTTATCACTTATATGTATATATGTACAGATACATACTTATGTGTGTAGGCAAAAAAACTATCTTATACATACTGCCCCTCTTCTTACCTTTTCCACATATTTTTATTTTTATTTTTCTGTTATAGACTTGCTGTTCTGCTTGTCTGGCTGTTTTTACGTGATGCAAACATTGGATCCCAAAGGCAAATTCCTTGCTTGTACCCAAAGATTTGTCAAATAAATTTGATTCTGATAACTTCCCAATTGAAAGAAAAGTTGTTTTGCTTGTCGGGTTAATGCGCTACATGTGGTCTTGTCTGCCAAATTTTTTTTTAGCAGACCTACACTAAACTTATCCACATAAAAGGACTACACTGTATCTTTTGGTAATTATAGAAACAAGGAACACATGTCAGGTTCCTCAAGGTTTTATTCTTGGACCGCGTTACGTCAACATCTCTTGAAAATCAGGGACATACAGTGGGGCAAAACTTAGAAAGGTGATATAACTCTGTAATTTTCATCATTGGTACACTTCAACTATGAGATCAAATGAGAAGGGAAAAAAATCCAGCAAATCACATTGCAGTGTTTTTAAATAACTAATTTGTAAATTGTGGAGGAAAATAAGTCAATACTTTGTAGCATAACCTTTGTTGGCAATGACAGAGGTCAAACGTCTCCTGTTAGTCTTCATCAGGTTTGCACCACTGTAGCTGGTGTTTTGGCCCATTCCTCCTTGCAGATCCCCTCTAGAGCAATGATGATTTGGGGCTGTCGCTGGGCCACAAGGAATTTCAACAAATTTTCTATGAGGTTGAGGTCTGGAGACTGGCTAGGTCACTACAGGACCTTGACATACTTTTTAACAGAGCCACTCCTTTATTGCGCGAAGCATTGTATTGCTGGAAGACCCAGCGATGCTCCATCTTCAATGCTCAAACTGATGGAAGGATGTTTTGGTTTAAAATCTCACAACACATGGTCCTGTTCATTCGTCCCTTAACATGGATCAGTTATTCTGTCTTCTTAGCAGAAAAACAGCCCCAAAGCACGATGTCTCCCCCTCATACTTCACAGTAGGTCTGGTATTCTTAGGATGCAACGCAGCATTTTTCAACCTCCAAAGACGACGAGTGGAGTTTGTGCCAAAAATGTTCTATTTTGATTTCATCTGACCACATGATACTCTCCTAATCATCTTCTGGATCATCCATCTGCTTTCTGGCAAACTTCAGGCCGGCCTGGACCAGTACTGGCTTAAGCCGGGGACACGCCTGGCACTGCAGGACTTGAGTCTCTCTAGGCGTAGTGCGTTACTGATGGTAGGCTTTGTTACTTTGGTCCAAGCTCTCTGAAGGTCATTCACCAGATTCCTCCGTGTAGTTCTGGGATTTCTGCTCACCGTTCTCATGATCATCTTAACCCCACTGGATGAGATCTCGCGTGGGCCCCCAGATCTAGGGAGGCCATCAATGGTATTGAATGTCTTCCTTTTTCTTCCAGTTGCTCCCACAGTTAATTTATTCACACCAACCTGCTTGCCTATTGTAGGGTCACTCTTCCCAGCCTGGTGCAGGTCCACAGTTATCTCCCTGTCCTTTAATAGCTCTTTAGTCTTGGCTATGGTTGAGTTTGGAGTCTGGAATCTGTGGACAGGTGTTTTTTATTCAGATAATATACAGAGTTCTAACACAAGTAAAGAATGGAGGACAGAAGTGCTTCTTAAAGGTGTTACAGGTCTGCAAGGGCCAGACATCTTGCTTGTTTGTGGGTGACCAAATACTTATTTTCCACTATAATTTAAAAATAAATTATTTAAAAAAATCCTACTATGTGATTTACTGGATACTCATTCTTGTCTCATAGTTGAAGTGAACCTATGATGAAAAATCCAAATCTCTTCCATCTAAGTAAGGGAACTTGGACAATCAGTGGCTAAATACTTGTTTGCCCCACTGTAAATACAATCTAAACCTAACTTGAAAACTCTAGAAGTCATTTTTGATAAAGGCATGTCTCAGAAATACCACACAGAACAACTGCAAAAAAAGACCTGCTTCTTCCAGCTGCACGACATTGCCAAACTCTGGGAAATCGGCTCCAAAAAATGAGCTTGAGATGTTAATTCATGCTTTTGTTTCAGCACATTTACACTACTGCAATAGCCTGTTCACTTGTCTAAACAAAAAGGAGCTGACTCGATTACAGCTGGTATAAAACTCTGCTGCGAGGATCCTGACACGCAGAAGAGCCCACATTACCCCGGTCTTACAAGCTCTTCACTGGCTCCCTGTAAGATATCATATATTAATACGTTTAAAAATGTATTCTTTTCCTTCTACTAAAAACAATAAACATGTTTGATTTGATTTTAAATATTAAGTCCAAATAAAATGCATTCATTTTGTGTTTATAATCTGCCACGATGTGCAAAATCTCTAGTGGTATGAATATTTTTATATAGCAGTCTATAGTTATGGGTTCTTATAGTTATGCAATTGGCGCATAACTTTTATAGAATCCTTACATCAGATAAAAGAGTATAATAGTTAACCCAGCTTCAACTTAATCCCCCTCTGCAAGATATTCTGCACATTTTGAAAACATAAGCTCTTTGGTTGGTTCAGTGTGAGGTCAGATTGTGGCCAGAAAGACATATTTTGCCAAAAAACAAAAAAAAAGGTCATCTCAAATAGAGATGCACCGATAGGATAACAGATAGGATATCAGCTCCAATATCGGCTAATTAGCTGGATCGGATATCGGATGATTGTTCCAGAATTCCAATCCAAAAGTTGGTAAATTCAACATCACAAAATTAAATAAGCACCATGCTAAAGAGCATGCAGAACTTTTTTTTATTAATGTTTATTTCAAGCCTGATAACTTCACACACATGGCAAGGTATATGGTTTCTTTATTCAACACTAGTATCGGATCGGTATCGGGTATCGGCCGATATGCGTAGCCCAGGTATCGGTATAGATCGGAAAAAACTGGATTGGTGCATCTCTAGTCTCAAACGACAATCAGTGGTTTATGCATTTCCTCCAGTAAAAATGGTAAACACAGAGGAAAACTGTATAAACCTTTTTGTTTTGTTTTGTTTTTCTTTGACTTTTGTACCTGGGACAAGTTATTCTCATTATTGGGATCCCTGAAACAACAGAAAGTCTTCTGAAGATATGGAAAAATAAAATCTTTCTGCTTTTTCTATCGCTCATTCATACATCAGGATAAACGTACTGGAAAGATAAAAATAAAAAAAACATGCAGAAAATAGAGCATTTATCTTTCAGAGCAGTTTTTTTTTAATGCACCGCAAGAAGAAGGTGAGAAAACAGAATTTAGACATTCCCTATATGGAAACATTAAATGCCTCCTGCCAAATACATCGATTGGTGCTCTTAGGTAAAGGACTTGCCAAGTTCACCACCCACCCTAAGGTAGGTGGTAAGACGGTTAAGGTC
This sequence comes from Fundulus heteroclitus, assembly GCF_011125445.2. Classification (NCBI taxonomy): domain Eukaryota; kingdom Metazoa; phylum Chordata; class Actinopteri; order Cyprinodontiformes; family Fundulidae; genus Fundulus; species Fundulus heteroclitus. The sequence continues at coordinate 18,818,073 of NC_046377.1, forward strand.
CTGACCTGAGGCATGTATCAATTGTCGGGGTTTAAGAGTGTGATCTAAGATTTACTGGTCCTCCACATTAGTACATGTCTGCAGAGGTGCTTTGAGCCTTAAAGCACCCCAGGAGGAATTGCTTCGTCATCCAGGTTCCCTGTGAACATCAGCGGAACGATGGCAGAATACTGAGCTCTACACAACAGAAGGTTAGATTGCTGTGAAGCAGATTTTGTTTTGCTACAGATACATATTACTGTCATCAAATAAAAAACAAAGTTATTGTGGTTTTATAAATAAACACCTGCTTGATATTAACATATTCCTATATGCTATAGGTTTTATTTTATTGAAATGATTTAATTGTCTGTTTATGGAAGCAGATTTGATAGTTTTTTCTCTCACTTGCAGGAAATGTAATTTATTTATATTTGACACAGTGTTTCATTTCTAAATGATAAAGTCAGCAAAAAAGACCACAGATGTAGCAGCAGCACATGCAAAACAGTGACCGTGAAGGCAAAAATATAAAAAAAAAACAGGGTGTAAAACTTACTTGTGTTGTAAAAATATATTTGCATTTTCTTAAAAATATGAGCTCTTTCATCTGGCCTGGAGTCCCATTCACTGCTCCTGTCACCACGTTTCTCTACAGTCTGAGCATATGCAGCACATCATAAGGAGCATATTTTCATGCTTGAGTGAACTTCTCAAATTTCTGGCTTCTGATTCATTCACTGTTAAAAGCTGTGACCGTACAAGTACGGAAAGGAGCAGAGATATGTTTGTGAGCACCAGTAAAAGACACGGACAGGCAAACACCTTCAACTGCACTCCCGTTTGTCTTGACTGGATCACTGAGAGACGCAGCTCTGCCCCACTCTGACATGTTGCTTCCCACTTCTGGTCAGCTGGCTGAAAGAAGGCTCCCACGTTATGCCTCATTTACTGCAAATACAAATTGCTTGGTGTGTAAGCATCTCTGGTTGCAAAAACCCGGAAACTAAAGGAGCGCCACCAAGTTTGCAATACAGATGTTTGCAAAGAGAGCCTCACTGTACGACAACCTTGAGTAAAAGAGATACCGCCGTTTCATGGTAGCAGTGAAAACAAATTTTATACAAGAAGGTATAACTTGATCTATGTGCTCTCCTTTAAAATACAAATGCTACACCTTATTAGGCTCTCAGAAGCGAAAGGTAAGGATTTTAGGGCCTAATTCTGATCTGAGACACACAAACAATCTAACGTTATCCTCATTACATTAAGCTGACTTTTATTTTGTATCTTTGGCTCAATCTATGTATGAAAATCAAATCAAAATAACAATAAACCAATGTCCTTTGTAACACTGAAAATGTAATAATCTATGTGTAATTTTAGCGGCAGAGGAAGCTGTTGTTGCGCCGTGTTGTTTCAAATAAAACGAATCAATAAAAACCATAAAACACTGCTTTTTTTTAACTTAAGGTTATCATACCGTGAGACTGTCATACCGGCTAACACCTAATTTGCCAACAATGTTGTAGTCACTCAGCCGCCGGGCACATTTTCATCTGAATGGTAGTCTGAGCCGTAAGATGTGGATGACCGCGGTGAGGTGAAGAGGACGGGTGTGAATTTACACCTGCTGTTAAAGGATGTAGGAAAATGAAGAGGAGATGCCTCAAGTGTAAAACCCAGCCTTTTTTTATACATTCTTAGCACAGCCCAGCTTTCCACATATCAGCTCTGATTGGTGCATGGTTAATCCCTAAAAACAGGATTAATATTTGCCCTATTCCTATAAATACACCAACCTGTCCTTTAATGCATTTTCATTAATGTTATTATTTTTAATCAAATACATTTAAACAAAGAATTGGGACACACACTTTGATTTCTGGAGATTTTTTTTACGTGTTAGAGACCTTTGAAAAAAATCCACAAGTCAGATCTCAAAGAGATCCAGGAAAAGGTTATCGGGCAGAAAAGCCTAATCCTGTGAGAGCTCTTCAAAGTCTACCTGCAGGTGAGCATGTGTGAGTGTGGACGACGAGGGCCGTGCGGATCTTCACCGATTGCGCGCTCATCTGAAAGTAAGTCTGCCAGCACATGAAAGGACGAGGAGACCATGTGTAGCCTTTAACGCCGGCCACAGCCTCCCCCCCCCCCCCTTAAGCAAGGTCATGCAAAGCACGAATCGATGGAGACGGAATTAGGTGCACGGGGCGAGGCGAACACCAAGCGGCCAGTGAGGTCAAGCTTTGGCTTATGGGAACAAAACGGAACGACCGTGAGCGTCTCCACCAAGCCTTACACCCAAACCATTTAAGAAAGACACGAAAGCCGCCGCCACAGGTAGCCACTTTTTCTGCTTCGAGGCCGCGAACACTTTCTGCTCAACGAGACAAATGAGGCAGTTGAGGCTGCATCGCCGGAGTGGCTCACTTGGTTGTGACAAAGCTGTTAAATGGAGCGTCCTGGCTTTGCATAAAGCCTCTACGAGCCACTGAGACAGAGCGACCACGCTGGAGCAAATGCCACCATATTCCCCTCACTGGTGCGCTTGCAGAAATGACGACAGCAACGAGCCGATTTGCCCGTTAACTTTCTAACAAGATGCCAACAGCTGCAGGTGTGGGGTTCTTTCATTTCTGCCTTGGTTTTTAACTCAAACGTGGCCACGGAGACACAGGTGGATGAATGCAGAGTCTCCACTCCCCCATGCGCTCTCTCTCTCTCCCTCTCTCTCTCTCTGGCTTTGAATCACCATAATAGCTGGTAATAATGTGGTTTAAAGGAGGGGCAGCTGTTCCTCACATGACACCTCCTCATCATGCTGTCATTAAGCACACGGACGCGCACACACACCGAGGCCTGACTGCGGCGCCGATCACGTCCTTACACCGCTGCAACAGCTCCTCCTCGCTCTCTGAAATGATAATTGGGGAGAATCCTTGGCCATTGTCTCAAGCGCATTACATCATGCCAGCCTCTCAGTCTGCATCCCGCCCACCTTTAACTCTCTCCGCCGTCTCTCTGCTGTGTGACAGCCGCCGGCTCTGGGTTTTTTTTTTATTTATTATTTTTTTTATTTCTTGCGGTGTCTCAGAATTTCATTCCACCCGGAATCTAAAAGAAATAATAATGCATTGCTTTCAGCGCATCCTGCACGTCCAGCAAAGCCAGACCCCCAGAGTCAGAGATGCAAAGAAGGCACCAGCAAAATCACCTTGAGCCTGCAAGAACAGGGCAATGTAGGTCAGCCCAGCACCGGCTGCAACAGCGTGCATACTCACGTTTTGCGCCTTCGCTGTCAGCAGAGGCTCGGGCGGCGGATCAGTCACAACTGCGGTCCCCGCCAGCTACAGCGTGAAGCGGACTATCCTAGGAGGCTTCTTCAGAGGAAGCTGGCAGCAGCCAGCGCCGCGGATCCGACGGAGGAAGAGGAGGTGCGGCCGGTGCCCGCCGCTGCTGTCATTGTCCATGCAGAGGAAAGCTCGGGGCAGAAGCAATAATCATCTAAAATTAGCCGCGTCGGACGGTGACATCCGATTTCCGGGGTCAAACGCGCACACGCGCGCCGGTGAGGAAATTATGGCACGTCGCGAATTGTGCTGCGATAAGCGGCGCTGGAAAAGACCACTGTGCGCGCTGACGGAGGGGGAGCGAGAGGAGTCTTAAAGTTGCAGCTGTGCTTTTCTTCCCTCAGCCCGAACCGAGGAGGAGGACGGTGGTGATGATAGTGGTAATAAATAACGACGCTGCACTTTAAATAGCTATTCCAATTAAGGAATATTTCACACGACAATATATCCAAAGCTTAATTGAAAAGTAATTATTTGTATTGTTTTAAAGTAGTTTTTTTTAAAACACAGGACAGAGCTGAGTACAAATTTAGAACAAGGAGTATTTTCTTTTCCAGACATTAAGCTACCACCTGAGGCTTTGTTTACCTTCTGCTGCTGCGTGATGGTCTCTCCCACGTTTTCATATTATATTCCATATTATATTCATAAATTCTGTATTCACTTATCACTGAGGTTCTTTCCTCGTGTTTTCATTCCTATTATTATTATTATTATTATTATTATTATTATTATTATTATTATTATTATTATTATTGGCTGAGACTCTTGATATATTTATTTTTTATGATCCTAAAATGTCACTCCAGTCATTTCCAAAAGTTGTTTTTAGATCCTTATAAAACATCACATTCAAAATAAATAAATAAAATAAAATAAAATAAACAGCACAGTTTTGTTGTTTTATGAGAAGATAGTATTTCATGCTGCTTGGTTTGTAAAATTTCATTAATCTTTTTCTGACGTAATTCATCTTTAAGAGATGGTCTGTGTTTTTTTTTTCTCCACCTGAGGGCAGCCATAGTTCTTCATGATCTGTTCTTGTGCATTCTGCAGCTCACTGCAGTGTAGCAATTTAAATGCACAAACAGGCACTTGAAAAGGCAAAAATTGTTTTAGATTTGGACCTGGTTTAGGGTTGCAACCTGTGGCTCCGCTCGCTGACCAGCACATAATTCACATTTTGTCATGTTATTATTATTTTTTAACAGTGTGGGATCTTCTGTGATTAATGAACACAAAATGGTGCATAATTGGAAATTGGATTGAAAAAAAATACTCCCACTCCCACTCAAGTTGTGGATCTCTGCAGTTCATCCAGCGTTACCTCAAGCCTCTTCGCTCCTCCTCTGATTACTGCTCTCCATGCATTGTCTTATTTATCTGGACAGACACATCTTTGTAGTCTTTCATTTTCAAATTATGCATTAAAGAGGTCTGTAATGTTCAAAGGTTGGGTTGTTGTATTATCACTTCTATAATCTGCTTTAAACCTCTCCAAACGTTTATCTCAGACCTGTTTGTAGTGTTTGAGTGTCTTCATGAAGCTGTTTGTGGATTAATGGTCACTAAAAACCTCCCAGTCCTTCACAAAAAACATCTGCATTTATACTGAGATTAAATGACACACAGGTGGGCTGTATGTTGTAATAAGGTGGGTTAGAAGGAGATTAGTTACAGTGGATTTAATTTGGGAGAGGAAAATTAGTTAAATTCATATGCGTGTTACAATTCAGAGTTGTTTATTTAAAAATGTATAGTATTTTTCAAAGGTTATATATGTAGCAGGATGGTCTTCACATCCGGATATATATTGTCTAACAGAATAAAACTAAAGGTAGAAAGGTATATTCGTTCTTGCTAATTTGTTCTGTAATGTTATTAGGCTGCAAATTAAACTTTATTTTTGTTAAATTGACCTCTCTTTATGTTGTTAAAGTTTTTTTTTTTTTTTGCTGTTAAAACAAAAAATATAAATATAATTGATATAGTTCTATGTGTTAAAAGAAACTGTCATAAAAACACAAAGATCTATTTTTTTTTTTTCAAAGAAGGTGGCAGAAATGAGTCATTGGACGATGATATACGTCTCCGATCTTTGGATGTCTGCTGTTGTGAAATGCTTTCCTTTGCTCTTTTTATTAATGAGGAAAGCTATGCGTGGGTGTGGGATTTTAATTCAAAGAACCCCCTGTGGATCCACAGGGGGATCTTTGAATGGCACGTGCATTGTGTGCACTCCCAGAAAGGTCCAGCGAAGCAAAATGAGCAACAGCAGCTCTTACACATACATAGATAAACAAAACAAGCAACCACCATCATAAAGAAACAACATTTATGTTTCTATTAATCTATTAATTTTTAATAATCAGTTTGAGGTATGAGTATTGCCAAGGCAGATGCTTTGCAATGCAAAGATGGAAACCTAGACAGCAAGTCTGAATCATTCGTTCAGTTCTGGCCTGCAGGCAACAAAACACTGAAATGTCACCAACTGATGAGTCTATACTCAGTCTTGGCATTAAGAGCCAATTTGTTCCCTCAAGGTTATCTGGTGACTAAAAAATGTGACTCAGTTTGACTGTGAAGTAAAAAACAAACCTTTCAAGAAACAACTTCATCAAATTTGGAAACGGTGAATATGTATAATATTTTTTATGTATAACAGAGCGTGTAAAAAAACGGTGTAAATGTATAATTTTAATTTCTATTATTATTTTCTTTAAAATAGAAAATCAATGATTTTGCATGATTTTGAGCCACGGGAAAACGTCGCCTTGTTACCCTTTCAGAGCTGAAAAGTAATTCACTTTTCAGCTCATCAATTATTAAAGAACTTCAAGTGGTTTTGAATGTCACTGAGATCAGTGTTATGTTGATCCACATTACAGAGATTTATGGGGAGCAGGGGATAAATTCTACATTTACTCATACAGTGCAGTTACTAGTAACACAAGACCACTGTGTGTAATCTTCCTAGCCCACTTCTCTTTAATACTCAGCTTCAGAATCCTCTAATGATGTGCTTTGATATGTCTATTTCTGCTAGGCTGTCACTTGAAATTTCCAAAGAAGACAGAGCGAGCAAAAGGGCAAACAGCGCACCCTCCCACACATCAGAATAAATAGATTTTCATTATGACTGCCTCTTTGATTAAAGTCTCTTGTGTCAAGATTCTTAGAATAGTCTTTATATGGATCCATTTCAATTTCAAATATTTACACAAAGCCTAGTCGCTGCTCTCTTCTCTCTATAATAATTTCCTGGCATAAATGGTGAGCTGTAAATCTTGCAAAAGTAGCCAACCCTTAAATAGGCTTTTTACCTCTTTTATGGACAATCCAACTTGTAATTTAAATGCGTTTTTTTAATCTCATTCTATGTTGCGGATCAGCACAACGTAGTGAAAAGAGACAAATATATGCAAAAAAAAAAAAAAATCTATAACAAAAAAGAATTGAAAGAACAACCACTGAAACCTGGCATGCCTGTATGTATCCACCACCATTGCTATGAAGCCTCTAAAAACATCTGCTTCAACCAGTTATGCACAAAAAGGTTTCCTGCTAATTGGTCCAATTTGAAGATGTATTATTTATTTTATTGTGAAGCAAACCACAAAGTTGTTGGCATGTTGTCTAAATGAAACAGTGCAAAGTCTAAAAAAAATCTATTTTAATTCCAGCTTGTGAAGCAACAAAACCTGAAAAATGGCAATAAGGTGAATAATTTAGCAAGGCACTGCATAGTATCTCACACCGACACTCATATTGCTAGGACATTTTTAATTTTTCACGTGTCTCAACTTCCATCACAACTTGAAGCTACGATGGAATGTTTTAAATCAACCTAAATGCATTTGAGAATTAACGGCAAGGCTTGAAAACTTGTTTTAGCAGCGGTTTGTCATTTGAAATTGAGTTATTTTTCAAAGACGGGCAGGCAAAAATGAAAGTCTCCAAGATGTGTTATGCCAGTAGAGACATACACCAACATCTTTAGCGCTGGAACTGCAGCAGAGGGGGTTTCGAGCACTGAATAGAAATGCACACCCCTCTTTTCAGATATCTGTGGGATGTTCAGACAACCGTGTTTCATTTTACTTTTACGCATTCGTTTCTGCAAGGCTAGCATGCACACATGTCCACACAAAACTGAAGAATATGTTTCAGTTGATCACGTTGTAAAAATGTTTTTGATTTATATACAGATAGATATTAATACCAGTTAAAAAAATACTACAACATTAAATGGGCCAATCATTGTCGTGTTAAGTATCCTTACAAATCAATGCTGCCATTCCAATGGTTGTATTGTATCACCAAATCTTCAGTCTTTAGTTTAAAAAAATCATTCAGCCCAACATTACAACCTTTTCAAGTGTCAGGAGCAGGATCAATCTGAGGCTTTTACCTTAGGTAAGGCTTTTACCTTACCTATTTGTCTGTAGACTGTCTAGGCAGTTGTGTCTCTGTCCATGGTGCTGAATATGTTATGCTCTGAAGCATGTTCTGTAACGCAATGCATCTCTTTGGAAAACATACAGGATTTGGGGAATGAGTGACTACTGAAAACTGCTTTGGATCTTTTAATTGGTTTGATTCTGGTCCCTCAGTTAAATGTTTCTGCAAGTGAGCATGAATTCACATCCGCGAGCCATTGATTTCCTGCCAAAGTTCCTGTCTGTTGTTTTCCTTTTGTGTGATAAGTTTGTACTATGTGTTACAATGCTCCATCCCTCAAGCTAAAAGGAAACTGGTCAGCCTGTGCAAAAACACTGCATTTGCAGAAAGATGCAGAACTTGATGCCCCCTTGCAAAAGAGCATCCCTCTTTCTTTGTGACAATTTAATGCAGGACATTTTGTTTATTATCATTTCATTATTCATGGAGAAATAGAGCTCATTCCCTTTGCCAGTTACAATGACCACAATATGATACACTTGCCTGGTTATAATGTAGATTACTGCTCATATTGCATCCCACCCACTATATTGACCCACCATGTGTCTGCACGGCTACTACACTTCCATATCGCTGAGTCGTTCCATATTAATTTCCCCTGAGGAGTGTGTGTAACCCTCTGCATATGAATGGGTGTAACGTGACCAAGTGATGAATATGAAAAGGCTTTCATATCTGAACCCCTTGAAGCTAAGAAGTCACGTATATTGACTTTTCCTTCCACCAAGACAGTGGTGCAGGCCAAGGTGGAAACCTTGGCTCTGTGTGATGGCTCATTTGGCAGTGTTATCTCTTGAAATTATGCTAAAACGGGCCCCAGTCAAACTGCAGTGATCAAAGGAATAAAGCAGGAGCTATAAAACAAGACCTTTAAATAGAAGCAATACCTGTGACACCACCTTCTTCTCATAACGTGACACACTCCACACCCTTGCCCCCTTATCATGAAAAAGGGAGATTTTTTTCACACTCATGCAATTGTCAGTAATCTCAGTGCCTATAAGGACCTGAGGTCCTTACAAGCAAGTAAAAAGTCTACAGAAAATTCAGATGTAAATATTTACCTGAGCAGGTTAGTTGTGGAACTTTACAAGGTACTTTATTTAATATTTAAATACTTACTGTATTTAAGTACCACTTTATTTATTTATCAGCTGAGTGCAAAGTGTCTATATATATATATATATATATATATATATATATATATATATATATATATATATAGTCCGTGACAGCACCAAATTTAGTCATTTCACAACAATAATCTTTAGTGCATTTAGTAGACCTACACAAAGTGGTGCATAATTGTGAAGTGGTAAAAAGTGATACTTATTTTTCTACAAATAAACTTCTCGTGGTCCCCTCATCACTGATTTCCCTAAATGAAAACTTTTCGGCCACGTGCAATACCCTCTTTGCAGGGAAACTTAACACTGGACATCCACCCATCTCAACTGGCATCAACCTAATAAATGGGGTATTATTACCCTGAACATGATATTCCCATATACGGTGGTGGTATGATCATACTGTGTGCACGCATTTCTTCAGTAGCACTGATGATAGACAGATGGAGTTAAATTCAAGCAAACATCCTGAAAAACAAAACCGTTAGAGGGTGGCACAAGACCTAAGACTGGGGACATCCCAACATGAAAACCACCCTAGATACAGGAGTTGAGATGTAGGGGAATGGTTTACCTCAAAAGTATATTAAGATGTCCAAATCGATGTTCAGACATGGAGACAACTGATAATCTCAAAAGAGAATTGAAGAATCTATATTTACAGATGCACTCGATCCTCCACCCATGCCATGTGTCATGGTATGGGTGTAGGATTCAAGCACAGGCAAGACAAAGAATCTTTCAGAGTGACGTACGATGACATTTGTTGTGAACTGGCACTATAGGAATTGATTTCAATAATATCCTATCCAACACCAAAAAACCTCTTTTATGAGGGTCTTGGGTGAACCTCATAAAAGATATTATCATATTAAATGAGGTGCATAGTAACATTATGTAGCACTGTTTATATTTAACTTAAGAAAAAAAAAAGATTGTTTTAATCAGTGCACACATTTTAAAGAAGAATGGACAATTATATGAGAGAACCAGACGTAGCCAATCACTTGCCTAGGAGGGTCATTTTGCAAAAAAACTATTGAAATTAGGACATAAAGTCAGCCTACTGTGAGCTTTTATTTAGGAGACAGACTGGAAGCAGTTAAAAGGATGGCAATGCTGTTTCTGGGCAAGAGTGGGTGAATGAGCCACACAATGTGGAAGCTTACAAAAAAGCTTACAAAAAATAAAAAGGCAAGAAAACTGAGAAAATATGATTTTGGTTGATGTTATGAAAAATAAAACCCCAGCCCCTTTATATGTCTCACTATACAAGCAACATAGGTTTTATCCTCTTTTATATCATATCCATATACGTACGTTAAGGATGAACATTTTTATGTAGGTAAGAATGGTATTAAAATATGTTTTTGACATGCTTATCTTTGTTCAAATTCCTAAAGGTCTGTGTTCGTTTGTTTCTGGTAATGTATATATGTTATGTGGTTTAAAAAAATACAGCTGGAGAAGACATTTAAGAAATATAACTTACTAATGAGATTCTGGTACATGTTAACACAAGAAGATCAGTTGGTAAAATGACAAACACAAAAGAAGATATTCCGGCATGGCAAAAGGCAGACATAAGAAAGACTGAAAGAAGCTGGGGGAGTATAAATATATACAAAGAGGTAATTACTGAACAAAGAGCAGGTGTGATCATTATTATAGAGCAGCTGAGGGGAGCAGAAAGTAAAGTACTGAGAGAGAATGACTAAATGAGAAAGAACCAGAAAAATTAACAAAGAAATCTGCTAAATATGAAAGTCTAAAACAAAGACTAAACACCATATAAAGTAGATACACTGGGATAACGACAGATACCTGTACATACGTTGTGGAAATAGTGAGAACAAACTAACCTGCAGCCATAAAATATTATACATTGCAAGAAACCCAGCTGCAGAACTCCTATGACATCCTCTTAGAGCCCGCCGACCTCTGACCAAATCCGTATTGGTCGGCAGACACCAGACAATATAAAGGTGTGCCCAGAACATGTGTCAAGAACAAGCTGTGAGAACTCCCAAACCAAAGTTGCAAGAATAGAATATGTTTTTTTTTTCTTGCAGCTTTGGGAGAGGGAACACATTTTCACCGTTCTTGCAGAGTATGCACAGCTTTTAAGAGTATTAAAACCTACCCTGAACCAAAGAGGGCTTTAATTATTTTCCAATAAACAAAGGGTGAAAGTTTCAGTTCTGTGACACGCAAAGCTGCCATTGTAATTCAGCCAGACATGGAGCTGAACCTGAAAGGTTTATTGTAAAACGGATGTTGGATTGACAGACCGAAGAGATGAAGGTGGCTGGGTAGATGGCAGAGACAGGCTGACCGGGTGATGATGGTGAAGAAAGGTTGACTTAGACTTATACTTAGACAACTTTATTTGTCATTTTGTATGTACAGAGTGCATACAGAACAAAATTTTGTTGCATACAGCTTGTGAATTACAGTATAAAGTGCAGCAGTGATTAAAAAGTAAACAATTGAAATGTAAACATTGCAGGAGAAAGAGACAATGTGCGTTCACAGTGTACAGGAGAATATTTAAACCATTTGCAAAAATCATGGTGCAAAAGGCATTTGTGCAAAAATGTGAGCAAAATGTGGAGATGTGGTGCAGAGTCCAGTTTATAATTCAGCAGTTCAACAGTTCAACAGTCTGATGGCAACGGGGAAAAAGCTGTTGCAGAACCTGATGGACCTGCAGCGGATGCTGCGGAACCTCTTCCCAGAGGGCAGCAGGGAGAACAGTCCATGGTGGGGGTGTGAGGGGTCTGACCGGAGTAGAAAGCTGCTGAGTTATCCAGTGAGGGCAGCGGCAGCACAAATCCAACACAGGAACTCATGAAGCAGGCGGTGCACACAAGCACTGGTGAACCAACTGATTATGAAGCTGATTGTGGTAAACTGAGCGGTGGCTGAGATGATTGGAGCATGGAATGGGGAGGGATCAGTCAATCAGCCTCAAAAACACAAACAAAAAGCCCAAATCATGACAGGCATATCAAAATTTGGAGCTGAAATTGCAACTCTATTGTATATTGACTAATGGGGGGTGAAAACAAATGGAGACCACATTTTCCAGATTGAATTTATGTTTTAAACCCATTTATAGTTTTCCTTCCACTTAGATTTTCTTGATGCTTGATGCAAACTGTCCCAACAAATCCGGATAAAATATATTGCTAAATACTTTTGCAAGGCAATGTAAATGTAACTTAAACAGCAAATCAGATGATGCGGCAGCTAGAAAAGTGCTCCCATCACTCCAAGGCAGAGACGTGGAAGTGTTGTTTACCAGGTCGCCCTGCCTCTCCAGGTTGTTTCACTGGAGATCAAAGCAAGTGTGCCTTACAAGCCTGACATTTCCTGCATCTGATAACATGTTTTCTCCTTTGTTTTGTCTCTTCGCCGCCATCACTATTTGACAACCCATCACCTCGGTCTACGCGCCTGGTCCTAGCCCTGCAGGGGTTGGAAACACATCCTTATGATTTGGCCCTCCCAAAAAATGGAAACCTGAACACATATTAGTTACAGTCTGTAACAGTTCCAGGGCTGCCAAAGGCGGGCTATCTTTTTGACTCTTTTGAACCTGTGATTTTTATTTTGTTGTGTGGAATCCAAAGTAAAGAGAGCTGCCAAGCTCATGGTGCTTGACACACTGATAAGCGATATGAGCTTTTGGCTGTACAGTGAGACGCAGTAGGAAGACAAAACGTAGAAGTATTACATTGTTGTATCTGCCTGGCCCACCCTCAGAGAAGCAAAGCTATAGCCTTTTATCACACGTCCCTTTGTCTGACATTATGAGCAGACAAAACCTTCAAAAACGAAACATCAAACTGGGATAATGACAGGGTTCTGAGAGTCAGTTCTTTAACATGGGTCATCTTTGTGATGCTCATGTTAAAACTCATTTTTGTTTCCTGGAAACTCGTACGTCGTTATTAACTTTTCTTAAAGCAGCATGATATTCCTGACAATTAACTTTGCTAATCTAATCTTTACTAGGATGTATTATTTTTTTCCCCCCAAAGACTGGGGTCATAGGATATTCAACAAATGTCTCTTTATCTCAGAGTTAAGGAGCTTAAAATAACCAGTTGTAATGTTACAAAGCTTGAGCTTCTCCACCTTGCCAATATTATGTGTATTTACAGTTTTTATAATAATTTTTTTAGTAAATTACAACAAATATAAGCTTGAATTAAAGCACATTATAATGTTCCAGCAGCTCCTCCGCATGACTTTTGTAATGGAGAACCCAGAGTTCAAACCGACACAAATGTAATATTTAAAAGGTTTATTGGTAGAGATGAAGGTGGTAGCAGACCAGACAGTTAATGCTAGTTGTCAGTGGCGTTTCGTTCTGTACGCACTCTGTGCATACAAAATGACAATAAAGTTGTCTAAGTCTAAGTCTAAGTCATATTTGAGGCGGGGCACAAAAACTCAACACTTATTAGCAGCAACTCATTTTTTTGTGACGCTTACAACCTCATTTTGATCAATTGTAAATGAAAACAATAAATTAGGATAAACCAACACACTAGAAAATACTACACACTAGAAAGGTTTACACATATTATTAATTTATTGAACAGAAAAGATTGACAGCATTTTGATCGGAAGAGCCGAGCTTGGGGCCACAGGATTTGTGCCCTTCTGCCTGTCTCCAACTGTTCGCCTGCTTTTTGGATCTCCAGACTCATGTTGCCTCCAACAAAACCAACTCTGAAAAAACAAATCCTCGTTGAAATATGTTCAACCATACTTCACCCACAGAATCACCATTTCCACCTCAACTCCGTCCTTCCACCCACAGCCAGTTAGGCTTCCTCTCTCCAGTTCTTCTTGTAAATGTATCCTTCATCATCATCATCCAATCTAACTGGTCCTCTCGTCTTTCAGATGTGACAGAACTGCTGACCCAGAAAAAAATAAACTCAGTTTGGGCTCATATTCCTTTTACATATTGTAAATATATCCTTTTTTGCATTTTACATTCCGCATCATTCATATGATTCTGCACGTGGGTCAGGAAAATACCTCAAAACATGACGGTGTGATTCATCTCATCATTCCTTTTTACACTAAGTGGGTGATAGCAAAGTTATGGCCTTGTTCACATTCACAGCCTTTATGACGTGCCTCTTATTGTTTATGACAGTGCTGTATGGCAGAGGAATAATGGGTCGTGTTTCTTACTGTGGGACTAAGCTGTTTAAATAGAGAGCCAACAGAATGGCAAATTATACAGAATGCAGGGTATAATAAGAGTAATTAAGGTTCAATTGTTTAATATAACATTCTTTGAAAAGCAAAGAGAAAAGAGGAGTCTGTAATTAAAATTACAGTTTAAGGTGACAGTGTAGATTTTAGAAGCAAAAGTCAAATAAAAATAAGCTCCATTTGGGATTGGGACATTAATTTAAAAAAAACATCAAGGTGAGACCTAAGCTCAGAAAGGGGCACATGATTTGCTGTAAGATCAATAAAAATTAAACAGCAGGATGATAAGATGGAGAGTTCTATTTTTCACCTGAGACTGAAAGACTTTCAGTCCTTTTGAAATTACATTTGCTTCTACGCAACCCTCGTCTTTCCACCCTTTTTGACATTAACAGCAAAATATACGAGCCATTTTAAGAAGAAAAGGGTCACCTCCCTGTACAAAACATACATTCTTGGTTTGACAGAATAAGAAGAAAGAAAAGTTTAATGTGGTTGTAGGGATGACTTGGTAAACGCAGAAACAACCATCCCTTGTTTAAAAAGAGAGTCACTGCAGTTAATCTTAAATATTTAATCATTGCCACATGATTATTCAAACTACACCCTGATCTCTGCTTGATAAAATGGTCGTCGCCCGACCTCAATAAAAAGATTGAGATTCAAAGGATTGGGGAAAAACCCCTTTGTGACATATCCTTAAGGAAAAAGATAAAACTGTTTATTTACATAAATATATAAGCCTAGTTAAAGGGTTGGAGTGATGTTTATTATGGACCAGAAACATCATAGTTCAATCCATTGGTGTCACATCAGTATGTTTTGGCTTACCTGTCTGCCCTAAAACGCACGACCTGGATCAAAAAGCATCTCAGAAACACTGCAATTTGCTCTAGCAAATATGCATTGTGCATCACACACCACAACCGTCTCAGCACCAGCAGCATTTCCTCCTTAGCCAACCCATTTGTCTCTTCCACGTAAAACAGAATGCAGTGCTTACCTGGGAATTTCACACTTAATTAGAAATATTAATGCATCTTCTCCTGGATCAGAAACGGCAACAAGATTACCACGGACTGTACGTTCCCGGTACTAATTTGGAATAAATTCTCCTGAAAGCCTTTTAGTTGTTTTTGGGTGATTCCCTGCCTTTCGGAGGGAAAACTAAACCTCAAACACGAGACCAGCAGAGTTTTATTTAAACTGTCCGAGCTCTCCAACCAGTTTCCCTTGTTCATTAGAAGGGAAACGGGCCCACAGTATCACACCTCTACAATCAAGGGTGTGAGTTTGTTTTCCACTTAAACTCGTTCTCACACCAAGACCACCAGTAGCGTTTGTTGCTGAAAAGTTAATTGGCTTGTTTGACCAAAGCATGCGATTCCAGTAGAAACCACTTTTATATTTGTGATTGCAGGACAGAACAGTTTTTTTTTCCCTTGGCAGATTTCCGCATGTGAGCTTTAGAGACTTTTTCTTGTTTTTTTTTTTTTACCTCACCGTCCTCTTCACTGGGCATGGCACCAAGATAAGCTTGCGTCTTTCTACTCCCTGGTGGCTAAAGGAAGTGGGCTTTTGTATCATCTCACCAGAAGCTCATGAATTGCTGAATAACTGAAGAAAAATCAATAATATACAATTCTTTAAAAAAATAAAATATCAATAAAAGGTTTTGAATGAAATATAAGGAGTGCAGAAAAGCGAACCACCAACGATTTTGCTAAACAACTTCTTAACATGTGATTTTTGTTTTTAACCACCAAATAAATGTAGTCAAAGCTAAGATAATCGTGGTATTGTGGGATTTTAATGAAGATGCATTACCTTTTGAGGCTTTTAAACTTCTTTACCTGGGGTGTCAGTAAATGTGGCCCAAACTATGTTCAGAAACGGCATCATGTCATTGGAGAAATCTTGCTAATGAACCATTCCCGGCACCAGTTTTACTTTTGGACTGATCTTTGTCAAATGTAATGTTGAGCTCTAATGGTTTTCTTGTTTTTCTGTTTGTTTTCGGCGTAAAAAGCTAAATCAGACAATTCCAACAGGAACACTTCGAGCATCAGCCATGGTGGTGATCCCTCTCTGCAAGGGACAGCAGTTCTTTGTGTCTAATATGTAGCAAGAGTAGCTGATGAAAACAATTAGACATCTACACATTCTTAAAATCATTTGTGTAAGGTCACGCTCAGACTTCTTAGGTCATTGATGTTCCTTCTTATTATATGGACTAAATTATAAGGTGGTAATCAGAAGTGATCATCGTCTGGAATCAGGCTTTTGTTTTTCATGCCAAGTTAGCACAGGAGGAAGAAGAACTGGGGTGCCCAGCGTCAGAAGAAGCAGCTCCTCCTTGAAGCGCAAAGACATTGGAGGAGCCTTTGAGATCACAGCAGCCTCCTGGCGGGGCGTAGTGTTTGCCAGCAGCAATTACAATCTTGTATGCTACCGCATTTCTGTTCAAACTCCAATCTATTTTTAATGCCGCAGCGACACTGAAGCATTTGTTGCCGCAGCAAAGCGACTCTTCATGTCCTGTTTCATAGAAGCAGCGCATAACACACTGGGGATACTATATAATAAACAAATCGGTGAAGTCAGGATCTAGAGAAACGCCTACAGCAAATCAGCACAAATGTTCAGATGTGTCAGAGATAAAATACCCTCTACCTATCCTTTTTAGACAGAGTCATTAAAACCTCCATGGAGTCATATCTGAAGGATTACTGGAAAAGGATCTACTGCCAGTGTCCCAAAGTACATTACGGCAGAACAGGGTTTCAGTGAAGAGAGCAAATCATGTTGGATCAATGAACTGGGGCGGCAAGAAACCTTTTAAAAAGGTACCATTTGTCATGATCCGAGTCAAAGAACAGTGATGCATTTGTTGGGCTCCTCCGGTGGAGCCATAAGATGCTAACTGTGGCTGGAAACACTGAACACAGGCAGAGTTTCTCTAACGGGAAATTATCTACAGCTGTATTATCTCAGGCTGGTGGCATCAGGTGTACCTATTAGGGACACTTGAATGCCACCGACGTGCTAAACACCTTAGTCTGTGTTGCTGCAAATATCATCACGATGCATACAGTGCCTCGCATGAGTTTTCTTACACCTCTAATAAATATATATATATATATATATATATATATATATATATTCATCCCCCTTTATTCTGATACCACTAAATTAAAATCGGGGCAAATAATAGCCTTCAGAGGTTTCTATCATCTCTGCACATCAAGAGACTGAAAATATTCCCTATTTTTTATTTGGAGGGCATCGTTGAACATCAAGTTTCAATTCTAGAAATAGATTTAGAATTGGGATTTGGGTCTGGATTTTGGGCTGGCAATATCACATGATTATGCTTTGAGCTAAACCAACGACGTCCAAAGTGCAGCTCACGGTCTTTTTGAGGTTACTCAAGGCCTTTCAAACAAGATACAGAGAAAACTTTTTTTTATTTAAATTGTAGGTGTATCACAAGGTGTTGGTCATTGTTTTATTTTCCTTTTATTGTGTATATAAGGATTTGGGATTTTAACCATACTTTGGTGCACCCTTTTGGTGTTTTCCAAAAACCATTTTTTTTCTCCATTTTTCTAAGCAAGGCAAAGCAAGGCAAATTTATTTGTATAGCACATTTCAGTACAAAGACAATGCAAAGTGCTTTACATGATTAAAATATAAGAAAGTAAAACAGAATAAATCAAGTTAGAATAAAATGTAGAAACCAAATAAAACATGGAAAAATAGAAACTGAAAGCAAACATTAAAAACAGTTGGACTACAAAGTTGAACTAATGATGTTTCAGTAAAACAATTTAACTAGAACGAAGTCGAAGGCAATCCTAAACAAATTATTTCAATCTTGATTTAAAAGAACTCAGGCTTTCATCACTTTTACATTTTTTCTGGGAGTTTGTTCCAGATCAGTGGAGCATAGGAACTAAATGCTGCTTCTCCATGTCTGGTTCTGGTTCTGGTTCTGCAGAGCAGGCTGAAGCCAGAAGACCTGAGTGGTCTGGAGGGTTGATGCCCTGATAACAAGTCTGTGATGTATTTAGGTGCTAAGCCATTCAGGGATTTATAGACTAACAGAAGTATTTTACAGTCTATTCTCTGAGATACAGGGAGCCAGTGTAAAGACTTTAGAACTGGGGTGATGTGCTCTACTTTCTTAGTCGTAGTGAGGATTTATTCTAATTTCTTCTAATTAAAACAGTGACATGTGAGTAATTTCCCCTCGCCAATTTTGAGCCTTATGACTAATGATTTGGGTAAAAAGAAGAAAAAAAAACACACATTGAAACCATCATAATGTGGTGTTTTGGGTTGTTGTCCTGCTGAAAAGTGAGACCCCACCCCACAGTTTCAAACAAAATACAGCCTCCAACAGGTCTTCTTGCAGAATTGCTTCATATTTAGCTCCCTCCATGTTTCCATCACCTCTGACAAGCTTTCCTGCCCCTAGTGGATTAAGAGCATCACCACTACTACAAAGCAGCTATGAATACAACTGCTGCATATAGGTTTGCAAAAAAGGAGAGTCCCTTGGTCATCATTAAGCTCCTTCGAACAAACCTGTGAGACTTTCACAGAAAAGTTGCATTTACACAACATATAAATCACACGCTGGTGAATTCCACTATTTTGGTGTCCTCTGTTGGCATTTCATTGCATTCTTTATTTAGGGATATTAGAGTAAAGAGGATTGGATACATTTCCCTCCACACTTAAGATTTTTATTTACATCATTTTTAGCAAACGTTGAAGGGCATTAGTACACTCTGTGAAAAGAGCAGCGGGTGGATCCACAGCATTTCCTCCACTGTTTGCGACAGAGTGGGTCCCTTCCTTCACGAAGGTTAGGAGAGCCAACTCGGCGGAAAGTTCTCCTCCCTCGTGTCGTCCGGATCCCTCGCTCTGATGTAGGACTCTGCGTCTGTTTTGCCCTTGAGGAGAACAGCGCTGAAGCAAAATCAATTGATGTGGAGCACAAGTCTGTTTATCTCTTTTATGTGTCAAGGAGAGAAGTCCTGTTGCATCCGGTCCTGATTGGCCGAATGAGGTCCCAGTTGCCAGGCAACCGTCCAGCGGCCTCGCTGACAGACAGCTGCTAATGAAGCCCGGGTTGCAGGTAGCGGGAGCACGCTGCAGAAAAGGGCAAAACAGCCTTTTTTTCCTCCCCTCATGCTTAACACATGCCTGGAACCTGCTACTGAGGCTGCACATCCACAAGCCCCCACCCTTCCTGCACATGCGGGCCAAAACCCACACCATGAATGCAGCCATTCTTCACCCAGCCTTTTTCTGTTACACCCCGCAACCTCCAAATAATAAAGGGACCTGTTAATAATCACAACACAGTCAAGGGAAGACGACATGTTGAGGGCTTCCGAGTTGGGGCCGCGCTTATTTTGGAAATGAAAGTGTAAAGAAACAGATGGCATGGATGCCACCACAGCAGCCACGCTGCAGCGTGTTGACGGCTGCGCATGACTCACACTAAGGTCACACATACAGATCCTGCAGTCTGAGCGTCCCACCCAATCTGTCTGGAGACTGAAGGAGAGCTACAGCCGCGTATCTCAAAGTCTCTCCAAACGCTACTTTTTTCCCCTCACACTGACGCATTTCACAGTTGGGCTGTGTCAAGGTAAATGTAAGATATATATTTTTTTCTGTAAAATCAGGGCAGTTGGATTCAGTCTTTTTCATGCAATCGTGGACCGAATGTGTGTGTGTGGGTTTTTTTTTCCCCCCCATTAACATTATTGTCCGTCTTCCTGCTCTACATGTTGCCTTTGCACATTTTTAGAGCTGCCTCATGAAATGGATCATTTATTCGCTCTTAATGCAGCTTCGCGATGTCTCTCTGCTGAGCACTTCATGTGCTGCCAGCGGATCAACCCTCCTGAGCTGTAGGTGCTACTGGTTTCTCCGCCTGGCGAAGCTTGGATCTCTCTCCGAACTGCATTTAATAATAATCACTTACCTACTTCACGGTTTTTAGCTTTACAAAAATAAAAATAAAAATATAAGAAAGGGTAGATGTCACAATTGGTGACCCTAAAGAACAACAAAAGATTGAAGATCACAGCTTACAGTGTCTTGAACAAACATTTGTTCAATGAACATTTCCACGGTGGTTTACTGATAGTATCAGTTTTTGCTGAAGTTTTTTCTTCTACAGGTAGTTTGTTGGGCTGGATTTAGTCTAGTCTTGTCTGTTCAACAAGTCTGAAGATGAAAAGAGAAGGGAAATGCAAAGAACTGGCAGACACGCACAGTCTATTCACCAATATTTGTTAAAAATGTAAAAGACAATCAGCTATCTAGCTTTTTCCTGGGAACGCTGCTGTAGGTTCATCAGCCATGATGTTGACAGCTGCAGCAAAGCGGTGTTAGTACCTAACCAGTTGTAGTGATCTGCATTTTTGAAGAAACACTGCAGTTTAGCTCACTTTCTCTTTCTGTCTTTTCTGACAATCACACCCCTAAAAATGTCCTTTTAAAACCTTACATATACAAGCGCACTCTCACAAACACCTAGAGGTGCTTGGTTCCAGGCGCTTACAGACTCCCTTCTATACAGAAAACCCCAATCATCAGTATTGGCTGTCACTTTATACATCTTATATTAAATAAGTGGTTTGTACCTACAATACTTTTTGGTTTGGTTTTGCTGCTCTTTTCATATATCTTTCTGCAGGTGTAGAACCAGACTCCCAAGATGTTTTCTTGTACTCTCTTTTTCCTTGACATTTTCTCCATTTTAAGGTTTTGTCTCAGCTTTTTCTCTTACTTACTTTCTCTTTTACCTTTCCGTTTCTGTGTCCATTAAACTTAAAATAATCCAAAATAATATCAAAGAAAGTTTTTGCATGTGTATATATATATATATATATATATATATATATATATATATATATATATATATATATATATATATATATATATATATATATATATATATATATATATATAAATAACATTGCAAAACATTTCACAACATTATGTGCAAATGCCATTTTAGCCACTTTATTCCTTTCATTTGTTACAAATCTATTGTTGTATACATTTTTATTCTGAAAGATTGACATCAGGGTGGTGCTAGTGTTGTTGGGACAGTACAGGGAAAGCATTCAGATGGGAAAACTTATATGCCTCAAGCAAAATGCTTCTTATTTACATATTAAAAAGAGCAGCACAACACGATAACGCATCGATACATTTACTCATCTTGTTTAATCATTGAAAGGGGATTTTCATAAATCAAGGTCTATTTATAGATCAAGAAGAACATCTAGAGCACAAAAGTGGCTCATAATGTTGATTCTATGCAGTTAAGAGTAATGGAGGGCTTCAATTTAGTCCAAAGGTGGTGGAGAGCTAAATGCCAACAAGTGTGGACCCAAAAAGAAAAAAGAAAAGAGCAAATGCTCAAGTTAAATATAATTACAAAATTAAAGTTAAATCATTCATCACAAGGCAACATTTACAAGGGGAGGAACCAGTGGACCACCCTTAACCTGACGTCAGCATGTTAAAAGGATGCTCTGACTTTTTTCATTTGACTGTCCCAAAAGATTTGAAAATCTGCACTGCAAACATGCACACATCTTCCATAATTACAGTTATTTTGAGGGATAAACACGTTTATTTGGTTTCATTACAAATAAGGGATTTCCCTAAAGATCTTTTAACAGGATCGCCTGACAAAAGTAAAGTAGGATTATATGTGTCCAATGCCAGAGGGTACAATAATGCTGACCCACAGTGATTCCTCCAACTGGAGGTGTGATGGGTCACATGTCTGGTTTAAAAAGGGATTGTCATGTAAGAGAATAAGTATTTTATGTCCCTTAATTGAATAATACAGTTGTGAGCACAGTATCACATCTATTAATTCAGTTGATCAACCATTTATTTTTAATTTTGCAATCTTGCATTATTTCCTCCTGAACATTGTATGTTCTTTATAGTTCCTTGGTAACGCGCCACAACTTTGCCGAGTGGGTAAATGGGCAGAGGACATTAATAATTAAGACACGTGGTAGGAAGAGTTTGGTAATAAAATGACTCAAATGAATAAAAATCACCAGAGCTCTGCTGGTTATTTGGAATGAATTTAAATGAGAAACTTCACTCTGAAAGAGAAAGTTCCAGGAAAGACTCTAACACCTGGCTCTTCAGTAAATGGAAGACATTTAGCACTGTATTACCGCAGCAAAGACTGTAGTTAAAGTGTTGGCATTAAAGAGCTTGATAAAAACGTATGGAGAGAAACCAGGTTTACACAGGTTACAAATCCAGTACTATGCACACACAGATATTTTGAGTCCATTTTATCTCCGTACATGAGTCTCAAAACCCCTCGTGCTGATTTGTGCGTAGAGGTAGCTTTGGCCATGTGTATCAGGCAATTTGTGTAAACATATCCACACGTGTGTGCAATTTGTGATTTTGCGTGTGGACATTTATTTTGTATTCATAATTTTGTTGTAGGCTATTTTTGAGTGGATTTCAGCAGACACTTGTAAGTATTCGAAGTTACACACTAAATGTGTTTTATGGTTAAGAAATCATGTATTACACATAGAAGTACCCAAAACTACACACAAACAGGTTTGCACAGGATACAAATCCAGTTTTACACACAGATATTTTGAGTCCATTGTCTCTCCATAGAGACACAACAACAGGCTAAAAGAGGGATTTCCAATACATGTTGGAAAGCGCTGTGAGGACATTTGAGTATCATTCTGATGAAAAGCTTTTTCTACTCAAACCTCTGAAATTGAGTGCCTCTATTGTTCTAAGAGGCGATTGAAAGTGGTTCTTAAAGAAGGTTCAAGACATAAATCTCTGAAATAAGACACGTGAAAGTATTAGGAAATAAAGAAATCAAGAGGGGAAAAACGAGTCATGACTCAATTACCAAGTTCATTAGAGCTTGGGAGTTTAACTATCAGAAAATTTGTTTTTAATGACAATGTGAACCTTTAATTTAACTGCTATCATCAGCATCCAGTTAGTAAACTGCACACATTCTCAGATTAGATTTGTAACTGTATATTCAGCAAACATCACCTCGTTTCATTCCCTGACTCTACGGTATGTCAAAACCCAAAATAATTTTTTTGCCAAGTTAATCTCTCTCTGTCTCTCTCTCTCTATCTCTCTCTCTCCCTCTCTCTCTCTGTCTCTCTCTCTCTTTATCTCTCTCTCTTTCTCACTCTCTCTCTCTCTCTCTCTTTCTCACTCTATCTCTCTCAAATATCAGATCGATCAGGAGTCCCAGGCTTAGATTACTGTCTGGGACCCCATGCTATCACTCCATTTAAAACAGTTTAAACCCAAGCATTACTGTCATCAATCAAGTCTGGCTCCATTGAAGGTTTTTAGTGTGTTCACTTCAGTAAAATATCAATAGGCTTATGTTTCTATTTGATTAGTCTGTCACAAAACAACAACTCATTCTGAAATGCTTTAAAACAGAACAATTACACCCCTTCACCTCCATTCTAGGAAAAACTCTCACCTCTGACTATGTTTATTTATATTAAATTACTCCAGACGCGAGTGTATCAAATTCCTAAAAAAGATGAAATGTCTTTTAAGTAGCTGTTAAAGGTTTTGAATACAATCCAAATCCAAAATAAACACATTTTACTTTATTACTCGAATAAGCTAAGCTAAAGAAGTTCTTTATTTTTTCACAAAAACAATGCCTTCCTAAAATAATTATTTACACAGACAGAAAATAACATTTAAATTCAGTTCATTTATATAGCACCAATTTACAAAATGTGTCATCTCAAGGCATTTTACACAGTCAGATTCAATCATATTCGAGAATTTTAGAAAAGAAGATTAGATATAGGTCTGTAATTTATTAAGTCATCTTGATCAAGAGAGGGTTTTTTTAAGTAAAGGTTTAATAACAACTAAAAGCCTGTGGTACATATCCATTTACAAGGGATAGATTAATCATGTCTAAAATGGGGGCATTAATCAAACGGAATACTTCCTCTAATAACTTGGTTGGGATTGGGTCCAACATACACACTGAAGGTTTAGGTCAAACTAAGATTTTAGATAACTCAGACAGCTCTACTGCGTGTAAACAGTCCAGACACTGATCAGGTTCTAAAGATGCCGCCAACGCTTCCTCGCTTACTGAGGATGAGGTAATCATGAGGTAAAGGGGACAAACTTTTCAGCCATATGTATATTCCCTATCTGTCTCCTATAAGAAGACGTGTTGTTGATGGAGGAGGAATAGAAAACAAGCAAAGACAACCATAGATCATTCTATTTGCCATTTTCTGTTGCATGGGAGGACTACCCATACTCCTTGCCCAATGAGAGGGAAGCGAAAAAAGTAATAACTGTGAGACAATGAGAGTCTATATCAGTGTAGCTATTACCAGGAGGAGACAATTCATGTGTTATGATTCTGGCCCGTCTGCCTGCTCTGCTCTCCCTGTCAGCAATCAAGCCTATTTGCTCCAGCTGCAAGCCACCAAGCCAGCAGTATCTAGCACTTCAAGTTTACCTGACCATGTTCATGACCACGCCTTTGTCTCAAGGATTTACCCTCTTGCCTAGCCCTCGTTGGATTTCTCTGCTTTCTGGACAATGACCCTGTTTCTGCCCCTTGACTTCTGCCTCCTGCCAAGCCCCTGATCATTAGCCTGAGTCTGGCTCCCCGGACCTCGATCCTGCCTCTGTGCCCCAAGTCACCCTACTGTCGGCAACCCGACATCTGTTAAAGGAGCAGTCCGCTCTGTTAAAGTTGCTAGTTTTCAGTAGACAAACTGAGCAACCTAGTAGCCCAAGGCCACCTGTTTCCTGTCGGCTGCCCTAGTTAACGGTGGTTCCTGCTAT
Organism: Fundulus heteroclitus; assembly: GCF_011125445.2. Classification (NCBI taxonomy): domain Eukaryota; kingdom Metazoa; phylum Chordata; class Actinopteri; order Cyprinodontiformes; family Fundulidae; genus Fundulus; species Fundulus heteroclitus. The sequence continues at coordinate 18,843,139 of NC_046377.1, forward strand.
ATATGACCATAGCTATTAGCAATAGCTAATACATGAAGGAAATGTTGACATTGTCACATTTATGGTACTCTACAGCTTCTCTAGTAGTTATTGTGTGCTTAACGGCGAGGTCGTTTGTAATTCATTTAGTGCACCACTAGATGGTAGGGCTAACTGTTCAAAACAATTGCAGTTCTTAATTGGCCTGGGAATAATAATAAAAAAAAATCAGACTGAAAGATGGTTGCTAGTCCTCCCCCTTCTCCTGTAGCTCTGGGACTAGAAAATCAAGAAATCAAGCTTAGGTTTATCATGGCTTATTTGGGCAAATTAAATACAATCGTGTTTCTAGACAATGGTTTGTCTATTAAGGTCATCCTTTTAAATATTAGAGCCTGGAAAAAAAAGCTTGATTTGAAATACTTGAACTAAATAGGTTAAACCAAGCTCCATTAAAGAGTTGAAATGGAAGAAGCCAGAATTATACATTTATAGAATGTAAAATAACAGATATTTTATTGGTAAGGGATATCATTGCCTTTAACTGTTTAACACATAACAGAAAAATAAAAAATTGTTTTTAATAGGTAAATTTAAACACATCTGAGACAAACTGAGCTTTAAACCAAGTAAAGATGACTGGCCTTTGGTTTAACCTTCCAAGTTCTGATCCATTTAGTAGAAATAATCGCTGAAGTTGCATTTTATTCATTGCGTTTCCATCTTTTCAACAGACTGACCTTTTAGGCCTTTTGCATATTTAGCATCTGTGCACATTTTTCATTTGCAATGTTTAATTAAATCTGTGTTGAATTTTTAAGATTATGCAAAGTTATAACTCTCTTTCTAAAGGGGAAAATGATTTAGAGTTCCTTCCTCGAGCGACCCGAGTTCATAGTCAAAATCATGAGCAATTTCTCCCAATCACTGCAAGGTCAGATTCAACTGCATTGATGTAGAACCGGTCGGACTCCTTTCAACGGTTTTACGACTTTCCTAATTGGCTTTCAGTTCCCAGCGCTCCTACCATGACCACACACAATGTTTTTAGTCTTTATGAGGCAGGATAAATAAGATCTTAAATAAACTTGAATATACTTTCCTGAATTCCTGTCTTTAAATGTGCTTTTTCGCATGAAGTACACATTTGTTTTTGTTGAAAATTTACAAACGACAACACTTGAAGGATTTATGCACAAATCTAGCATTTTTAAAGCCCTTTGCACTTTATCAATTAATATTTTTTTCTGTTGGTTTGCACATCATGCTTCCAGGGTTGCGTGCAGAGTTTACAGCTCACCAAGTGAAAAGAAATGAGGTAAAAATGGACTCCCTTTTCACTGGCCAGTATAACACATGGAGTAGCAAAGGTCAGCTGCTGCGACCGATTTGAGGGACAGTGATCCATCAGCATAAAGCTGCTGACAGAATAATTCAACTTCACTGGTAAAAAAAAAAAATCATATATGACACAAGCATGAGAGAGAAGACTTACAAAGTCAGTCCCCTAGAGAGATCTAACCGGATTATTTTATTGATTAAGCCAGGAAAAAAATGGCAGTCTTCAGGAAGATCAATATTCTGTGCTGAAAGTCTTCTGTGAATGTACAGTAGAAGAAAGAAATCTAGTGGTTTCTGCTCACCTGTAGTTATCCGCGTCCTCATCTAAATCTTCTTTTCATGCTTTGCTGCTCAGTGATTTATTCACAACGTCTTGCTGCTCTGCGCATCTGGAAGAGAATCAATAGAGGCTAAATAAAAATCTCTGAAATCTCAAATATGCTCTTTTTTTTGTTTTTTTTTTCTGGCAACAAGTTGGTTCTGTAGGGCATCAGTGAGATTCAGCAAACATTTGAACCATTTTTATCCACCCAGTCTCAAACAAGTGTGTGTATATATATATATATATATATATATATATATATACATATATATATATATATATATATATAATATATATATATATATATATATATATATATATATAGCGAGAGAGAGAGAGAGAGAGAGAGAGAGAGAGAGAGAGAGAGAGAGAGAGAGAAAATACCCATTTAATCTGGAGAGACTCACACAGACAAAAAGAGGCAATTGGAGAGATTTATCAACAAAAATTAGAAAGTTCTTTGGCACTCGGCCCCCGGCAGAAGATGGGAAAGCTGTGAATGTCCGTGAGCTTTGATGTTCATTGTTTTCAAAATGAAGAATTGTATTAACATGAAGCTGGCAATTTGTCTAGTTTGACATTAAAGAATCAAACTGCTGAAGCACAACCTGTTCCCATTGTTCATTTCAGAACATATTTGTGTGCAATGTCTTCAGTGAAATCTTAAGCTAGACAAACATGTTGGCAGGACGTCTGTCAAAGAGACAGGGATGAAGTTCAACGTTGTTATTGATCTCAGACCATCGAGATCAGTGACAGCTTGTCCATTAGTAAAACCACAGGGTGTGATTAAAGATTTGAGGAAGGGTCCCATCAGCCCTCTCTCTACTGGGATTTTTCTATGCTGGGTTTAGGAAATCTGGGTGCAGTGATGGACTCAGACCTGAACCGCCAAAAGCATCTAAACACAATTATAAAGTCAGCCTTTTATCACCTGAAGAACATTTCCAGGATTAAACGACTGATGTCTCAGCAGGATCTGGAAAAACTTATCCACGTGTTCATCTTTAGTCTAATTGATCACTGCAACGGTGTTTTCACAGGTCTGCCAAAAAAATTTGAACAGACAGCTGCAGCTGATCCAGAACGCTGCTGCTCGCGTCCTCACTAAGACTAAGAAAGTAGAGAACATCACCCCAGTTCTAAAGTCCGTACACTGGCTCCCTGTATCTCAAAGAACAGACATTAACATACTTCTGTTAGTCTATAAATCCCTGAATGGATTCGCACCTAAATACATCACAGACTTGTTATCAGTGCATCAACCCTCCAGCGTACTCTGCATACCTAGAACCAGACACGGAGAAGCAGCATTTAGTTTTTATGCTCCATTTCTCTCAAACAAAGTGCCAAAAAACTGTAAAAGTGCTGAAACATGTTCCTTGAAATCAAGGTTAAGAACCTATTTGTTTAGTGTTGCCTTTAAATGTTAATGCTGAAGTTTGAGTCCAAATGCTGTTATGCTGTATCAGACCTGCTGTTCCAATGCAATGCATTTATTGCAGTAATGTTTTTCCCTCTGTCGCTGTGATGCTGTTCTTTCCTTTGTTTTTTTTTCTTTTGTTCATGTACAGTGCTTTGAATCGTCTTGTTGCTCAAAAGTGCTTCATAAATAAACTTGCCTTGCCTATTGAGTTCTGTACATGCTCATAATTTTCATGTTCATACTTTTCACTTGGCCCACATTTCTGGGAATCCTTTTTTTAATGGAAAAAGTCAGCAAAGATTGACTCATGGAACAAGTTGCTCATGTGTGTGAACTTTGAGGTAGATGCAACATTTTTGGGAGCAGAATCTATGGGTCATGTGAGGGGTTCAGATAAAACAAAAACTCAAAATATCAAAGCTAACTTGACTTGGAGGAGGAGACCAATCTGCTGGGTGGCTTTATTCTGAAGTTTGCTGCCACCTTTCAGTTAAGTTTAATACACCTGCATCATTTGCCATGTATATTCGAGTTTTTAAACTTGGCAGAGGGGAGTCAAAAGTGTGGCCCCTGGAGTGATATGTTGTGGCCTCCCACTGCAAAATGATGCCTTTTTGTTTTAAACCTAAGCCAGTCACTTTCCTGCCAACCCACGTGTTCATTTATTTCATAATTTAACTTTTTTTTTTACCACTTACTCTTTGTAGAAAACCAATTTCAACCAACAACAAACATTAAAAAGACTTTGGTAGTTTCCTCCAACTGAAAACAAAAAGAAAAACAAAAAATAAATCAGTTTTTCCCTGAAATGCCTTAAATTTGGGGTCTTGAACTAATTCCTGATAAAGACTGGAACATCCACCACACGCTGAGGCAAGTTTTTTTTTTTTTTTAAAGAAAAAAAAAGGGATCAAATGAATGCAAATGTTCCCTCATCCTCCTGAAAATCTGTCACGCATTCACACTTGAGCGTCATCTTCCTTTCACAGATAATTTCCTCCCTTTAGAATACACATTTTATATATAGAAACAAACAATGTTCAAGGAGTCAAAACATGACTCACTACCTGCCGAGCCTTCTGCAGCGAGCGCAAAAGGTGTAGCAGAGACGTTATTAAATATAAAAGCAAGGATTTTATTTCTAAACCAGAACCAGAATGATATTTACTTGGACTCATCTCACAGGTAGGTTCAAAAAAAAAAAAAAAGACGATCGTCATGCTTGACGTAAAGACCCACTTCTACCATCCCACTGATTACCTGATGTTAGTAAGCTAGGTAAAAGGTGATATTTCTCCTCTACACAAAAAACTGAAAGAAATACATGTGATAAAGTGCTCTTCAGCCTCCTATCTCATATCTGCATTCTCTCACCAAAAACAATTAAACCTCTGATACCTTTGAGAATGTACCTCTGCCATGAATGCATGTGTTTGATGATATGCGGTCCACACAGAGCATAGATCAGATGCTTCTCTCGTCTGTAGTTTCCTCATATGGCTTTAAGATGCACTGTACGCCTTTTAACTGTTGCTTGAAATTTAAAACAAATCAAATCACTCCTTGCTGTCAGGCGTGATATCAAAAATATGCACCAACAAACCACAGAGGAAGGCTCCTCTTGGTTCTTTGTGAGCAGGAAATGACGCATGACCTGCCCACACTTTCTTCCCGCAGGATGACTTTAAACTGTTCTGGCTGCTGGAAAAGCTTAATTTATTGTACATATTAAAGAATTGACTGACAGCTGAATTCAAAATAGCCATTATCCACCTTTTTCCTCTAACCCGTGATGCTTTTGAAGGGGATAATGTAAAGGCAGATGCGGAGGACCAGACGACTCAACTGAGCACAAAACGCGTCTTAAAAGATTTATTCTGGGAACTGGTGGAAGCCACAGACTGGTCATGGAAACGGAGAAAAGGTTGAACTCAGAAGCCAATGTCCAGAAAGCAGAGATAAATGAAGTGTCCGACAGGGGTAAGGCAGAACCACAAAAATCCAGGGGGCAGAAGCAAGGACACAACCAGGAGATCATAAAACGGCAAGGAGGAAATGCTGCATACCTGCACACAGAAGTGTTATTGATAACCTGGAGAGATGTCTGTGGCTGGAGGGAGTTTAAATAGAGCAGAACCCAGGTGAGAGAAAGCAGAGCAATAAGCAGACACAGGTGGGCTGAAAGAACCCATTACGGCCCGACATGTGAGCAGGCATGGAAGCAGACGGAAACATTACAGAGTCCATTTCTGCAGGCCAGTCTACCAATTTCAGAAGGATGAACATGGAGTTGGGATCATATTATTTACACCAGCATATTAGGATGCTTCATTAACTACACTGCTGCAGATGAAGACTTGGGGTAAAAACATGATTTAATTAGATATTGATCTGGCATTTTCTCTGCCGTCGATTAATGAGAGCTCATTTATTGTGCATTTGGCTGTTTTTTTGTGTGTGTGTTGAGAATGCAGTCAGTAATTAAAAGGATGAGAATGTCAGCCACTTAATTATTTTTAGCTATTTTTTTTTAATCTAAGAAGCATACCTGATCTGCACTAAGCAGTGCTTTTAATTTTTAGAAGTGGATGTTTCTTCCTTGGTTGTCAAATCCTTCCTCTGTGGGCTTTTTGTTGACAAAGTGAAAGGAACAAGCATTCAGGGTCTTAGTGGTCAATTCAATTAACACCTCCGTTTTCTTAATGCAATAAAGGTCAAAAGTTTTTTTTTTTAATAAAATAGGTCAGTATCCTTTAATTAATAAATATACTACAGTGGCTTGCAAAAGTTTTCATATGCCTCAAACTATTACACATTTTGTCACATTACAACCACATACATAAATATATTTTATAGGAATCTTATGCGAAAAACCAACACAAAATTGTGAAGAGGAAACAAAATTATAAGTGATTTAAAACATGTTTTACGCATAAAAAAACTGAAGTAAAAAACTGAAGTATTCAGCCCGTTTGTTATCTGCATTCAACCAGTTGCCTTCAGACGTAGCCTGATGATTGTTAATGACGAATAGAGTCCACCTGGGCGGCAGAGGTTGGTTACGAGAATATTGGGGAACAAACAGCGTCATGAAGTCCAAGACAGGTCAGGGATGAAGTTGTGGAGATGTTGTGGAGCAGCTGCTATAAAGAGATTTCCCAATCTTTGAACATCTGACTGAGAATTGTTCAATCCATCATCTGGAAATGGAAAGAGTAAAGCACAACTGTATACCGACCAAGCCAAGGCCATCCACCTAAACTTACAGGCAAAACAAGGAGAGCACTGATCAGAGATGCAGCCAAGAGGCCCATGGTGACTCTGGATGAACTGCAGGCATCCACAGCTCAGGTGGGGGAATCTGTCCACAGGAAAATTATTGGCTGTGCACACATGTGGTATTTATGGAGGAGTGGCAAGAAGAAAGCCATTGTCTACAGAAAACCACAAGAAGTCTAGTTTGTAGTTTGCCAGAAGCCCTGTGGGGGACACAGCAAACATGTGGAAGATGTCAACCGAGACCAAAATTGAACTTTTTGGCCAAAATGCAAAACTCTATGTCCGTCCGTCCGTTGTCTTCCGCTTATCCGGGGTCGGGTCGCGGGGGTAGCAGCTTCAGTAGGGAGGCCCAGACGTCCCTCTCCCCAGCCACTTGGGCCAGCTCCTCAGGAGGAATCCCAAGGCGTTCCCAGGCCAGCCGGGAGACATAGTCCCTCCAGCGTGTCCTGGGTCTTCCCCTGGGTCTCCTCCCGGTGGGACGTGCCCGGAACACCTCTCCAGGGAGGCGTCCAGGAGGCATCCTGACCAGATGCCCGAGCCACCTCAACTGGCTCCTCTCGACGTGGAGGAGCAGCGGCTCTACTCTGAGTCCTCCCCGGATGACTGAGCTCCTCACCCTATCTCTAAGGGAGAGCCCAGACACACTACGGAGAAAACTCATTTCAGCCGCTTGTATCCGGGATCTCGTTCTTTCGGTCACGACCCAAAGCTCGTGACCATAGATGAGGGTAGGAACGTAGATCGACCGGTAAATCGAGAGCTTCGCCTTTTGGCTCAGCTCTCTCTTCACCACAACGGATCGGTACAGCGCCCGCTTCACAGCAGACGCTGCACCAATCCGCCTGTCGATCTCCCGCTCCATCTTCCCCTCATTCGTGAACAAGACCCCAAGATACTTGAACTCCTCCACTAGGGGCAGGACATCCTCCCCAACCCGGAGAAGGCACTCTACCCTTTTCCGGTTCAAGACCATGGTCTCGGATTTGGAGGCACTGATTTTCATCCCGGCCGCTTCGCACTCGGCTGCGAACCGCTCCATTGAGAGCTGTAGATCACGCCCTGATGAAGCCAATAGGACCACGTCATCCGCGAATAGCAGAGACGCAATCCTAAGGCCACCAAAGCGGATCCCCTCAACACCTTGGCTGCGCCTAGAAATTCTGTCCATAAAAGTTATGAACAGAATCGGTGACAAAGGGCAGCCTTGGCGGAGTCCAACTCTCACCGGAAACGAGTCCGACTTACTGCCGGCAATGCGGACCAGACTCTGACACCGGTCGTACAGAGACCTGACAGCCCTTATTAAAGGGTCCGGTACTCCATACTCCCGGAGTACCCCCCACAGGATCCCCCGGGGGACACGGTCGAATGCCTTCTCCAGATCCACAAAGCACATGTAGACTGGTTGGGCAAACTCCCATGCCCCCTCAAGAATCCTGCTGAGGGTGTAGAGCTGGTCCAGTGTTCCACGGCCAGGACGAAAACCACACTGCTCTTCCTGAATCCGAGATTCGACTATCCGACGGACCCTCCTTTCCAGAACCCCTGAATAGACCTTACCAGGGAGGCTTAAGAGTGTGATTCCTCTGTAGTTGGAACACACCCTCCGGTCCCCCTTTTTAAATAGGGGGACCACCACCCCAGTCTGCCAATCCAGGGGAACTGCCCCCGATGTCCACGCAATGTTGCAGAGCCGCGTTAACCAACACAGCCCCACAACATCCAGAGCCTTAAGGTACTCAGGGCGAATCTCATCCACCCCCGGAGCCTTGCCACCGAGGAGCTTTTTAACAACCTCGGCAACCTCAGCACCAGAGATGGGAGAACCCGACCCAGAGTCCTCAGGCTCTGCTTCCTCAATGGAAGACGTGTTGGTGGGATTAAGGAGGTCTTCGAAGTATTCCGCCCACCGACGCACGACGTCCCGAGTCGAGGTCAGCAGCACACCACCCCCACTGTAAACAGTGTTGGTACTGCACTGCTTCCCCCTCCTGAGACACCGGATGGTGGACCAGAATCGCTTCGAAGCCGTACGGAAGTCTTTCTCCATGGCCTCTCCGAACTCTTCCCACGCCCGGGTTTTTGCCTCGGCAACCAGCCGAGCCGCCTGCCGCTTCGACTGCCGGTACACATCAGCTGCTTCCGGAGTCCCACAGGCCAAAAAAGCCCGGTAGGACTCCTTCTTCAGCTTGACGGCTTCCCTCACCGCTGGTGTCCACCAGCGGGTTCGAGGGTTGCCGCCACGACATGCACCGACAACCTTGCGGCCACAGCTCCGACTAGCCGCCTCAGCAATAGAGGCGCGGAACATGGTCCATTCAGACTCAATGTCCCCCGCCTCCCTCGGGACGTGTTTAAAGTTCTCCCGGAGGTGGGAGTTAAAGCTCCGCCTCACAGGGGACTCCGCCAGACGTTCCCAGCAAACCCTCACAGTACGTTTGGGCCTGCCCGGTCGGACCGGCTTCCTCCCCCGCCATCGGAGCCAACTCACCACCAGGTAGTGGTCGGTGGAGAGCTCCGCCCCTCTCTTCACCCGAGTGTCCAAGACATGCGGCCGCAGGTCAGATGAAACGACAACAAAGTCGATCATTGAACTGCGACCTAGGGTGTCCTGGTGCCAAGAGCACATATGGACACCCTTATGCTTGAACATGGTGTTTGTGATGGACAATCCATGACGAGCACAGAAGTCCAACAACAAAACACCACTCGGGTTCAGATCAGGTGGGCCATTCCTCCCAACCACGCCCCTCCAGGTCCCACTGTCATTGCCCACGTGAGCGTTGAAGTCCCCCAGCAAAACGAGGGAGTCCCCAGGAGGGGCACTCTCCAGTACCCCTTCCAAGGACTCCAAAAAGGGTGGGTAATCTGAACTGCTGTTTGGCGCATAAGCGCAAACAACAGTCAGAACCCGTCCCCCCACACGGATGCGGAGGGAGGCCACCCTCTCGTTCACCGGGGAAAACCCCAACGTGCAGGCACCGAGATGGGGGGCAACAAGTATGCCAACCCCAGCTCGGCGCCTCTCACCATGGGCAACTCCAGAGTGGAAGAATGTCCAGCCCCTCTCAAGGAGACTGGTTCCGGAGCCAGAGCGGTGCGTCGAGGTGAGTCCGACTATCTCTAGTCGGAACCTCTCAACCTCGCGCACAAGCTCAGGCTCCTTCCCCACCAGAGAGGTGACATTCCACGTCCCAAGAGCCAGCTTCTGCAGCCGAGGATCGGAACGCCAAGGTCCCCGCCCTCCACTGCTACCCGTTACACATTGCACCCGACCCCTTTGGCCCCTCCGACAGGTGGTGAGCCCATCGGAAGGGGGACCCATGTCGCCTCTTCGGGCTGAGCCCGGCCGGGCTCCATGGGCAAAAGCCCGGCCACCAGACGCTCGCCAACGTGCCCCACCTCCAGGCCTGGCTCCAGAGTGGGGCCCCGGTGACCCGCGTCCGGGCGAGGGAACACGAGGTCCAACAATCGTACTCATCATAAGGGGATAAAACTCTATGTGTGGAGGAGAACTAACTCTGTGCATCACTCTGAACACACCATCCCTGCTGTCAGATATGGTGGTGGCAACATCATGCTCTGGAGGTGCTTCTCTTCAGCAGGGAAAGGGAAGATGGTCAGAGTTGATGGGAAGATGGATGTAGCCAAATACAAGGCGATCATGGAAGAAAACCTGTTGAAGTTTGCAAAAGACTTGAGACTGGGACGGAGGTTCACCTTCGATCCAGCAGGACAACGGCCCTAAACATAAAGCCAAGGCTACAATGGAACGGTTTAAAACAAAACAAATTTATGTGTTAGGATGGCCTAGTCAAAGTCCAAACCTAAACCCCATCGAGAAACTGTGGCAAGATCTGAAAACTGCTGTTCACAAATGTTTCCCTTCTAATCTGTCTGCGTTTTATATGTTTTGCAAAGATTAAGGGGCAAGAATTTCAGTCAATAGATGCGCAAAACTGGTAGAGACATAAACCTTAAAACTTACAGCTGTGATTACAGCAAAAGGTGGTTCCACAGAGTATTGAATCATGGGGGCCGGATATTTTTTGCACAATGCTCTTTTCAGTTGTTTCTTTGTTAAAAAAAAGAAACATGTATCATTTTCTACTTCACCATTGTATACCACTTTATTCTGGTCTTTCATATAAAATTCCAATAAATATATTTAGGTTTGTGGTTGTAATGTGACATTATGTGGAAAAGTTCAAGGGGTATGAATACCTTTGCAAGCCACTGTAAATAATAATGCCCTCAGGTTTACTGGACTAGTGGATAAAATAAGGTATCTTTTTTGGTTCATTTGTTTTAGGATTTATTTTCTTTTTCTTTTAGTTTCGTGGGGGAACCTACAGATTACCGAAATAGAAATAAAATAAATGGATGAAAATTTGAAATCCAACATCTCCCCTGGCAGCTTACCTGTTGAAAACTGATTTTGACGTACGCCTGGGACTGCAGGAACAATCCTGATTCACTCTGGGTGAATGTTGAACACGCACCTGCTGAAGCCACACGTTAAGCACGTTACAAGTATACTGAGACAATTTCACGACAATCTAAGTTCCCCTCTTGGATCTTTACCTCCACGTATATAGAGGATTCAATGAATGGCTGGATTTCCTTTTGCCTAGCATGGACCCTGGCTATCTGAGAGCACCTGAGCCCCCTATGGGTCATGGTTCATAAAGCCTCTTACCAAACTCCCAGGGCCCTCCATTACACATTCCATGTTCTGTTTTGGAGAATTAAAGGAAAATACCTGGCTGCTGGTATTTAAAACACTTAAATTAAGTGTTTTAAATTATTACGCACAATGGACAGTTACCAAATTTAGCCAGGGAGTGTTTTGCTGAGCAAACTACGCTGGCTGTGGTCGGTTCATGAACTTACATAGTTTAACCTGTATGTGTGTGCATGTGTAGATGTGGGGGGTATCAATCGAGGGCTGTTAAGGCATAATAAAATCAACATTAGACCCGCTAAGCACTACAAATAGCCACCGAAACACTGGACAAAGTAGTTTGTAATGACTTGTCTCACTTCCTGATGAGTGAAAACGGTGTCGTTGACTACATCGTGGCCCTGACAAATTAATGCAGAGCAGCAAAGAAAAGCACTTCATCACGAGAGACATAAATTTCCTGGCTGGGCAGATTTACATTGATTGAGCATACAGAGACGAGCCGAACACGCCCCTTTAGGTAATAAAGGGCCACAGTCAATCACCCATCTGGCTCTCATTGCAGCTGTATTGCTGCCATCTCTGCCTTTCCAGCAGGTTCCTCAACAAGCTTTCCAGTGATGAGTTGGCCCATGCAAAATGAGGGGAATAGAAATCCTGGGGGGAAAAGGCTGGGAAAATTGATCGGTTGGAGAAAGACAGGATGCAGGGTTTCACTTAGCAATCATAGAAAACAACGGATGGCTTTAATGAGGCTCAGTTTAAAAGCATCATTTTATATTTGAATCTTATTGATGAGCGAAATACGCTCTTAACCATCCTCCTCTGCTTTAATTTTTATTCTACTATCAATACAAGTGGGAGAAAACTCACAAATATGTTAAATGGATGCTATTAAAAATAACTTCCAATCTATGAATGAAGGTTTCTGTTTGGCTCTGCTTGAATTGTTGTTTCTGGCCATTTTTCTGGTTTTGGCAGCATTTGTTTGAAACTAAAATCCACTGTTTTTCTCCACATGACCCAAGCAGAAATTCAAAAGCAGTCTGACGTTTGTGGAAGTCAGACTAAAGCAGAAAGTTCCATAACTTAATGCTAAAAGGTGTAGACTATGCACATTTACGTTGTAAACTTTGGGGAGCCCTGTAATGCAACATCCTGGATGTCTTTGAAATGAGGAAAAATATTTTGCCACTTGCATGATAGATAAAAAATTCTTATTGCATCAGATTCTGCTCTGGCGTCGGAAGTTCTTCGCAATGATATGCTTTTTTTAATTTTTACTCTGTTCTGATTTAATTTTTCTACTTTTTCTTCCGATTTTTTAATATTTCTACTAATTTATGTTTGACAGCAATTACGTTGACCACTTCAGCATCCAGTGACAGAAATATTGAATTTCCTGCACTTTTTTGGGCATAAGTGGACAGATTTGTTTCCACACTTGAGTTTGAACAGATTTTAAAAGATTTAGCACATAAAACAAGTGTCTATTAGTAATGGTGTAATCCTGAGCCAGAGAGAGAACCCGATAATTCAACCAGACATGGTGTTTTGCTAAAAATGTTTATTAAAAAAGTTCAAGGTTAACCAGAATCCAATGAGCTAAGGATAAAACACCTACTGACCAAGTGCAAAATCAGTCAGCAATACAATCTGTGATTCTTGCATGTATTTTCTATCCTTTAGGGGCCCTTGGAAATCATCATGTAATAATAAATATTAATTTATCTTATGATTATCATATGTGTATAATATTTTTGAACATGTTCTGTGAATAATTTTTTTTTAAGAAAAGTATAATTTTAAAAGGCAGGCTGTGTATCTTAAATGAAAGTGCTTGTGGCTCTTGGACAGTGATACGCAAAAAGGGGAGATTTTATTCACAGGATGCGCGGCTAAAAGCAACAGCCATGACAATCTGACAAGGGAGGAGCAGAGGAGAGACTCTGGGAAGGTTGATTAATAGATGCGAAACAGGGGAGTGATTACTAACGGATTGCAGCTGTGAGGGAAAGAGGCCGCTAGAATGAACCGAGAAGATTGGGTGGGAAGGGACAGTCAAACCATAATCAGGAAAGCCAACCAAATAGAGCACAAACTGATATAATAAAGGTAAAGCCCCAAATAAAGACAAGGCTGCAATTAAAAAATGTGTTTTATTATATGTTGACAATACAAATCCGGGGATGTTTGACAGTTTACACGCTGAGAGTTGTCACTACCGCCGAGCATCTGCCTGAACTTTGAAATATCCTTTTTGTGATCAGCAGGTCTGAACAATTAAAGCTGTTTTGTTATTTTTAGTTGTAGTTGACAAGCATTAACTATAGTATTTATTTGTCCCTTGGGCATTACTGGGTATTGTCTAAACACACTTGAATGGATAATGGATTTTATTTTTGTTTATAGGGCTATGTAAATAAACACTGTCATGTGTTTGCTTAATAAGAAAAAAATCTTATTGCAGTAATAAAGTACCTACTTTACTGTACTGTGTTGTAAAGAGAAAGTGGTGGTGGGGGGGGGGGATCAAGACTGTCTCTTTAAAAGGAAACAGACTGAGCTAAAACTTTTCAAACTACTAGATTTATAAACAGCTTTTCATGCGTACAAAGCTGCATCCTCAGTATTCAGCTCTTAGGGCAAATGCTTTCTGTGTTGTCTGTATTGTATCTGTATTGGTCCTGTGATGGAATGGCAGTGTGTAGAGGGTGTACCCTGCCTTTCGCCTGTTAAATGCAAGGGTTGGCTCCACCAATATAACAGTAAAATGAACCTGAACGGCTGTCAATAAATATGTTTACATACACAAAATTTTGCGATCAGATTAAAATGTATTCGGATTAAATAATCGGATTGTACCATTTATATGGGCACACAATTAATTAATCCGATCATAATGCATGTGTATTTGCACCTGGCATTATTCAGAATATAACCACTCTGACATGCAGAGTTATCAACCCCCCCCCCCCACCCCCCACCCCAAAAAAAAAAAAAAAAACCACAGATGAGGAAGTACTTCCGTATTGTACAAGTTTGTTTGTCTTAGCACCCAGGCTGGACTTGAACAATGCTATTATAGTTGAAACGTTCCTGAATAAGCAACAATTGTGAGCTCTTTCATTTTTTCAAAAAGAAATGTTGTATCGGGAGCCCTGACAGTTTTGCTTCCTGATTTATTTCCGCAGCTCAAGAATGTGGAAATACGGCACGTTTACGTCGGGCCCACATGCGCTCTTGCGTCAGTTTGCCACGTTCAGAATAACTTGAGCCTGACAAGCATATATACGCACATTCTTTGGATTATCAGTCTACCTAAATCACCCCTCTCATTCGGTTTACAATTTCGTTCCGATTGAGCTTAATCCGATTATAATATTCTGATTAGCGTGTTTACATGACACATTTTTATTCTGCTTGGCCCTTTTTTCTGATTACTTTGGTCCATGTAAACGTAGCTAGTGTCATATTGTACCACTACACTCCTATAGAGACTGATTAAACTGGCGGATGGTGCCTCAAAACAGGGCAAAGACTGAGACAAGTGGATAGATAACCGATACACGTTCTATAGGAAATAATTGCAGGTTGTGAGGATGATTAATTGCTGTTTGGACTCATTATGTTTGAGCTACACTGATTGCAGTCGACTTCAGTTACATTCTGGAGATTGTTGGTTAATCAGTGACTCAACAATGCATCTCCACAAAAATCCCTACTGTGTCTAAAGCAGTATACAATCACGTATATAATCAAGTATAATAATCACAGTCCAGTAACTGCAGGTCAGGGGTCAGCAACTTTTACAATCCAAAGAGCAATTTTCGCCCTCAGTCCAGCTAAATGGATGAATGATGTAAAAGAAAAGAAACAAAGTTTCACATTCTCCATGTTCTTGGGTTTTGGCTTTTGTTTGTGTTTGTATTTTCAGTAGTTCCTTGAGTTCATTTTGATCTTACCCTACTGGTTTATGATTTGGTGTTTGGTTTCTCAGGTTATTCTTGTGCTCTGTCATTTTTTGTCATTGGATTAATTTCAGTTAGATTTTTGTTTATCTTTTCCCCTTGTCAGCTTTCTCTGTCTATTAGTCTCCCTCCCTCAGCTGCCCTGTTGCTCTTCGTTCATTTGTCATTTCCCAACCTTGCCTCTGTAAATAAACTCACTGGCTTAGTTTGTTTATCCTTTCGGTTCTTCTGTTCTGCTGCCTTGCTCTATTACCCTGCTCATTTAACTGCCTGTTAATTCTACCTGTTCTAATGAGCTATTCCTCCCATGATTACTTTGTGATTTTCCTTATTGTATTATTAAAACTCAGATTTGCCACAGCCCTGCTCTGCATTTGTGTCCTCCTTCAGTTGTTGAGGAAATTCAGTACAATATTGAATAAAGAAAACTGACACACTGTTTAAACCTGCATTAGTCAATATATGTATATCTAAGAACATTTGTTGGTTCTTTATAATTTTTAGCCAAAGTTGTAAAGAGCCATTGTAGAAGGTGCAAAGAGCTATATGTGGCTCTGGAGCCTGTGTCTGCAGACCCCTGCCATGTTCTAGGCAATAATAAATAATAATAATAATAATAATAATAATAATAATAATAATAATAATAATTTATTTAAGAAAGCATGCCTTTCAGAACAATCAAGGGCACTGTACAGGAAAAGCAGAATAATAAATATAAAACAACAGACAATAAAAGTTTCTGTGAACCTGAAATCCCAGCGAGTATGCACTTTTAAACAGATGGCTTTTGAATATAGACTTGAACATGTAGATGGTGTTGGTATTGCAGATATCTGGAGGGAGAGAATTCCAGAGTTTAGGAGCAGAGCGAGAGAAAGCTCTGCTCTCCATGGTGCTGAGGCGGGAAGTAGGAACAGTGAACGGAAGAGGAAGAGCTAAGAGTGGGGAAAGGAGTAGATCAGAAAGATCAGAAAAGTAGGGAGAGTGAGGTTGTGGATCAGGACCAGGAGCCAAGGGAGCGGCTATAGGACTGGGGTCATGTGATGAAATGAGGGGGGGTTTTGGTAATAATGTGAGTAGCTGAATTCTGAACCACTTGTAGCATATGTAGGGGTTTTTGAGGAAGGCCAAAGAGAGGAGTTACAATAATCAATGTGGGAGGGGACAAGAGTGAGGGGAAAGGAAGGGATGAAGGAAATTAATGTTGCTTAGATGAAAGTAGGTAGAATGGGTGAAGTTACTGACGTGAGAGATAAAGGATAGCGTGCTATCGAGGATGATGCCCAGACTCTTACCCTGAAGTGAGGTGCAGACTGTAGAACCATCAAGTAAAAGGGAGAAACTGTCAGCTTTTGGGTAATATAGATTTGGTTCCTACAACGAGTATCTCAGTTTTATCACTGTTCAGTTTAAGAAAGTTGGAAATGAATCAGGAATTTATTTCACATAGGCAGGAGGTAATGGAAGAGGGTGGGGGTGTAGAACTTGGCTTACAATAGAGAAAGATGGAGCTGGGTGTCATCTGCATAAGAGAAGAAAATGGATGTTGAATTTCTGTAAGATATTGCTGATAGGAAGAATGTAAATAATGAAAAATAGGGGTCCCAGGACAGAGCCCTGGGGCACGCTGGTTGTGACAGGGGATGAGTAAGAACTAAAGGACTTAAGGTAAACAAATGCTTACCTTACTGGCTGAATGCGCTATTACAGTGAATTTTAGAGACATTTATTGTAGTTACTAGTTTTATCAGACAGAATAACCTATTTTAGGGTAAAGTAAGTAAGAATAGTTCAGAAATCAGTTCCGCCTTAACATGTTTTGAAAAGACAAACAATATGAAAACTTTTTTTCACACAATTGTATTTCTCAGACTCTCCAAATCCACTGCATGTGTCTGTCTGGCTTAAAACAAGGGGAGGGGGGAATTAAAGAATAAACACAGGAAGGAAAAACATCCAGAGCAGCAGAGATTGTCTTCTGGGAGATCCTGAGTCAGACGAGCATGACGCATTGTTCTCCCCGCCATCCCCGCTTTCTTTTGAAGCTGGAATTTTTTTGTGTCTTGACTTCCAGACTGTAGGGTCTGCATGAGCAAGCTGCAGAACCAGGATTGTTTACTTACACTTGAAAGAGTTTAAAGACCTTAAATCCCAAAGGCTTCAAGATCTTCGGCTTAAAGAAAAACCCACGGCATCATAGTTGCAGTGAGCCTCCTCCACATTCCAGTGAATGAATATGTTCCTCTAAGGAGTAGAAATGCAATCCGAAATGGGCTGTAAGACGATCACACTGCATGCTCGAGCACTCTGCCGTAAACTGTCAATTGGGTTTATCCATGTAGGATCAACCAACACAATCCATCAAGTGTAGAACTCTGGAGTTGCGTCTAATGTAATGATCCTGTTGGAACCTGCTGCGTGAGGCATGGTTGATCTGCTCTGCTAGTTTCAGGTGGGGCAGGTCAGGTGAGATCTATCTAAACACTATTTACTCTGAACCCTGCCAATGAGTTTTTTTTTTCATACTCAAACAAAACCTTTTTTGTTAAATGTTTTGTTAAATAGTGCTATATTTTCTTTCTTTTTTGTAATGTAAATGTATCAAAATAAAGCTGATTTGGATTTGGATATTACATATCAATATCTCACTAATGTATTAGGTATATTGGATCCATTCATGCCATTACAACACGGCAAGCCTCTTTCAGTTCCTTTGTAAATTGTAGTTGTTTTTTTTCTCTCTCCAGAGGTTCTTTCACTCAAGTAACATGTTATATTTAGGGTGCAGATATTGATCACATATCTACAGCTGGCCTCACATGGCTGGAATTTGTTGAATAAAATACTAATTTGGCTTCTTTCAGCATTGATGAAGTCTACTATAATCATATCGTAAATTCCAACTAGTCATTGGTGCTAAAGCTAACCACAGCAGGAATAATTTACAGAATTAATAGTAAATGTGGAATGCAACAGTTAAACATTTTAAGTCAAGGATAAGCAATCAGTGTACACAAAATAAGTTGAACATTTTAACATACACTGCCTGACAAAAAAGACAAAAAAACAGCCGCCACCTGGATTTAATTAAGCAAACTGGTATGAGCCTCCCATTGGATAATTACTGCATGGGCGGTTAGGTTTCAGCTGGTAACAAGTTAGTTAACCCCAATTGGTGCAATGAGTTGCTTCTCATTTCTTAAACGACCATGTCGAACGACACGTCCTGTGGTTGTGGAAAATAAATCAGTCTGTTTCAGAAGGGTCAAACCATTGGCAGGCATCAAAGTGACAAAACGTCTAAGGAGATTGCAGAAACTACCAAAATTGGGTTAAGGACTGTCCAACGCATTATGAAAAACTGGAAGGATAGCGGAGACCCATCGTCTTTTGAGGAAAAAAAATTGCCCTGAAAAACATCCTGAATGATTGTGATCGGCGTTCACTTAAACTTTTGGTGAAATCAGATCAAAGAAACACAAAAGTAAACTTTGGGTTTAGTTTTTTATTTTAAATAAAATTTGTTGATATTTTAAGAATTTATATTTATTAATACAGTATTGTATATTTAATCTATCAAATGTGATAAACTCAGTTCCTTCAAAATATTTGTTCCAGCCATTCAATAACTTTATTCTTCCTGTATAGAAAGTTTATCATATTATATTTTGGCAGGATGTCAGGATTATTCCAGATGGGTGTACGGCTGCATGGGATAAGCGATGACTCTGCCATTTTGAGAAACTCCCACTTAGCTGTCAGAGAAGAGCTGATGTTGATATTTTTAAAGCATGCACGCCGTTTTATAGTTGTGCTAATAAACAGCAAATCAGAAATCTGGATATCGCCACATATTTTCTGTTCTAGCCAGGGCTCGTCTAAGGGATTATGTTTTAACCATTTTGAGATGTATAGTAGCCTATTTGCTAAGTAGTAGTGATGGAAGTTAGGCAGATCTGGTCCCCCTCTATCCTTAGTCTTCTGTAGCGTCTTTAATCTGATAAGGGGGGGGGGGGGGGGGAAGGAATCCCTTTTTAAGGTATCAAACTGCTTTTGCTATAAGACTCTTTTTTAGGAGCGTTTGCGGTAAACAGAGTTTAATCTCATTTTTCATGGT
The DNA here is from genome assembly GCF_011125445.2 of Fundulus heteroclitus. NCBI lineage: Eukaryota > Metazoa > Chordata > Actinopteri > Cyprinodontiformes > Fundulidae > Fundulus > Fundulus heteroclitus. The sequence goes on from NC_046377.1 coordinate 18,862,258, forward strand.
AGAACACCATACTTTTTATGACTGGAGTTTCAAGGGGTCTTATTCAAAGTTTGAATACAAAATATCATCCGTCAGCTGGATGAAATAAAAAGGTTATATAAAATTCCAGACTTTTCGCAGCCTCCTTGGGAACCTTAAATCCTTGTAATCGGTGTAAATGATTAGATTCCTTTACGGCTCCATTAAAAATCCTCTAAACTTTAAATGGGAGTCGACTAAACCTCTGAGTTAATTTGTCAGCCCGGTCAGCGATCGTTTTTTTGTCTCCTGTAAAAGATTTAAAATTCAGATTATACCATCTTATCTTCCTCCACTTGTTCCCGCCTTGGCCTGCGCGCCACCTGATGTGTGTGTGTTTTCAGTAAACATGTATTTGTTTATGCATGGATATTGCACCCTTATGTGGTATGTGTGCGCATCTGCGTGTGAAGGTTAATTAATTCCCAGGACAGCAGCGCACACACATGAACAGGCTTTTCATGATAATAGGTTTGTAAATGGGGGATTCAAGCTGCCAGATCTTGTACCGTGCATGCAAAGACCTCAGCTGGTTGCCAAGGCCGATGTTTCTATGGCGGCTATGCGGAGCATGACTTCCTCTCCTTGTTTACCTGGAGAGGGAAGCCTAGTAAGGAGAGTCGGCTTTATTTTAGTTGAAATTCAAAATCGAAACTCGAATAAAGCTGATTTAAAAAGAAAATATCAGTTTAACCGCAGTATTGTTTCAGATCATTTTTAAATATTTCATGAACTTAGTTTGGATTCTTTTACATCTGCGAACCTGTGTGCAAGGGAATTCAGTTTATTCTCACTTATATTTTCCTTTTTTTTCCTCCCATCAGGTGGGTTTATGGAAAAACGGACTGGAAGGGAAAGTTCGGACTGGTTTGACCTTAACATGCCAGGGATCTTGAAATATCTGAGGGAAACAAGGGAGATGGGTTTTTTATTCTCTTTGTTGATTTTTCTGCTTCTTTTCAAATAAAGAGAGGGACTAAAGGGAGAACTGACCTGTGATTTCACACTGGGCCAGCCAAAATGTCTCTGAGCTTCATGGTCACGGAGCGACGCCTTTTATCGACCCACTGCTGCAGACACACATCAGGGAAATGAAGCCCTGAGCAAAACAGGGATGTGCTGCGATACATTCCAGTCAGCTAGTAACAGAAGATGCATTTTATAGGTAAATCAGAAATACATCCATTTTTGAACATGGTCACATTTCTTAGATGAGACTTTAGCTCCACCTGCTGGTCAAACCGAGAGTAACAGTGATTTGACTGTCGGTGGAGACCGTTTCCTAGTGGCACAAAACACCCATTAAACGGCAATAACTTACTAAATCCTCTGGGATTCTCATTTTAGAGCACTTTGAAAAGAAATTGAAATAAATATAAATTCTGTGTTGTGTCGTCTAAAGGTTTTACAATTACAAAATGCAGGGAGATGAACCAACTGAGACACAGGGAATTGAAGGCAAAACAAGGTCGAGGGAATGTGGAGAATTGGAACAAATGCCACTGAGGGCATCAAGAGACTACGGAAGGACGAACAGCAACCAGACCTTAACTACTTGGAAATGTATACGAATTGAAATAAAAGATGGAAGTTTGATTTTGTCAGCATAAGCTATGTTTTTAATATCAATGCATTAAATAAAGTGACAAGAATATTATTCACACGGTGACACTTTATCGTCCTTTTCGCCCTTGTTGCTTTCTTGCTTTCTTGCTCAAATATCCACAGACGTCGTGTTCTGTCCGAGGAAAGGGACCTCCAGGTCCATACTGTGCAGGAATGTTAACAAGCGGGACTCGTCTTGATTAAGTGAAGCTGACATCCATACAGTGTTCACTCAAGTGGAAAGAGGCGAAAACAAGCTAATCGAGTGGCTTCTGTCTTCTCTCTCTCTCTCTCTCTCTGCTGAGCTGTACTGAGGCCTCGGCGCACATTCTGGGCTATGTTTTTGGCCTTTGTCAGGAAAAGTGCCCTGAATGAACTCAGCTTTAACACACTTGAACTACAAACCCCTCTTTGAGGGGGCAAGATGAAAAAGTCCCACTGAGTGAACGCTGCAAGAACCGGCTCTCCTGCCGTCCGTGCAGCTGCCTCTCCGCCACGCTGACCTTTTCTTCTCAGAGCCCCGAAAAACCCTCCGTCAAGCTGTTACACACACGTGAGGGCGTATGCACCCATACAAACGTCACAATACAGGAAGGTGTCGACCGGTTAGACTGCTCTGAAGCTTGGAAGAGTGTTGGGTTTGTTCCCTGCATGCTGGGCGGGTGAGCAAAGAACCAATGAGGGGAGAACTGTTTGCTAGAACAAGGGGGTGGGGGGGCATGGGAGTGGGACAAGCTCTGGCCTGTGTGGGATTCTCCCACTACAGTTTTTGCTCGGTGACCTACAGGCACACACACACAAGAAAATGGAGAGGACACCGATAAAGAAAGAGCAAGATAACGGGCAGACGGAGGAGGAGGAGGCGGTGCGCCTTCGGAGGGAGATCGGCCTGCTGCCTGCTGTGTCCTTCATCATCGGGACAGTGGTTGGCAGTGGGATCTTTATCGCTCCGAAGGGAGTGTTGATGAACAGTGGCAGTGTGGGGCTGTCTCTGCTGGTGTGGGCACTGTGTGGCGTCCTGTCCTTGTTTGGTAAGACCATGTTGTTTTTTTGTTTTTTTTCCCCTGTTTCTTCTACAGCTATAATAATGAACCTGTATGGCAAATCTTGCACGAGAGTGAAGGTGCACAGCAGGATTTTCTTACAAAACTGTTTGTCTTTGCATGCTAAGTAAGATCTAATGAATCTGTTTAGAAAAATCCTGAACCATATTTTCAAATTTGTAAGCAAACTCTTTAATAGTTTTGACAGATGCAAAAATCTTGCAGAGAAAAACAATCCATATTGAAAACGGCTCGTTAAGGCTCAGCATCAGGAGAGTTAGGAAGACAAGAGCAATTAGCGCACTGAAATATGTCGGACCTCTCAGACCAACAGTTAAACGGATTAGCATTAAGTTGAATAAAAATCTGTTTTTAGATTTAAGCAATAGAAATTATATGTTTTGTTCAGAAACCACGGGTACTGCCGCCACTGTTTACGAGTCAGCACCCATCCTGGTATACAGTGCCTTGCTAAAGTTTTCATATTCCTTCAACCTTCTCGCATTTTGTCACTGTCAGGACATTCCCACTCTCATGGACGCTGACCGCGTTCCCTTTAACTGCAGAGGAAAAGCATTCCCACTGCATGACGCTGCCACCACCTTGTATTACCCTGAGGACGGTGTGTTCAGAGTGATACGCTGTGATACTTTCACTCCACAAACACCAGTTTGCATTTAGTTAAAAAAAAAATAAAAGTTTGTTCTCATCCAACCAGAGCATCGTCTTCCGCACGTTTGAGGCGTATCCTGGATGGCATGTGGCAGATTTGCCAACCAGACCTCTTGTAGCTTTCTAAAAGCAATTGGTTTCACTAAATGTTATATCAAATGAAACTTTAATTCACTGTCATCTGGCTGTGCACTCAACAGCAGTGCAGAAAAAATTAAAGAACGTTTCCCCAGGGTCCCATCAAGCAACTTAGAATATACACTTGGCAATCAAGTTTGAAAAGATAAGTTAATAAACACCCACATCTACAGATGTATCCTCCCCCCCTCCACACACACACACACACACACACACACACACACACACACACACACACACACACACACACACACACACACACACACACACACCACTTAGGTCCAAACTGCACAAGATTGTCAGTTACAGCATCATTTAAAGTGATCCTAGCAGCAGCCTGAGCAGTAACATGCCAGATAAAGTAGCTGTAAGATATTAAATAATTTAAATATGGGACTAATACCAGACTAAGGTGCAGTGGTTTGTATTTCTAATCAGCAATTAAACACTGGAACGGCTTGTGGAGGAGTCTGTTTATCAGTCGGGTGGTTCTGCCTTTTCTGCTGCTGAAACGTTTGCCTGATGCCAGCAGTTCATCGAGTTCACAGAGTGGGTGTGATTAATTCCTGACGATGTTTAGCGCCCTGCTCCTGCAGCAGTCCTGGAAATGTTCTTGGACAGATAACCCCCTCAGCTCTCCTTATTATCCTCTGCAGGGCTTCTTTTTTTGTCTGAAACACTGCAGCTGGAGTACCATGTTGAGGCGGCGTGTGAGAACGCTCTCCACCGCAACTCTGTAGAAAGTCCTGAGGATGCCGTTGGGGAGAGTGGCTCGTTTCCACTTTCGTTTCCGTTGGTAATGCAAAGTTTTATATTACCAACGCAAACAACAATGGACTGAGCACAAAGCCGTGAGGAGAACGACTACTCACAATGATGACGTTGCAAATGTGTTTTTTTCCAACCTGGACCGGCTAGGGTCACTCAAACAGCAGGACCCAGAAAAGTATCAGAGTAAATAAAGATGAATACAAATGCCGGCTACAATATTAGGATTTTTATTTGTAAAAAGTGTTAAAAACAATGTATATTTTCGTTTCTCTTTACATGTATGTGTTTCTTTTGGTTGATCCAGCCCATGAAATGCCAATACAGATTGTGGTTTGTCATGACATAAAATGTGGAATGTTCAAAGGTCATTAAAACGTCTGCACGTTGCATCTGCACACTGGTGCTTACAGAATTTGGATGATTTATTCTGCAGCCCAATGTCATATACAGTCATGTTCAATGGATTACAATGTTCTAATTATAACTATTGTGCTTTTGTTGGCTGTAAGATAAAAAAAACATCATAATTAACTTAAATAAAGTTTAAAAATACCAGTCTGTCTGTAATTTGCCCATATAATGTGTTTTATTCGGTGAATTGAGTTACTGACATAAATTAACTTTTCAATAACATATATTCTAATGTATTGAAATCTAATATATTTCATGGAAACTCTTATTTGCAACAGCGCTGCTCCTAGTAAGTTAGTCTGAAAGCCGTACCTATCCAGCTTTTAACAATGTAAATAGCTTTCCATTTTATGAATGGAGATATAAAACTATCCCATGTCAGACTTTCTTGTCTGTCATTTTGTCTGGATTTGACAGAGTATCTACATTTTTGAAACACGTGAATTTACCTGTGGTTCGCATCTTCAGTGACAAAAGTTGTCAAAAAAACGCAGGGAAGCAAACTGCAACAAATTTATACCTTAAAACTTAAGGTAGAAATTTCAAGAAAAATTACATCTCAATCAAGATTTGATTGAACTACGGTTAAACTTCCGTCTTCCTCATCCTTTTTTTTTTTCTCAGGGGCCTTATGTTATGCTGAACTAGGAACCACTTTCACCAAATCCGGGGGTCACTATACTTATCTGCTGGAGACACTGGGGCCGCTACCTGCATTCTTGAGACTCTGGGTTGAGTTCTTATTCATAAGGTAGAAGATTTTTTTCTTCTTTTGTCGGACTCAAGAAATATAAGAATATTAGAAACCTTTACAGAGTGCCGTTTTCTTTTTTTTTCAGACCAGCTGTGGCGTCCTATGTCTCCCTAGCTTTTGGACGCTATGTTGTTGAACCTTTCTTTTCCCCTTGTCCTGCTCCTATGGCACTGATCAAACTCGTCAGTATCCTCGGATTGAGTGAGTGAGTGGTTTCCCACGCCTGCTTTTTGTCTAGTTTATATACAGAGCCATATTATTCCATGCGGTAGAAGTGTGATTTGTGATTTTTGTCTCTGCAGCATTTGTTGTGGCAGTTAACTGTTGGAGCGTAACCATGGCCTCCCGCATTCAGGTCACCTTGACCTTTATCAAGATGTTTGCGCTGGTCCTCATAATTATTCCCGGGGTCATTGCACTGGCCAAAGGTATGAAGATGTGAGCGGTATTCCTCAAGGAACAGACTGAGCTCCTGACAGCATCGTCACAATCTGGCTTTCTTTGCAGGAAAGACAGAGAATTTCCAGAACGGATTTGAGTTGGACTCCATAACCCTGGACAGGTTGCCTCTGGCCTTCTATAATGGTTTATACGCGTACGGCGGATGGTAAGCAAGCAACATTAACTACACCTTTAGGAAAGCGATAAACTCAAATGTCAATGTGTGTCTTGGACGAACACAAAGTAGCACATAGCTGTGAAATGGAAGTAAAAGGAGTTGTGTGTTTGAGAACTCTTGCAGTTGACAATTTGAAAAGTGTGGCACACATTTGTATCCAGCTGACCAGAGTCAATAATTTTCAGAATGCAATTTCTTTTTTATTGTTACAGAAATTATGAAATATTTCACAATTATGCACTACTTTGTCGTCCCAATAAAACACATTGCAGTTTTTGGTTTTGACAAAACGTGAAGAAGATGCTGATATTATTAATTTTTCTCTTTTTTTGTGTGTATTTTGTGCACTTACCCGTGTCTCGGTTCCTTCTTATTCTCTCAGGTTCTATCTGAACTTTGTCACAGAAGAAGTGATAAACCCAAACAGGTATTTTGTGTGTCCTTTGCTTTAAAAAGTGTCAATTTGTCTGAACCAGATGAAGTTAAGGGCTTGCTTCTGTCGTTCTGTGTGAATCGTCTGCTTTCAGAAACATCCCTCTGGCCATAATATGCTCCATGGTGACAGTGACCGTCTTTTACGTGCTTGTAAATGTGGCGTACTACACCATGATGACACCCGCCGAGCTGCTGCTGTCTGATGCTGTGGCTGTGGTCAGTGGCGACTTGGGAAGAACAAAACATTTCACAAAGGAGGAACGTAAAGGGAGTAGGTCTGATCTGAAGGTTTTTTGTTTCTGTTTTTTTTGCAGACGTTTGCAAACCGCGCTCTTCAAGGGGTAGCCTCGGTCATTCCGATCCTTGTCGCTTTGTCTTGCCTCGGAGCTCTTAATGGCGGCTTCTTCGGGTCACCCAGGTATTTTGAGGGAAAATCGGTGGCTGTTCTCAGTTTTCTCTGTGCATCACGATCATTTGAGTTTTCTGGTTGCAGGATGCTGTTCGTGGGTGCCAGAGAAGGCCACTGGCCACCCATCTTTTCCATGATTCACATCCGACGACGCACACCTCTGCCTGCTGTACTCTTCCTGGTAAATACTTCCCAGAGAACACGAATCAAGCAAAAACAAGCTCTTCGCCCATGACAGATGATGTATAACAACAGTTGTTTATAATCAGATTCATATTTAATTAAGAGTTGTAATTTTTTAAAGTCTAGCTATTAGAATAAGCCTTTTTAAAAGAAAAAAAATCTATTTATTGATCATTATAAGCCGGCTTGGACACAATGTGAGATTTGTGGAGCTGCAAACATTTTTCATGACTAAAATAATAAAAGTTCTAAGTCCTTTATGTCCATTTGGAAATACAAATACTGATTTTCACAATAGATTTATGACAGATACTTAATTTCTGCAGTGGGCAGGCTTTAAATATGAAACCCAAAGAAGAAAACCTGCAGATATTAGACAGTGAGATAAAGAATAAAGTCTGAAAATACAAGTATTTATCTGTAAGACATGTCCTTTTCCATATTTATAGACCTGGAAACTAGATTACTTATATATATATATTTTAGACTGCTTTGGAACACTGGATTATAAACCAGTTTTTCAAATCAACTAACTAAAAATCATAACTATTCCACAGCTGAATTTCTGATGTGTCTTTTCCTTATAACTTTGTTTTTTTATTGCAATTTATTTTAATTTACATGTCATCTACTTTATCATTACATCGTTTTAGGTGATATAAGTATTTTCACTTGCTTGAGCGCTTTGCTCTAAATAGTGTGATTTTAAATGTGGTTTGCAAAAAAAAAAAAAAAAAAAAAACTTTCTCCTGTTCTAAAGCTTTTTCCAAATACGTAAGTAGCCCTGATTTGCGATATATTTATCATTCTAATCCTGACCCTCTGCATCTTCTAAAACAAAAAAGAACAAAAGGGTGGTGGTGGGGGGGGTGTCTTTTCCCTTAAATAAAGAGAGCTGTTTTCCTTTTTTGTGCCCAAAGAAGGACAGATTATACCACTTTTATGTCCGTGTCTGATTTTCATAATGTCATTAACATGCATGCTTGGTGTGCACCGTCTGCACTCCCTGGATAGCATAGTTAAAACTCTGGATGCTCTGTACCTGCCTTGGATTGGCGGCCTTGTCCTCCTGTGGAGTCAAACAACGCCACGTCCAGCTTTACAGACCTTTTCATCAACCTCCCTTCACAAGACCTCTGATCTACGTTCTCCAAAAAGACGACTTTAGTGTTCCCATTCCTCGGACATGAACCTAAACCATTCTAAAACCTTGTCCTGAGCTACAAAAGGGACAGTCAAACTGGAAGGGGTCTACAAAAAAAAAAAGAAGAGAGAACAGAAAGAGCTGCAGAAAAGGAGGTTTTTGACAGTATTTGAGACTTGGCTGCAAACTTTAGGAACCATAACCATTACCTTTCTGATGGCTGGTGACTGATTCCTAATCAACACGTCTTAGAGTTTATATGTGCTTAATTTCCTTTAACGCACTGTCTTCAGTCTCCATTTACATTTAAGTAGGTTCGTATTTATATAGACAGATTCTCATTTATTACTTAATACGTTTAACAAAAAAAAATGTCTGCAGACAAAGAGGTTAGGTCCCTGCTAACAAAACATAGGTGTGAAAAAAAGCAGAACTTAATCCACAATCTTTTGGGGAAGGTCTTGTGTTCTGGTTTGGCTTTAGCTGGTTTCAGCAAGGCTGTGTGCACAAAAAAATTTAGTAATAGTAGTGACCATTGGTAGAAGTATGTAAAAAATGCCTTAAAATATCTATTATTTATGGAAGCGTAAGTTCAAACCAAACTAACGTAGGAAAATCAATGTATGTTGAGCTCATTGATTTGGGGGTATTGCTTCCTTGAGCTGCTGTTTCAGACTAAGAAAGGGAATTTGAATCTTCTCCTTCACTAAACTCATATTTATTGATAAAAGGGAACCTTTGCTCACATGAGATGTGTAAAAAACCTGCCAACAGAGAAGAAACGCTCAGGAATCCTTCGTGCTGTGGCTGCGGCGTAGAGCCAGCGTGTGAACAAAGCCGTATTGTGTGTCTCCAGTACCCGTTGGTGGTGGTGATGTTAATCACCGGGGAAATCTACCAGCTCATCAACTTCGCCTCTTTCTCTCGCTGGTTCTTCATCGCCCTGGCAACCTTGGGCATGCTCGTCCATCGGTACCGCTTCCCCCACCACCCGAGGCCCTTCAAGGTTAGTGATTTCCTGACTCTCAAAGCTTTTTTCCCCCCACCTTCAACCCTCCCGCCTCTTCACCCACCTACAGGTCCCTCTGGCCATTGCAGTCACCTTCACGGTGGTTTGCTTCTTCATCGTTGGCCTGTCGCTTTACTCGGACCCCTGGAACACGGGACGGAGCTGCGGCCTCACGCTAACAGGAGTGCCGGTTTACTATGTGACCGTCTATCGCTTTCGGGTGCCCCGTAGGTTAAGGCACGTTTTCAGTAAGTCACGCCACGTTTCCCATCATCCTGACTCCACTTTGAAAATGCGTGAAATAAAAGTTGTTGGAGGTTTCGCTTGAGCTTGGAAGCAAAGTAGGGCTGGACGATATAGAAAGAAAATGCGTATTGATAAAACAGAAATCAGGATGATCGATATTGATAATTATCAACAAATTAAAAATATATATTTTAAGTTTGGCCCTGGCCATTTTATGCTGTTGCTTAGCGACCTATTTTAGATACAGAACACACAAACACTGAATTCAAACTCATCCCTTTATTCCACCAACTTTTTACCAAAACTGCAAGTTTTTTAAAAAGAAAAAGGAACACTTGCTCTTTGAACTCTTTAAAAGGGGGCGGAGCTTTGTGATGGCACATTCCTGGGTCTGCGTTTGTGATTGGGTGTAATGACTGCAATATTAATCAACATGATAGGCTAGAACACAAAAGGAAGGAAAACTGTTCTATTGAGCTTTTTATTGACCCTTTTTTTCTATCATTGATCGATATATATCGTTATTGAATTATTGTCCAGCCCTAAAGCAAAGTATGCAGTATGTCAGAGTTCAGTATGAAAGGTCTGACCCTTGCATGTCTCTGGTTTTTCTCAGACTGTTGCAGCAAGAGGCTGCAGATCCTGCTGGAAGTGGCTCAACAGGAGGTCCAGACATACTGAAGACCGCCAAAGACGTTTAGTTCTCCACAGTCTTCACTCCTTAAAGTTTCAATTAACTAGATGAAAGAATTGTTAATATACTTTTTGTTTTTAAATATCTGAAAGAGATATGTGTTTGTTTGCTGTTTTAGCAAGATCTTCTCTTGGAGAATATTTGTTTTCAGTCCAAACATCACGGCGAATTGCTAAAGTATTGAAAAAAAAAGATATATATATATTTTCAGGTTACAAATTTCACGTGTCGACCCTGGATTTCATGTCTGATGACTGCCAAGCCCGTAGAAACAAGAAGTCGACTAAATACAGCCTGTAAAACAACACGGAGCAGCTTAAAAGATCTTTAAAAAGCGAGAAGTCGTGCCCAGATCAAGAGATTTAAGAACAGGCGAGGAACAAAGCCATTGTCACCTCATCTGGGTTTACACGCCATTTCTGAGTTGGGAACTCCAGTGGGAGGAATTACCACTAAGGTGGCAAAAACATGTAAGTCAGTATTCATGTTATAACAATAAAAAATAAGAATAAAAAAGGGACTGCAGGCAAAAACGGCATCCGTGGAAGAGGTCCCAGACCAAAACCTGTGCTGACATTGGAATATGTTATAAAAAATGTTTTTTTAAGACTTTGCTCAAGGCAATTTTTTTTATATTTCTACACCATATGATAAGGAGTATGTTAAAGTGTCGGTTTCATTTAAAATAAAGCCTCCCATGTACAACAGACTGCAAGTGTCATTTTGTGAAGAGTGCAAAGTTACAGCAAAGAAACAAATGGAAAATATTACATTTTATAAGGATCTAAGACATTTATTGTGCCCACTATAGGAATCAGACTTGCTTCACGTACAGAGATGGATTTATAGCACTGAGTTGGACATAAATTAAAGTGTTAGGACAACTCCAGGACGCGTTTTCACAAGAACACATTATTTAGTGGTACGTCTGAACGTCTGGCGCAACAGGTAAGAATCGGCACGTCGAAAGCAGTTTTCAATTAAAAACACACATTTTCTTTTTTCTTCGACCTTCCCAGCGAGAAACATGCAATATTTTTAATAGAACTAATTGCTGTAGGTCTAACAAGAACCCCGGTAGAGTCTGTCCTTCGAAGACGCCGCCTCCTCTGATGTCTTCCTCCGTTTTCGCTTCAGGACAAAAAAATAAAATAAAATCCTTCTTACTGGATACAAATACAAGATCTTCTTTATATTCTTCCCCAAGAGACGCGAACGTAAACCTGTAAAATACAAGTCGATGAAACAAACAGTAATTACAGTGAAGATTTGGGAAAACCAGCGACGCCAACAGTTTGGCGTCCCCCCCCCCAGACAATCCCGTCGCTGTTAGTGCTACTTGTAAAACTCTTTCTTTATATAACGATAAGGCCTGCCAAGTGATCGGCGGATCGGTTATACAGCTGGAGCTGTAAATCATATATTAGAATGTGCAAATCAACATACATATACACTTAAATATTTCTCTTCACTCTTCACTCTTCTTTTAAGTGACGCTTATGGAGAGTTTATAAGTCGCAGCCACACAGATCTATACAGGTGAATAATGCTGTTAATGTGACCCGCCTGCTGAAACTGAAACACAGCTCTCATTGATCAAATATATATATTTAAGCAGTAAGGCAGGAAGAATCGGCATTAAAAAAAGGGGTACAAAGCAGGTGCAGCCATGTCAACAATCAGGCAAATATGATGGAGGATGAATGAGGCTGTTTGCCACTTAAAGCGCTTTTAAACTTTCCATTTACTAGCCTCGTGTGAAGCTGGGATCTGCTAGATACTATTTTATTTATACTGGAGGAAGATTAATAAATTACAGTCAGACAGAACTAAACTAAACACAAACATTTGGAGTTTGGCCGCACACCTCCGCCATGGTATAAAAAACAAAAACAAACTAGGAAACACGACAAAGAGTGAACTGGTGGATTTCACACATGATCCACGCAGCGGTTAGTCCAACGAGTCCTCCCTCAGAAACGGACCAGAGGCGCAGTTTCCTCCGCTTTGCCGAGTCGGTCCGGTGTGCTTTAGTGTTCATCTTTTAGCCGCCGGCCTACATGAACTGACCCAGAAACTCGGACAGGCTGATGTTGGCGATCCCCAGGTCTTCGTCGTCCAGGGCGGAGAAGCTGATGTCCACCAGTATCTTGCTCAGGCTGTCGTTCATGGTGTCCAGGATGAGGCCCTCGGCGACGGAGCGGTTGGACGGCGAGGCGCCGGCGGCTCCGGCCTGCAGCGGCTCGGTGGGCGAGTCCGACGGCTGCCCCCTGGCGCCGGTGCCGAGCAGCTCCCGGGGAGAGCTGAACAGAGGCAGCTCTTTGAAGGGAGTGCTGCTGAAGCTGAAGGTGGTGTAGTCCTGCCGGGGCGTGACCGCCGGCCCGCCTGGCGTGCGGATGGGACTGAAGTCCAGGACGCTCTGGGCGTCTTTTCCAGCGGGGGTCTCTTTCCAGGGCTCGAGTGCGACGTCGGGCGGAGGCTTGCTCGGGGTGGAGGAGCTCAGGTGGCTGTGGCTTTTTACCGGGGTCTTGAAGTAGAGTTCCCGCTCGGGGCTGCCGCCGTGCTGCGGCTCCGTGACGTCGGCGTCTCTCGCGTCCTGGAAGGCGGACGCGTCGGACGCCACGCCGGAGTCGAAGAAGCTGGTGTCGGGGCAGAGCAGGATGGGCTCGTCCTGCAGGGAGTTCACCAGACTCTGCTTGCGGCGGGAGCCGCTGGACTGTCTCTTCGGCGGAGGCCTGCGTGCCTCGCGTTTTACGGGAACGCTGGCGGGCTCCACCTTCGGCTCCTTCTGGGGGGGCGGAGCCACGGCCGGGGCGCTGCTCTCCGTCACCTGTCGGACGACGTTACAGTGAAAATCTGACCGGTGTTCACGTGGAAAACAAGACAGAACCAGGCTGCCTACAGGTTCTATACTCGACTTGACATTTGGAACAAGGAAAAACTAGACAGGAAGCAAGAAAGACATAAAGAGGGAAGGACATATGTAGGGAAAAAGGAAAGAAACGAGGAAGGAAAGAAGGTAGGGCTAAAGCAGTGTTGTATAAAGTACTGAAATCTCGGAGTCAAGTAAAAGTATAAGTACCTCTCCAAAATATGACTTTGGTAAAAGTCCAAGTCACTGACTGAAATGTTACTTGAGTAAAAGTCTTAAAGTATCTGAAATGTCTTGTACTTAAGTATGAAAATTACTGTAAAAAAAGATGTACTCAAGTAATGTAATGAAAAGTATAAGTAAAAAGTAAAACAAAGCAAATGCAGTTTGAATGACATTTTTTAGATTTTGGTAAACTTTGAAAGTCATATTCCCTTAAAATAATATGAACAACCAAGTGCAGGAGAAACTTAGACAGAAAATACAACCATTTTGTAAGCTTTCAGTTTTCCTTCTTCAAGTAAGGTCAGTGCTGTGCACTTTAAAATTGTACACAACCAAGTGCATGCAAAATTTAGACCAGGGGGTGTATACTAAGAACATGGTTAAGTGATAAACCAGGTCTAGTTAACCTACAGGAAGTGGTAAACCTGCTAATAGATACACCTGCAGGTTATCATTTAGTTAAGAAAATTAGGACTCTATGCTATTAGATGCTTTACCTATACCACAAGGTTAATTCAACCTGCTTTACCACTGAACCAGCTTCTTATCCTGTTGGTGGTGAACAAGCCCAGGCAAGTCCCAACTTTGTCGCAGTCAATCAGTAGGTGGGGTCAAAACACTTGCGTGCGTGAGTCACTCTCTCTCTTTAGTAACTAAACCAAACATTGAAAATGTATCGGAGTAAAAGTATGCAATTAAGTTCAGAAATATAGTGAAGTAAAAGTAAAAGTAATCAAAAAAATTTATACTCGAGAAAAGTATAAAGTACTCCAAAATATACTTAAGTACAGTAGTGAAGTATTTTTACTTCATTACTATACAACACTGGGCTAAAGGATGTAAAGGAAACAAGGAAAGAAGGATGCAATAAAAGAAAGGAAGGTAAGACAAAAGGGAGGAACAAAAGCAGGAAGAAGTGAAGGTTAATACTGAAATGAAACTAACATTTCCAGCTAATGTACGGCGTTTCTAACCAGTCTTGCTCGTACCTTGGGAGCTATGCGGACTCTCTTGGTCGCCCGTGAAACATTTTGCTTGTGCTTGGAGGCAGCGGGGCCGTAGGAGGCGGCCAAGGGTGGCAGGTACGCAGGGGAGGCAATGGGGAGCTGGATGGGAACCAAGTAAGAATCTGTACGGGGGAGAAGCGGTTTCATCCTCCTCTCTGAGAACAACGGAAGAAAAAAAAAAAAAGACAACCACAAATAAATAAAAAACAAACAAACATACAACCAGACGTCAGACATTCCTGTGTAGTTGTGTTAGACCAACCAGAGGAAGCCGGTGCTTTTCGCGCAGCAACTATATTCTTCTTCTCTTGCTGTCGGAAGAAGAGACAGAGAACAGAGGATCACTTTCAGCTGTCAGGTAATAAAGCCTCGGCCTGCTCGCTTCCCTGATTGTCCCTACTATAAAACGAAGGAGCGCCGAACACTCCGCTTTGGTCCGACACAACGAAATACACAAATGTTTGACAAAATGCGAGCTCCGAGGGCGACCTGCCGCCTCGGCTACACTTTGAACCGAAAAGCAGACGTCAGTAATCAGGAGAACATTAAGCTGCTGACTGTCCCGTCCTGTTTAGCCCTCTGCTGCCTGGCTGTGGGGTGGAAACACCGGAACAAAAAGGCGGATCGCTCTTACTTGGTGGGGGCACGAGAGCATTGGCACAGGAGAAGAAAGGGTCCCCGGATCGCAACAAGGCTACAGAAAGAGCAGAGACTCAACAGATAACACAGCAGCTGCATTGACACAACGGAGGAGACGATGATGATGATGATGATGATGAGGAAGGAAATATGCGGTGGAAGGCGGTAACAGTTTTAGACATGTTATACAAAACTGAGAAACAAAACTTCCACGCATTTTTGGGACATTCTTGGAAAAAAAAAAAACAGTGACTCTCACCCTGTAGACCTGATCGAGCGTCAGGCATCGGTTGATGTCTGGCCGGATGGTCCAGAAGGAGGTTTTGCCATCCGGCGAGCGCTCGCGGATGAACATGTCATGCAGAGAGAGATTGTGGCGGATTGAATTCTGCAGAGGAGCAAAAAAAAAACAATGAAATCACTCGCTGTTCCTCAAGAGATTCCAGCTACCGGTTATTTTCCTGAACCACCTTCCATCCCGGTTTGGCCACTTCTCTGTAATACGGGAAGTGGTCCTCGATCCATGTGTAGATTTCTTTCAGCGTCATCCCCCTGTTCTTCCTGCTGTTGATGGCAAACTGGATCATGGCTGTGTAGGAGTACGGTGGCCTCTCTATCGCGGGCTGAGGGGCACCTTCTGGGTCGGGATGGGTGCCGTGGGCCTGAAACACATGCATGAAGAGAATGAAAGACAACCGCTCCTAGATAAAGCACCAAAAATCAGCAGAGTAGCAATCAGCTGCTCTTTAAAATTGAATATTCACGGGTTCAAACATCCAGGTTTGAGTCCATTTTTTAAATCATATTGTTAACATTAACACAAAAACATTTCCCTTTTATAGCCAGGTTTTAATATCCGTAGGAATCCATATTGGGTGGGCCATGCACCGCAAAAAGGGAACTCAAAGTAAGTAAAATTTTCTTGAAATTAGTATATTTTTCTTTGATTTGAGCAGCTACATAAGACTATTTCCCAACGGAATGAGTATTTTTACCCCTAAAATAAGATAATTGGATATCCTGCAGTTGAAATAAGATGATGGAGATAAATTGATCTTATTTTAAGTGCAGAAATTTTACTCCATTGGCAAATAGTCTTATTTAGCTGCTCAAATCAAGGAAAAATATATTTCAGTTCCCTTTTTGCAGTGTGTGAAAACCCCCAGAAAGAAAGCATTGGAAAATAAACTTTGTTTTCCTAATAAATAATAAGGTCCAAATCCAAAGTTCAAAATGGTCCTCTGTGCAGGATGTTCCTTTTGTAAAAGTTTATTTCTGTATAGTAAATTTTAAAAAGGATCAACCTTTGTACACTTCATCAGGAGGTAAATTGGTTGCCGATTTTTTTCTCTCTTCTCAACGCTTTATGGCAGATTTTTAAACAGGGCTCATATCACAATGAATGTGTTTCTCAATCACATATAGTCATATTCAATCAATTAAATGAGACAAATACCAAAGTGATGGGTTTTGGTAACCCCACTGAGGCCCCCAATGTGTTTTTAGATTCCTAGGCCCAGTAAAGTCAGCTGGTTTTCACCAAGCTGGGGATCAATTTGGACCCTGATCTTAAATTCCACAATCAGATTAAGTTAGTTGTTAAATATTAAAGCAAAACCTCTGTTAGTTGTTAAATATTTTTTCCTTTTGATGCTCTCCAGGGCCTACCAGGGCCTACTCACCTAGGTCTGCTGCTCCTAACTGTACCTGAGTCTGAGCATAAATTTAGAGGACTTTGTGCTTTTGCCGCAGCAGCTCCCAAACTGTGGAACAATCCGCCCCTGGAAATTAGGCAGGGGTCTTTTCTGCCTGTTTTTAAATCTCTCCTGAAAACCCATCTTTTTATACTGGCATTTGACACTTTGTCGGTTTTAGGTTATTTTTGCATTAGCTGTTTTTAAATGGTTTCTGTGCCGTTTTGTATTGCTTTGATTTATGTCTTATGTTTCTTTTTCAATTTATTTAACTGGACAGCCCTTTGGTCCTGTGCTGGTTGTTTAAAGTGAGTTATAAAGAAGGTTGGTTTGAAAATAAAACATCACTGAAAAGATCGTTTATTTCAGTAACTCTTTATTTATAAATAACAAAGAATTATGCTTTTAAGCCTTTATTTCTGTTAATTGTGTTTAATGTTTGTATACAGCATAATATAACATTTAAGATTAGAATATTACATCAGACCAATAAAAGAAAAACATATTTAAGACAGAAACGTGGGCTTAATGAAAAGTACATTTCATATTTGTATTAAGGCTGTTATTTTTCATAAGGTACTTTTAAGCTGACAAACGAACCTCATCAAGTCACATATTCTAATCTATTTAATTTGACAGTATAAGGTTCTGTGCATAAGGCTGGAGGAGGCCTCGTTACTCTCTTTTCCTCTCAAGTAACATGCCTTTCCAGTTATCTTTTAAAGTGTTCTTGTTAAATACTCCAGACTGTCTGAAAGTTTGTTTTACTGGACTTTAGCTGCTTTTTCACACGTTATGCTTATGTAGCATCTGTACAAAGCTCCTCTCATTTATTTAACTCAATCTATAAAAAAAATAAAAAAATGTTTTTACTGTTTGGCAGATAGGAAATCCCAAAGAGGTGTTACCTCCCTGAGCTACTTTTCAGAGTTCATATACAGAGATATACGAACATATCTCTGTATATTTTCAGTAAGACAAAAATGTAAAACCTAAACACACAACTGTACAAAATAACTTAATACTTTTCAAAACTTCAATTTCCAGAGTTCTCACATAATTTTTTAAACATATAAATAAAAATGTTGACAATAAATTTGGCTAGATCTGTGAGCTTGACTCTTGCTTTTGCAAGTTTCTGAAAATTCTAAAACTTTTTGAGATCTTTTTTAAGATAAGTATGTTTATTATTACTTTAAAGACCTGTTTGACTTAATAACATATAGTTAACGTACCTGAAAACTTTAGCAAGTTAAAAACAACTTCATCAAAATGCATGTTTTGCAGCGTTTGACTTGCGTCCTTTTACGTCTAGGTTTCCTAACAATTCCTCTGACACTGCAGCAGCAGGTCAACAGTACAAAAGTACATCATAAAGAGGGAACAAGACTGACCTGTACATTCTGGGGTTCTTGAGGCCTTTTCTTCGTGTCAGCAATCTGATTTGCAAGATGTGGCTCCAAGGCACTTGTGTTCATTTTGCCCAGCCACTGGATGTTGGTGAGGCTGTCATCCAGAGGACTGCAACCTGAATCTATGTTCACAGTAAAGATGGGAAACAAAAAAATGAGAAATGTAAAATAAATAAAAAAAGTTATTGATGTAAGTGAAACTGTAGATCTCAAGTCATACATACGCGTCTGAATCCCGGTGAGAGGTTTAGCATCTGGCAAAACATGGACAGTCTGTGATTTCACTGGCTGTTCGGCTGCCCTCTCCGCAGAAGATGACTCCTCTTTGACAGCAGCCTGACACAAAGACCCGTTACCCCTGCTGCCACTCTCACTGAGAAGGATGAACTTGTTGGGGCCTTGGACGCCACTCTCTTTGCCCTTTGCAGTGAGCATGCCGATGATCCGTTGTAGGTCTGCCTCTTTGGGGATGACAACCACCTGAGTGTCAGACATGGAAGGGTGATCCATGATGGGGATACTGTGAGGAAAGCACTGGCTGGCTGCTGGTTTAGGTGGCTCCCCTGGGCCTGGGGGACAGGGCTGGGTGAGCTTGTCAGCTTGAGTTGGTTCATTTTGCTGAAACGGCAGTTTTCTTCTTTTCAGGATCAGGGGTCTCCTTGGGCTCCGTCTCATGTTCAGATCAATGAAATCTCCCTTGCTGTACAAAGACATATAAATTATTTTAGATATATTATTTTAATGACAGAAAAAGTGTTATAAAGGCTGGAAAGAAAGACTTTCATTGTACAATTTCAACCTCCTACCTAAAATCACCGTTAGATCAACGTCTAACGCCACCGGAAGAAAACTGGAAACGTCGCCGCTAGCTGGGCAGGTGGAGTTAGCTCAGGCTGGATAATGACCGTACGCCATTAGCAAAACACGGATAATAACGCCCTAATAAATAACAATGCATGCCACAGTTACTTCAATAAACGAAGAAAAATCCAAGCCCTCTTTGTCGCTATATCGCCTCAGTCGCTCAGTAACTGCTCGGTTGTTTTTGCCCTTGTTTGCTTAGCGACCGGCGCCTTCTAGAACAGCCGTTTTCTTCATTTCACGCCTTTTTAACGTTTGACTGGAATTTATTTAAAGCTACTGTTCGTTACTAAGCTGTTGAACGCGTACAATTAAATATCCGGAGGACCACCCTGACGTACAAAGCGCCGATTAGCCTAACTCGTTGTAGCATCGCGTTAAATGCGTCATTTTAATAAACGAAACCAAACCTTCATATTACTGCAAAGTTTCAGGCGATTCCACTTGGCCGGGCCCCGAGTCGAAGTTCAAACAATGCGCTCATCGTCTTTTTCCCGTCATTAATCCTCTATAACTGTTACAAAACCGTGTCGTGAAGTGTTATTTACATATCATCTGCTCGATTCAGCGACGTTTTTGAATTTTGGCGCTGTGGGCGCTGCCTCTTTCCGTCACTGCGGTCACGTGGTGAAGACAGACCAATAAGAAGCGATGGCAAACTGTCACTAGGTGGCAGTAATGAGCCCGCAGGTCGGTAGGCTAGTCGAACCAGAGGAAGAAAACGAGGAAAACCGGGAAATACAACAGTACCCCAACAAGACAACAAGAGAGTAGGACACTTAAATTGTATAATATACTATTATATACTTTTTAATATGTTGGTTATGCCAATAATATCTCACACTAAGAACAATGGTACCGTTAAATAGTAGATGAGCCGAATACAGCGCTTGAAATGAAACCATTCAAATGTACACTCCTCGATTAATATTTTAAATCATTAACAGCTAGGTATTTCCTTAAAGAACTTTACTCAGACTTACGTCCAGTGACTTATCTGCCTACAGATGTTCAGGAATGACTTTTATTAATGCCCCGCAAAGCCACAAAGGCGGATAAGCCGGCGCTGCAATTCGTCGAGCGGCCTGCGGGTGGAGCCAGACTTCGAAATGTGCCTGAAGTGCGAGCTGCTGTCAATCCCAAGGATTTTTTCTCAGAGACACAAACGCATAACAGCTCAGATCTCAACGCATGGGTAAGTTAGATTGTTTGCTCTGTTGCCTTTTTAGAAGATGCTCTCATTGTGGTGAAAAAAAAAAGAAGAAATAATGCATCCACGCCAAAGTCAACCACTTTGGTCTGTATTCTTCTCACTAAAATCCTATTCTTCCTCTGCAGACTTAGCAGTTAAACCATTTTAATAATGTCACAACGAATTTCATTTGTTAGGTTGATCATGGAGTTTACAAAATAGAGGTTGTGCATAATTGCTTAATTAAATAGCTATTATAAGTCAAAGGGAGAGCTGTCTGGGTTCTGACACAGCTTGCAGAGGTAGGAAAAAGTGTGGTACTTTGACAGTTTCAATCAGGAATTTTGATTGGAAATTTGTGTTGGAATCCTGGGCTGTGCTAATTGAGTGTGGAAAAGCAATACAGTTGTTTAAAATGACTGCAACTCTAGTTGCGTCTTTCATTTGACTCACAATGCTTTTAATATTTCAGGTAAACCCACAGTTTGACTGCTCAGCTGCTGCTGCACCTCCAAAAAGACGAGGGAGGAGAAGATGCCAGACTGCCACAAGCCTAGTTGACCGATGTAGTCAGTTGTCCAGAAAAAACAGCACCTGCAAGTATCCCTCATTGTCATTCCACATTGGGTTAAAGAACAATTCTCAACAACAATCAAGGAGCACAAGCACAACAAAGGGTGCAGGATCAAAAGTCAAAAATCAAGCTCGGGAATCCGTCTGCCGCAGCAAAAGGACTGTATCGATTGGGGGTTACTCAGACGCTCCAAAAAGGCAGCTGGCCAAAGTTAGAGAAGGGAACGGTGGAACACTTTCTGAGGGCGCTGCCTCCGACATCACACGCCTCGATCAACCTGGAGCTCAGCCTAAAGAAGCCACCATTAGATGCAATGTTCCAGCAGAGGGAGCCTCGACACCTGCCTCCACCAAGTTGATAACCACAGAGGTGAACAGCGTTTGCTTACCACCCGACGTGGACACTCCAAAAATGAACTGCTTCTCCCCTCCCCCTGAACTTTTACTGTTCAATCAGCCACCATGTAGCAGCCCCCCTGACACCTTGGTTGCTGATACGCCGGAGAGGGATTATGGGGTGAAGGTGACGTGGAGGAGAAGAAAGGGTTTGATGATGATACTGAAAGAAAGAGGTCACCTTTCTGAGTCCGATACACTAAGTCATTGCTGAATTTTCAAAAAATGAATTTTTGTTACCCAATAAATTATTCTTTGTTGTGACTCTAAAGCTGTTTACAATGGACTCTGTGATCTTTAGAAGTTCTCTTAGATGTATTGTATAGATTACTGGTGTTTATCACTGTAGTAAATCAAGATTAAACATACTGTATTTTAACTGCTGCAATACTCAAATTGCACTGCACTGGTAAACCTTGTTGAAGGCATATAATTCTAATTTTGAATGTTCTTGTCAGATTTACCAATAGTATGCCCACTATGTCTACAGTGCCTTGCAAACGTTTTCAGACTCTTTGGCTTTTTACTTTTGATTTCAGTGTTTTAAATGCTTCAATTGAAATGTTTTTAAAGTGAAATGAGAAAAATCGAAACTGTTAGAGCTGCAAATGTCACATGAACTTTTGAAAAAGACAGCTTGCATCTTTTGATAAATATCTACTGTGGGAAACTTGTTGGCATTTTAAAGAACCTTTGTCATTTTTATGTCATTAAAAGAATAATTAGGTTTTAAAATAATAAAAGGAAAACGAGGATGGACACTTTTTCTAATGGGATGTTGATATTTGTGGAAAATTATATAAAATTGTTTTTATAAATAATAAATCACATAATTTCCAACCAAATGACCAGAAATATTGATCTAAGATATATACCGGTACATTTAGTACAATTCTGTGGTGGGAATTAAATGCTAATATCCCATGTTAAAACTGCTGTAACCTGTGTCTTATATCTACATTTAAAGTTGGTTCTTCATCGTTTTAGTTAATAATATTAAGAGCCACTTGTGGGTCCGGAGCAACCAGCTGCATACCCCTGGCCTAGTAAAAGTCCGGACCCCAATCCAGTTTAGAATCTGTGGTTAGACTTGGAAGATTGTTCCTTATTCACAAGCAAAAATCCAACATGAAGGAGCTGGAGCAGTTTCGCCTTGAGGGATGAGCAAAGATCCCAGTGGCAAGACATGGCTTGAGACTTACTGAAAGTGCAGTGACTCATAAAACTGTTTAATAAAACTTATTAAACAGTTAACTGTTTAACTTATTAAACAGTTAAGATAGATATCTTAATTGTCATTTTGTATGCACAAAGTGCGTACAGAACGAAATTTCGTTTGCATACAGCTTGAAAAGAATCTCTAAAAATCACAGTAGATTGCACTATTTTTCAGGATAAAGATGCAGCAGCGATTTATGTAAACAATTGAGATGAAAAACAATGTAACACTATAAGCAATATTCTATATGTGGCTTCAGCATTTCAGAGTGAAGTTTAGTAGCTTCAGCAGTCCAGCATTCTGAAGCATATGTGCAAATGTGTGGATGTGCAGTTATGCAAGTGTGGTGCAGAGTCCATCATATCCTTAACTGTTTAATAAGTTAAGGATACGTTGCAAAACAAAACATAAAGGGGTGTAAGTTGAAAAAAAAAAGTTTCTATTGAAATTGTTTTTTAGATTTAGGCAGCGTATCTTACTGTTCAATTCTTATCTCTTTGGTTATTCTAGATAAAATATACAGGCCCGTGGTCTGAGGATTTTGTAACAATTTCAGAAGCAAAGTCTTGATTTTAAACTCCACCTTTTTTTTTTCCTCCAACAACTCATAACTATCGTCTTCCAGATTTTATGTATTTTATTTTTATTTATTTATTTGTGTTCGTGACTTACGTTCGACTTGTGTCTACCGAATATTTTAGAATAAAATAAAAATAAGAAACCGTGGGCGTGACGCTCCGCCTTTCCGGAAAGTCGTCCAATTAAATCCCACCTAAAAAACCGGCGGACCAATAGGAAGGCCCGTTCTTGACGGGGTCGGTAACTAAGGACGGGGGTAACAGTTCTCTCGACAACAGCGTCCATGGAAAAGTGCCGCGAGTCCCTCCTGATGGTCGAGCCTTAGCAACCAGCGAGCAAACATGAGTTACTACAGCATAAGGTGAGCAGAACTCCTAATGTCGCTGTCTCCGGAGGCCTTCCGTGCTTCCAGCCGTCTAACTAGAAGCCGAGTGCCGTTAACCTATTCTGTCTGGCATAGAAAAAGCCCCAAAAAACTTGAAGTATCGCCGTCAACTTTTCTAAACGCAGCCCTGTGGTACAGTGGAGACCGACGTAGCTAACGTTAGCTTGTAACGGTAACCGACAGGATCTAACACCCCACCACCGGCATTGTAAGGGCATCGTTGCCATGGTTCTGTGTGAATTTTGCTTTTTTTTTTTTTTTTAATCAATGGTGGTTGTCAATAGGAGGCTATGTTGCCGAGTGAGCGTTCTGGCGTCATATTTAACGTTAAAGTCCCCCCTGTGGCATTATTAACGAGAGAAAGAACTCGTCTAGTTCGGGTTGAGCCACATATCCTAACAGTACACGATGAATCATTTGGCAAAAGCAAAGCGTAAAATCACTGCCAGGAATGTTGCGTCTGTCTTCGTTCGCTTTCTGATTTCCTGCAGATGCTAGATGTGACCTATACACATCCTCAAAGTTCTCTGGTTTTGATTTTTACAGAAGAGGGGGAAAACGCATAATCATGTCTGAACATGCCTTTAAGTAGCGTGGACCTTTTTTTTTCTTTCTTTTTTGTTGCTTTTTGTTTCATTTTAAATCCTAGACAGCTCCATAATGTTAGTAGCTAAGTCCAAGAAGAGTACGAATAAAATTGTAATTCTAAAAGATGGTATTATTATAATAATGCTTTTAGAATTTCTTTCTGTTTGTTTTGTTTTTACCGTCCAAAGCAGGGCTTTCCACCAACTATTGTTTGTTAATCTAATGAATCTAAACGGGTAGTTTTCCTCCTAAAGGTTTAAAAGCAATTTCATTAGAGATAAGATAAGATAGTCTTTATTGATCTCACAATGGTGAGATCAATAAAGTCCCAGATTAGGACACGAAACTGTCACATTTAGCACAGGCTGCTGCTAAAATGTACAATTTAAAGTAGGAAATGTATGTATGGAATGTCACCTCCTGCGCGACATAATAAATAAAGCAACATCAAAAAGTCTGGGTGCTCAGAATGCTAAATATGCTGCCGTTGGCGAGGACCTAAACTAAAGAAAGGTGGGCCATCATCTGTTTGTTTATTTTCTTACGTCCTTTACTTAAAATGTAATAATAGAAAACTTACATTTAATGGCAGTTACAGATGACTTGAATGTATTGACTCTACATAATATTTATGAGTTTATCTGGCTTGTATTCAGGATAACATGATTGCTGAATACTGCATCGTTGACATTGTTCACAGCAAAATTTATGGAGTTAGTTTGCTGCCAAAACGTTTTACACAAAAAAAATATGTTGCACACAAATAAAACTTGTTTTACACACAAAAAAATTTGTTGCACACAAATAAGACTTGTTTTGCAAACTGTCCCCTAACATTACACTCAAAATATCAACTATAAATTGTCCCCGAGTATAAAACGGTCTCTGCTCGCACAAAACAGCCTGTCCTCGACTACGAAACAATTCCACACCTCTGTGGCAATTCTCAAAGGAGAGTTAAAGATCAGGTCATCGTTTAAATACGTAATTTTTTCAAATGTCCGTTACACAGCATTTTTAAATCAGAGATAAAACTAAAAAGTGTCTTTAATTGAAATCGTACATGTTCTATCTGCATAGTTAGCTATTAACTTTTTTTTTTTTTTTTTAACTCGCCTACGTATGGGGTGATGCTGTCACCTGTGATATCACGTCTGTCTTCCTCAGCCAAACCGGTGCGTTTCAGTTTTTTCGAGTGCGCCCCCTGCTGTCGGGAAGTCTGAACAACAACTCTTAATGCATCACGTGACTTTTGGCAGAAATTTGCCGCAGAGGTTTGGAATTGTTTCGTAGTCTAGGAGAGGCTGTTTTGTGCGAGCAGAGACCGTTTTGTACTCGGGGGACAATTTATAAATTATATTTTGAGCGCAACGTTTGGGGTCAGTTTGCAAAACAAGTTTTATTTGTGTGCAACACATTTTGTTTGTGTACAACGTTTTGGCAGGAAACTAACTCCATAGCTATTCCTCGTTTGTGCGCACAGTCCTGGCGCGGTTCTGTTTCTTCGTTATTTCAATGTCCCCAAACTTGTTGAGTGGAAAGATCTCTGTACTATCAGACGTGGGCGTAAAGAACATCGGAATATCCTCCAGCTGGCCGAACGTATCATCGACAAGCACAGTTTGAATGCACGGCACCTGAAACTTTAAAGCCCTCCAGGTATCGCGTCCAAGCACCAGAGGCCAGAGCAGCGCGCTTGCATTCTGAGAAGGCTGCTGGGACCTGGTGGGAAACCCTCTGACTGCTGCTCTGGGTCTGCCGCCATGGGTCCCTGAGCGAGACCCTTGGTCCCCAGATGGTTCCCCCGGGCGCCGTAAGCTGCCCGCTGCTCCCTAAAACAGGGGTTTAAAAATGTACAATTGCGATGACGACTAAAAGTGTCTTCTTCTTGTGGTTCTGCATGCATCAGTATAGTGATGATTATTATATACACATCTAATAATAATAGAATCTGCACAGTTAAATACTAAGTAAATAGAATAAAGGAAAGTGGCTTCGGGTGGCTGAATTGTGGGACTTTATGAAACGTGCCAAAAGGCTTTTGGCAGCTTAAATAACTTGTGACTTAGGGATTTCTCTCGGCCCTGGGTATCATCTCTTGCCACCTCTTGCCACCATTTATGCCACCTGCGACAAAGCAAAAAAATCACCAGTCAGAACTTTACTTAAAGTTGTTTTGGACACACATAAAATGTTCAGATTCAGTCAGCGAAGAGGAACCCACAAACGAGGGGCAGGATCTTTGTCTGCTCTGTTTCATTTCCCCAACTCAACGCGGGCCCTCGGCACAGTGGGTTGGGAAAATCCCACCAACAAACACGGCGACTTAGAGCCGGACATACAGTTGCGACCATCCTGGGTATTTTTTTTATTTCTTCTTCTTTTTTTTTTTCTATTTCTCTCATGTTTCTTAATTCCCCTTTTTTCTCCGTCAGCATGACGGGAATAAACGGATCTCTGATCAGCACACCAGCTGGGTTGTGCAATCCCTTCGTGGACTCATCCAAGCTACACAGCCTGTGTGATAATTCACAAACGGCTGCTCGGGTGTTTGCAGACATCCAGCCGCAGAAGGAGATGGCTGCTGCTTTCGTCCTGAACTCTTAGAAATGCGTCACGCAGCACCGGGGAGGAATGTGGATGCTTCTGCTAATGCCCCGCGCTACGTTCTGAAGCGGCCGAGAAACTTGGCAGCTTTCTAGCTGCTGCGGATCCCACGCTGTTGCATCCTGGGAAGAGCTGCTTGAAAGTGTGACAGTTTTCATAACGGCGTGCCGATGCGGCGCTGCAGGAGCTGCTTACATTGGCTAGGAGATGAAAATGGAAGGTCAGTGTAGTTTGGCGGCGGTGTTGCCTTGAATCCTCCGCTGAGGGTGTAGGGGGCAGCAGTTTTCTGTGTAAACGTCCACTAAAATGTTTTATCATTGCCTCTGAAATGTCCAAGCCGCATCCCTTAGACATCGTAGGACCGTTTTTTAGTGTAAATCATTTCTAAAACATCTCTGCGGTGAACCTCAGCAGCTGGAAGTACGACTTGTGGCTGGGGGCTTTTCTTTCTGCAACTCCACACGTTTGACCCAGCGAAGGTCATTCTCACATCCCTGGAGATGTGTGTGTAAGAGATGTGTGTGTGATGCACCCCGTTTTCCCCGGACTGCTGGAGATTTCTGTGAATTTTCAGAAACATTTGGGTGCCCCCCCCCCCCCCCCCCTTTTTGTGGTGAATTGTTGTCCCAGGAATGTCTCGGCTTACGTTTCTTTCAGCACCGCATCGCTGTGGGGAGAGGCGCGTCGCGGAGGGACGATGCTCGCTTGGGAAACTGTTGTAATCAACTCTTATAGTTTATTTCCATCGTTTGTTTGGAGCTCAATAATTACCCCCTGCGGGGAAAGTTTCCCCCTCCTGTCTTCACCAGTTGCCTCCTGTGCAGTTTTCCTGCCGTCTCGCAGGACAAACGCGCAACATAAACCCGTTTTCTCGCTTTGGCAAATAGGTGTCAGGGAAAAAAAAGGGAGACTCTGGTCTCCTAGCAACTGTATTAAGGTCTCCACATTGTGTTTTTCTTTTTTTTTTTTTTTAGAAAAGGGCAATCTATAGGTTGCATGTTTATTGAATTCCCTTTGAAAAGCTGCATGCGCTTTTCCAGTGTCAAAGAGACGGACCTGAAAACCTGCCTCCTACGCAGGCAGTCGGGGTATAAAAGCTTTTTTTTCTTTTTGAAGACGCTCAACAACTTTCCACTATTGCGCACATAAAAGATGCCAGACAGAATTTGGGCATCTGTGGTTGGATAGACGCCCTGAATGAGTCAAAGGAAATGAGACGCAGCTGATTGCAGAAGCTGTCAGAAAGTCGCTGGGAGGGAATTGGACGGTAAAATAAGGTGACTAATAAAGCTGATGTTTAAAAAGTGCCCCTAGACAAGAGAAGTGAAAACTTTGAAAGAAATCCAATTGGAAAATACCATCTAGATGCAGCGCTTTACCCGTAAGTATACTCTCTGCTCTCAACCGTCCGGTCAGCTCGGGCTGGATATTCAGCGCCATTCTGTATTATTTTTATATATATATATATATATATATATGTTTCTCCAAATGTAGAATCTCAGTAAAATCACTTATCCACGTTTTAAACTGAGGGACCTTGTCAGTTTTCCACAATCTTAATATCACTTTCTTAGCTATTCTCATTCCATACACCAGTCGTTTGTATAGAAATGCTGCGGTTCCTAAGTGAAGGTGAATATCCAAACAGCCAGCTCCTCCTCCCATGCAGCCGTCAAGGAGTTTGTGGCAAAATTAATTTGAGCGCCATTCTTTTTGCCATCAACATTACAGCCTGATTCGCCGCGCTGAAGAAGGACACGTATGATGCTGCGTAGAGGCCGGCCGATATTTGTGTTGGTGTTTTTTTTTTTTTCTCGTATCAGTTTTCATTCTCCACTTCCTTCCCACTGAACAAAAGAAGCTCTGCTTTTTTTTTTTTTTTTTTTTTCTTCGACTTGATTGTTGACATTGGCTGGTTTGAACTCACGTTTTGAGACTTGTCTAACATTTGTTATCGTTGTGCAATTTTTATCCTGTAAACGGAGGAAGAAAAAGCGACTTCGGCTTCAGGAATCAGTCCCAAAAAATCGACAGCAGGTATCGGTTGGACTGATGGGCCAAAAAAAACCCCAAAAAAATAAATAAAAATAAAAAATAAAGCCCATTGGTCGACCTCTAATGCTGCCAGAGTCATATTTCATTGCGGGGATGATGTGCTCAGGGTGATGCCGAGTGCCGACCTTCAACCAAACGTGGGATTTTGCATTTATGCACTGCAAAAACGGAACTTAAAATAAGTAAAATGTTCTTAAAATTAATGTATTTGTCCTTGATATGAGCGGGTAAATAAGATGATTTGCCAATGGAAGAAGATTTTTGCACTTAAAATAGGAACAACTCATCTCCATCGTCTTATTTCAAGTGCAGGATGTCTAAATATCTTATTTTAGGGGTAAAAATACTCATTCCATTGGCAAATAATCTTATTTAGCTGCTCAAATCAAGGAAAAATATACTAACTTTAAGAACATTTTACTCATTTTTAGATCCGTTTTTGCAGTGTGCCAAAAGAGTTCACGTTTGGTCTCATTGGACCCGAGCACCGACCTGCTTAGGACGCTGTTCTGTAACCTCGTCCAGCTCCACCCCTGACCCATCTGCTCAGGGGTGGAGCTGCTTTTTCTCCAACAACCCTCTGCATTTGCAAAAAAAAAAGAAGCTGTATTTCTGCTGATATTGGATCCCACAGCGGTTAAAGCAAATGGCTTGCGCTGCTTTTTATTTAGTGATTCCAGAGTAAGAGGGGGGGGACAAAAACAAAGGCACTGCACACATGTACAGATTTTTATTTGTAAAGGCAAACTGAAAGCTGTGCAGCTTCTCCTTTTCAAAGTCACCTGAAACCCACAGGAACTAGATTAAAGCCTCCGGTTACAATCGGTAACAACCTTAACGTGTTTTAGGATACTTTTGCAAGGCACTGCGATTAAAAGGACCTCGCCCCCATGTGTGCCTCGCTCTTTCAGGCTTTTTGTTTGTGTCGAGGCGCTGACATTCAGCGCCGTCACTTCCATTCCAGCTCCTCCTTTGGTTTCTTGTGCGTGGTCTGAAGTGTGAAGTCATGGTAACGGCACAAGCCTCCCGACCTCGGTCTACCTCAGCGCTGGGTTACTGTCACCCCCCCCCCCCCCATGGGCGGGAAGTGGCGGAGCTGCTGCTTCGCTGTGATATCTGCCAGAGATCCGGGAGCGCGGAGGCCGTGCCGTCGGGTTGGACGGAGCACAAAGCTTTGCCACAAGTGGGAGCGCGGGTTTTTCTGCACCGCTGGGGGGGGAGGAAGTGGATTGGCCTTCGTACGCTCCCATCCATGGAGTCGGTAAAGACTGAAGGATCTCAGCCGCTCTACAGCCGCTGGTCGTACAGGTAGCAGACTGCCAATCCTCTCTTTTCTATTTGAGACGTGTGTTTCTGTTCATTTAACAAAAGAAGATGCTGCAGACGGGACTAAGCCATTCTACCCCATCTCCTATCCAGCTGTGTGTTTTTTTCTTCTTCTTTTTATACATCAGACTACAGGCTACTAGAACACAAAGTAGTCTTTGGCAGAGCTAAAGCTTGTTTTTATTTATTTATTTATTTTTATCCATGCATTGCCTTATGTTCCCGGCCAATCAGCTGGCAGGTGGACAGACTGACTTGCAGTCAACTCTTGTCCGTCTTGCTCATGTTTCTGCCGCCGTGTTGTTACTTATTCAAAGCGCCAGCTTGTGACTGTGCTGTGTTGTAACTAGAGTTGCTGTGTGTGTGTGTGTGTGTGTGTGTGTGTGTGTGTGTGTGTGTGTGTGTGTGTGTGTGTGTGTGTTTCTTGTACTTGCTGCAGAGCGGGAACATTTTTCACTCATTCTACTAATTAAGTGAGGACCTATCTTCAGTCCTTACTTTTTTTCTGGGCTACAAGTTAGGTGTCAATTAGGTTTAGGTCATGGTCAGGCCATAGAAAAGCTTGGACGTCCTCACTTTGCACTTTACACATGTGTGTGTGTGTGTGTGTGTGTGTGTGTCGTTGGCTGTCCGAATCGAACCGGCATCTAACATGAATGTGACGCTTAGATGCGTCTCTAAGAGAATGTCGTCTGTCTGTATTCGGCGAGGACGAGCTTCTGTTAACAGTCACACCGCCGTCAACCAATCAAACCGCTGGACACATTTATTAGACAACTTTCAACTGTGTATGAAGCAACCAAACAACGCGACTCGCTCAGCAAAGTCCAGCTGATTAAGAGTTTCAGGAGACAACTGATAAAGTGGGTTTTTCCCAGAGTGCCGTTCCCAATTGTATTAAAAAAAAAAAAACCTCCTTACATTAATTATAGTCTGAACTGAAGCTCCACACACTTTATTAGGTTCATCTGTCATGGTGAATCAGCCGGTTACGTGGCAACAACTCCACGGATTTGGGCAGCTGGACTTTGTGAAGACAAGCTGCTGAACTTCAAGCGAAGCGTCCGAATTAGAAAGTTAGAACGGTCCTCGTTGTACATGGCAGGGTAGAAACCACTGATCTACCTGGACCTTCACTTCCAGACATCGTTTGGGTTTACCGGGAACGCTTAGAAGAAGATAAGCACTCGTTACGGCTAAAGTCCGTGGGATAGCATCTCTGAGCCAACAACACGGGGAACCGTGTAGCAACAGAACACCGCTCTGGGTCGGTGCCGCTCCTGTTGGCTAAGAACAGGATACTTAAGCTGCAGTACGCACCGGGTCACCAAAACTGGACCAGACTGGAAAGATATCACCCGAGTAATAAGAGAACAGGATTAGTCCAACCTAAACCTCATATATATAGTTGCAATAATAATTCAGTTGAAACACTGTGGTTGGAATGATCTGCGAGAACATTAATAAACATGTAATAAACATCAGTGATTATTAGTCGTTGCCATTTTCTGCTTTGCCAGCCTGAAGTTTTGAAACGCTTTCATTGAAACGTCGTCTCAAAGCCCAGCTACTTCAGATGAGTCCGTGGCTGATAAGGAAACGCGAGGGTTCGGCTCCATCGTTGTTTCAGCTCGCTGTGGGCTTCTGGACGCCTAGTTTGCAGAGAATCCTGAGGCACGGCCACTGGGCTTCCCAGAGGCACTTTGGCCGTTAGGCAACTTGTTCATAGTCACAGTCAGCGGTGAAAGCAGAATATGTGGCGACCCGCTTCCTACAGGATTAGTGTTAAAATGTTCATCAACAAGCTGGCTTTACTTTATTATGCAATGCTGTACAGTTATACGTCCCTATTTTGATTACATGTGTATTTTTTAGTTTGTTAAACAAATTCTAAGCTCATACATAATTCTATTCATAAAATGGTCAAAACGTTGAGCAAAAGACCTCACACCCCTAAGTGCCTGGGTCCAGGTTCTGGACGTGCCTGTCTGTAAATGCACAGATCAGGTCGTGTCTGCAGATTTGAACCGACGCTGCTGTAGGTGTTGTGGCGATGACGGAGCTGCAGTCTCCATGGTTACTGGGTGACGGCCACCCAAGCCGTGACAGACGAATGAAACATTGATCGCTCGCAGCTCCAGTGAGACGCCTCCTAACTTAGTCTACGTGTGAACGCCTTTGAGAAGGCAAATGTGCTCCAGGATTTCTTTTTTTTTTTTTTTGCCTCGATCTCAACCAGTTTAACTTATGATATAAAACGCTAGAGAAGATCGAGTTTCTTTGATTGATTGATTTATTTTTTAACAAGGTTGCATCTGTGTAAAGACAGAGCCACTGTCCATATAGAAACTAATACAGCCACAAATTGATCATAAACTTAGGGCCGCATTCATAAATCTGCCGTTTTTGCGCTTTTTATTGAAATCGGGGAGGAATCACTTTTTAAATTGCTTTGCAGTTGAACTGCTGAATTAATAATAGTTTTGTAATGTTTTTTTTTGTAAGTTTTTTTTTTTTTATTGGTGCATCGTGACAACAGCGACACAATCATAGATAAAATGCATGCAGTGGAGTAGTTTCATTCAAAATGAGGACACCTAGGCTATGAATGGGTACGGTAATAAACTGTTATATGTTGGGAAACAAAAGGCAAGAAAGCGGATTTACCGTGGGCAAACACACTATGTGCCAGGTGGTGCTTTTTATTTTATTTTATTTTTTTATTTTTTTTTCAGAGCACACCAGGTAGGTTAATAGTTCGACTGACTCTGAACTCTGATTTGCACCCATTTAATGTCTGCAAATTGCTTTGTTTTTTTTTTTTTCTTACTTGTCCTACGATGGTTGTTTTTACTGCGTTCCTGAACTGATCAGCTTATTTTTACTCTCCACATAACCTTCTCTTGTGGCCGTTCCCTTTGTCCCCCCCGAAGACCTTCCAGCTCTGCCAGCTTCTCCTCAAACACAACATCAAGGTAAGTCCCAACGCTCGTCTCAAACTTTAACCCACGCCATCATCACAAAAGAAAAAAAACAGAGCAGATATGGCTAAACCTTTTAACAGCTGCTCTCCAGGAATCAAAATAACTTGAGGAAATTGAGGTAAGAGGTAAAAAAAAAAAAACCTTAGCTCTAGTGGATCAAGACAGTAATTTCACCATTAAAATTGCTTTATTTTTTCCAAGTCCCTCCCCCTGCTGTTAGGAGAGCGTTGTCATTTAAAGTGCCACCAGCAGCTTTGACGTGACTTCCGTTGCTTTTATAACTTGCCGAAGAGTTGGCCAGCCTCTCCCTGCTTAGTCTACCTGCAGGTTTTCCTACCACCCACTTGTTGAAATGGCATACGTGTAATTAAGAAGTGCTCTCGGTCTCAGATGCCATACGGGCCTCCCGGGGGACCCGTCGGCTTACCGGCAACAACACCGCAGGACGCATTAGTCAGTCCGCGGCGCTCACTTGTGCATGCTGATCGGTTCTGGCAGAGGGCAGCATAATAACCATGAGTCATGGCCGTGCCGACTAGTGGGGTACGCATTGTGACGATGGAGGAGTAGACGGCCCTATCAAAGCGCGCGCGGTTCTGTTTTGTGCTTTCAGAGCGGCTCCTCCTGAGTCCTGAACGCCGCAGCTGTAGATGCGACGGGAAGAGCAGGGAAACCAAAGGGAGCTCTGGGTGTTTACGAGCTTACCTGGTGCAGCCCACTGCGGCGCTGTCTCTTAACTTTGATCCTTCTCTACAAATAAAGTCGTTTCAGCCCACAAGAGCGTGTGATATTTAAGGGTGTACTCAGCAGGAAGAGATAAAAGAGAAACGAGAGTCGGTGACCTGTACGTGACGTCGGCCTGTGATCTGTGACTCACCCGTGTGAGTTTGATCCGGGTCACTGCAGGTCTCCGAGTCGGGACTGACGGCGGCGGCTGCTGCAGCCGTCCTCCCCACATTGTAGCTTAGCAACGTGTCCCTTCAGAAAGGCGCCGGAGATAAAAGCACACCAGCGCCTAGACCGCACAGCGGCCTCGCTTTCTTTATTCAGGATAATTTTCTCAGGGAGCGGTTCCGAGCTTCTGTCTGTGCAGCTCAGTGGGGGATTTGAAGGGTTCCATTAAAGACAATTAAAACGAAAACTAAAAATTGCGGCTTGTTTTTCATTTATTTCTTGTTTCTGTAGAAAAATGTGCCCGACCTTGCCTCATGTTTGCTTTTCCTCTGCAGCGGCGTTGAAGATGACGGTGGCAGTTTGATGCAGCAGAAGCTGGAAAGACAGGTGAGAACGCCCGGCGTAACATGTGGCCCATCACATGGTTTCTGCTTTTTGTTTTCCTGCAGCGCAGCTTGTGATGCGTTGGGCTAGATCTAGCTCCACAACAAAAACAACTTAATGAAAGAGAACAAGTGTAATATGGCTAAGACATTACTTGGAGAGCATCAGAATTTTTACCCTCACAAAGGGCACATAAGAAGGGACACATTCTCTACCTGAGACGCTTCGTATCCAACACCCGCGCTTTCTGTGCTCACCGTGGTGTTAACCGCCTGCCAGTGTCCCTCAGCCGTGTGTTCCTTCTCTTGGACGTATGATTCTTGTCATAATCTTTTGGTTAAAAAACTTTTTGGATGAAAAGACTACAATTATGGTGGCTGTGGAGCGCTCCTTCAGATCCTGCAAGTTTACCTAATGTAGTAGTTACCCTATTAGAAATATATATATATAGGCATTTAAGCCTCTTTCTGAACAGGAAAATTGTTAAGAATATTTGGAAACAGTTTTCAAAACCGACATTTATAACCTGTGTTTGTAGCAGTAAAATATAACTAAGAAGAACTAAAGAATCAGACAAACTTTCCTTTCTGCACGTTCCCTGTACAGCAGCTTTTTTCTGCTGACACAGATTTCTCTATAGCCTTCCATCGCCTTCTGGTGTCCCCCAGCATATTATCACCCCATATCTGGAGAAGCATGTGACATTTTTATATCGGTATGACGATGATGACAGGATATGCACCAAATGTGTTGCATATTTCTCTTTCAGAGCTCCTTTTTTTACTCTTTGCAATGCATTGTGTCCCTTCAGCAACCCGTTATACCCACATAACCCTTCCGTTTGACTCGCTCTCTTCTGAGCCACCGTAGAAGCCTTCATCCCAAACCAAGCTGCAGAGCTTTGATTTAACACGGCTCTCCTCTATCTCACACTTTGCGTGTAGCTGAGCTCTCCTTCTTAGAGGTGAAAAGATGAACGTCATGATAGATTAATAGGATTTCAGAAAAAAAGGATTTACACCAGAGACCTTTTGTCTTGGATTTATTTTCAGACTGACAGAGGGAGGGGGGGGAAAAAATGCATGTTTCACTCAGAGTGCACCTCCTGTCCCCCGTTATCTCTCCCCTCATCCCAACGCTAATGGTCGCTCATTCAGTTAGCAACGGTGACTGCACAGAAACACTCTGCTGCTTGTTATGGTGAGATGGGCCCTTTTTTTTTTTTTCTGTCAGAGGACCACATTATGCAGAGGAGGCCATCAGCTTTTCCATTCTGAGCTTCACAAATGAAGACAAAGGCGACCCAGCATTCATTTTGTCTGCTTCCATTTCCACCCGAGCTCCTGGGGAATATATGGAATCTGCAGCAGTTTTAATTTAACAGGATCATTAAGTTTGCCGGATATTTTTTTTTATATCCACAATGGAGCAGGTTTGTCCATTTCATATTCTATGTTTTTGCATATCTGTGGAAACCAGGAAAAACTCTGGCAGCCCTTTTACTAGCAGTGCTTACATGTCTCTTTCTTGCTTTTGACTAATCTCGTTTTGCATCCAGTAACATTTTGTGTGCGTACGCTCCTTCTGTTGGACCGAAATCAGCTAGAAACAGGGTCAGTGTCTGCTTTGAGCAGCATCCTGTGCCCTAATTGTCTGCCTGATGTTTGGGTTCACACAGGAAGGACCGTGAACGCCTTAATGAAGTCACTTCCTGCTGTGTAAATGCCAACGTCTCGGTCCTCACAATGGATACGATCAAAATAACTCCTTCATAACAAAATAAGCTTCTGAGTCTCGATCACATGTTGAAAGCTTGTTCCCCTTGTTGAATAAAACGCAAGTCCACTGGGATACAGAGAGGTATGATAACAGCCCTTCCTGGTTCCTTTACAGTTTCAAGAATTTAACACACCATAGAATCCTTGTCATTTGTTGCAATGATAAGAGGCTCATCTAAGCTCTTACGGCTTAAGAACCCATTCGGTAAAACTCATTTCATCAAGGTAATCTTAGGGGAAGTGCTTTCTTCTGAAAGCATGCTTACTAGTACATCTGAAAAAAAAATCGCAATATTGTGTAAAAGTGCAATATTTCTTGCCAGTCATCTCAGATAATAAGACTCATATATTATATAAAATCATTACACATAGAATTAATTATTCCAAGCCTTTGTTTCATGTAATTTTGATGATTATGGTTTCCAGATAATAAAAAGCCAAACGACAGTGTCTCAGAAAAGTAGAATACTGTTAAAAAGTGCATTATTGACTTTAAACGGTCTGGATCAGTGGGCGACACAATGATGGGAAAGACTGCTGACTGGACAGACTCAGGACAGAAGACGGTCATCAGCAACCTTCACAAGAAGGGGAAGCCACAAAAGGTCATTGTTGAAGAAGCTGGTTGTTCAGAGTTCAGTTTCCAAGCATATTAACGGAAAATTTAGTGGAAGAAAGAAGTGTGGAAGAAAAAGGCGCAACAGCAACAACTTTACAAGGAGCTGACTGAGGCTGTAGTCGGGGCATTAAGAGCCTCCAAGCATCAGACGTGGGCCACACATGTTGCATTGTTTGTATCAAGCCACTCCTGAAGAGAGTAGAAGTGTCAGAAGTGGACAAAAGGAGCTGGTCCAAAGTCCTGTTTCTAGGTGAACGTAAAGTCTGCATTTCATTTGGAAATAAAGGTCCCTAAGTCTGGAGGAAGAGCGGAGCGGCACCAGATCCATATTGCTTGAAGTCCCTTTGTGAAGTTTCCACAGTCAGTGATGGTTTTGGGTGTCATGCCATCTGCTGGTGTTGGTCCACCATGTTTTCTGATGACCACAGTCAATGCAGCCGTCTACCAGGAAATTCTAGAGCACTTCCGGCTTCCCTCTGCAGATAAGCCGCATGGAGATGCTGGTTTTATTTTCCTGCAGGACTTGGTACCTGTCTGCACACCCAAAGGCACCAAAAGCTGGTTCCATGACCAGGGTGTTCATGTTGCTGGGAGTTCTTGCGATAACTGGTGCAATATTGATGAAGTGCCTCATAATTTTTTTTTTTTTTTTTTGATGGGTCTAATGTGATATTCTAATATTCTGAGTTTTCATTACCTGTAATCCATAATAATCAACATGCACTGGTGAGCTATAGAGTAAAATATGTCAAGCTTTTATGTGTAATAGATCTCTGTACAAAATCTGTTTTACTTTCTGAAATGACTCATAAAAAGGGAACTGCACTAGATATTTAATGCAGTGCTTCTAAAGTAACAAAATTCCACACACAGACATGAACAAATGCGTAAAAGGTCTTTTAGTCGCAGGGTTCACTAACAGGGTTCTTAAAAAAAGTGACCAGTAGCTGAAAGAACTGGGCCTCGGTGTTGTGTCATTTTTATAAATATGTCTAAAATAATTAAATGGTTCAGGATATTTATTCTAAATTCATTTAGCATGAATACGTATGTATAAAAGGTTCAGCGTCTGATTCTCTCTCCCACTGAATAAATCCACTCAGATTAAAGGTCTTAATCTCATGTTACTGCAATAAAATCTGAAATTATTTTAAGGCTCGTTGTACGTTTCTTTTTTTATTTTTGCTAGGGGTGCCGATAAGCGCGTACACATCTGCTTTCTCCAGATTTTCACATGAGATTTGTAACAGATGCGTTTGTGTTTTGCCAAAAGGAAAGCCGGTAAAGCAGATGTCCTCCAGATCCTCACTGTTAATTCAACGACTAATGAATTATGAAATAGCTTTGTTTTTTTTGGTCTCTTCCATCCCACTGAACAGCATCACTCACCAGGATGTGTTGTTGTGCACTTGGCACACTAATTAACCTGCTTGCATAATCCCAATGGCTGCTCTGACCACAGTCTGGTCGGAGGATTAGTCCGTACAGCATAACCTCGAGGAATTTTCAGCCGCACATTGGATTAAGCATCCCTGTTTTTCCATCACGCTCCAGTACCAGGTGCGATGCAGACCTGTTTTTTTTTTTTTTTTTTTGTTCTAATTAGAGAGCTTATTTTCAGTGTTTACTGGGAGACACAGGCTGCATCTCGTCATCCATGCAAATGTAATTACCCTCCGCCGTGTGAGCTTTTCCACCTGAGCTGCATTCAGCCTCTTCACATCAAACGTTGGGATAATATAAGCGGGACGGTTCCGTGGGGTCGGATCTCAGCGCCTGAGCTTTTTTCCATGACCGGTGTGTTTACAGAGGGCGCTGCTGGAGCAGAAGCAGCGACGGAAACGTCAGGAGCCCATGATGGTCCAGCCCAACACCGAGACCCGGCCCCGGCGGTACCGGACGCGGCGCGGAGAGGAGCAGGACCCGCTGGTGGAGTCTCAGCTCGGCTCCGGCAGCGACGTGGTCATCGACGGTGAGAGAAACCCGCACGGGACGGGCCGTTTTGTTTTTGAGTGGTCGGAGTCGCACGAGATTTTGGCTGGAAATTAAAAAGCTACAGAAGTTGCACTGAGAAGGTCTTTAACTTTATGTAGAATCCGATTAAAAGCAGAAAGTGCTGCCGCCGTTCCTCTTTTATTGAGATGCACCGATCAGACTTACTTTGTCGATACCGATTTCTGGTTTTCTTCGAGATCTGACCTGATGATGCTGAGCTTTTTTCCAAGGACTAAACCACATGTAAAGCCAGTTGCCTAAGCTTTGTTATATTTCAGCAAATCAATTTACCAAATGTTTAATAGAAGGTGATGCTGGTTCCATGAATCCAATGTAAAATGAAAGGATTACAACGTACTCCCCCATTTTTGTATAAATGCAAAACAACGTGACATTCACACTGATTGTTGATGCATTTATAGTCCAGATTCAGTATTTGTGTGTTTAAGCAACATGAACAAAAAATCTGAGGTAATTTTTAATATCTGAGCTGCTGGTCCGCGGTCAGATCAGCAGGTCAGGAGAACACAAATAGGATTTGTATATACATATTTCTGTGTTTAATAGAATGAATAAAAACCTTATTCTGCTTTTTATGTTTTATGTATAGTTTGTCTCAGCCAAACAAACTTGACTCCTTAATTATAATTAAGAAAAAAGCTTTAAAAAAGCTTTTAAAAAAAATCTGTGTATTCTGACTTGCTGAAGTTGCTGCTTTTAAACCAGTTTATTTTCATTTACCCCTTCATCAATGTTTTACTTTTGCAGCTTTGGTCCTTTTGGATGTTTCATACATTCTTTCACGATTTCTCTTTTAAAATCATTTTTCATGTGTTTGTTGTATTACTTTTTAAAAACCGGTTGTGCTGCTCCTTAGATCTATATCTACCAGCACGAGGCTCTCAGAGCTCTGTTGGTTTTAATCTGGCATATTTTATAATAGTCAATTAGGGATCTCAACCACAATCAGTGGAAATGACGTTAAATATAGATTTGTTATTATTTAATATTATTTATTATTTACATAATTTATCCAAAAATACTTAGCTACCAAAAGATTTAAAATGACGTGTAATGGTTAAATACATGGGAACAAAATAGAAGTTGGTTGGGACAAAGTGGGTATACGAATAAATACACAAAGGGCTGAATTAACACGGACAGATAATAGAAGAATTCAGAGAGTAACTAACTGCTCTCCCCTGTTTAAGGTATTGATGGACCGGCAGCCTTCCTGAATTCAGAACCCCCTGATGTGGGAACGAAAATCCAAGTTCAGTCAGCGAACCAGTGCCAGTCTCCTCAGGCTGCTCAGGCTCCTCATCAGCCTCCGTCTCAGCGCCAGTCACCTGCAGCCGAAGAAACGGAACGAGACGGAGACACCGAGACGCTGCTGGAGCCCAAGACAGACATCCAGGAGCTGCTGCAGAGGGAAGGTAAGCTCTGGGCCCGACACGCTCCTTCGGTCAACAGATGCCGTTATGTTTTTGTAGGATTTCAACCCGCATCTCCACTGAAAGATTTTTGGCGTTTCACAGTGTTTCAAACTGATATTACAGGAAATGATGAATGGTGATATTTTCTGTCAAACACAAAAGCTGAAAGAAAAATTAAAAAACCTAGAGAAATTAAATGTATTCAATACATAATTCCATTTAACAGCCCAGAAATCACTTTAATGTGAAACTGTTTCTATTCATGTTTTTTTAACACCAGCCCTTGAACTGTAACTTACACAGAGGTTCTGAATGACCTGATTTATTGCGGTCCAGATCATTAATCTGTTGTAAAGTTTGGGTTTGTCCTCCTGGTCCATTAATCCGTCCACTTTGGGTAATGCATCAGCACAAGGAGCAGCGACACAGCCCCCTCAGCATGATGCTGCCACCACCACTGAGTTAATACCTGTCATTATGGCCAAGTAGGTCAAACTGCACGCCAACTGACCATAAAGAAGAAAAAAACAATAATAATTCAATGTTAGTATCGCCACCTCCTGGTGCATCATAGGTATCGCAAAATTTTTTGACCGGAATTCCAGGACTTCCAGGAATTCCAGAAAATCTAAATGGTTAATTTAGATTTTTTGCTTTAATACTAGTGGACCACCACCGCTGCTGTCTGACAGTGAATTAAAGAGGGATCCAGCTGCATGTTGGCGGTGAAACCAGTGACCAAAGAGCAGACAGGCAGAGAGAGCTTTGGTCTGCTAGAATCATTTCACGTCTGCATGACCGCCTGGCTGCCGGTCTTAAGCCTCATCAAATGAAACTGGCTGTCAGCAGTTCTGGACATTTACACACTAAGCAGTGCTGAGAAACTCTTTTTCTGATTTAAATGATTCAGTAATTAAAGAATTACTGAGTTACTAAGTTTTTTCAAGTTTTTTCAATACTTGCATTGAAGAGCAAATACCCCCGGATAATTCCAGAGAAACGGGCTTCCCTTCTCTTCTACCCTAATAATATCTTGAAAATGTTTTAAGAAATTAAAGATAAATCTTTATCCACTGGAGAGACGCGTTTGTAAAGAACTGAAGAAGCCGTCTTGCCCCAGAGGATTTCCACAAAGACTCCTTTTCCCCCCTTCGTCATGTCTCGTGTTATCTGTGCTCACGCTTTTTGGCTGCCGTCTTGCAACAGGTCTGTGTGGAAGCATGAACTTCGACGAATCCAGCGAGCAGGAGGAAGAGACGGACGAGGAGCGGATATGTTCTCCGTCCTCCCACGGCGACGTTCCCAGACCCGCCTCTGCTTCTAGCGGCAAAAACATTCCTGTGAGCTGCTCGGCATCTTCCACCAGTCCCTTACCATCTAATCCAGATCACCCCAAATCACAACGCTGCATCGTTTCCTCCTCTCTCCCCAGGAGACTGCGATCCCTGGATCGCCTTCTGCAGAGAGCGTCCTTGCAGATGCGGCCAACCTGGAGGAGTTCGTGCTGTGCCCGGCACCTCGCGGCATCACCATCAAATGCAGGATTACCCGGGACAAGAAGGGAATGGACCGGGGCCTCTACCCCACCTACTTCATGCACATGGAGCGAGAAGACGGAAGAAGGGTGAGCGAACGGAAGCTGCTTCTATAACCTCCCTACGCAACAGGTCCGACGTCAGGTACCTGCTCTTAATATAAAGGCCTCTCTGTCTGCAGGAGTTTTTGTTGGCTGGAAGAAAGAGAAAGAAGAGCAAAACGTCCAACTACCTCATTTCAGTGGATGCCACAGATCTGTCACGAGATGGCGAGAGCTTCATCGGTAAACTGAGGTGAGCTGCTCCGTCTCTACCGGGATGATGGCGGGGGAGTGGTGACAGGTGAAATGCAGCCGGCAGGTTTGGGTGGAACGTACAGAGACCGTAGGAATATTTTCATTATATAAGAATCAAATTTTTTGGTTTTCACACATAAAGTACATCTTAGCAGAAAAGTGCTCCCTTTTTGCTTTTTCTCAATTAGAATCAAGAGTTCATAAATGTCAGACTAGGGTTTTGATTTATCCGTCGTGTCCTTGGGCACCTTGATGGTGAAAACTTTATTAGTCGATTCAATCGTACAGTCCAAAATTTCCACGTCTCCTTCTCAAAACTTGGTACGTGGCCTCAGATGTAATGCCTGAACCCGTTTCCTGGGTTCTCCAGTGAGTCAGCCCACACACTGCCACCAACTGGGCAGGTTCTGTA
This sequence comes from Fundulus heteroclitus, assembly GCF_011125445.2. Taxonomy (NCBI): domain Eukaryota; kingdom Metazoa; phylum Chordata; class Actinopteri; order Cyprinodontiformes; family Fundulidae; genus Fundulus; species Fundulus heteroclitus. The sequence goes on from NC_046377.1 coordinate 18,904,372, forward strand.
ATTGCATAAGCTGTCCGGCATTGTTGGCAGTCGTGGGAAGGGGAAAGCGGTGCAGAAAACATGGAAAAGATAAAATAGTAAAATAGGTAGGTATGCAGAATATATCTGCAGCAAAACTGGGCCGATATTAATAACTGATCTTGTTTTTGTGTGTGTGTGTGTGTTTAGGTGGGGTGGCGGTGGGGGGCATGTGACAGTGGTAGTAGTGCACCGCAGTGTTGTGGGGTGTTTAGCTAAAACAGAGAAGCAATCTGAGTGCTGTGGTTGTTTCACTGTGTTAAAAGGATCTGTAAGATTAATATTGGTTATTAATCAGCTCAAAGGTTTATATGGGTGCATCCCTAAAGATGGAGATAACGCAGGTAACGGTGCCAATGAATGTCAGTCAGAAAACGAAGGACAGGCATATGATGTGATGGTGTGGAGCTTAGGGAGCTGGGAGAGCTAAGGAACTGCCCTCTCACTGTGCTGTGAGGGATGTTTGCCCCCCCGACACATCCCTTCAGTTTTCGTTATCGTCCCGGTCAAAAATATTTTAATATTAGAGAAAGGCAGTCTGAGAAAATATCCAACAAGCAGTTTTCAACTGATTTTATTCAGTCGTCAAGAGGAACAGCTATCCAAACCGAAAATCTGATCTTCTAAAATCATAAATGAACCCGTGAGTACGCTATTTATTTAGCCGGGCTCCATGTCACAGAACCTCACTACAGCATAAAAATGTCAAAAAGCAACACCTAATCTAAAAAAGAAAAATGTAGAAACACAGTCACTAGCATAGATCAGTCTGGAAAGGGACTTTGGGATGCCAGCGAGCCACCGTGAGAGCCACGATCTACAACCAGAGAAAATATGCAGCAGGGAATCGTCCCAGGAGAGGCCGGTCAGCAGAAATTACTCCATAAAACCAACCCAGAGCAGCTTCTAGAGCTCTGCTGGCCTCACGGCCTCAGTTAAGAACAGAGTTCACCATCCACCAATAAGAAAACGGGCAAAACATCCTGATGATCCCCAGGAAAACATGCTGTGGCCCGACGAGACAAAAGTGGAACCTTTGGGAAGGTTTGTGTCGGGTTCCGTCTGACAGCGTTTCAGAAACAGGTAGTGTGAGGGTAAGGCGCTGCTTTGCTTCTTCAACACCTGGACGACATAATCGATTGAGTCCTGAACTTTGCTCTCTACTAGAACGTCCTGCAGGATGGTGTCCAGAATACAGTGGGAGCAGTGAGGCTGCCTCTGACCGACTTAAAACAAATGCAATGACGTTATGGAGTGGCTTAGCCAAATCTGGACTTAAATCCAGTTCAGATACGGTAGCATGACCTTAAACTCCCCATTCATTCCTATTTTTTAGTGCTTTCCACTCAGTGTTTCTTCCTTCAGCCCAGCTGCTGCTAGACTTTAGAATCTCTGCTGCTCTCAACAAACCCAATAAGGGTTTCCAACGTCTGGTCCTGAATCGTTCAGTCTCTCAGATGCTGATGTCCATCTGCGCACACTTTAGCTCCTCCGGGTGTTGCTTGTACCATCATGCATATTTCCTATTTCTCTCACACCGGCTGCTGTATTTCCTGTGTATAATATTTAAATTTTTACCGGAATATTTTATATCCAATAATTGTGCGAAACGTTTTTAATGTGTTTATATCCTTTGCCTGTCTGATAAATTAATCCTGTGTTGATTTAGAACTAACATTAGATTACCTTGTTCTTTATTACCGTCTCGCCTGAATTGCCCCCATGGTGGGACAAGGAAGGTATAACTGGACTTATGTGATTCATTTATTTGTCAAACATACGGAAAGCTCTATAAAAAGATGTATTCATCCCAAAAGGTGATTGAAAACGGGTCTAATCCTGAACGGGGCTATCAGAACTCATCCATGAAAAGGTTAGATATACCTGCCTCCTTTTTTTTTTTTTTTAGACTGCGTTTTGTTATAAGCACGCTTGAAATCAGATCTGAAGCCGGCCTCAGAAGGCTTGCAGCCTCGACACCCTGAAAGAGAGATGCATGTATGAATAAACAAGGATCAGAACCCACAGTGGATCTAGTTACTCCAGGAGCCAGTAGCTGCTGAGCTTTAAGTGGTTCAGCACCAAGTGCAATCCTTTGATCTGCAAAAACACGTGACCAACTGGGAAACCTGAAAACAAAACGTTGAATATGTGCGTGTGGTTTTCCTTTTTTGATCAGATCCAACTACACGGGCACCAAATTCACCGTGTACGACAACGGCACCAATCCCTGCAAAAACCTCGGGACGCTGCTAGAGGAAAGCAACACGCGCCAGGAGCTGGCAGCTATCTGCTACGTGAGTGGACGGCAGACAGCGGAGCTCGTGCCTACTGCGTCCTTTTAGGCGAAATCGTCACGTTCTCTGTGCCTTTTTTCTGTTTTTTTTTTGGCAGGATACCAACCTGCTGGGCTTCAAAGGGCCGCGTAAGATGACCGTCGTCCTCCCAGGGATGAACATGAACTTTGAGCGCATTCCCGTGAGACCTCAAAATGTGAGTCCAACCCAACATTTCCTCCTAACCGGGCCGCGTTGCTTTGTCTCATGGGATCATTTGTATGAATTCAGCTAAAGAAACCCATTTCGTTATACTTTATTCTGGTGGTTTGTGACAGAAGCACACAGAGTATTGCAAAATCCTCAAGTGGAAGGAAAGCGCTACATTTATTTAAATTTTTTCACAAATAAAAATCTGTAAAATGTGGTCCACATTTGTATTCCGCACCACCGCCAAGAGAGTCTGCAGACGTCGGTTTTCAGGTCTTGGCAGAAAGTCACAAACCGATTCTAGGCCCGGAATCTGACTTTTCCGTTCTAACAGGTGAATAAGATTTATTTTACACCAGCCGAGTGGAGCTCTGGCGGTATGTTCAGGCTCGTCGTTTGGTTTGCACCACAGTCTAGCTCCGCCCGCCCTCCCATCCGCTCTCCTGATTTCCCCCCGTCACCGCCGGAGGAAAGCATCCCCACAGCATGACGCTGCCACCACCATGTTTTACAAATTTGTGATAAACTTCCGGACTTGCTTTCTTTTTACCATGAAGCTTTTGGCTGCGTCTTTGATTAATATCTGATGTGTCTGTTTCAGTTGCTTTGCCAACTAATGACCTCATCCTGATAGTTGTCCGCAGCTTTCTCCCCGAGCTGTCAGCTCTTTTCTTTGGATTTCGGTTCACTGATGTTCTCTAACAAACCGCTCAGACCTTCCCTGGTTCGCTCAGTTCCTGCTGAGATTGAATTACACACAGAGGGACCGTCTCTGTTGATTCTTCTATTGGACGTTTGTCTCTCAGGGTGTCATCTAGGTTTATCGCAGTAACGAGCACCGACAACAAAGCCACACCAGATCACCTTATTGAAACCACGAGTCATTTTCTTTTCCCCACTCACAAATAAACAGGAGTTTGTGTTAAATCCCGGGAAAATGCGTTAAAAGTCTGTGGTTGTGAAGGGTGTAATTACTCCTGTAAGGCGCTGGCAGAGCATGAGCATGGATATGTGTGTGTGTGTGTGTGTGTGTGTGTGTGTGTGTGTGTGTGTGTATATGTGTGTGTGTGTGGCAGGAACAGGAGAGCCTGGTGGGCAGGTGGCAGGGCAACGGGATGGAAAACCTGATCGAGTTACACAACAAGGCCCCCGTCTGGAACGACGACACCCAGTCGTACGTCTTGAACTTCCACGGCCGCGTCACCCAAGCGTCGGTGAAAAACTTCCAGATAGTGCACGACAACGACCGTGAGTTTTTTTTTATTATTTATTTATTTTTTAGTCCAGATTGATTTCCAGCCCTTGTTATGAAGTTCTTACCGCTGCTACCCGGTGGTTATTTTGTGACGGCGCCCCTCTGCTTGCTCTCGCCCCAGCTGACTACATCGTCATGCAGTTTGGGAGAGTCGCCGAAGACATCTTCACCCTCGACTACAATTATCCCATGTGTGCTCTCCAAGCCTTTGCCATCGGGCTGTCCAGCTTCGACAACAAGCTGGCCTGTGAGTAGCAGGAAGGATGCGCTGCGAGCAAAACCGCGTCTCCTTCAGCTGCTGCCGTGTTTTGTTTTTTTTTCTGGGTTTTTTTATGTTGTAATATAGCTTTCCGTGGGGAGTTGAAGATGATCCGATCCATCTGTGTGCAGCTGGTGTTTATATGTAAAAAGACATGTACAGGTTAAAAGGGAAATGATAAACTCCATTATCTGATGAAACACTACGTATAAGGAGAGCTGATGTCGTGCTTCTGAGCTCGTCTGAAGATATGTGGACCGATCTTGTATTCTCTGTGACTATTTAATCCTGTTTTGGTCTTTTGGTTCGGTGCTTTTACAGCACATTACTTTCTCTCTGGCACCATCTTCAGGACAAACTATGTTAATCTGCCTCAACAGAAGAGTGGGGTCAAATTTTTATTTTATTTTTTTCCCCTTTTACTTTAATTAAGAAATCATCAACATATCCTTATGACCACTAATTTAAATCCCTCTTGCTATGCAGCGTCATTTATTCTTGTGTCTAAGGTGCATTTTAAGCAGACCGTCTGTGCATGTGTCCAGACTTCTCTTTTTTTTTTTTCTCACTAACATTTATCTCTTGTCTATTCAGCTTAATTACAAGAAGAAACATAAATGCAAACTTGCACATTTTAAGACAAAAACGACACACATGAACTGTTGTTTTTATGCCTTTAGCCAGTATAGAAAAGATCATAAAGACAATCTTTTTTTATTTCAGCTAAAGTTAAAACACTAGTGCGCTTTTATTCTGGTGGTCAGATACACATATTGGTTTTTTTTTTGTTTCTAAATTATGTTTAATGGGCATTAATCAGAAGAGCCAAACAGAAGTTAAAACAAATTTTAAAACATATTTAGTTCCTCTCTACATTATAACCGGCTGTGTGTCGATACTTTTTTTTATTTTTATCATTTTGTACTGATTCAGGGTTGGTTGAAGCTGACAGAATTTCATTTTAATCCACAAACATGGTAAAAGTTACACACACAGGCTTAAATACACTGCTCAAAAAAAATAAAGGGAACACTAAAATAACATCCTAGAGCTGAATGAATGAAATATTTTTATTTAATACTTCTGTATTTCTTGACATAGTTGAATGTACTGACAACAAAATCACACAAAAACAATCAATGGAAATCAAATTGATTAACCCAGGGAGGTCTGGACTGTGAGACACACTACAGGCATATCCAACTTTGATGTAATGTCCTTTAAAATGCATAACCCTCACCTGTGGACGTCAGGCCCTCACACCATCCTCATGGAGTCTCTTTCTGATCGTTTGAGCAGACATATGCACATTTGTGCCCTGCTGGAGGTCATGTTGCAGAGCTCTGGCAATGCTCCTCCTGTTCCTCCTTGCACAAAGGCAGAGGTAGCGGTCCTGCTGCAGGGCTGTTGCCCTCTTAGGGTCTCCTCCACGTCTCCTGATGCACTGGCCTGTCTCCTGGTAGCGCCTCCATGCTCTGGACACTACGCTGACGGACACAGCAAACCTTGTCACAGCTCTCATCGATGTGCCATCCTGGTTGAGCTGCACCACCTGAGCCACTTGTGTGGGTTGTACATGCCGTCTCACGCTAACACTAGAGTCAAACCACCGGCAGCATTCAAAAGTGACATGAGCCAGAAAGCAGAGGATCTGAGAAGTGGTCTGTGGTCACTACCTGTAGAACCACTCCTTTGTTGGGGGTGTCTTGCTAATTGTCTCTAGTTTCCACCTGGTGTCTAGTCCATTTGCATAACAGCAGGTAAACAGTCAGTGTTGCTTCTTAAGTGGAAACTTTGATTTCACAGAAGTGTGATTGATTTGGAGTTACATTGTGATGTTTCAATGTTCCCTTAATTTTTTTGAGCAGTATATATAGAAACACTTCCACTAATGTCTGTGTAAATGAGCCTTATGACCCTGCACTGTTGGTACCCATCAACAAGCTTACAGGGTCATTCTGACCTGATATTTGACCGCCCTTCTTAGCAGAAGTGGTAAAGTTCATCTCTACAGGCTGGTCACCCTCAGATGGGAGGGAATTAGCTCTCATGCTCAGAAACAACCCAGGAACCCTACGTTCACACCGCAGGGAAATGCCACCCAAATCACATCCGTTTGCCCATATGCAACATATATCTGGGATATATATATATATATATAGATAGATATATAGATATAGAGATAGATATATAGAGATATAGATAGATATATATATATTTTTTTTTTTTTGTATATATATATATAGATATATATAGATATATATATATATAGATATATATATATATATATATATATATATATATATATATATATATATATATTTTTTTTTATATATATATATTCTAATTCGGATACGTATCGGATTTCATTTGGCATCTTATCCGTGTTTTACGTCACTGTCCTGGATCTCACTACACATCCACACAGCAGCTAAGCGCTCCTTAACAGACCGTTGCATTCGTCTTACCTTAATTAGTCTCGCTATGATGTGATCTTAATATTGTCGGCTCTCATTGCTCAACAGCTTTCTAATAATAACAAGGAGAGATGCCGGCCGGTATTTTTTATTTTTTTTTTATATCGAACACTTCTACAAACAATTACATTCGTCAGACAAAAGTCTGATGACAGAATACTCTCCACATATTCTTCAGCTTCACCTTGAATCAGTGACAAACAAGTTGAACAAGGACAGTTGGGTGTTCCAGTCAGACAGGAATGTAAGACACACCTAAACTGGATCTGGAAGGGATAAAACAGTTTAACCTTGGTCATCTAAAATGATCCTGAGTTCAACCTAATTTAAAATGTGAGGACCTTTAAAACCAGGTCGGTGCCAGGGAAGCATCTCGTTTCAATGAACTCGTACCACTTGTAGGAAGAGTGATCAAATAGAGTCTTGAAAGGACCATGTTGACAATCCTAAAGAAATCATATCTGCAACTTGCTGACCCTCATTTACTTAAATATCATGTTTCAGTCTGAGCTTATATCTACAATTTTGACAGTGAGTCAAGCTTGTGAAATCATTGCAGTTTGATGTCGTATTATTCGTCCAAAAACAATGTTTTAACGGATTATTTTATTTAAAAAAAAAGGATCATTTACGGATTTTATTTTCATACGGGTCCATTCAGAGTAAAAGATCACATTTGCTTGAGAAAAATCCTTTAAGATAACAAGTTTTCAGGGTATCTCACTAAAGATGGGCCTTCAGGGATTTTATCTGCTTTCTGAAGTTCTGCTCAGAAAATGTCCGGTTGGAGCTGCACACCTGGTAAACTGCATCGTTTGCTTGGTTAAAGCTGTGAGGCTTTTACGATTAGGACCCAGCTGTTGTTTTGGTGTCAGATAAACGGTGAATTGTGCAATAAACTTTTGAATAATTGTGACTTACGGAAATATTTACGTTTTTTTTTTTTTCTGCAAAGGGAGTTTTTGTGAAACACTTTCCAGCCTGAAATGTTTGAGAAACACAGACAGATACGAAGCTTTATTAGAAACCAGCGAAAACATAACAGTTGCTCATTTCCTGTTGTGTAATTAATTATGTGCTGAAACTGAACTTCTTGACTGAATTTCTACTTTCATAAACATTTCAATCGGATTCTGACCAAGTCGAAAAGAAAACTGAAAAGTGCTCACTTCTTCGGATGTACAGTCTTTTAAAAAAAAAATAAAGGCATTGTGAAAACAAATCAAGTGTCCAAAGACGTTTATTGTCACCGTCATTGTTGAAACGCCCTACAGCGCTACTTTATGTGAACACACCCAACATTTTCATGCCACAGAAAACAACAGAGCGATGGAAACGGGTTCTGTGTTTGGAAGAACTTTGCGTCAGTGGTGAATGTTTGATCTCTGAACGAAGCTGTTTTGTATTTGATCGGGCATTACGGGGGGCACCAGCAGCTGTCCAGCACTAGAAACATCTAAGGGTTTCACTCGTCGTCAACACGGGTATCACAAACATTAGGTGGTAGGCGCTAGAAACCTTTTCCCAGGCCAGATCGTCCCACCAGGACTTTGGCCAGGAACGTGTAGCCGACCCTCTCCGACTCGCCTGCTTCCGTGTTGGTGTCCCCACATTGATGCGTTTGTAGCAAAGTAGGAGCCAAACCCGTGAGAGTGTCCGTTGATCCCGGCCACTGGAGGGTCAAAGCCGTTAAGGCAGAGGCTCTCTGAGGCCTCCTTGGTGGAAGAGATGTTTCTCCAGAGGTCCCTTGGTGCATGTGTTGTTTCTGCCTGTGATGACAGCGCAGGTCCAGGTCAAGGTTAAGGGTTAAAATTAGCAGGAAGTTTTAAAGTGAACGTTAGCTACATGTTAAAAAGACACAACCTCATGTTCTAGATCTGCTGGATCTTGGTCTCTGGCAGGTCTCTGTGGAAGCGGTTCTTGATGCTCTGCTAAGCCCTGGTCCCGGCCAGATCGTTTACCAGGCGGGGATCCTGCTCCTGCAGAGCATCTATGCAGAAGTTGGTTCCAGCAGCAGCGCTGCTGTCAGGATGGCCAGCGTCTGACTGGGTTCCAGTCCTGGAAGCAAGAAGAGATGAAGACATAAAACCTCAAGCAGAGGTTACGGTTTCTAAGTTTTGTCTTTTTAGCTCCTGGAATCCAAAAAAAACAACAACACTGATGTATTTTTTTCTTTTTTTTTTGCCTTCTGGAGCAAACAATATTTCATGTCAAAGACAAACAGAGTAAGTACACTTAAACCTTTCCTGTATTTATGGCAAGATACATCGTTACAACTAAGAATTTCAGAAAGGGATGTGTGCATTTTGTATGAAGCCCCTTTTCTCTCTGATTCCCCAGAATAGATTCTAGTGTTGCCCATTATTAGACATTCCATCCATCCATCCATCCATCCATCACATTTATCCCTGCTGGGGTCGTGAGGGGTGCTGGTGCTTATCTCCAGCTGTCAATGGGCGAGAGGTGGGGTACTATTAGACATTCCCCAATATATAAATAGATGCTAATTGTGTTTAATTAATCTAAGAATAATTGCATCTGCTCTTTGAAGCCTTAAAGAGTTAGAATGTAATTGATTTTCAATCTGTATGATAAGATTGAATTTTTTTTTCTGTTTTGGGAAGTGTACTATTTTGTTGTGAATTGTCATTATAAGGAAAATAATCAAACTGAACCGCATCTTTTTGATCAGAATGTCTTTGACGACATTAGCCCCCCCATCTATTTTTGACATGCAAAACATAAATACAATAACATTATTTTGTAATTTAGATTGTTTTCTAAATTGTTACATGACTCCTTACGAGCAAATTAAATTATTATTTTTAACTCTAAATGTGCCGTGTATCTGGGGGAAATAAACTATAAATAAAAAAAAATAAAATGATACAGAAATGAGAGCGCCATTCTAGCCTACATGCTTAGATGGCACAGAAATAATTTTCATAGCATAGTAAAATCCCTTCCCTTACATTATAACCATCAAGGTCTGTGGTTATAATGTGACATGTGAAAAATGTTTGAAGGGAAATGATGAATAATTTAGCAAAGCAACACAGGCGAATGAAAGCTGGAGGATAGATATATAAGTAACTTTTTTATTTATTTATTTATTTTAGATACCTCGTAATTAATGTAATGGAGCTCTGGAAATAACTAATAATACAAAGGTTGTAACAGAATTTCAAATGTACTGAGCTGTACAGACATAAATAAAGCTAACATGGAACTAACTAAGTTATAAACCTGCTAATAGGTGGTTAGCCTTACCGCTGGTGCCTTCTCTGGATAAGAAGACACTTGGGTTTAAAAAAACAACAGCTCATTTTCTTTATTTTTTTGTTCGTTTGTTTTTTTGCTGTTGAAAATTTCCTGTAGTTGCCTGGACACTTTGGGAGAAAAGGAGGATAATGTCGAGGTCAGCATGGATTTATAATCAGGTTGGCATGAAAAACCTGTGTCTCCAATTTAAAAGGAAAAAAAGGAATATAAAAAAAGTTAATTGCAAATTAATTTGATACAATACAACACAGATTTTAGTCATGTTGGAATATTTTTTTTTAAATAGTAGCCTATTAAATGTAATACACAATATGGTCCATTAAATTATCGCGTAATGCGTGACTTTACCACCCGGAGTGTGTAATGTAAAGAATTTTACTATATTTTTCAATCTAGTTTGACAAATGACTTTTCGTCTTTAATTGGGACATTAAAATTTGGTAATAATAATTATAATGATAATAATATGCTTCCTTTGCAAGCTTTTGTGTCATTACATTTTCTTGTAACAAACCTGTAATGAAAAACAACGTGGAAAACAATCAAGTAGTGGGTTTATTATTGGTTTAAAATGCAAAAATACATTGTTTTCTTGTTAGTAAATGGATGAAAAATGCATTTTATGTTTTGACTTTCATTTTAGATTTGAAATTATACACAAACTTAATGGCAAAAAGGATTTAAAAATACACCTCCAAGCCTCTACCTATGCTAACAGTATATGCCATGGCGGTTGTGACGTCATCACTTACATGCATGGGTGAGAGATTTTCACTCGATTTAAAAAAAGAAATAAAAATAAGTATATATATATATATATATATATATATATATATATATATATATATATATATATATATATATATATATATACAGTTATGGTATATGACTGTTAGAATTATGTGATGGAAAAAAGAGTCAATCATTCATTCTTTTTTTATGGTCTTGTTTTTTTCAACAGAAGTCAAAACAAATTTAAACAATTCTACTCATCAACTTCTGACCTAAAAATTACCACAAGATGTTTTCCATTATAAAACACTGAGAACCTGATAACCCCTTGTTTTATTTTCCTCTTCATTGCCCGTTAACTAGTGAGAACACCCATTTACCAAAACATGAATGGACTCCATTTAAGCTTAAAAAAAACATCCACAGGGAAAAAGCAGCCTAATTACTCGTATGAAGCCATTTAGCAGCGATAGCTTTCATTAACCGTCTCTTCCAACCATTGTGGGGAATTTTGGCCCTCTTTTCTTTATAATGTTGCACAAGTTCATTGTAGCTTGCAGGCTTTGGTTTCCACACAGCTCTCTAAGATCCCTCCATATTGTTTTAATCAGGTTCAGGTCTGGAGTTTGACTTGGGACAACCCCCCCCCCCCTTCCTCATTCTGTTGTAGATGTGGGATCCATCTACTGTTGCATGACCTGGTTTGGGCCGCGCTGACTTTGCATTTTGGGAATTTTCTGAAGCGTCCATTCCTGTGAAAATTGCCAAGTATACTGCATGTTTTTTCAGTTGAAAACAATTATGAATATTGGTAAGGATTGTCTCTCACCGCCAACTCTTAAATTATGTGGAAATGGACTCAGACACCTTTCCAGTAGGTTTGCAGGAACAATTATTTTTTTTAAAGGTCACGGCTGATGTAATTACCATCTTGCCATTATGTTAAACATATGCTCCACTCTAGCAAAGTGCCAAGACTCATGTCTTTATAGATGCGACTACTTTTCCCCTTATAGTCCCGATTCTGCATGAAAACATTTGCTTTTTTTTATTGGTCTGATGCAATATTCTAATTGTAAATGCAGTGTTTTTATTAGCTGGAGGCAAACTTTTTAATAACATTGTATTTTTTTTTTAATATAACTGAATTATTGATCCGAAAGCAGTATTTATTTTTCTTACAACTATACTGACAGCAGTGGGAACTTTCTATTCTGTATATGTAGAGTTGGAACAAAGTTTTCGAAAATGCATTGTAAGGGTTTTGCTATGAGGATAATATATTTACAGCTCGTAACGGTGTTTTTGAAATGCTCATCTGCACTTAAAATGCTAAATCATTTTGTTATGTTGATGAAAAACCAACAGTTTAAGTAAAATCAATTAAAAAATAACAGGGTCGCAAACATTGTCAGTGTTTTTCTAAAAGATTTGAAGATACAGTATATTCAAATGGTAAAAAAAAATCTTCTGTACTAACATTTTGTTTTATTTGTAGGTAAAATATGGTCTTAAAATTACAAAGATGTTAAGTCAAGAGTCCCATAGTGCCAACAATAAGGAGTCTTTTTGAGGAGTAGCTGGGATGCAGAAGAATAGACCCTGGAGATTTAAATATTAATAACAGTCATATAATATTAATAAATATTATATAACAGTCAGAGTTCCAGATAAACAGCTGGAATGATGCTTAGGATGTAGGGTGTGCTTACTTTGCACTTTTTTTTAGTGCAACACACTTTTTGTATGATATAAACTTTCTTCAACACCAGCTGTTTATACAACAGGAAATGAAGCATTATTTGAGTAATTTAATTGATATTGATATATATCATTAGCATTTGCAAATAAAGCATGATTGGCGCTTACACAGATCTGTTCAAACATGATTATGTGTCTCCTCCGACTAACATTGGCATGATAGTTACATTTCAATCATACATATGGTGAATGAAGAGTAATTTATTTAAGGGATTTATTTGCAGATCCATGTGCACTATCACCATCGCCAGAAAGAGAAATAAATAAATAAATATATATATATATATATATATATATATATATATATATATATATTTTTTTTTTTTTTTTTTTTTTTAGTAAATTTGCCCTGAAGACAGGTCAACAAAAGTTAGTGACAAAAACTTTCATCCAAGTTAAATTCTTAACAAAACTCAGGAACCTTCAGGGAAACCTCCACTGGTTCGACTGTCAGAGGACATTTCTGACAGCCCACCCACAGGTAAGGAAACACGGCCTCGGTGAGGCCATGTTTGAAGGTGTAAATGTGCGCGTTGCTGTGCGGGTCGTAGAACGACACCTTGCCCTTGTCACAATCCAGCTGCACCCGGATCCTCTGCGGATTTCTCTTCAGGTTCAGCCGCGTCAAGGGAGAGGTGCCGGCGAAGTACATCTTGTGGTAAAAGTACACGCACAGGTAGCCGTTGCTCAGGACCGAAGACACCTTCTCTTTCCGTTTGATGGACTCCTTAGCCACGCCGACGACCCACGCCGTGTTGTCTCCCACGTTCACCTCCCAGGCGTGCTTGCCCGACGCCAGGCCGACCCGGCCCAGGACAGCCGTGTCGGGGTCGAACCTCTCCGGGTTGTTGGGCAGCCTCTGCTTGTCGTCGCTGTCACGGACGGCGGTCAGGTCGTCTGACAGCAGCAGCCACGGGGCCGCCGTGTTGGGATCCAGAGTGACCGGCGCTGAAAAGAACATGGCAGGGTGTCACCTCGGTGCTCTGGAGGAAATCCCACCTCAGGCTTGCGTATTCACGGCGTAACTCACTGTATTTGGCCATTTTCTGCATCTTCTCCCACACCTGAAATGTTAAAGAGCCGACGTAGCTGGCCACGTCTATCAGGGCTCCCGGAGCCATGACCGGATCTTCAATTGGATCGTTTGCCCTGCAAGAAATAAACAATTTGTGCGTTATGTGAACGAAGCACATCAAAGAACGAAAAAGGTTGCACACAGAAAAGGTTTCTTTTTACCTTGCAAGTGTACTCTTAGATTTCTGGGGGGGAAAAAAAAGAAAATTGTAGGATTTGAATCCAATAAGCATCCATGCATGCACATATACCCATTCTTGCATATGAGCTTACCTGCAGGACAGAGATGTCCTCCAGAGCCATCTCCTCCTCCAAAGCTCGGATGGTATCAGACACAGACGATATGTTTTTCTCGATTTCTTCGATCATCTGCCTCATCTGTCCAGCTTTGTGCTCCTCCTCCCTCCTCAGCGCCTCCATCCTGGAGTCCTCTTCCTCACGAAGGAAGTCGTGGAGTTTTTCAAACTCCTCATGGGTCCTTCTCTCCACAAATCGAGCCTGAACCTGGAGGACAAATTACTTTGAGTGGCGTGCCTTGCTTTGGTGGATTTATACCCCTTAAAGATGTTTTACATTTTTCACACAAGAACCACACGCTTCCGTGTAGTTTGGCGCTTTTATTCGACGTACCAAGCTAAAAGGCAAAAGTATACATGGTTTTAGATTTAAATACGAATCTGGTAAGTGTGGTGGGCCTACATGCAAAACCCCCTTCAACCTGGTACCTTTTAAATCCAGTGATTTTCTTTTCTTTTTTTTATCAGAAGTCACCTAATGAGTGGAAAGCAAACCTTAGAGGAGTCACCAAGATACCCTTGGTGACTCTGGAGGACCTTTAGAGATCCACAGCTCAGGATGGAGATCTTATTGATGGGAGAAACATTATTCCTGAATGTTTGAAATCTGACCTTTTGAGGAAGAGTGGCAAGGAGTAAGCCACGAGTGGTACACTGCTAGTTTATCAAAAGCTAAGTGGTACGTCAAACGTGTGGAGGAAGGTGCTCTGGTCAGGAACAAAGAAAAGGTCTCCATGCAAAACACTGTGGAGGAACACTGAGGATGTGCATAATCTTAAAGAGACCGTCCCCAGGGAGAGGCATGGTGGTGGCAGCATCATGCTGAGGGAATGTTTTTCTCTAGCAGGGACAGGAAAGCAGGTCAGGGTTGATGAAAGGATGGGTGGAGCTAAAAACAGGGCAACCTTGGAAGATAACCTGCTGGAAGCTGCTCAAAAGAGGTTTGCCTTCCAGCAGGACAGCTACCTTAAACAATGGAGCCAGAGACACCACAGACTGGTTGAGATCCAAGCATATTGTTGTTGTTTTTTTTTTTAAAAAAGGGTGCAGTCAAAGTCTAGACCTAAATCCAACAGAGAGTCTGCAGCGAGACTTGAAGATCAGTGTGGTTCCCTGTTCAATCTGCCTAAGAGGATCTGATAAAACGTCAGTTTGTAGACCAGCTCCAGTCCTGCTATTTTTAGATGCATCCCTGCGCCGTCACGCGGGAATGAAATGGTCGAACTACCATCATGTAATCAAGTCTGGCAAACGCCTGGCAATGGGCCGTTCCTCTGGTTCAAATGTGTTGGAGCAGGGGTGCATCTAAAAATAGCAGGAGACGGGCGCTTAAAGGCTGGACACCCCCCCACAGACAGACCTGCAGCTGATTACTTGGTGTGAATACTTTAGCGATGTCACAACGTCGTACTGCACCTGGATGTGTGCCACAGTATCCTCGCAGTCTTTCTTCATTCTGTCAAACGCTTCCCTCTTCTCCTGCAGGCAGCTAATGGCCAGCTTCATTTTCTCCTGCACAAATAACGAAAACAGCAACGATGACGGGACCCTCGCACACAAGGAGCACCGGCAGACCAAAAGCTGGGAGGGAGAACGCGTTCTTCTCGCGGGAACCTGAAGCCGGCGTGTACCTTCGCGTCCAGGACCGCCTCGCTGACAGGACAGCAGTCATGCTGCTTGTGTTTCCTGGAGGTGTGGCAGACCACACATATGGGCTCTTTGT